>NC_090451.1:79223714-79873714 GCF_031143425.1 Pleurodeles waltl | reverse complement strand
CGCCGACTGAACGTCCGCACGCATGTTCAGGACTCCGGCCAACTGATTTGCTACCAAGCAAATCTTGTGGTCCTGAAGCCAGGACCAGAGTCGAAGAGCTTCTCTGCAGAGAAGATACAACCCCACTTCTCCCTGCTTGTTTATATACCACATCGTGGTAGTGTTGTCCGTCAGGACCTGAACCAACTGACCGCGAAAGGAAGAGAGGAAGGCCTTGAGAGCCAGACATATCGCCCGCAATTCCAACAGATTGATGTGAAACCTCTGTTCCACTGGAGACCAAAGGCCTTTGATCTCCAGGTCCCCCAGATGAGCTCCCCACCCTAGAGTGGAAGCATCCGTCACAACTGTGGCCATTGGTGGAGGCAGCGAGAACAGCCTTCCTTGCGACAGGTTGCCATCCGCAGCCGCTCCATTTTGAAACATTGGAATCAACGCCTGAATGTCCTGAACCCACTAGGGCAGAGGAAAGGCCCAATTCAATGTGTCCATAACTGCCCCTATGAACAGGAGGCGTTGAGAGGGCTCCAGGTGAGATTTGGGCACATTCATTGAGAATCCCAGGTCGAACAACAACTGAGTTGTCAACTGCAGGTGACGCCGCAAGAGCTCCGGAGACTGGGCTTTGATCAACTAATCGTCCAGATAAGGAAATACCACTACCCCCCTTCTTCTGAGCTCTGCTGCAACCACCGCCATCACCTTGGTGAAGACTCAAGGTACCGAAGTAAGACCAAACGGAAGGACCGCAAACTGATAGTGCTGCGACCCCACCACAAACCGGAGATACTTCCTGTGCGACTTGAGGATCGGAATATGGAAGTACGCATTCTGTAAATCGACAGACACCATCCAATCTCCTTCGTTCAACGCCAAAAGAACCTGTGACAGGGTCAGCATCTTGAACTTTTCCTGCTTGAGGAACCAATGCAAAATCCTCAGGTTCAAGACTGGTCGTAACCGACCATCCTTTTTGGGGATTAGGAAGTACCTTGAATAGCAGCCCTGACCCCTCTCCTGCTCTGGAACCAGCTCCACTGCGCCTGTCGACAAAAGGGACATCACCTCCTGTTGCAATAACAGAAGATGGTCACCCGAACAGAAGGAGGGACGGGGAGGGAAGGGAGGAGGAAATTCCCGAAAGGGAAGAGCATACCCCTTCTTCACGATGCCGATGACCCAGGAGTCTGATGTTATGGACTCCCACATGGGAAGAAAGTGGGCAAGTCTCCCCCCTACAGGAGACATGTGCGCAGGGAGTGGTGGAGGACTAAGGCTGCTTTCCTTGCTGCACCCCTCCTGAGGAAGAGGCAGAGTGCTGCTAGGTGGCTCCACTAGTTCCTACTCTACCCCTGAAGGATCTGTAAGGTAGGGTTCCTGCAGGTTGTTGTCCTGCCGCATGGAGCCTGCCACGAAAGGAGGCGGCTTGACCAAAACATCTCAATTTCCAAAAAAGACCTAAAAAGTAGAGGAAGTGGCTGCCTGAAGTCCCAATGACCTCGTCGTGGCTCTACTCTCTTTAAAACGTTCAGGAGCAGAATCGGCTTTTGCCCCAAAAAGTTTATCTCTGTCAAATGGCAGGTCCAGGAGAGTAGTCTGTACATCCGGGGAGAAACCTGATTAACGCAGCCAGGCCTGCTGCCTCGTCGCTATGGATGTGCCCATAGCTCTTGTCACTGAATCCGAGGTGTCCAGCCCAGATTGAATCACCTGGGTCGCCTGAGCGTCTGACAATAGGTTCAATACCCCCTGTGGCAAACCAGGGTGACCCTTAGCCTCATCCATAAGGGCATGAATATAACGCCCCAAAATGCAAGTCGCATTGGTAGACTTTAATGCCATGCTGCAAGAAGAAAAGGTCTTTTTTGCTGCCTGGTCCATTTTCTTAGACTCCCTGTCCGCAGGGGCCCCGGGGAACGAACCAGGTGCTGAACGGGAGGAGCACGACGCCTGAACAACCAAACTCTCCAGAGTTGGAAGCTTGGTGAGAAAGTCCGGATCACCTGGGGCCACATGATAGCGTCTCGCTACTGCCCTGATGACGGCTGCCGAAGTCACTGGCTTTTTCCAGATGTCCTTAATGGGGTCCAAAAGAGCCTCATTGAAAGGCAAGAGAGGCTCCGCCACCGCCAACGCTGGATGCAGCACTTCGGTCAGAAGGTTTGTCTTCAAATTCGCAGCAGGAAGAGGAAGGTCAAAAAAGTCTGCAGCCTTCCTCACCACAGCATGAAATGAAGCAGCCTCCACCGTATACTCCCCTGGGGAAGCCAGATCCCATTCAGGTGAAGTGTCCAGGCCACTTGCTGTATCTAAGCCTTGTAGGTACCCCGAAGGCTCCATGACCTCACCTTCCTCCAAATGCTGCCTGCTATACTCCTCTTCCTCCAGGAGCCATAAAGCCAATCTCCTGGATCGGAGTCTGGATTCGAGCCCTCCGAAGCCACAGGCAACTTCACAGTGGATTGGATCCGTGGCGAATCCATCGGCGCCGGAACAGCGGTCGTCGGCGGCGTCACAGGCCTTCTGTGAGACGCCAAGGGCATCAGCGCCGAAGCCGCTCCAGAAGGAAGAAAGGGCATAAAGGGTGTCGGCTTGTAAGGAGCCGGAGCACCCAACTTAAAGGCCAAAGGACCTGACGGACCCGCATGCCCTCCACCAGGCGCCATGGTGGCAAAGATGTTAAACATTGCATTTAAAAATGCAGCTGGATCCGTACCCGGCGCGGGGAAAGCCAGATAAGTCTGAGGAACCGGCGCCAGAGGAGAAACCGATGATGGACCAGGCATCTCCTACTCCGGAGAAGCCGTCGGCTCCTGATGAGGCTTGACTTCAAACACCGACAGAGGAGACGTCGGAGAAGCCGGAGTCGTCAGAGGTGGAGGCGTGACAGTCAGGCTAATCTCCCACGTCAGCCGGCACCGAGCTGACGGAGATCTGGATCGGGATCTGTCCCTGCCGTGATTCGTGACGACACCAAGAGACCCCATTGTGTTGATGAGTCTTCGAAGATCGCGAAGAAGCCTCTCTCCGATGACGCCTCTCCTTCCTCTTCTTCGAATGGGCAAGAAACAATTTTGTCTCTTGTTCCTTAAGGGCCTTAGGATTCATTCGTTGGCATGAGCCGCATGACTACCTCATGTTCGGAACTAAGGCACCATAAACAATTTTCATGGGGGTCCGTGACGGACATTCGATCCCCACACTGGTTACAAGGTTTAAAACCAGATTTTCTCGGCTGAGACAGTTACACCGAAGTGAAACTGTAGCTCCCTGGTAGCCTCGAAGGCACGAAACCATTACTCGAAGGCACGGAAAAAAGGGAACTAAAGTCTGCACGTCGACGAGGGCTTATTGCCTGGATGACATCATACGGCGTGGCATGGAGTCGGGCAATTGTGACTTCGGCGACGTGCAGAGCTAGAAGAAAAATTTCCATTGAAGCTGGCGCGTGGTGCAAAATTCTTTAGGTGAGGAATCCACAGGTAGGTGTATCCATCAGAGAGATAGAGATATATATATATATATATATATATATATATATATATATATATATATAGTGTTTTTTGTGCTGAAACTAATTTAATGAAACCTAAATAAATGAACTTTTTGAAACATGAGATCCCGGAGTGCGGCTGTCCTTGAAGAACTTCATGGAATGTCATGTTGACACACACACATATATATATATATATATACACACACACACACACACACACACACACATACACACATATATAGACACACACACACATACATATATATATATATACACACACACACACACACACACATAGATACACACACACACACACACACTTATACACATACATATAGATATACACCAATACATACACCTGGTGGGGACTACCACTGGGTAATATATAGTTATATATATACACACACACATACATACACATATACACACGCATATATACACATACACACACCAGCGACTACCACTGGGTAATATATAGTTGTGTGGACACATACACCCACAGACACAAACACCCACACATAGAAATACACATATATATATATATACACACACACACAAATATATACACACATACATATACGCCCAGTGGTGAATACCACTGGTTAACAGTTGTGTGTATACATATACACATATATAAACACACCCACATATATACACATACATACACAAAGACATATATACACACATACATACATATATATATATATATATATACACACACACACATATATACACACACCCATATTTTCTTCAAAACCTTCTAAAGAGGATCAAAATATCAGTTACTTCTGTATCGCACTCACCTGTGATAAGTCTATATATAGAGCCATGGAAATGGCCTTATAAAAAAAAATAAAAAAATTGTCCAACATTCTGATGTGTTGGTTCTCACTTGTAATTACGTTCTGTATAAAGCTATTTGACCCCACGCCCCCCAATTTAAGTCTTGTCTGCATGCTAGAAAACTGCAATATATATGAATGAATGACTAGGGCAAATGTTAGCACTAAACTGATTGAGGTCACTCTGGTCTACACAAGTCTTACCAGAAGCTGAAGCAGACAATTTGAATGAGTAGCCACATAAAAATTCTAAGGGGAATACTGATAATCTAGTATGAGGTATTTGATCAGGCTTTCCAGTCTCCTGAGCCTCTTGTAAATGTGAGAACTGCCAATATAATCTGCACACTTCTACACATCCGTCCTGTAAACTGTATGCATGTCTAAATTTGCTACCCCACACCATGTGCTGTAATTTTGAAATCTTTTGCCAGGAGTTGATATTTAAGCACCCCATCAACTCTAAACTAAGATCACTAAACCTCTGTCTCAAACTGTGTTCTTGGTAGCCTTTTGTGAACCGACCGGAAGGTACTGTTGTAGGAGGCTGGCCTGGTTTGTAGTGGGTTCCCTAGGTACTTACACCTTATATATTTACCCATGGTTCTAATAATGTAGTGTATGTACATATATGCGTGTGTATTCATGTGTGTGTATGTATATGTGTGTGTGTGTATGTATATGTGTGTGTGTGTATGTATATGTGTGTGTGTGTGTATGTATATGTGTGTGTGTGTGTATGTATATGTGTGTGTGTGTGTGTGTATGTATATGTGTGTGTGTGTATGTATATGTGTGTGTGTGTATGTATATGTGTGTGTATGTATGTATATGTGTGTGTATGTATGTATATGTGTGTGTATGTATGTATATGTGTGTGTATGTATGTATATGTGTGTGTATGTATGTATGTGTGTGTATGTTTATGTGTATGTGTGTGTATGTTTATGTGTGTGTGTGTATGTATGTGTGTATGTGTATGTGTATGTATGTGTGTATGTGTGTGTATGTGTGTGTATGGGTGTGTATGGGTGTGTATGGGTGTGTATGGGTGTGTGTGTGTATGTGTGTGTATGTGTGTGTATGTGTGTGAATGTGTGTGAATGTGTGTGAATGTGTGTGAATGTGTGTGAATGTGTGTGAATGTGTGTGAATGTGTATGTGTGTGAATGTGTATGTGTGTGAATGTGTATGTGTGTGCGTGAATGTGTGTGCGTGAATGTGTGTGCGTGAATGTGTGCGTGAATGTGTGCGTGAATGTGTGCGTGAATGTGTGCGTGAATGTGTGCGAATGCATGCGTGTGCGAATGCATGCGTGTGCGAATGCATGCGTGTGCGAATGCATGCGTGTGCGAATGCATGCGTGTGCGAATGCATGCGTGTGCGAATGCATGCGTGTGCGCGTATGCGCGTATGTATGTGTGTATGTATGTGTATGTTGTTTCTGTGCTTGGCATGTTTGTGGGTCATTGCATGGCTCCTGGGTGGGTTGTTATACCAGATATCTATGAATCCCTGCTCTCATCTTATCACACTTATCTACCCACCATCATATGTCATGTCTATCAAACTATCCTCCATTCCCACTCGGACTCATCCCAAATCCTTTCTACTACTTTCATTTCCTAAATACGTCTGCCTAAGCTCTTCCCTCCGCTTCCACATCTAACTCACCAAACCTCACTCTACTACCATGACCTCCCACACAACCCTACTAAATTCTCCCTCATTTATCTCACCCTGCTACTATGCTCTCCCTAATCCTTCAACACTCTTCCCTCCTCCACCCCCCTTTACTCATCCCAAGCCTTTGGGTTGAGTAAATGAGGGATATACTCCCAATTAACACTTCTGATTTCTTTCCTTCTCCACCCCTCCATTACTCCAGTTAATCTAACTAACAAACTCTCAAATCCGCGGCTCAAATTAACTCATAATAATACTAAAACTGTACTCATATTTCCCGATACTAATCCATCACTAATTCTTGTTGGGTTCCAGAGTAGCATGCTACTCACCGAAAAGCGCTTCGACGCCTCGTCAGGGGTAGTAAGCGCTATATAAATACTATTACTATATATACACACACACCCACCCAGCCAGCGGCGACTACCACTGGGTAATATATAGTTGTGTGGACACATACACCCACAGACACGCCTCGGCAGGGGTAGTAAGCGCTATATAAATACTATTATATATATATATATATATATATATATATATATATACACACACACACACACACATATATATACATATCACACTCACATATATACACCCAGTGGCGAATACTACTGGGTGATATATAGTTGTGTATACATATATAAACATATAATTATATATAGACACATACATATACACCGATACATACACCTAGTGGTGACTACCACTGGCTAATATATAGTTGTGTGTATACACATATATATACATATATGTGGGCTGCAATATGTGGGAAGCACAATTTTCCCCCTCAAAAAATGCATTTTAGAACATTAGAGAGCAATAGTGAATAAGGAAACCATGTACCCAGTAGCCCGCCACTACAACCTAGCACATGATGGAAAATTGGATAAGATGCAATTTTTGGGTATTGACAGGGTAGTGGGTACCCCAAGGGGGGGTGACAGAGAGAAACAATTGATGAAGTTAGAATCGTAATACATTATTCGATTAAACTGTCGATTCCCCTGGGGATTGAATAAAGATGAAGAACTTCATGTTCATACTGGATAGTCAGATATTGTTTAGAATTGGGAGAATTGGGTCAGAGTTTTGTATTTAGTATTATTTTGTAATTGTTAGTAAAGTCATGTGGTCACCCCACCAGTTCGAAAACAATGTTGAAGATATTGACACATTGTTTATCAGGTTAACTTTGAAGGTTGGATGAAAAATGGTGAATACTAGAGATTATTTGGGTAATTATTCTTTCAAAATAGACCTAGAATGCACATGGTAATATAAAAAATCCATGCAATGGATCAGTGGTTATATAAAGAGTAGGATAGGTCACATGACTTGAATACTTGGAGGGCCAAGGAGGAAGACCGTGATGGTTGAAACGCGTCGCCCTAAATCCTTGATTTCTGAGTTACATGGATTGATATTAAATTTTGGATATAAATAAACGACAGTAATCTGCCTGGAGTGCCATCGTTCGAATTTTATGTGCAGCATATATATATTATACACCTAGTGGCGACTACCACTGAGTAATATATAGTTGTGTGTGTATACATATACACACACATATATAAAACACACACACATTATATATATATATACACACACATCACACTCCTATACATATACAGACACACACAAACACACATAAATACCCCCCCACATATATACATACAGCCAGTGGCGACTACCACTGGGTAACATATAGTTGTGTGTATACATATATAAACAGATATAAACACACACACACACACATATATATATATATATATATATATACACACGCACACACACATATATATATATATATATATATATATATACACATACATACATAAAAGTAAAAAATTAAATATCACCATGCCACCCAAAAGCCCATACCCACCCTAAACACACAAAAACCCATACCCACCCTAAATCCAAACCACCTTTCACCACCCTAAAACCCATACCCACCCCAAACTTTCAACACCCCTGACCCCCAAAAGCCCATACCCACCCTAAAACCACCCTTAACCACCTTTTGCACCTGGCCCTTTTTGCAGAGTCATCCCCAATCTTTTTGCCTCCTTCCTCCTAATTTTTCTGACCAGTTTTTGTTGGTTTTATTGTATTGTTGAATGGTTTATTCCTGATTGGCATATCTAATTTATTAGAAAGTCCCTGGTAAAGTGCACTAGAGGTGCCTAGTTCCTGTAAATCAAATACTACTAGTGGGCCTGCAGCACTGGTTGTGCCACCCACATTAGTAGCCCGGTAAACATGGCTCAGACCTTCCACTGCAGTGTTTGTGTGTGTGTGTAGTTTACCCACTTGCCAGGCCCAAACCTTCCCTTTTGGTACATGTAAGGCACCCCTAAGGTAGGCCCTAGGGAGCCCTGTAGGCAGGGTGCAGTGTATTTAAAAGGTAGGACATGTACAGGTGTGTTTTACATGTATTAACACTGCCAAATTCGGTTTTCACAGTTGCAAAGCCTATCTCCTTCATTGGTTAACATGAGGGCTGCCTTTAAATAACTTTAAAGCACAGATTCCCTTTGAGGGCAGATAGAAATATGGAGTTTGGGGTCTCTGAACTCACAATTTAAAAATACATCTTTTAGTGAAGTTGGTTTTTGGATTGTGAGTTTGAAAATGCCACATTTAGAAAGTAGGCATTTTCTTGCTTAAACCGTTCTTTGACTCTGCCCGTTTGTGGATTCCCCGTCTGGATCAATTTAACAGTTGGGCTGTTTACACCGCTCCTCTAGACAGTAACACAAAGGGAGCTGTGGTGTAGCCTGCATATCCTGATGAGCCATCTGAGCTAGAGTGGAGGAAGGAGTGGTCACTTACACCTGAAAGAGCTGTGCCTGCCCTCACTCAATGCAGTCTCCAACCCCCTGGTGTGTGTCTGGGGCCTAGCCAAGGAAGGATCTTGCAAACACATGAGACTCTTCTTTGAAGTTTGCAAACTTCAAAAGGCAGAAAGGGGTCTAAGTAGTAGACACAAAACCCCTGAAGTTTAGTATCTTTCTGGACTCAAGAGGAACCTCTGCACAGGAGAAGAGCTGAAGGAGGAGCACTGTCCCTTTGCTGTGTTGCTTTGCTGGACTGGCCTGCAGTTGCTGCTTCTGCCTGAAAAAGAGTGCAAAGGGTGAACTTTGGTGTGTGTCCTGCTTGAGAAAGTTCTTTAAAGGCTTGGAGTAGAGCTTGCTTCCTGTTGGAAGACTCGGAGACACCGAAGACTTCAGTTTCCTCGACCTACAACACTGGGAACTGTGTGTTTTGACCTGTTCAAGAGGAGAAACCACTGCAACACCGCTGGCCTGCACCGTGACCTGCCAATGCCACACGGAGCTGCAATACCCTGTTTCGCACCATAACCCTGGTCTCACTAACACTCATCGGACGACTTCACTGAGCCGCTGCTCGCACTGCGACCTGTGGGCCCACACTCCAGCATCACCTTGCTCACACCGCAGCCTGGACATCCCAGACACTGACGCTCCTGCTGATACCGGCACTGTGGCCTGTGGACACCACTTGTGAGGAGCACGAAGCACCGTCCCGTCCTGCACTGCAGCCCTGGTCCCCTGAATCCAGCACAGTCGACTTCAGTGTCATCACCAGGCCTCCCTGCCTGCACCATGGCCTGTGGACACCGCTCGTGAGGGTCAAGAAGCACTGTCCTGCACCGTCAGCTTGGGCCTATCGACAGCACTTCAGCAACAACTACGCCACTGCCTGCACCGTGATCTGGTGACACCGCACATGACAACGCCCTGCTTCACACTGGAGCCCTGGTCTCACCGATGCAGTCACCGGGCCACTGCTTGCACCGTGACCTGTGGACACCGCACGTCGCATTGTCCTGCTTCACACCTCAGCCTCAACGCCATCCACGCCAGTGCTCCTGACTTCAATAGCCCGGAGATCGATTTGCAACATGTGTGACTTCAAGGGCCAGGTGACCCCCCCCCCCCTCCCCCCCCTGCACCGACTTCGGAACAGACACTGCACTGCTGCTCTCTGGAGCTCACTGCGAGGATCCCGACTCTGGGCAATTCCGGAGGTACTGTTAACAGGTCTCCCTGACACAGTAGCTGACCCGCGACGCTGCAGCAGTCCTGAACTGTTGCTTTTATTGATCAGGACCCCGTGATGGCCCCAGGTGGAGCTACTGACCTCAAGGTACTGTATTTTTAAGTAAAGCTTGTAAAATTCCTATCTTTAGCACTGTATGTTGAATTTTTATCATTTTGGTCTTGTTTTACACAGAAATATTGGCTATTTTTCTAAAACGAGTGTGGTGTCCTTCTGTAGTGTTTTCACTTATTACTGTGTGTTATGTACAAATGATTTACACATTGCTTCTGAGATATGCCTGACTGCTCGTGCCAAGCTACCGGTTATCTGAACGGGTATCTCCCTTACCCTGACTAGAGTGAAGGTCCCTACTTAGGCAGGGTGGAAACAGACTGCCAACTAGAGACCCCATTTCTAACTTTGGTTGTCAGCAGTGAGGATAGGACTTTCATTTGCACTTGACCCACAGTGATTGGTGTACACTACTACCTTATCGCAGACCATTACCTGACCACATACTATTTTCCCTTTTTATTCTCTGGTGTCCTCCTGGATATATTGACTGTGGTTAGTGGTTGCACCTGTGAGGCCTTGGCAGAATGGAAATCAACTTCTGGCACCTATTCAGCTATACAATGAGGAAGCTAAAAGTATTCTACAAGGAAAGAGGACTGGCTGTAAAGAGGTCCAGAAGGGAGGATCTTGAGTCAGCCCTGTTTTGTTATGAGTTAATACACTAATGTGCAACACTACCAGATAATTCTGAGGAGGAGGTCAGTGTCCCTGAAAGGGAACCAGAGAGAAGGATGGCTCCTAGCTCAAAAGCAGTAAATAAGAGAGCTGGATGAACAGCTCGAGAGAGCTGAGGCTGAGAGCGCTTTAGCCAAGGAAAAAGGAATGTCTATAGCTCATGAACTGAGCTGTGAAGAGCTGAAGCTGGTCAATCAATCAATCGAAACAAATTTATAGAGCGCGCTACTAACCTGTGAGGGTCTCAAGGTGCTGGGCGGGGGGGGGGGGTTACTGTTCAAACAGCCATGTCTTGAGATTTTTTTCTGAAGAGTAGGAGGTCTTTGGTTTTGCAGAGGTTGGTGAGGAGGGAGTTCCAGGTTGTGGGGGCGAGGTAGGAGAAGGCCCTGCCTCCTGTGGTGGTTCGGTGGATGCAGGGGACTGTAGCTAGTGCGAGGTCATCTGATCGGAGGTTGCGGGGTGGAAGTTCACTCTTTCGTTGAGGTAGGTCGGGCTGGTGTTGTGGAGGAATTTGTGTGCGTGGATGAGGATCTTGAAAGTGATTCTCTTGTCTATGGGGAGCCAGTGAAGAGATTTGCGGTGTGGTGAGATTCGTTTGTGGCGGGGGGAGGCCAAGGACGAGGCGTGCGGCTGTGTTCTGGATTCTCTGGAGTTTGCGTTGGAGTTTGAGTGTGGTGCCGGCATAGAAGGCGTTACTGTAGTCAAGTCTGCTGCTAATGAGTGCATGGGTGACTGTCTTCCTGGTCTCTGGGGTAATCCATTTGAAGGATTTTTTTTTTTTTTTTTTTTTAAATAAAGAGTGCAGAGTGTGTGGAAGCAGGAGGAGGTTGGTGCATTGATTTATGATGTCATGGAGAGGGAGGGGTCCAGGATGATGCCGAGGTTGCGTGCGTGGTTTGCGGGGGTGGGTGCGGGGCCTAGGGCAGTGGGCCACTACGAGTCGTCCCATATGGTTTTGTTGGGGCCGAAGATGATGATGATCTCGGTTTTGTTGGAGTTAAGCTTGAGGTGGTTAGTTGTCATCCAGTTGGCGGTGTCGAGGAGAGCAGCGTGTAGGTTGGTTTTGGCAGTGGTGGGGTTGCGGGTGAGGGAGAGGATGAGTTGGGTGTCATCTGCGTAGGAGAGGATAGTGATTCCGTGTGGTCGGAGGATGTTGGCCAGGGGGATCATGTAAATGTTGAAGAGTGTGGGGATGAGGGAGGACCCTTGGGGGACTCCGCAGATGATCTTGGTAGTGGTGGAGTGGAAAGATGGAAGACGGACTCTCTGGGTCCGGTCGGTGAGGAAGGAGGTGAGCCAGTCTAAGGCTTTGTGGCGAATTCCTATGTTGTGGAGGCGTGTGTGAAATGTGTGGTGGCAGACAGTGTCAAAGGCTGCGGAGAGGTCTAGGAGGTTGAGTGCGACGGTCTCGCCTTTGTCGACTTTGGTCCTGATGTCGTCAGTGCATGCGATGAGGGTGGTTCCCGTGCTGTGGTTCTTGCGGAACCCGGATTGTGAGGGGGTCAAGAGTGTCGTTTTCTTCGAGGAAGTGGGATAGGCGGGCGTTGACTAGTTTCTCGGCAACCTTGGCGGGGAAAGGGAGGAGGGAGATGGGGCGATAGTTGGAGAGGATCTCCAGGTCGGCTTTGTTTTTTGTTTTTTTAGCAGAGCGGTGATTTCCGCGTGCTTCCAGGAGTCTGGGTAGGTGGCGGAGTCGAAAGAGGAGTTGATTGTGTTGCGGCGTATGGGGGCAATTGGGCTAGCTTTGTTGTAGATGCAATGTGAACAGGGGTCGGAGGGGGATCCGGAGTGGATGGCGTTCATGTTTATTTCGGTTTATTCGTGTGTGGTGGGGGCCCAGGTGGTGAGTGTGGTTTGGGGGGGGGGGGGGGGGTGAGGGAATCTTGAGTGGGGGTTGAGTTGGGTGAGTAAGGGGTGGGTGGGTGTGGTATGAAGCTGTTGTGGATGTCCAGGATTTTGTGGTGGAAGTGGTTGGAGGTCTATGTTGCTGGCTTTGTGTTTGGCTAGTTCTTTAATGATAGTGAAGAGTTCTTTGCTGTTTTGAGAGTTGTTGTCAAGGCGTGTCTTGTAGTGATCTCTTTTGGTGGTGCATATGAGTTGGTGATGGGTGCGAATGGTGGTTTTGGAGGGTGGAGAAGTTGGTTGTAGAGGGTTCTTGTCACCATATTTTCTCTGCTTGGCGGCATTTGCGCTTGGAGTCTTGGAGTTCGGGGGTGAACAATGGGGTGTTCGTGATGTTGCGGGTGGCGATGTGTTTTCTGAGGGGGGCTAGTGTGTCTGCGCAGGTAGTGATCCATTTAGTGAGGTTGCGTGCTCCTGCGTTGGGGTCGTTGGTGTGGGGGGGGGGGGGGTGTGAAGGTTGTGAGCCAGTTGGGAGTTCAGGTGTTCTGTGGGGATCTTGTCCCACATGCGCTAGGGTGTGGTGTGTGGGGGGGGGGGGGGGTTTGGTGAAGGAGAAATGGACGCAGTGGTGGTCAGTCCAGAGGAGTTCAGTGGTGTGGGTGTAGGCTGTGTTGGCTTGAGCTGAATATTGCGTCGAGCGTGTGTCCTGCTGAGTGGGTGGGTTCGGTGACCAGTTGTTTGAGTCTGAGGTTGGTAAGGTTGTCTATGAGGGAGGTAGAGTTGTGGTCTTGAAGGTTCTCCAAGTGAAAGTTAAAATCACTGAGGAGGATGTAGTCTGTGGAGGTAAGGGCGTGCGAGCTGATGGTGTCGGCGATGGTGTCGCAGAAGGAGGGGCGTGGTCCTGGTGGTCTGTAGATTAGTGTACCTCTTAGGGTGGAGTTGTTAATGTGGATTAGGAAGTGCATGTGTTATGTGTTGTCGATAGTGTCTTGGGAGCTGGTGGTGACTTTGATGGTGTCCCTGTGTAGGATGGCGATGCCACCACCTGGCCTGTTGAGGCGGTCTTTGCATTGGAGTTTGTATCCCTTGGGGGTGGCGATGGCTATGTCGGGTTCAGAGGAGGAGTTGGTCCAGGTTTCCGTGAGGAAGGCGATGTCAGGTGAGTGATGTGATCCGGTCCCAGAGTTCTATGGCTTTTTGTGAAGGGAGCGGATGTTGAGGAGCAGGCAGTTGAGGTGGTTGGTGTGGTGCATGAGGATGTTGTTGCGGGGTGTGTTCTGGTTGTGGGGTGGTGTGCTGCGGGGCTGGTTGGTGGGGGCGTTTTTGTTGTCGGGGGCGCTATGGTTGGTGTGTGGGATGAGGAACAGGAGAAATGACAGGTGTGGCAGGTGAAGGGGCCATGAGTGTGTGTGGGGCTGGATAGGGTGCAGGTGGGGCGAGGGCCTGGGTTGAGTGAGTTGAGGGTGAGGGGGGAGTAGATTTGTCTGAGCGGGCCAGGGGGGCTGGGTGCGGTCTTGGGGCGGGCGAAGACGGGCTTGCCTTTGGCACGCCCGCTGCGCGTCCGCGCCGCAGCTGCCATAAATGGGGAGGAGGGAGGGAGTGGCAGCTGGGAGGAGGGAGGTCTGGGCGAATGGGAAGGCTGGGGGGGGGTAGGGCTGCAGGGATTAGCAGCGGCGGGAAAAAAAAAGCAAAGGGAAAACGGACAGTGAGGAGGTGGGGGAGGCGGGAGGGGCCACGGGGACACAGCGGCAAGGTAAAGGAGAAAAAGATGGAAAACGGATGGTGAGGAGATGGGGGGAGGCGGAAGGGGCCACAGGGACGCAGCGGCGGGGATTTTAAGCAAAAGGGAACGGCCAAGTGGAGGGGGCGCGGGGCGAGGAGCAACCAAGGGTTGGTGGTCATGAGGGCTGAGACCAGTTCAGACAGTGGCAGCAAAAATCTTATGTCCAGTGCTGAAGAGGTACACATGCCCAGAGACTTGGTGCCCGACCTGAAGGAGGGGGCTAACACACACCAGGAAGTTCAGGGATATGAGGCAGCTCCAGTAGTGCACAGGGTCCCCGGGGTGGATTGGGGAACTGGCCTGGTTGTGGAGTGTGGAGACACCCCAGAAGAGTGTGGGTTGAGTGACAGACAGTCAGCTGCAGTCTTACCAGTCTCAGGAGGTTAATGTGGGGTACCTGTTCAAGGCTGAATCACTGGATGGTTGGATGAAAGGTAGTTTGGTTAACATATGTGAGGGGCTGTATGATGTGATTGCTGGAGAGCCTATGTCCAGCCCTTGTTTTTCAGAACTATGCCAACACCAGGTGGAGTGTGAGTTCTCTGACCCCAGGAAACTTGCACTGGAGGTAGACCTCTGGGTGAGTACCAGAGGGTCTGAAGAGGCGTTTGGGGGTGCTCCTGAAGAGAGTGGTCTAGGTATTTCCCAACCAGGTGAGGTGGGAAATGATTGCAGTATCCCAGGTATGTCCCAGTGTAGTGGGGAAGGTGAGGGATCCCATGTCCAGTCTCAGAGGAGAGGGAATGGGGGTGGGCTGAGTCCCAGCATGCCCGAGACCCAGCCCCAGGTCCTAGATGGTTCCATAAGTGAATGCCAGGAAGAGAGCCTAGCCTGTACCTTAGGACCCTCTGCTGAAGGAGATCCCCCCCCCCCCATGGTGACGGAAGAGAACTTGGGGGGCAGCTGTAGCCAGCGTCCCACCAGTTTTGGTATCTGCCAGTACCACTCCCAGTGGGGGGTGCAGAAGTCCAGAGAGAGGTTTGAGGGGGGTTGCAGGCCCCAGTGGAGAACCTGAAGGGTCATGAGGTCAGCTCTGAGGTACCTCCCCCCCCCCCCCCCCCAGGAATGACCTTGATGATACCATTTCTGAGCTGGGGTTGATCCAGGCTCTGCCAGGTGGGCCGAGGTAAGGGGTTTCCCTTGTGGAGGGTAGGTAGTCCTGGCTTGCCACTCAATGGTCCAGTCTGAGGGTACAGACTCTAGGCTGGAGGGTCAGCTGCAGGGGGTAAGCCCTGACCTGATTGGGGGGTCCAATCTCCCCCCCACCCTCCCCCAGTGGAACTCCGAGGGGTACTCTTCATGGGGGGGGGGGGGGGGGGGGTTTGAACCCTGGGAGTAGGGGCAGGGGAGGGAGAGACTCACCCCTGACCCAAGTTATATTCAAGGGTACAGATCCTGGATTGAATGGTCAGGTTCAGGGTGTCCACCCTGATCCGGAGGGAGGGGCTACTGCCAACAATGCCCCTACCATGTTGGATTCTTGGAGGGGGGAGGGGGAACACTCCTAGATGGGGGGGGGGGTGATGCAGCTCCCCAGAAAGGAGGGCAGGGGGAGAGAAGCCTCACCTCTGACCCTGGTCCAACCTGAGGGCACAGACCAGGTTGGTTAACATTCCTGCACTGGTAGGAGAATTGTGCAGGACAGCTTCCCTAAGCACCTTGACAATTATGGATTTTTTTTTTGGGGGGGGGGGGGGGACCCCAGAAAGAAGGGAAGGGGGAGGGAAGCCTCACCCCCTAGCTCTAATCCAACTTGAAGGTACAGACCCCAGGTTGTAAGATCAGTTGCAGGTTAACATCCCTACACTGATGGGAGGATTGTGCAGGACTGCTTCCACATGCAGCCCTCACCTGGTGAAAGGGAGAGTGGTAAAAGGGTGCTAGGCACCTGGGGATACTGACCTCTCCCGCTCTCCACAGTCAGTGGTTGGAAAGCCTAGAAAGGCCACAGAACCTAGATTCTCACCCATGACAGCGGTCAGTGGCAACTGTGACTTTCTGTCCTGGTGGACAAAGATGCCCGGGGGGGGTGGGTGGGGGGGGAGGGGGGAATAGGAGTCAAACCCTGGTGGTGGAATGGGCCACACCACTGTGTTGGCCCTGGTCGTACTGTCTGACCCCTAGAATACATCTGTGAGCAAAGTAAGGTTGGGTGCTGCACAAATGGTATCCACAGGTGAGGAGAAAGGTTCCCCATGGGTAAGCCTAATGGCCCCTGAGAGCATGGACAGAGGGATTCAACTGAAGTCGGGAAGGTGTAGAACTGGAACATGCCTCTGCTGTTGTGGGCCAGAGTCCCTGTTCTATCACCCTAATCAGGGAAGTCCATCAAGGTATTGATTGGCCTCCCATGACTTTAGGCTGGTGGGGGCTTGTTTTGCACCTGGCCCTTTTTGCAGGCTCATCCCCAAACTTTTTGCTTCCTTCCTCCTACTTTTTCTACCAGTTGTTTTTTTGGCTTTATGACTCCGGACACTTTACCACTGCTAATCAGTGCTAAAGTGCATATGCTCTCTGTGTAAAGTATATTGTTGATTGGTTTACTAGTAATTCCCTAGTAAAGTGGACTAGAGGTGCCTAGGGCCTGTAAATCAAATACCACTAGTGGGCCTGCAGCACTGGTTGTGCCACCCACATTAGTCGCCCTGTAAACATGGCTCAGACCTGCCACTGCAGTGTCTGCAGTTTTAAACTGCCAATTCGACCTGGCAAGTGTACCCACTTGCCAGGCCCAAACCTTCCCTTTTGGTACATGTAAGGCACCCCTAAGGTAGGCTCTAGGTAGCCCCCTGGGCAGGGTGCAGTGTGTTTAAACGATCAATCAAGGATTTGTAAAGTGCAGCCACTCACCTGTGAGGGTCTCAAGGCGGTGGGGGAGTTTGGGGGGGAGGGGGGTGCTGAAGATCAGTCGAAGAGACCGGTCTTAAGGTCCTTCCTGAACTGTGACAGGGTGGGAGATTGCCAGAGGTGGATGGGGAAGGTGTTCCAGGTCTTGGTGGTGATAATGGAGAAGGATCTTCCTCTGGCTGTGGTTTTCCAGATGTTTGGGGGGGGGGGGGGAGGGAGAAGGGGAACGTTGCCAATGGCCTGGTCGGCGGACCGGAGTTGTCTGGCGGGATTATAGAAGGAGAGTCTGTGGTTGAGGTATGCTGGTCTGGCGTTGTATAGGGCCTTGTAGGCGTGGGTCAGTAGCTTGAAGGTGAATCTCTGGTTGATAGCCACACCCCGCCCTTCTAAAAGATCTACACTAGCTGCCTGTGTCGTGAGGCATTCTTGATGAGACGGGCAGAGTTGTTCTGGATGCGCTGTAGTCTTTTCTGGGTCTTGGCAGTGGTTCCGGCGTAGAGTGCATTGTTGTAGTCAAAGTGGCTGCTGACAAGGGCCTGGATGACTGTCCTTCTGGCTTCTGTGGGGATCCACTTGTAGATTTTTAGAAGCATGCACAGGGTGTAGAAACAACCTGATGAGACTGTGCTCACCAGTCAGTCTACTGAGAGCAATGAATCTAAGATGATGCCGAGGTTGTGGGCGAGCATCTGAGGGCAGTGGGCCACAAGGACTCATCCCAGGCAGAGGGTGTGGAGCCGAGGATGAGGACTTCCGTTTTGTCTGAATTCAGTTTGAGGTAACTAACTTTCATCCAGGCGGCAACTGCTTTCATTCCTTTGTGGAAATTGTTTTTGGTGGTGGTCGGGTTGTTGGTGGGGGAGGCATGTACTGCTGTGTTTTACATGTCCTAACAGTGAAATACTGCCAAATTCAGGTTTCACTGTTGCAAGGCCTATCTCCCTCATAGGTTAACAGGAGGTCTGCCTTTAAATAACTTTGAAGTGCAGATTACCTTTGAGGGTAGATAGAAATATGGAGTTTAGGGTCTCTGTACTCACAATTTAAAAATACATCTTTTAGTGAAGTTCTTTTTTGGATTGTGAGTTTGAAAATGCCACATTTAGAAAGTAGGCATTGTCTTGCTTAAACCATTCTGTGACTGCCTGTTTGTGGATTCCCTGTCTAGGTCAATTTGACAGTTGGGCTGTTCACACCTCTCCTCTAGACAGTGACACAAAGGGAGCTAGGGTGTAGCCTGCATATCCTAATGAGCCATCTGCACGAGAGTGGGAGGGAGGGGTGGTCACTTACACCTGAAAGGACTGTGCCAGCCCTCACTCAGGGCAATCTCCAGTCCCCTGGTGTGTCTCCGGGGCTTTGCCTGGACAAGGAAGGATCCTGCAATGCCATTACATGCCACGAACATATGTACACTGGGGTAAGTGATATTTTCCATTCAATGGCATGTGTAGCTGCAGATACATATGCTGTGCATAGACTAAAAAGCAGTCCTTCTCCCAATAAAGCGGTGGCTAGCCTGCAGGGGTTGAAGTGGTTAGAAATAATGTTTTAAGCACAGTTTGACCAACATTGGCCTGTTGCTTTGAAAATACATCCACACAGTAATGTTTTGTAAATGTATGTGGTGTGTACCATGTGGCAGCTTTGCATATGTCTGCCATTGGTATGTTCCCTAGAAAAGCCACGGAAGCACCTTTTTTCCTAGTGGAAAGTGCTTTAATGTAACATGTTTGAATACGTCTTACAATCCATCTAGCTAATCCTTGTTTAGAGATAGGATTGCCGTTAAGTGGCTGTTGGAAAGCTACAAAAAGCTGTTTTAGTTTTCCTAAACTCTTGTTCTATCAACGTAGTACATTAGAGCTCTTTTAAGGTCAAGAGTATGAAGGGCTCTTTCAGCAGTTGTGTCTGGCTGTGGGAAGAAGACTGGGAATTAAACTGATTGGTTAATGTGAGATGGAGAAACTACTTTTGGCAAACATTGTGGATTTGTCCTAAGTACAACTTTATGTTTGTATACTTGGAAAATAGTTCCTCCAGAGTGAATGCTTGTACTTCACTCACTCTTCTTAATGAAGTAATTGCTACTAAGAAAGCAACTTCCCAAGTGATAAATTAAATCTCACGTGAATGCATGGGCTCGAATGGTGGTCCCATTGATCTTGTGAGCACAAAATTGAGATTCCATGCAGGAACTGGTGGGGTTCTTGGTGGAATAATGTTTTTAAGTCCTTCCATAAAGGCTTTTATGACAGGAACTCTGAAGAGAGAAGTATGTTGTATGGTTTGTAAGTATGTAGATATAGCAGTGAGATGAATTTTAATGGAGGAAAAAGCTATATTTGCTTATTGTAAACGAAGCAGGTAGCATACAATATACTGTATTGATGCTTTAAGTGGGTCTATATCTTTGGGCTGACAGTAGTAAACAAACCGTTTCCACTAGTTAGCATAACATTGTCTAGTTGTACGTTTGTGTGCTTGTTTTAGAACTTCCATACATTCTAATGGAAGGTGTAAATATCCAAACTATGACTTCAGGAGCCAAATCGCTAAGTTGAGAACACTGGGATTGGGATGCCTGATCTGACCTTTGTTCTGTGTTAACAGATCTGGTCTGTTTGGAAGTTTGCAATGGGGTACTACTGACAGATCTAGTAGTGTTGTGTACCAGTGTTGTGCCCACGTGGGAGCTATGAGTGTCATGGTAAGAGATGTGTGACTCAGTTTGTTGACCAGAAATGGGAATAATGGAAGAGGGGGAAAAGCATAAGCAAATATCCCTGACCCGTTGATCCATAGAGCATTGCCCTTGGACAGAGGGTGTGGGTATCTGGATGCAAAGTTTTGGCATTTTGCGTTTTCGCTTATTGCGAAAAAGGTCTATGTCTGGTGTTTTCCACATTTGAAAGTACTGTAGAAGTACCTGTGAGTGAATTTCCCTTTTGTGTATTTGTTGCTGTATCCTACTTAGTAGGTCTGCCAGCTGGTTGTGTATCCCGCTAGCAAGTAAATCTGATTGTGAATTGCCCATTTCCATATTGTTTGGGTTAGAAGTGACAATTGCAATGAATTTGTTCCTCCCTGTTTCTTCAGATAATGCATTGTTGTCATATTGTCTGTTTTTATTAAGACTGTCTTGTGCCTGGGGAGAGGTTGAAAAGCTTTTAGGGCGAGAAACACAGCTAACAATTCTAAATGGTTTATGTGATAAGTTAATTGCATTGAATTCAATTCCCCTTGTATGGTTAGGTTGTTGAGATGAGCTCCCTAACCTGTCACGCATCTGTTATGATGGTCTGAGGCACAGGGTCCTGAAATGACCGCCCTTTTATTAAGCTGTTGTGATTCCACCATTGTAGAGATTTGTGAGTTTGGTGGTCTAGCAGCACTAGATCCTGTGATTGACCCTGTGCTTGAGACCATTGTTGTGAGAGACATTGTTGCAGTAGTCTCATGTTTAGTCTTGCATGTGGTACTACTGCTATTCATGATGCCATCATTCCCAATAGTTTCATGATAAATCTTACTGTGTAACTTTGATTGGGCTGTATCTGTGATATGAGGTTTTGAAAAGCTTGTATCCTTTGTGGATTTGGGTAGGCTAATGCTTTTTGCGTATTGAGAATAGCACCTAGGTAAGGTTGAACCTGTGCTGCTTGAAGATGAGATTTTTGGTAATTGATTGTGAACCCTAGTGTGTGTAGGGTATCTATGGTGCATTGAGTGTGTTGTTGGCATTGTATAATGTTGATTGATCTTATTAGCCAGTCGTCTAGATAAGGAAAGACATGTATGTGTTGTCTTCTGCGGTGAGCTGCTACTACAGGTAGACATTTTGTGAAAACCCTTGGAGCGGTTATGCCGAAGGGAAGTACCTTGAATTGGTAGTATTTGCCTGCTATTACAAATCTTAGGTATTTGCGATGATCTGGATGTATGGGAATATGAAAGTAAGCATCTTTGAGATCTAAGGCAGTCATATAGTCTTGTTTTTGTAGTAGGGGAATTACATTCTGTAGAGTGCCCATGTGAAAATGTTCTGACAGGATATATAGAATTAGAGGTCTGAGATCTAGAATGGGTCAGAGAGTACCATCCGTTTTTGGTATCAGGAAATATAGTGAATATACTCCTGTTCTCCGTTGTGATATTGGAACTGTTTTTATTGCTCCTTTTAGTAATACAGATTGTACCTCTTGTTTTAGCAGAACGCTGTGGATAATTGAAAATACCCACTGATCTGTGGTGATGTTTTGCCAGTGAGAGTGGAATTGTTGCAGTCTTCCTCCCACGGGAGATGTGTGGTTTTGTGGGATGTTGAGGAAGTCATTGTTTTGGGAGAGCGGTAACACTGAGGAATTAAAATTTCCTCTAGCTCTAAAGTGTTGGCCTCTGTAAGAGCCTCTAGGATAATACTACTGGGTTTGTTTTGGCTGTGAGGTGGAAGACTCTGTAGTTTGGGGTTTGAACCCCCCCCCCCTAAACTGCTGTTTGCGAAAGGGGCCCCGGTAAGGTGTGGTATATAGGGCTCCCATGGCTTTTGCTGTGTCAGTCTTTTCTGAGTTTTTCAATAGTTGTGTCATCTTCAAGTCTGAATAGATGCTCCTTATCAAAGGGCATATTAAGCACTGCCTGCTGTATTTCGGGTTTAAACCCGGAGGATCTTAACCATGCATGTCTGCAAATTGTTATGCTAGTGTTAATACTTCTAGCTGCAGTATTGGCTGCGTCGAGGGCAGATCTAATTTGAATATTAGTGATTGCTTGTCACTCAACAATTTGTTGTGCTCCTTAGGTAAATATTGCAATTTTGCAAGAATTCTTACATTTCACCCAGTGTGCCCTGTTATACCTTGCTAATAGGGCTTGGGAATTGGCAATACACCATTGGTTAGCTGCTTGTGTAGCTACCCTTTTACCAGCTGCATCAAAGTTTCTACTTTCCTTTTCAGGTGTATGAGTATCCCCTGAAGACTGGCTATTGGGCCTTTTCCTTGCAGAACTAACTACAGTAGAGTCTGGTGGTACCTGTTGTGTGATATAAACTGGGTCGGCTGGTGCAGGCTTATATATATTTTTTTTACCTATTCTTGGGGTTAAAACCCTAGCCATGACAGGTTCCTTAAATGTCATCAGCATGTCTAAGCATACCAGGCAGCATTGGTAAACACTGGTAGTGTGAGTGAGTGGTGGACAATGTGCTAAAAAGAACATCTCCCCTCCAATGGTTCAGCATGCATTTGAACACCATAGTATGCAGCTGCCCTAGAAATGACCTTAGTGTAAGCCGTACTACCCTATGGTGGTGAAGGTTTGGACGGATAAAGATCTGGGTCATTTAATGGTATAGGATCTGGGTCATATAAGTCCCATGGGTCCACTTTATATCCATGTGAATAGGTGTGAGAATGTGTTAGTGAGGGCAATGGTGGTGGGTACAAGGTGGAGAGAAAAAGCTGTGGTGAATGTGGTGGAGAAAGCTGTAAAGGTGATGGTTTCTCCTTTCTTTTAAATATATATGTTTGCTGGTGGTGGATCAGTGTCAAGAGTCTCTTGAAACGCCAGCTTCCTCTTGGTCTGTGGAGGAGGTGAAGCAATAATTTTCCCTGTCTTCTTATTGATATGAATCCTTCTTGGTCTACTGTCCATAACCTCCAAAACTGGCTGGATATCATAGTCCTCAGAATGATATTCAGATATTTTTAAGCCTTTGGAGGATTGTTCAGTAATTGTCTTTGAACTGTGTTTTAGATGGCTCGAAAGTCCGGTCTCCTCTGTATAGAAGGATTTTTTCGGCTCCTAAAGGGTACCTAATTTTTGTGGTCCACAAGATAGTCTGATTTCGGCCCCTGAAGCTAGATGTTGAATTTTCGACTCCGAAGAGTGTAGACGTCGGCTTGGAGGTGGAGCTTTTGATGTGTTGGCTCGACTCTGGCACCGAAACAGGCGTGGCCCGTTGATGGGGGGGACTTGGTCTTTTTCTCCGCTGAACCCGAAGGTCGGTCGCCGACAATTTTCTTTTGGGTGGAACCATGGCTTTCTGGCAGTGGTGCACCCATGGCCTTAATAGGTCTTTTGGTGGTGGGCTTAGAGGCATGTGCACTCACATGCTAAGCCGCAGTGACTGGTTGGCTGTCTTCAGAGTCTGCTTTGGAGTCGGTGTCCTGAATTGAAACAGCAGTCTGTGCCTGCTCTTCCTCTATGGTGTCAGTGGACTCTGTATATTTCGACACCATCTTGAGTCTTCTTGCTCACTGGAATGACCGACAAGCTTCACAATCTTCCTCTCGATGTTCTGGAGAAAGGCAAAGATTACATACCATGTGCTGATGAGTGTAAGGGAATGTCACATGGCATCGAGGACAGAATCGGAATGGAGTCCAATCCATCAGGCTATTGCGTGGTAGGACTGAACAGGCCCAAGTAGGGTGCAAGCACCCAAAAGGGCGTTTTCTTGTTCCCGTCGATACTACTGGCTTGATTGCAGATGGAAACGCGATTGAAACAATACCAACAGTAGAATAAAGTTAATATAAAGTTTCCGAATGAAAAGTCTGAGAGCAAGAGGAAACACGCCTGAACCAAACAGTGGAAAGAAAACAATCTAACAAAGGAGTCGATGACCATGCTCACTATTACCGCAAGGAGGAGTAACTCGATCCCGTGACTCGAGAGAAGACTTCTTTAAAGAAAAACAACTTGTAACACTCCGGGCCCAACACTAGATGGCGGAATATATGCACAGCATGTGTATCTGCAGCTACACATGCCAATGAATGAATGAATATATATATATGAATATATATATATATATATATATACACACACACACACACACACATACACACACATATATACATACATATACATACACACACTTACTAAAATCATGTAATACTTGCCTTTAAAATGTCCACCATGCATATACCTTTACCATTCATGACTTTACAAAGTTAATAAAAATATTACCTTTAAAACCTTTACCACGCATATGCCTTTACCATTTATACCTTTAGAACGAAATTGGTTTATGAAAGCATGCGGGGTAAAGGTACGTGTGGAAAAGGTATATTTGTGGTAAAGGCATAGTGCATGGTAATGGCTTTGTGGTAACGGCTGTGCGTGGTAATGACTGTTGTAATGGCTGTTTCCAAGTTGGAGTGCTACCAGTAGCTCGCAAGCTACTCATTGGAGAAGCCTGCCCCATACACACGCCCCCCCCCCCCCCCCCCCCCCCCACAACACCATTGAGTCAGGTGGTCTCAGAAACCATATCAGAGGATTCCCAGGGTATAGACAAGTGCTGCGCTACTGGTGGTCATGTTCCCTTTTTCAGTGTCTCTGTTGGAGTTTCTTGGTAGGTCATCCCACTCTCCTCTGTTTACAGACACTCCTTTCCACACATTCTCACACAGAATGCAAGTTCACCAAATATTTGTTTTATTAACCACTGCAAAAAGTCTTCGAGGTGACTTTCTCTTCCTTTTACATTGATATTGACACCTGTGGCCAGGAAAACCCAGGAAGTGATTTGTGTCTCACATAATAAAACATTTGAAATTGCATCCTACAGATACCCCTTCTCAAAATCTTAACAGTATACCCATTATAAATTGATTACTGCAATGAACAGTGTGATGCATTTTCAGTTTAGAAAAGAGGGAGATGACCTTTGGGCAAGTAAGATTTACACAGAGACAGAAGGCTATTTCCCGGTGCTTCTAAGCATAGGAAATGGACCGACTGCCTAGTCCTTATATTGTAAGGCTACGCTGGGATCAGTGGTATCATGGATTTGCGTTGATTGCTTGGAAATTACTATAAGAAAAAAATGTTTTTTGATCTGACTTGGACTGTCCTATAACAAATTTATGAGACTGAAGTCCTTCAACTATAATACACTGCTAGACTATGTACAGTCCTGGTGAAGGTGGGGCATATAGAGAGGACTGTTCCACTAACATGTCAATGGTTTTAATTTGTCAACTGTTGTACGCCGTCTAATGAGGATACTAAAACATAACTGATACCTCCACCAACTTTCTGCGAGACAACAGGGAACACATTTAAAAAAAAAAAAAAAAAATCATGTGACTGTTTTACTACTTTGCTGGTTACAGGGCTTGATCATTTCTTTTCTGGTGATGTGTAATTTTGATATATTTTTCACTGAGCGTGTAATGAAATTAAAAAAAGTTCACTTGAGAAAAAACAATCCATTTGAAAACGTTTTGGTGTATGGTAAATGCATTAGTAGAGATCTGGTGAGATATATAAAGTTTTGAACATTCATTGTGGGTAGAGTTTTTAGGTTAAGGCAGCAAGCACTCTGATGTGTTCTAATCTATCAGTGGACTTTCATCCATGCCCACCGCACGCCCATCACGATCACTTGTTCATGAGCTTGTCTTTCAAAAATCCTTTATCATCATTGGTAAATGCTTAACGTTTGTCCCTCCTTGGGGCGGCTTGGTTACCGCCTTGGACACAGACCCTGTTACATGGACAATTGCACGTTTGCCGATACGTTTGACTGACAGCAAACTTATTTTTAATTTGGTCTTTCTCCTTCACACTCGTGGCTGCTGTGCCTCATTGAATCAGCTCACTTATGTCAACCGTTTTAATTTTCTTTTTAAATTTATGTGGCAAGAAAAGTCCAGTTAAGAATTTACAACAATCGAGCAAACATCAGACCCATTTCATTGCAAATGCTTGTTTTATTTTTTCAATTAAATAAAAGGGAACAGGTTTTGTGCTGTGTTTAGCAACGCGAGTTGGTCACCAGATAAGCCTAGCAGTCTACGCTGTGCACCACATGGTTTGGCCTGCCTATCCAGTAAATCATTAAAAAAAAAAAAAAAAAAAAAAAAAAAAAAAAAAAACACACAATAAAATTCACTTACAGTTCAAATGCGTGTCAACTTTAAGGGTCAAAACATGCAAAACAACAGAAATGTGTCAGTTATATTTTGCAACGTGCACACTACATTACATAAATATCACGTGCCATGATCCAGAGAACATGGTGGTCGACCATGTGTGCGTTTCTAAACATGAGTGGCAATGTCAGTGGTTTTGCACGTTTGAGTCTCAGAGGTGGGCGACCTACTGAAAACTTGAGCCAGGCTCTAGCTAGAGATCCTGTTGGAACTTGAAGCCGTAATGAGCCAAGCTTTCATGTGGATTTTGCCTCCCTCATGACCAGAGCTGCAGATTGTGGAAGTGGGGAACCAAGTTAGTGTTGGCATCGGATCACCAGCCTTTGATTAGGGTCAAATGTGCCCTTGTCTAATGTAACTGGTGGTTATCTAATGCGCTCCAATATCTTCGGGTCGAACTCCCGCTACCTTTCAAAAACTGCAGAAAAATACACTAAGAGGTGTTAAAAAAGCAAAAACAAAAAAAGCCTAAGTAGAAGGGAAGGCAAAAAGATATCTATTTACTGGCTGATTTGTACTAACTAAAACCAGAAAGCCTGGATAAACTGCACGTCCCCCGCGTAAATTGCCTAATCTTAGGCAAATATTTTAGTTCACCAAAATGTTCCTTCTTTAGCGCCTATTGAAGCACTTTTAAACGTGAGTTTAGAGTACCAATTGTACAAAGCTATCACTTAATTTGTACTTCTCGACGCCCTATTATTGTAAAGCTTCCATACGTTGAAGAATTACACCTTTTCAATTCTGAAGAGCCTTTGCCACATTTTAAGTGGCTTGGTGCATTTACATTGCAAATATTTTCAGGGCTAGGCTCGCGCATGGATCTAAGATCTGAGCCAGATCCCCGCCTCTGCTCTCCCTGTTAATTTGTTGGCTCTTAACGTTTTTTTTATTTTTATAAATAGATTACACATGCTTTAATTCTTTATATACATAAACATTCCACGTTACAGTATCTTTGAAGAGCACGAAACTATACAAGAATCTGTGTGCATATAACGCTATTTAAGTGGTTTGAATGTAGACGTGTCCGGCCTGCACAAAGTGCTGTACACGTGCTCCTTGAAGCAGCCGTTGTTGTCATTTGAGCATGTCTGGGCATTGCACTCAAGGGTGAGGGAGCGAGAGCCGCGACTGTTGAAATACAGTGTGTTTTTCCGGACACCGAGATGTGGGGGGTGCAGGATGCTGAAAGAGGGTGGTTCAAACTGGTATGGGACTGGCCGGAGAACTGAGTAAGGGCTGTGGGAGGGTCTGTGAAAGCAGAATGCGAGAGCCGTGTCATAAGCAGGCCTCTCAGTGACCGGTATATTCCGCAGGCTCAAGGCAGGCGCTGCTTATCAGGACAGGGGTGGGACAAGAGAAAGGGGGAGAAAAATGGAGGGGCGGGCAGGAAGGCCGGGCTCCCGCTGGGTATCAGCAGTGGTAGGACGGGACAAGGGGGAGAAGAATGGAGGGGCGGGCCGGAAGGCCGGGCTCCGGCAGGGGGCAGGGCCCTGGGAGGAGGAGCGTGTCTCGATATATAACCCCCCGCCCGGGACATTGGGCGCTGTGAAAGTAACTCCTCTTCCATGAGCTGAGTCCGGCTGTGACCATCCAGCAGAGTCTGCTGCAGAGCCCACCACGGTAAGAGGGGTGTGCGAGCAGGACAAACCCAGTGGTTTCGGGGCAGAGGCTTCCAAAGGGCCCTTCCTTACAACATGGGGGGGGGGGGGGTGCATGGTGCACCTAAAGGATGGATACGCCCCCTACCAGTGTCATATTTAACAGGGGGGCGACTGGACGGTGGAACACAGACCCCCCCCGTCCGTTAAATGCTTGTGTGGCACGGAGGGGGTGCAGGCTGTGTAACTTGTATGCACTCCCTGCGAGAGCCCTACGTGTGTTATTGTTGTGTCGGTGCGAGCCCGCCCCTTCCTCATTCCGATGGAGGGGCACACAAAGGAGCCTGCACGCTGCAGGGAGGGGTCGGGGGTTGCAGGGGGCCCCGGCCTAGAGCCGACGTGTGGCGCTTCGTAGGCGCAGGTTCGGGTGACGATGGGTCACGGCAGTGGCCGCGCGCCCGGGACCCCAGCGAGGGCCCGCCGCGGTGCACGAGGGAACGGCCGGTGGGTGCAGGGGCCGCGCGCTCGGTCGGGCAGATGACGGAAGTTTCCAGAAGGGCCGCGCGAAGGCCAGGAGCGGCCCTGATCCTGCGCGGGGCCGAGAGGGGATGTCTGGAGTACAGCGGGCGGGGGCGGGCCGGGCTCCTTCTCAGGGCTTTTAGTTGGGATGAGCCGACTCCTTCGCACCGTGCAACTCCGGTACTGCCCAGCTCACCCACGAGGCCCGCCGGGCACAGTCGGGGTGCATGCCTGCAGTGCGACCCGCTGCAGTCACTGGATTATAATGGGCTACCGCAAGATACTGCATGCTATTGTTCCAGTTCTGCAATACTACAGGGAATGCTGTACTGTTGTGATGTGCGCTGCATGATATACTGACCATACCCTGCTGACCACGATAGGCTAACCTAGCTGCATTGTGATGAGCCTCTTCACTGCTGTGGATCCCGACAACAGCCGGATAGCTGCGTTATTGTGATGTTAGCTTCTTTAGTGCTCTGGATCCAGATAAGTCGGATAGCTGCGTTATTGCCAAGCAGGTTAGGCTCGCTGCATTGTGATGTTACAAGTTGAGGTGTGCTATAAAAGAATCGGGTCGATGTATCGGTATGATGCGTGTTGCTAGCTCCATTATTACTGTTTAGCCTGCACTACTACGGTATGCCCTGACTGCTGCCTGGATTGCTGCTTTTAACATCACAGGTTAAGCTAGCTGCATTGTTGCGATGTTGCATGCTGCGTTGTTTTGATACTGTTAGCACCAATACTATTGCTTCACTCACATAATGGAGCCATTGCAACATAGTTGGGTTACTGTATTACTACAGCAAAGGTTGAAGCTTGCTATATTGCTACATTATGAGCAGTGTTAAACTTGCTGCGATATCCCGCTGCATTTTTGTGGTGACGCCTAATGCTATACCTTAACAGGGCCAGATCGATGCGTTGTTGCGATACATGTGGCTAGCTCATTTGTTAAAGTTCAGGCCGCACTGGTGTGATATCGCTGACTTTATTACACTACACTGTGACCTCAGCCAGACTGCTGCATCATGGCGCAGGTTAAGGTAACTGCATTGCTTTCATTATACATTAGGCCTTAGGCTGTGCCACAACAGAGCCAGATCGCTGCATTGTTGCGATGACGCCTTAGGCTGTGCCACAAGGCCAGATCGCTGCATTGTTGTGATGACGCCTTAGGCTGTGCCACAAGGCCAGATCGCTGCATTGTTGTGATGACTCCTTAGGCTGTGTCACAACAAGACCAGATCGCAGCATTGTTGCGATGACGCCTTAGGCTGTGCCACAACAAGACCAGATCGCTGCATTGTTGTGACGCCTTAGGCTGTGCCACAACAAGACCAGAGCGCTGCATTGTTGTGATGCCGCCTTAGGCTGTGCCACAACAGAGCCAGATCGCTGCATTGTTGCGATGACGCCTTAGACAGTGCCATAACAAGACCAGATCGCTGCATTGTTGTGATGACGCATTAGGCTGTGCCACAACAGAGCCAGATCGCTGCATTGTTGCGATGACGCCTTAGGCTGTGCCACAAGGCCAGATCGCTGCATTGTTGCGATGACGCCTTAGGCTGTGCCACAAGACCAGATCGCTGCATTGTTGCGATGACGCCTTAGGCTGTGCCACAAGGCCAGATCGCTGCATTGTTGCGATGACGCCTTAGGCTGTGCCACAAGACCAGATTGTTGCAATGACGCCTTAGGCTGTGCCACAAGACCAGATCGCTGCATTGTTGCGATGACGCCTTAGGCTGTGCCACAAGGCCAGATCGCTGCATTGTTGCGATGACGCCTTAGGCTGTGCCACAAGGCCGGATCGCTGCATTGTTGTGATGACGCCTTAGGCTGTGTCACAACAAGACCAGATCGCAGCATTGTTGCTATGACGCCTTAGGCTGTGCCACAACAAGACCAGATCGCTGCATTGTTGTGACGCCTTAGGCTGTGCCACAACAAGACCAGATCGCTGCATTGTTGTGATGACGCCTTAGGCTGTGCCACAACAGAGCCAGATCGCTGCATTGTTGTGATGACGCCTTAGGCTGTGCCACAACAGAGCCAGATCGCTGCATTGTTGCGATGACGCCTTAGACTGTGCCATAACAAGACCAGATCGCTGCATTGTTGTGATACATGTGGCTAGCTCGGTTGTTGCAGTTCCGGCCGCACTGTTGTGATATCGCTGGCTTTCTTATTACGCTACACTGCCTCTCGGCCAGACTGCTGCATCATCACGCCGCGGGTTAAGCTGGATGCATTTCTGTTATGTTTTAGGCAGCATGATTATGCGCCCAGCCAGCCGCATTATTACAGTCCAGGCCGCTGTCAGCTGACATTATCAGCTGCAGTACTACTCCAGAACCGGGCAAGGTAGTTCACTGTTATAGCGTAGTCTGCTAACTGCATTATTACAGTGCAGGCTGAGCTTTCCGCACTGTTATAGCCAGGCTAGGGGAGTGAGGCTGGTGCATTATTACGGCGCAGGTAAAGCTACTGGAATTTTTGTGTGGAAGGCGGCCGTGCTATGATGCTGCGTTGATCTGGCAGCAGCGTTACTACAGTGCAAGCTGCAGTGTTTGTGGTGCGTTGAGCTGGCTGCAGTGTTGTGATGTGAAATGCGTAGCTGCTAAACCGTATGCTGTCATTACAGCTTACTGAGTCTGCAGCATGGCTCGGTTACAACCAAGTAAAGGAGTCGGTCAGCTGTATTGTTACAGGGTTGTTTGATCCTGGCGTGCATTGTACTACTACACTGACTGGGAGCCGGGTACCTGTACTGTGACAGTGTGCAGGCTCACTCAGCACGGGATACTTTTAAAACGTAATACTTTGCAAAAGGTATCCGATGACTTCACTTTAGTGGCCACGGTATTAGATCATTCTCAACAAAGTTCCAGGTGTGGCTCATGCTTAAAAATTTTCATATTAAGAGGTGCTATTGTGCTTAGAATGTTTACATGTTTCTACCATTCATTTTTTCCTTAGTTCAAAAGTGGTTTACACTTGTCCAAAAGTACATATTCTTGGCATTGTGGACACACCACAAATTGTGTATGTGAAAATGGTGTACAGTTTAGTTCCAGCTTATAAAAATGAAAGATTTGTACAAATATTTCACTAGAATTCAACTTAACTGTCTACTAGTAATGTAACGTGTGAAAAGAATGAGTAGATTTTATGAACAAATGTGAGAATACAAAAACATTTTCTTCATCTTTTCCCCCAGGGTCTCTTTCCAGCCAGTTAGGACTAGCTCGCTCCACTTTTTCCACCACCCCGCCTAATTTCTGGGGTCCCAGAACCATTCTTCTTACTCATTTGTTTGAGTAATCCAAAATATCCGTCAAAATGGTGCAAAAGAAGACGACAGAAGTCAAAGGATTCCACCGCTCCTTCAAGGTACGAGGTTGCATTGCCTGCCCTGCACAGCAGCTCCACTGCTTGATCATAGCATGGTGGAGGGAACAGTGTGGGCACATTCTTTACGCGCACTTAAGTTTTGAGATGACGTAATGAATGTTGATTTTAAGAGGGCGGAGGGGTTTTCCTGCCTCTTGTTCATTGGAGGCAGGGATCTCGGGGTACAGGTGCACACGCGTGTGAGCGTTGTTTAGGCGCTAGTAGGACGTTGGTGACATTGCTTTATACTCTCGGAGACTTCAGTCTGGGGTGTCAAAGGGGCAGTACGATGAAAGCAAGCCCCACTCAAGCAGGGGGCTTCACTGGTCTCGAAGGAAGAGGAAACTGCTGAAGCAGTTAAGACTAGAGGGGAATCACCTCCCAGTGCGTGAAACTTGAGCTGACTGCTTCCGCACTATGTTATTGTTTTCCGGGGCAGGGGGCGTGGGCCTCCTGCATCTCCTACTGTCCGTATACTCTCTCGGGTAGGACTCAAACTGTTTCTGGGGAAAAGGAGGGTGTGTGGCTGGGGTATGAAAGATGATTTTGTAATGTGAAGTACTTGACTGCCGAGGGCCAAGGCCCCCTCGTATGATGCAGTTTCCCATAAAGCCCCAGTAAACGGGGATGAACTTGCACCTTGTTAGTATTTTGACAACTGTGTATCTCGACACACTTTCAAAGAATCACTGTTTCAACTGGAATACGAGACCGTTCATTGCTCGCTGCGCTCCAGTGATTGGATGACAATGTATTCTCGGCACTTTTCTGACCCGGTAACAAGGCACTGTTTGAAACTCACGCTGCTTTCAGCTTCGGCTCGGAGCTCATAATTGTTGCTCTTCTCTATAAACACTTGGAGACGACTCAGTTCATAGTGTGCACTACAAAAGCCTCAGCACATAGTGTGCACTACACAAGCGTAATGTGTTACACAAAAAGTACATAACATCACGGAAATAGGTAACACTCTAAAGGGATGTAAGATTAAGTAAAACATGACATTAACAGGAGCTTAATAGCCTACACGAACCGCCTTAGCACTTTTCAGGTTCTTTGTTCACAAATCGATAAAGGTTTTCGCTGTTACAGTTGACATGCATAAAGGGCCCGACAGAGAACCCCCCCACACAAAAAAAAAGCTGAGCAGGCGTGCGACGTTGAAGGCCTCTGCCAAGTTGTGTTGGCAGCTGTTCCCAGTCCAGCCTCCTCGGAGCCGCCTGAGGGGGGAGAGCAGCAGACAAAGGCTGGGTGCAGTTTGCAAAGCGCACAGGCCTTGTTTTCGTTCAAAACAGGACTCCAAATGGGCGAGAGGCGACGTGTGTGTGCTGTAGGATGTCCGGGTAATTATACCAGAAAGTTGGCGCGGTTATTTCGAGCTCACCCACCATAGCTGCTGGTATCATCATCCATCAATGTCGGCGCCACTCCGAAAGCGAGCATAAGAAGTAGGTACTTAAAAAAAAAAAAAATCAATGCTGTAGTTCTGCATGTTTACAGATGCAGTTCTTGGGTTTAAAAGTATGTCAAAGTCTTCACCCATTGCTTGGTAGAACAGCCTTGACGCTCTGTGTCCTGTCGATGGGCGCCTGGGCACTGCATGGTTCAGTGACAAGCGTTTATTTAGGGCACGTGGGACAGTCAGGTGAGGAGTGCCTCGACTGTGTGCCACTGGTGTCAGCTTCTATGGTAATTGGAAGCCTGAAAACCACAAAGGACTACCTGCCCAACTCTGGCTTTTGTAGGGGTGGGTGATATATTCCACCCAGTCGATGGAGTTTTGGCCACTCAGTTACCTGCCCAAATTCCTCCAACTGCCGTGTGGCTGAACTTTTTTCATGTGCAGTTCTCCAACGGTAAAGTTGGCGAGAGCAAGCAAGATATGGCGTCCCATAGCACGATTTCCAGATGCTAGGAGAGCACCCGGTGAGATGTCCCCAACACTGGCGGTTGTGACCGCTCAGTCAAAGCTGCAGCTAGAGTAGAAAGGCTACTTGAGCGGTGGCAAATCTCCTCGAGAAGCGGTGCCCTCTTGCGTGCTGTGTGGTGCTGTTGACACTGATTTTTCAGTGCTGAACAAGTTGCTGGCACTAAAAATTAATGCAAGCAGCGCAACAGGTATATTTCCATCCGTTCAGCCAGGTCTGCCTGCAGTAAAAGACAGACCCGGCTGATGCGCTACAGCAGCACTAATACCACTCCCTCAAAACACCAGGTGGAAAACTCCATTTGGATCATTTCATCCCTCGAAGCACTCGTAATGGGCAGACAAGTCCATTTGGTGTTGTAAAGTTTCTTTAGCATGATTAATTCGCGGAGCATGCAGATACAAACCTCCATTGATTGGCTTTCGTATGCAGTCACCTGAGGTTTTTCAACAAGAGAGTGATTGAATCGTCTTCATATGTGGTGGGTCTCTTTGTCCCAAATCCTTTGTGTCTCCTCTTCTTTTGTCCTGATGATGACCCTGTTCTAAATAATTGTAAAGAGGTCGAAACCTCACCATTAACATATGTGAATTGGTTTTAAAATTTGATTGTGGCTCTCAACACTCATTACTGCAGTTTATAACAGCAAATTGTCAGTCAGTCACGTGTATATTTCTGTACATAGCACAAGCACACTTATATTCACTTCCACTGTGCCATCCCTTGTTAGGAGCACCTTGCTCTTGAAGAAACGTGAATGGTGCATCATATCGTTGTGGATAAATGCACTTATTGCAATAATGTTAGCCAACTTGCAGAGTATGTTTTTCGTGACTCTACTGCAGTAGAGGTCTAAGGTTACTCTTCCCCCATTGGGGCCACTTTTTTGATAATTCCACACCTTGCTTTTTGTCACATGCATAGCTCATTGGCAGCTCACCGATCAGCACTGATCCTTCAACAGGCCACCTGACATTTCTGATGGCAAACTCAGTGCGCTTGACCAGTCTCTTCCACATCGGCCAGTGCTTCCTGATGGATTAATATTTGCAGATATATCAGAATTAGACATGCAACTGTCTTTTTTTTTTTTTTTTTTTAAATTAGTGCTAGGTTTTTATGATCATGTGGTTCTGAAGCACTGCCCACCATAGTGGTGATAAACCACTGCAATAAAAAGGAGGACCGGACATAACTCTACCAAAGTTTGCCGTGTTGGATCCACGTGTGGCTCCGACATCCTTGCATTAGACTGTTTATCTGAGTGCTGCCCAGTTGCACCCTGCAGAAACACCCTGTAACTCCCAGGCTGCTGAGACATTGCTGACATCTGCGAAAACAGACCTCCCCGTACTTTCCCTGAACCGCAAGGGTGGCATCGAGTGCAAACTGGGAGTTGGGCGATAAAGTCTGTTGCACAATACATTAGAAAAACTGTTTCCTGGTTTGTAGCGCTGCCAACCATTGTGGCGATCACGAGTTATGGGACAGCGTTTGGATTAGAAGATTTCAACCACAGAGAACCTCTAACATGAGCTCTCAAGTACCTTCTGAATGCTCTAAGTTTTGCCTGCAGATGGCTGCAGCTTCAGTGGTGTAGTACTTGATTTGCTCCGTCTTGTGCCAGCTGCAGACCGGACCCCATCCCCCTCCCGCAGTACCTGGGCTGTCGGAGCAGAAGTGCTGGGTGCTAAACGGTTAAGCCGAACACCTAACCTCCACCTCCTGAAAGGGGGACTATCCTCATGGATGCCACTGGGATCCTCTGACCAAAACTAGCTTCACACAAGATGAGTCAGACCATGCCCCTCTAAATAGGCCATTAAGCCTGTGCGCTGCAGCAGCTCCGTGACGGCCAAATATAAACTGTTGCCTGCCACTGGTTAACAAGACTAGAGAAGGCTGTTACTAACCAGCATATGGAGTGGTAATGTAAGCAAGAACTCTTCACTTTGAGAAAGCAGGTGCTGGAAGGCTACCTGGGTATGCATGGCTACCTGGGAATCTTAAAGACTGGCAGCAACATAGACACCCCTGTTGAATGTATGGCTGGGTGGGACCTAGTGCCCTAATGGAAGGACGCGAAGGAGCACTCCCAACTAGTGATAAGAAGCTCAGTCTTTGAGGTATAAAGCGCAGACATCTCCCAGCGAGTGAGAGAAGGCAGGCAATGATGAAACACAAGGATGCTCAACTACTATCAGGACACATCAAAATGATCAAATACAAAACTACCTGTTTTTGCGTTTGGGGGCGGGGGGGCTGTGTTTTTGGTCCTGGGTTCAGCAGCCATCTAGGGAAACCTACCAAACCCCGACATTTGACAACTAGACGCCCAAGGGAGTCCAAGTAGGTGTGACTTGCATGAATCCCCCAAGGTTTTCTTACCTAGAATCCTCAGCAAACCTCAAGTTTAGCGTTAAACAAAATAAATCCCCACATTTCTGTGTGAGATCACCGCCCCGGGACACATTTCCTACCACCCAACTTTCCCCTCAGTCTCCTGGTAAAAATGATACCTCACTTGTGTAGGTGGGCCAAGTGCCTGTGACAGGGAAGAGGCAAAAACATGGTTGAAATTGAGGGGGAACCAAAGCGGGTCCAAAAGGGCAGTTTGGAAGAAGAAAAAAAACATTTTTAGGCTGACAAGTGCAGCAGAACTTTTATCGGTATAGATGAGATAATGTTGGGTGGTAGGAATTTTGTGGAGCCTGGGGAAAAATGTGCGATTTCCAGCAAAGTTGGAGGTTTGCAGGGCATTGTGGGTAAGAAAGATGTGGGGTGCATGTGAAGCACACCACCTTGGGATCAACCAGATGTTTAGTTTTCAGATGTGTCTAGGACTTGTGGATTTTTCTACATGGCAGCGTCCAAAAAGTGCAGCCCCCACCATTCTAAGTGGGAACGATTTTGAGAGTTACCAAGCTCTCATGGCCCAAATGCAAATCCAAAACCCAAAATAATCAAATGTCCTCATGCTTGCCGTGGGATAAGATGTTTTAGTGTGCGGGGGAAGAGCTGAAAGACTGTTACCCCCTTCAGTTGGGATGGGGGCATAACCAGGCCCATTCTGGTTGGTAACCACCACTCCAATTTTTTTATTCCCTGCATCTAGTACCCACCACCACCAATTATATTAGGTCAATCTGCCCCCGGGGTCTGTAAGGGTCTTAAACCTCTATACAGCAGAAGCCAGGTACAGTTTCTGCTTCAGTCCAGGTGTCCGTGGTGCCTGGCTCAGACCATTTGATAATCGCAGAGTATCGCTCCACCACTGTTTTTACTTTTCGCCCCACCCAGTTCCCAGTTTGTTCCCTCCTTAACACATATACACAGTTTCTTCCTGGTCATGTGGTCACACCAGCTGTATCAGTGTCCTCCTCTCCTCAGTAATGGTGTTGGTATAGACAGAAGTCGTATTTGCTGGTTGGCTACCGGTGGTTCACCTTGTAGGTTTCTTTTATAGTAGCGGGTACCTGGTCTACAAGTAATACCAAGCAAACCAATTATTTGGGGGCTGGGGGGGGGGGGGGTACTTTATATATTAACATAGTACTACACTACTTGAGGGCAAATAAGTTACTACATTTTATACCTAGGTTGGGGGCAGTTATGGTTAAGCCAGTGAATTCTCACTCTAAAAAATAATAATTTTTCTCCTATGGGAAGCTGTTGTATTAACAAATACTCTTTTTGGATTGATCCTGCACCCTAAGCTAGGTGAACTGACCGATTAGTGTGTGGACACAGCCTCCCAGATGAAACATTGAATGGGCATTATTTTACAGTGGTTACTGGCAAATAACGAGTACACTTAAGCAGGGCCTACCTAAACCGGCCAGTTAATAAATACACAACTTAAGACATATACTGTTTTTTTTTTTTTTTTTAGGACAGCTGGGGCAAATAAATACCATCTAGACTTTGTAAGTGGTCACAGCACAAATAATACCCTACATGTTTGCTCGATGTTGGGGTTTTCAATCTACAACTGAGTTAATTAACTTTCAGTACCTTCCTCCAGACACAATTGAGTAGTTTTTCCCAGGCTGTCGAGCCCAATCCCATGACGGTAGTACTGCAGACCCCATTTCTCTCCCTTTCACTTTGAACTGTTGCCCGTTTGTTAAGGGCCACATTTGTTTAAGAGGCAGCTGGTTCAGCCACCATTTGTGCTTTGGTCTGCCCTGGTCAGATTTGCTAGAAAAACTGTTTACCGGAGCCTTTCGAATCGAATTGCGTATGAAGCTTGTTCAACCATGGTTTATGCTTAGGTGTAAAGAAAGAGTATGAATACATGGATAGGAGAGAACCATTAAGATTTTATTAGTGACCACATTCTACTTTTCCATGCAGGGGAAGAATCCTTTTGATTTGGTCGGCTACAATGACACCGAATCTGGCCACCTCGACTCCGTATTCAATTTCGACTGCCCAACCCGACCAGGTAAGTTACTATTTCCATATCGTTAGTGTGCGTTGAGGTCGGGTCTCTGGAATGCAGTCCGGGGGTCTTCAAGGTCACAACGATGGTCGGATATTTTTAGGGGTTGGGTGGGCGCACTTTGGCCCTTTCTCAGAATCTATTTCTGGTTTTCTATTTGCTGCCAGGTTTCTGATCCTACTTTGCCTCACAGTGACCATGACTAGGCTAGTAAGACTGTAAGAGTGTGCACAAGAAGCAGATGTCACTGTCAGTACAGGGAGCTCTCAACCCTACAGCTCTAATCCCAACTGTTGCTTGCCTCTCAGTCTTACTAACCCAGCCACGTTATATGAACTATTCTTCCTCCTGCCTTCCACCATCACAGGCAGCTGAATTTAAGTGTCACGGTTGTGTAATACTTGCTCCCATGCTGTGTGTGTACACGGGGTAGACTGTCCTCTGCTCTCGTGGTCGGTTTGCATGTTAGTGCACGTGTGAAGGCTTCACTTAAAGGAGGAAATATTGTGTCACTTTCTCGTGTGCTCCACTTCGACTCTTAGCACGTGTGTGTGTATATTATATATTAGAAAATTTGACAAAACAGTCCTGCTTATTAATGGTTCTTCCATACAACCTTTGCCCCTCCATTGATGCTTCTGCAGACATGCCATCTAGTCAACCAATTGACATCCCCGATTCCAAAAAGAGGACCAAGAAGAAGAAACGGTGCCGGGCCACCGACAGCTTCTCAGGACGCTTTGAAGGTGAGCATCGGCCGACTTTGAAATCTGCATCACCACTGCTCTGCTCTTCCGGGTAACCACTATGCCTGTATGGCGGTTTCTTGTAATCCCATTAGTAGCCACCTACTGCCGATATGGAAGGAGCGGTTCTCCTTCCTGTTAGGGGCAGCTGGTCATGTGCTTGGGGTGCCCATTGTCTGAAAGCTGGAGGAACCGTTGCAAAGGCAGGCACGCCCCTAGAACCTGCTGCGTAGCATGGGAGGCGCTTTCTAGCATGGACCCAGGATGCCTTCGCTTCCTGCCCTCCGCCGGCAAGCGGTTTAAGCTGGTTATTTTAAGCCACATATGTTGGTAGTTGCAGGGCTCTGCGATGCCAGCTGGCCCTCCCTGGGGATAACCATGTAACGCCTCTAATCCAACATGTCCCAGCAGAGCATCTTTCGCCCAGAACAGTGTGGATTGGGTTAATTATGGCTTGAAAACCTTGCCAGAGAGCGCCAATAATCCCCCAAAAAGGCTCACTTTCAAGTGAAAGGTCCCTACTGGGGACCTTCAGTTCCTGCATATGGTGGTCTCTATCCAGTAACCGTGTGCTGTGGGTCTGTCGTGGATGGCATTTCTGAGTTCCCGTAATATTGACCTGCTTTTAGCTGCGTTGTGTCATCAGACTCGCTTCCCTCGTATTAAAGCCAAGCTCCCGCCTGGCGAAATCTACCTTTTCCGTCATTTTCTTTGCTTTCATCCAGTTACATTTTTCTGCCTGCCAACAGATATGTACCAGCTTCAAGATGAAGTGCTTGGAGAAGGTGCCTATGCTCGAGTCCAGTCCTGCATGAATGTCATCACGAACAAGGAGTATGCCGTGAAGGTAGGTTGGCACTGGGAAGGTGTCCCATTTCGGTGGTGTTTCTGAAAGGCAACTGTGGCTGAGGAAGAGCAAGTCACAAGTTGGAAAAAGCACATGCATAAGACAGCTTCTCATCGCATTAATGCCACTAGTCTTGCCCACCCGAACGCTTGCCATTTGTCTAGTAGTGTACTTTTGTGGTTGGCCACGCAGCACTTGAAAACCGTGATGCAAGGTGGCCTAGTCCAGCATTGCTCTTGTATCCCAAACACAAGCAATGTAAAAGATTTAAATGCGTGTGGCGTCCTTAAATATATGCCCACGACAACGTTTGGCCTGTCCTACAGTAGTAAACAATCTATTTGAACACGGATGCAGAACTTAGACAACGTTCTGCAATGCTGCGGCGAGAGAGGACACAGTAAGAACGTGCCCGAGAATCTCGACGAAAAATATAAATAATTGGCAAAGCTCCTTTTTTTCTTTAGACTTTTAGCTTCTTTTAACGGTTCCATCTATAGTTACGGGACAGAAAAACCCGTGGGAACAAACGATGTTTGCTCTTATGTTTTCATTAGCTTACTTGACACCCCAAACATTGTTGTGGTGTTAACTTCCTTTCAAATATTAACTTTGCACAGCCTATGGATCAAATATTGTTTATGCATAAGTCATTCGGTAACTAAGTGAGATAGCAGGCTCCACCCTCAACCCTATTTTATAGGAAGGTCAGGGGTGGTGTCCACCTCTCAGTTTTAAAACCCAGTTATTTCGACCTGGCAATGTGGTTCAACTTCACGCAAGATGGTACGACAGGAAAGTTAAGGTGCAGGTTGTACAACAGGTACACAGGGAGAAATGGCTGGCAAATACAGTGTTGCCACAGCTGGGGACGAGGGGGTAGAAGGATTATTTAAATTGTAGTGGAAGCTAACCACGATGTCTCAGCGCTAATTTCTTCCTAGCTGGTGTACATAAAAGCCATGCTTATGTTTGCCTGTTGATTAAGTGGGTTGAAGTCTAAGGGGGAGGGGCGTTCAGGAGACTTGGGAAGACCTGGCACAATTCCTCCCCCACTTTGCCCCTCCCGGTGTAATTGGAGCAGAGCCAGCCCGAGAGGGAGAGAAAGGAGACAAATAAAACCAGTGTTTAAGACGGGATCGCCCTCCCCCCTGCATTCCTTCAGTGGCGGAGAAGCTGCTGGTACCATGTGCAGGCAGTCGCGGCTGTGGAGAGGGTGGGGTGAGAGGACTGGATGGGGGCTGTCCACAAAAGAACCACTACTTAAGTCTAGCTTGTGCGGACATATAATACATGGCGCCTGGCCTGAGCCTAGCACACACTAAGTACGGCATGTTCCTCGCCTAGCCTTTTGCGCAGCAAGGCTCGTCCTGTAAGGAGCAGCCCGGGCTCCAAGTCATGCTCATGGGTCCTGCGGTCACTGTAGGGCAGGGCGGTAAACTCCGGTTCGCTCCGCCGGACATACCCCATGTCTCAGGTTTATATCAGGTGTATGCATGGCGCAGTAATCGCTCAGTCCAAAAGTCCACGTCGCGCACCTTCAGAGGCCATGCAGACCTTGCTGGGTCATTCGCTCCCCGAAGTTGGCATCTCTCAAGCTCTGATAAGTCTCGGCACCACTTGTTTTTCTCGGAAGATTGTTTTGATGTTATAAAGTCCCACGATAGTCAATGTTCAACAAAGGTGTTACGGTTGTTGCTTAGTTCGGCAAGTCTCGGACTCCAATCCTGGCTTGTATAGCTAATCACCCCGAGGGCGAATCTTGAAGTTTTACAGTGCCACGGAGGTAGATAAGACTGTCAGTGAGTGCTAGACGGAAGAAAGCTAATGGCATCACTCTCCTGTCTTATGTCTGTCCAGTAACTAGTAGTGACAGGCCCCAAGTGTATACAAATTAAAAGCCTGGCGCAAAAGAAAGCATGCAACTGCTCTCTGAAGTTCAACCATGTTTCCAATTCATTGCAGATCATCGAGAAGCAGCCCGGGCACAGCCGTAACAGAGTATTCAGGGAGGTGGAGATGCTTTACCAGTGCCAAGGACACAGGTATGGTATCTGACCGCCACCCACGGGGGACTGGGGCCCTCTGCTGCTGGGGGACGGCGATCTGACCAGCTTCCTTCTTTATCCTCTCGTAGGAATGTCCTGGAGCTGATAGAGTTCTTCGAGGAGGAGGACAAATTCTACCTGGTATTTGAGAAGATGTGTGGAGGTCAGTGTCTGCATCTATCATCTCATTTTCAGCAGGGCTACAAGTAAAGAGTTGTGTGCATAATTGGACTCAAAGCTCACATGATTGTGAATCTGCGTCATGTCTTTGTAGGGTCGATTCTGACTCATATCCATCGGAGGCGACATTTTAATGAGAAAGAGGCCAGCGTGGTGGTGCAGGACATCGCCAGCGCTCTCGATTTCTTGCACAATAAAGGTAATATTAAGCATGACAAAACCAACTATACACGTGAACTTATTTAGTTGGGTATTTTGCCCCACGCTGCCTTTACTCATCCTTGACTACTCTTCCTACCCAATTATCACCTGGTAGTCCCACTGCACACTTTGCGTCACTGGGACTCATGCTTTTCTACAAATACCGTTCTCAATGGGGAGGCCAGCTTCCCATATGGTTGTCTTACCAATACCTCGAGCCCTCCCTCTCACCCACCTAATCACAGGGGGTTAAAGCCACAGCATCAGTTGTATAGATTTAAGTCATTATGAACGTTCAGTTGGTTTTGCCTTTAATACCTACTATAGTCTTATTTTTGCAGGAATAGCCCACCGAGATTTGAAGCCAGAAAACATTCTATGCGAAAGTCCAGAGCAGGTGAGTGAAACAGACCCACTGGAGGATGAAAATTAGAGTTGGGCCCAGTTCGAAAGTATGTTGAATCGTTCCACTCTGTTGTTCACTGAAACTCCCAACTTTTCAAAGGTACCTGTGTAAATGCAGAATTATCTGCGGTCTGAAAGTGGCCTAGAGGTTCACTATCGGCTGTGAAGCCAAACTAAAGCCCTAATACCAGCTTTCATGCTCGACTGATGTGGCCTTGCCTTAGTTTAAAAACTCGCGGTTAGAAACAGGTGAACTGTATATACAAATATGGGCGATAGTTTGTGAGTTCACTATTTTTGTGGAGGTGCAGTTATTCTCATGGCAGTGCTATTCACAAAACAAGTTGTTTTAAATGTATGTGATGGGAGGCCCCCGAGAAATGGGATAATATTTCAAAGTAGGCAAACTAAGATAGCTTGGGTTTAAACATTAAAATCAAAAGCCGCTCTGCTCTCCAGCCCTTCCCTGAACATAACTGACTTCATTTTTCTTTCTCCTTGCTTTACCTGTTCAGATGTCTCCAGTGAAGATCTGTGACTTTGACCTGGGAAGTGGTATAAAGCTCAACAGTGACTGTTCCCCCATCTCCACTCCTGAGCTGCTGACTCCGGTAAGAGGTGGTTCAGGCTTACCTCAGTTTGAATCTGCTGGGAAAGAGGTGTACGTTGGATTCAGTGGGTTGTAAATGTATTAAGTTTTTCATTGGCTGCACAGCACTGTCAAAAGGAAATAAGTATTTGCAATGCAATAGGTCTCACACTTGCTTGAGTTAGAGCTATTGGGGTTGTAAATTCATAACTGGAATTTTCTTGTTAGATAAATTGGTCAACCCTGCCTTCTAATTTGGTCTTTTTTCTTGCCACATAATTCCAGTGGCCCTGCATATAACTAAAGCACTTCATTTACCTTCTTCCTTTAGCTGCAGCCGAAACAGTTGCCATTTAGCATCCTAATTTAAATCTGCCATGCTAATTCCAACAGAACACCACTTTCACCACCACACCTAACATTTGCAATGCAATGGGTCTCGCATTTGCTCGAGTTAGAGGTATTAGCGTTGTAAACTCCTGACTTTTCTTGCCACACAAATTGAAAGGGAAAAAAAAAAAAACTAGCACGATCGTGCTATGTAAAACTCAGTTCGATCGCACCGAAATTGAAAAACAAAAAACTGAGCGTGATCGTGCAATGTAAAACCCAGCGCAATCGCGCAGGAAACCAAAAGATAAAGTAGTCTGGAAACCATGCTGAAAACATGGAGCCTTGTATGTTTTCAGTAGGTGGCCTGTGCACTCTAGGAGGGCTAAACACCAGAAAAGGCATGACGTATGCATGCCTTTCACTAATGAAATCAAGTGGATTTTAAAAGGCAAGCCCACATACCAATGAAAATCACAGGCGTGATATAGGCGTTGTTGAAAGCCCAAAGAGAGATTACAACAGGGACAGAACGCTTGTGCGCTCAACCCTAAAAAGACATCAAGACAGTCACAGAGTAGTAAGGAGAGAAATAAACTAGAAGGGTCACCCAAACATATCAAGGGTGCTCAAACAGTCCTAGTGTAATAAGGATGTTAAGTTAGCCTGAATCATGGTCATAACTGCAATAAGAAGAGTTTAATAAAACATATACTATTATCAAGTAAACCCAATAAAAAAAATAAAAACACTTTTGACATCAGACTGATGCTCAGAACAGCCCCTAGAGGACACCACAATGAAAATAGCATTTATAAGAAACATGGTCATGTAACTTTAGTGAGCCCCTAGAGGGCATAACCAGATGAAAAGAAACTGGCAGAAAGTAATGCAGTGTAACCATATGTTCGATGGCATCTGTCGCTGTAGATACGCATGTTTTGCATAGCTCGCCATCTGGTGTTGGGTCGGAGTGTTACAAGTTGTTTTTCTTCGAAGAAGTCTTTCGAGTCACGGGACCGAGTGACTCCTCCTTTTGTCTCCATTGCGCATGGGCGTCGACTCCATCTTCGATTGTTTTTTTTCCGCCATCGGGTTCGGACGTGTTCCTGTCGCTCCGAGTTTCGGAACGGAAAAACAGCTAAATTTCGGAAGATTTTAGTCGGTATTGTTGCGTTCGGGATCGGCGTAGTCAGAATCAACACCGCATCGAAGATCGAAGAGCTCCGGAGCCCTTCGGGGTAGTTTTCGATCCCCGTCGGGGCCTGCTCGGCCCGACCGCGTGTAGAAGAACGCCGATGGAACGGACCCCGTTCCGTTTCTGTCCCAAATGCCACAAAAAATACCCCTAGTCAGACCAACACTTGGTCTGTAACCTGTGCCTATCACCTGAGCACAGTGAAGACACCTGCGAGGCCTGTCGTGCGTTCCGGTCCCGAAAAACACTCAGAGACCGTCGAGCAAGAAGACTTCAAATGGCGTCCACGCCGACAGCGCACCAAGAGTTCGAGGTACAGGAAGAGGAAGAAACCTTTTCGATACACGAATCGGACTCCGAGGAATTCGACGATCCACGAACCGTGAGTAAGACGTCGAAAACCACGCATAAGAAGATTGTCAAGGCCCAGGGGACGCCACTGCCACCAGGCCATGGCTCCACCCATAAATTCGGTGACCGACCGTCGGCACCGAAAAAGGCCCAATCAGTGCCGAGACCGTCCGACTCCGGTCGAGACACCGGCACGCAGCCTTCTCGGGACAGAGAAAGTGCTGGAGACATACATCGACACCGAGATAGCGGTGTAGACACGGCTCAACGCCGAGACAGCGGCACCGATGAAGATCGACGCCGAGATGTTTCGACTCCGAAAAAGAAAAAAGCCACCTCGGAGCCGAAAAAAGATGCAGACAGGGTTTCGGTGCCGAAACAACCTGCAACCGACCCAGTTTCAGGCTCTTATACCGAAGAGCAATCAATGACCTCCCAAATGCGAAAGCATAGGTTTGAGGAAGACCTGCAATCCACCGATGTAGACCATACGCAGAAACGTATTTTTATACAGCAGGGGACAGGAAAGATAAGCACCCTTCCCCCTATTAGGAGAAAGAGAAGACTGGAATTTCAAACTGACCAAACACCACAAACAAAAATGGTGAAAAGGGTTACTCCGCCACCCTCTCCTCCACCTATAATTCACGTCTCGCCAGCACAAACTCCATCACATTCCCCGGCTCACACCACCATGAGCCAAGGTGACCAGGATCAGGACGCATGGGACTTAAACGACGCCCCTGTGTCAGATAACAGTCCGGAGGCATACCCTACAAAGCCATCACCACCAGAGGACAGTACTGCATATTCTCAGGTGGTGGCTAGAGCAGCACAATTCCACAATGTAAGCCTCCACTCAGAACAGGTCGAGGATGACTTTCTATTCAACACCCTCTCTGCCACCCACAGCTCCTACCAAAGCCTGCCTATGCTCCCTGGTATGCTTCGGCACGCAAAAGACATCTTTAAGGAGCCGGTCAAAAGTAGGGCAATCACACCAAGGGTGGAAAAAAAGTATAAAGCGCCTCCTACAGACCCTATTTTCATAACTTCGCAGCTGCCACCAGATTCTGTCGTTGTAGGAGCAGCTAGGAAAAGGGCCAACTCCCACACATCTGGGGACGCACCACCCCCAGATAAGGAAAGCCGCAAGTTCGATGCAGCTGGAAAGAGAGTCGCAGCACAAGCTGCAAACCAGTGGCGCATCGCTAACTCACAGGCACTTCTTGCGCGCTATGACAGAGCCCATTGGGATGAGATGCAACATCTCATTGAACATCTACCCAAAGACCTACAAAAGAGGGCAAAGCAAGTGGTTGAAGAAGGACAGAACATTTCAAACAACCAGATACGCTCCTCCATGGACGCAGCAGACACAGCTGCAAGAACAATAAATACATCTGTGACCATCAGAAGGCATGCATGGCTACGAACGTCTGGGTTTAAACCAGAGATTCAGCAGGCAGTTCTCAATATGCCATTCAACGAAAAAGAACTGTTCGGTCCAGAAGTGGACACGGCGATTGAGAAACTTAAAAAGGACACGGACACTGCTAAAGCCATGGGCGCACTCTACTCCCCGCAGAGCAGAGGAAATTACAGCACCTTCCGCAAAACACCCTTTAGAGGGGGGTTTCGGGGTCAGGCCACACAAGCCAGCACCTCACAGGCAACACCATCCAGTTACCAGGGACAGTACAGGGGAGGCTTTCGGGGCCAATATAGAGGAGGGCAATTCCCTAGGAATAGGGGAAAATTTCAAAGCCCCAAAACCCCTACAACTAAGCAGTGACTCACATGTCACTCACCCCCTCCACACAACACCAGTGGGGGGAAGAATAGGTCATTATTACAAAGCATGGGAGGAAATCACTACAGACACTTGGGTTCTAGCAATTATCCAAAATGGTTATTGCATAGAATTTCTACAATTCCCTCCAAACATACCACCAAGAGCACAAAATTTATCAAAACATCATTCCGAGCTCCTGGAGATAGAAGTTCAAGCACTATTGCAAAAGAACGCAATCGAGTTAGTACCAAACACACAAATAAACACAGGAGTTTATTCACTGTACTTCTTAATACCAAAGAAGGACAAAACGCTAAGACCAATCCTAGACCTAAGAATACTAAACACATACATCAAATCAGACCACTTTCACATGGTCACACTACAAGAAGTGTTACCATTGCTGAAACTACACGACTACATGACAACATTAGACCTCAAAGACGCGTATTTCCATACACCAATACATCCATCGCACAGGAAATACCTAAGGTTTGTATTCAAAGGAATACACTACCAATTCAAGGTACTGCCTTTCGGTTTAACAACCGCACCAAGAGTCTTTACCAAATGTCTAGCAGTAGTCGCTGCACACATCAGAAGGCAGCAAATACATGTATTCCCGTATCTAGACGACTGGATAATCAAGACCCATTCGTTAATAACGTGCTCACACCACACAAATCAAATCATACAAACCCTCTACAAACTAGGGTTCACAGTCAACTTCGCAAAATCCAACATTCTGCCGCGCAAGGTACAACAATACCTAGGAGCCATAATAAACGCAACAATAGGAGTAGCCACTCCAAGTCCACAAAGAATTCAAAATTTCAACATCATACAACGCATGTATCCAACACAGAAAATACAAGCAAAGATGATATTACAACTCCTAGGCATGATGTCTTCATGCATAGCCATTGTCCCAAACGCAAGACTGCACATGAGGCCCTTACAACAGTGCCTAGCATCACAGTGGTCACAAGCACAGGGTCACCTTACAGATCTGGTGTTAATAGACCGCCAAACTTACCTCTCGCTTCTATGGTGGAACAATATAAATTTAAACAAAGGGCGGCCTTTCCAAGACCCAGTGCCACAATACGTAATAACAACAGATGCTTCCATGACAGGGTGGGGAGCACACCTCGATCAACACAGCATACAAGGACAATGGAACGTACATCAAACAAAACTGCATATAAATCACCTAGAACTGCTAGCAGTTTTTCAAGCACTAAAGGCTTTTCAACCAATAATAGTTCACAAATACATTCTCGTCAAAACAGACAACATGACAACAATGTATAATCTAAACAAACAAGGGGGGACGCACTCAACGCAATTGAGCCTGCTGGCACAAAAGATATGGCGTTGGGCAATTCACAACCAAATTCGCCTAATAGCACAATTTATCCCAGGAATTCAGAATCAACTCGCAGACAATCTCTCTCGAGATCACCAACAGGTCCACGAATGGGAAATTCACCCCCAAATTCTGAACACTTACTTCACGCTCTGGGGAACACCTCAAATAGACTTGTTTGCGACAAAAGAGAACGCAAAATGCCAAAACTTCGCATCCAGATACCCACACAGGCAGTCCCACGGCAATGCCCTATGGATCAACTGGTCAGGGATATTTGCCTACGCTTTTCCTCCTCTCCCTCTCCTTCCTTATCTGGTAAACAAACTCAGTCAAAACAAACTCAAACTCATATTAATAGCACCAACTTGGGCAAGGCAACCCTGGTACACAACGCTGCTAGACCTATCAGTAGTACCCCACATCAAACTGCCCAACAGGCCGGATCTGTTAACACAACCAAACGATCAGACACCCAGATCCAGCATCGCTGAATCTAGCAATCTGGCTCCTGAAATCCTAGAATTCGGACACTTACAACTTACCCAAGAATGTATGGAAGTCATAAAGCAAGCCAGAAGGCCATCCACCAGGCACTGCTATGCCAGTAAATGGAAGAGGTTTGTTTGCTACTGCCATATTAATCAAATCCAACCATTACACGCAACCCCAAAACATGTAGTGGGTTACTTGCTTCACTTACAAAAATCTAACCTAGCTTTCTCTTCCATTAAAATACACCTTGCAGCAATATCTGCATACCTGCAGCCTACCTATTCAACTTCCCTATATAGGATACCAGTCATTAAAGCATTCATGGAGGGCCTTAAAAGAATTATTCCACCAAGAACACCACCTGTTCCTTCTTGGAACCTAAATGTTGTCTTAACTAGACTTATGGGTCCACCTTTTGAACCCATGCACTCCTGCGAAATACAGTTCCTAACATGGAAGGTTGCATTTCTCATCGCCATTACCTCTCTAAGAAGAGTAAGCGAGATTCAGGCGTTTACAATACAAGAACCTTTTATACAACTACACAAAAATAAGGTCGTCCTAAGGACTAATCCTAAATTTCTACCAAAAGTTATTTCACCGTTCCATCTAAATCAAACAGTGGAACTTCCAGTGTTCTTCCCACAGCCAGATTCCGTAGCTGAGAGGGCACTACATACTTTAGATGTCAAAAGAGCATTAATGTATTACATTGACAGAACAAAGAGCATCAGGAAAACTAAACAGCTATTTATTGCATTCCAAAAACCTCATGCAGGAAACCCAATATCAAAACAAGGTATAGCCAGATGGATAGTTAAATGCATCCAAATCTGCTACCTTAAAGCTAAACGACAACTGCCCATTACACCAAGGGCACACTCAACCAGAAAGAAAGGTGCTACCATGGCCTTTCTAGGAAACATCCCAATGCAAGAAATATGTAAGGCAGCCACATGGTCTACGCCTCACACATTCACCAAGCACTACTGTGTAGACGTGTTATCCGCACAACAAGCCACAGTAGGTCAAGCCGTATTAAGAACATTGTTTCAGACTACTCCCACTCCTACAGGCTGAGCCACCGCTTTGGGGAGATAACGGCTTACTAGTCTATGCAAAACATGCGTATCTACAGCGACAGATGCCATCGAACTGAAAATGTCACTTACCCAGTGTACATCTGTTCGTGGCATCAGTCGCTGTAGATTCGCATGTGCCCACCCGCCTCCCCGGGAGCCTGTAGCAGTTCGGAAGGTACCTTCAACTATTTGTATATATATTATTTTAACCTTAAATAGGTACATACTTAGTCACTCCATTGCATGGGCACTATTACTACAATAGAACTCCTACCTCACCCTCTGCGGGGAAAAACAATCGAAGATGGAGTAAACGCCCATGCGCAATGGAGACAAAAGGAGGAGTCACTCGGTCCCGTGACTCGAAAGACTTCTTCGAAGAAAAACAACTTGTAACACTCCGACCCAACACCAGATGGCGAGCTATGCAAAACATGCGAATCTACAGCGACTGATGCCACGAACAGATGTACACTGGGTAAGTGACATTTTCAATTTAGCTCCCCCAGTGGGCGTAGTGCCTTGCACATTTTCTGAGCTAACAATGATATTACCAACAAGACCTTTAAATAACAAACTACTCCCATCTGTAAAACCAAAGTTCCAGCCATGAGTGAGCTTAAACAGACACTGAATGGTTGGGATTTATTTTTTTGGGGTCCCCACTAACCTAGTGTGGGGATCCAGAGATGATGTAGACAGAACACGTTGTCTTGAATGTTTGTGTGGTGGTCCCATTATTCTAAGACCACCACAGGTTGAGTTATGAGTAAAAATGTTTACTAAAAGTAATGGCCTGCAAAGCATTATGCGGCGAGTTTCCCAATTGCAGTGAATATTGTAGTATTGGCTCTTCCCATGTCGGGAGAGCCACTTTGAGAATTTGTGTTGTGAAAGCTATGGAGTGTGAAGGGGAGAGCCAAAAGAAATGACTTATTAGGTAAAAGTGTGATCAGCGCTTTGAAACCACAGCTGGAGTTTGCGCTGTTCTATGTTCTGAGTGCAACAGAGTACTAAAGGAAGAGGAAAAATAAAAATAAAAAAAGGCCCGTGCTGAAGTATATTGGCAATCACGCAATAACCCATGTAACAGGGCCAGTCTGCAAGGAGATGGTAAAACCGTCCCAAGGTGGGACAAAAATAAAGCATTTACTAATGCCATCAAGGGATTTTTGAAAGACAAGCCCACGAACGAGTGAACACGATGGAAGTGGTTAAAAGCCAAAGGAATACTTGTAACAGCGATAGTGCTGTTTTTTTTTTTTCCTTGTAATTTGTGCGGCAAGAAAAGTCCGGTTAGGCGTTTACAATGCTAATAGCTCTAATTTGAGCAAATGCGAGACCCGTTGCATTGCAAATGCTTGTTTTATGTCAGTTCTGTTTTATATCTGAATGCAATAACAGAAAACTTAGAGTGGCATACACCTTTCGGGTGGCACCCTATGGGAAGCACAGAAGTTTAATTTATAGGTATAAGCCACACCATTAATGACGTAGAGCATGTTTCTTGGAAATGATTATCCACCACCCCCCTTTTAGAGACCCCCCCCCTTTTTTTAATTTCACCTAAAGCTCTGGACAGCAATACTTCCGCACTGAGATACTAAGCATTCATGCACACATACAAACATGTACACGCATGAAGGGGACGATGCTGCGCTTAGAAATTGAGAAAAAAAATAAGTGTGCCAAACCGAGGGAGTGAAAGATTTAGAAGGTGGAAAGTCCAGGGTGGGCAGGGACCCTGAAGGCGTTTGTTAATAGAGCCCTTGGAAAGGAGGGGGTTCCCTGTTAGGCTGTTGATTGCTAAGACCAAAGGCAGGGGGTGTCATTGAGGGCTGAGGTTGCCATCACTGGGGGCTCTTTATACCTTTCCACCTACTGTCTGTTACAAGTTTCACACCAAAAAAAATAAAAAATCTAAAGATTCACTGAGGAGCACAGCTTACTGTAACCTTTGTCATAAAAGCTAATTTCTTCCCAACTTGTAAAATGTAGACAAGAGCATGACTTGCGTGAAGTGTGGAAATAAGTAAAAACAAGAAAGTTGAGTGCCAGAGACCTGAAGCAGTGGGGGGGGTCACGGGGAGCAGGGGCACGATCATAGAATCAAATAAGCTGCTAGGAAAGAAAAAGGGAAAGTGGAGGGGGACTGTCTGAAAGCTACAGGGAGAGAGCTCTGCAACTAAATCAATCTCATGATGCAGAATGTCGGCAACTATTTTATTTTTAATTAATAAAAAGCCATAAGTTACAGAACGGGAACAAACTGCAAGAAGAAATTAATGATAAAACCAATCTGTGAAGGAATGGAAGCAACAAGGTTGGGGTGGATGGGAAGGAGCATTTGTGTCGAGTGCCCAAGCACAAAAAAAGGTAGCTCCTAAGATGGGAGGGATGGAAAGACAAGTACTTGGGGCAATCACTGTAGGAGGGCCTAAGCACAAGAAGATGCATAACCATGCATGCCATAGACAAATGGGTACAAAGGATAATGGAGCAACAATAGAGCAAGCACAGAAAAAATAAGTCTATGGGTTGGCTGCATGCACTGTCTAGCCGAGACCTAAAAAGCAGCACAGAGCTTGGGTATTTTGCAGGGCGAAGACACTAGATAACACTTGCAGAGTGCTAAACGAAAATGAAAAGTTCAATCAACTGTGAGCAGTGGAAGGATACAAGTCAGTCAAATGGATGGTAAAATGTTATGCCTTAAGCATGAGTAGGGCAAACAGTAAGGGGAGGGAAAAACATCAAAGCAAGCAAACAACGGAAGCAGCGGGTGGGCTCCAAGCCTCCATGTACGTTATTGGTGCAGGCTGTCTTCCGTTGTAACCTGGCAAGAACTACAAATTAGCAGAAAAACTAGAAAAAAAAGTTGTAAAACTGGACCACAATAGAGGAGTTTAGGTTTTCGTTCACTGTAGCTTACAGCTGTGAAATTAGGAGGTTTGGGGGTCAAACTGTAAATTTAAAAGACAGTCAACACTGCATATGCATTATTTTAAAAGTCCCAACAAGCTTTTTTGTACTACCTGGCAAAAAATCATCATTAATTTGCTTCAATAAAAAGCAGAAGCGCAACACATCGTAACACCTTGTTAACTTTCCCACCTCAAGACATGAAATATCAAACCAAGTTGTCCCCAGTTCAAACTACAGAAATGGACTGTGAAATCTATTGCATTTTACTTAAGACGTTTTGGCACTTTGGTGCCCTTACCTGAGAATGCAGTCTCCCCAGTTTTCATACAGAATCTTCCAGTTTATACAGGCAAGTAAATGTTGACTTGTTGCCTCCAATTCAGACTGCGACTTGTTGGGTGGGGTGGATGACAAATGCCAGTTTCTGCACATTTTTCTATCGTCTGTGTATTTCATGCTGTGATTCCGCTTTGTATAGGGCTGCATATATTTTAGATGTATTGCGTTGGCGTTTAGCATGTTAATTGACCGTGGCATCAACGTTTGCATAGTATTTTTACTGGCCATATTTTCGAAACATTTCCCCTATTTGGATATACAGTGGGCATCAGATCGTCTTTTCCTATTGAATCGCAGGTTCGTTTTTGATGGTCCAGAATATGGTACTTTTGATAAGCCTGCTTTGCATTATGTTGTATCGGGTGGCTGTGTGCCTTAATATTAATATTTTATAGTTTATTCTAATCTGTATACTGTTGAGACAATATTCTAGGATAGCACAATTGTTGCTACCACCCCCACCATAGCTTATTTTTGTTTTCTGAAGTGCCATTCATGGTAACGAGTGTTGCGTGAGGTACTGCCGTTCTGGAAAGACTGTTATTGATTGAGATGGGCGTTACTGCTGTCACGTTGGTAAAGATTTTCACTGGAGCCTAAAGGGCACACAGATATATTTCAGGTCAGTTTTTTCAGAGGAGCAACACCAATGGGATATCAACGGGAAAATATCGAGTTTGAGGCAAAGCGCTCAAAAATAACAGCCCTAGCCCGAAGCGAACTTTCCAACCTTGAAACACACTGGCCTAGGCAGATAGGTTATGTATTAAGACTTTAACAATTAGACCCCACCAAATTAAAGTAATTTCAAAAGTATATTTGCTATGATAAAGCACGAGTGTCACGTGGTTCCCACCCCATGGCCATTTTTACTTTTTACCCCACAGCAGTCTTAGCGCTAGAATCCTGGCGCCCACATCCTACTAGTAGCAAACAAGCCTGGCCGGTGGCGTCTGCCATGCGTGGATCGGAGTCACACTTTAGATAAGAGTACAATTACAGTTTATTTTTAAACGTTTGGGGCAGCAAGGCCTGGAACACTTTGAGCATTTCAAAGACTGTTTCACAATGTGGACAGCTGCCGACTGCACAACGGCAGGAAAAATACAGCGTTTGTGTAGGCCGCCACACAGCTGGGCCTTGAAGGCCCTGGCCCAAGCAGGGAGGGCCAAGAGGCTGCGTTTGCCTCAACAGAACGGCAGGTCGATTATAAAACCAGCTCAGAACAACTAAGAAAGCGTTAGGGGCGAAAACGGTAAATAAACTCAAGCGTGTCGTTTTTCTTTTCAAGTTATTTTTGGTGGCGGTGAATAGGGGGCGTTCAAGTGCGCCTCTGTTCACGCGCCCCCGCTGGAGCTCGGCCTGGTTCCAGTAACTGCCCCTGGTGTTCGCACAGGGCCCCCTCCCGCTGACAGCTGGGCCTCAGCCAGGCCCGAGCGATAAGAGACACACTGGGGAAAACACCGAGGCAGACGCGGGCTCCGGGTAGCAACAGCCGGAGGCCCAATGGGAAGCCGAGGCGGGGCGCGCGGGCTGCGTGGGGGGAGGCGTGCTTCTGTTTTTGAAAGTGCGTCACACCAAGTCAGCCGATGAGGCGGGGCGTGACGCGCGCTGCAACGCCGTGGAGACGCAGGAGAACGACTAGACCGCCAACTAGAGACTCCTTGTTGGGGGTAGAAACGGAAGGCCTCGTGCATTAGTGCAGGCGCGACGACTGAATAATTGATTTATTTTAGCTGCCTGATGTTCGGGGGGGGGGGGGGAATTAAGCCTCCGTTTTTCCCTCAGTATACATTTTTCCATACATACCAACGTTTTAGAAGAGGAAAGTGGGAGATAAAAAAAAAAATAGGAAGCCTATATTTGGTCCACTGAATAGCAGACAATTCAGACAGGAGACAGCCAAAATCAATTTTTGGCTTAAATTGTGTCTCCTGCTTTATTGTGGTCTTTGACACTTGTGTTCTTCCTAATTTTAAACTGTTGGCATGTATTGGTGTTGCCGCAGAGAAAAATAGCAATGGTGTAAAGTTGACTGTTACATGTAAATTCGCAGTGTAGTGCAGCCATGTGCTATTCATTAGATGTAATGCACAGTTAATGTTGGAAATGGCCCTTTTTGCAGGGTTATCCCCAAAACTGTTGCATTCTTCCTATTTTTTTTCAGGTCTGTTTTTGCTGGTTTATTGTCTCTGCACACTTTGCCACTGATATTATTTGCTAAAGTGGAAGTGCTCACTACAGAAATTGTACTGTTGATTGGTTTATCCATGATTGGCATATTTGATTTACTGGTAAGGCCCTAGTAAAGTGCACTAGAGGTGCCCAGGGCCTGTAAATCAAATGCTACTAGTGGCCCTGCAGCACTGGTTGTGCCACCCACATTAGTAGCCCTGTAACCATGGCTCAGACCTGCCACAGCAGTGTCTGTGTGTGCAGTTTTAAACTGCCAATTTGACTTGGCAAGTGTACCCACTTTTTAAGCCTAAACATTCCCTTTTTATACATGTAAGGCCACCTCTAAGGTAGGCCCTAGGTTACCCCATGGGCAGGGTGCAGTGTATGTTTAAGTTAGGACATGTACTGGTGTGTTTTACATGTCCTAAGAGTGAAATACTGCCGAATTCGTTTTTCACTGTTGCAGTGCCTATCTCTCTCATTGGTTAACATGAGGGCTGCCTTTAAATAACTTTAAAGCATAGATCCTTTGGGAGCAGATAGAAATATGGAGATTAGAGTCTCTGAACTCACAATTTAAAAATACATCTTGTTGGTTTTTAGATTGTGAGTTTGAAAATGCCACTTTTAGAAATTAGGCATTTCCTTGCTTAAACCATTCTGTGATTCTGCCTGTTTGTGGGTTCCCTGCCTGGGCCAGTTTGACAATTTGACTGTTCACGCCTCTCCTCTAGACAGTGACATAAAGGGGGCTGGGGTGTAACCTGCATACCCTGATGAGCCATCTGTGCTGGAAGGGAGGGGAGGAGTGGTCACTCACACCTGAAAGCACTGTGTCTGCCCTCACACAATGCAGTCTCCGACCCCCTGGTGTGTGTCTTGGGCCTGGCCTGGCCTGGACAAGGAAGGATCTTGCAAACACCTGAGAATTTGCTTTGAAGTTTGCCAACTTCAAAGGCAGAAAGGGGTATAAGAAGAAGACCCAAACCCCCAGACTTCTAGAATCTTTCTGGAATCAAGAGGAACCTCTGCCAAGGTGAAGAGCTGGAGGAAGAGTACTGTCCCTTTGCTGTGCTGCTTTGCTGGACTGGCCTGCAGTTGCTGCTTCTGCCTGAAGAGTGCAAAGGGTGAACTTTGCTGTGTGTCCTGCTTCAGAAAGTTCTCCAAGGGCTTGGAGAAGAGCTTGCCTCCTGTTGGAAGTCTCAGGGACACTAAAGACTGCAGTTTCCTCGACCTGCAGCACTGGGAACTACGTGTTTTGTGCTGTTCAAGATGAGAAATCACAGTGACGCCGCCAATGATGCCACTGGGCTGCACAGTGATCTGCCATTGCACCACGACCCTGGTCTCACCAACGCCGTCACTAGACGACTATACCGAGCCGCTGCTCGCACCGCAAACTGTTGGCCCCGCATTCTAGCATCGCCTGCTCACAACGCAGACTGGGCCTCCCCGACGACGCTCCTGCTGACACCGGCACCGTGCCTGTGGACACCGCTCGTGAGGCGCACAAAGCACTGTCCCGTTCCACACCGCAGCCCGGTCCACCGACGTCCGCACCATCGACTCCAGTGTCGTCACCAGGCATCCCTGCTTGCCCCGTGGCCTGTGGACACAGATCGTAAGGGTCACGAAGCACCACCCTGTCCCGCACCCCTGACTTAGGCCTGCCGACAACAGTGCTTCAGCAACAACAACGATGACGCTGCCTGCACCGTGACCTGTGGACACAGCACGTCGCACTGCCCCGCGTCACACCGCAGCCCTGGTCTCACCGACGCCGCTCAATGCCGCCACTGTGCCGCTGCCTGCACCTTGGCCTGTGGGCACCGCAAGTCGCATCGTCCCAGTTTTCACCGCAGCCCGACATCATCCATGCTAGCACTCCTGACTTAATCAGCCTGGAGTTCGATCTGAAACGCGTGTGACCTCAATGGCCCGATGACTCCTGAACCGACGGCGCTCTCCGGAGCTCACCGCGAGGATCACGATGCCCTGAAAATCCAAGGTCCTGTTTGCGAGTGTTCCCGACACCGTAGCTGGTCTGCGACGCCGCGGCCAGCCTGAACTATTGGTTTTGTTGATCACAATGCCGTGATAGCTCCTCCTGGGACTATCGACTTCAAGGACCTGTATTTTTAAGATAAATCTTACAAAATTCATATCTTTAGCACTGTATGTTAGATTTTTATAGTTTTGGTCTTTTTTACACAGATAAATATTGGCTATTTTTCTAAAACTGGTGTGGTGTCCTTATGTAGTGTTTTCACTGTATTACTGTGTGTCATGTGCAAATGATTTACACATTGCTTCTGAGATAAGCCTAACTGCTCGTGCCAAGCTATCGGGGTGGTGAGCAGGGGTTATCAGAGCAGGTATCTCCCTTACCTGACTAGAGTGAGGGTCCCTACTTGGACAGGTTGCAAGGCATTGCCAACTAGAGACCCAAACTTTGAATCTCGTTTAATACTAGTGTCAAGCGCGTCTAAAAGGGAGCTCAATCAGAACTACTGTTCTCTGTTCAAGTAGCTGTAAACTGGATTTAAGAAGTTTCAGAACCATGTTATTACATTCAGTATGACTTGTTAAGGACATTCTCGCCATCCACGGAATTGCCACCTACCAGCTTCTGATCTACACCCTTCATTTTATGTATAAAATATAATTGGGGCTTTAGTTTGATTTTAAGGGCTCCCAACCTTAGTATTAAAGTAATTGATGGAGCACTTTGAACCTATCAGATGACTGGCCATCTTGTAGCATCTTTTTTTCTGTCCTGAGCTTGTTTCTAACCAGGCTCTTAATTCAGAATCAGGAAGTGGACAAGACATCAGAAAAGTTATTGGTTTACTGTAAGGTTTAGGACGCGGCGGTAAATGAAGTTTACATTCTGGTCCAGGAAGTGCTGATCAAAACCAAACTATGTTATTGGCATCTGTGTAGAACGCTGCCTGCCTGGTATGATCTTGTGGCTCTTTCAGCAGTTCAGTTGTAGCCTTCCAATTAGGTCTGAAGTTTATTTTGGAAATGGGAGGCTGATGGGCATTGTGGTGATGTTAACAAGTACTTTTCTCAGCTATGTCTCCCAGTTTTGTAGTTTATATCTAGTACTGGAACTGTTCAGGTGAACAACATCAGAACTTGTTTATTTATTCTATAACTGCTTGTTGGATCCAACATCAAAGCCTTAGCTCCAGGTGAAGTAATTGCCGAGTATAAGAGCTACCAGATAATATTCTTAAGTCAAGAAATGTTATCACATTTGATGGTATCGTTTGATCTTTTTGGCATTCCCACCAGCAATGGAGATGCTTGTGCATTTTTTAAAACTTGAGGGTATCGGTTGGGTTTGTATAGGCAAGAGTACCAGTGGAGCAAGAATAAGTAGATCAGTAAGAGTGCAAAAACTTGGAAAGAGGCCATAGTGCGCGGGCGATGTCACACTCGTTCCATGTCTGAAAATTCCCCCTCCAAGTGTGAAAACATGCATATGCGGCTGGAGTGGCTGTGCGGGAAGCGAGTTATGTCTACTCAGCATGGCTGTGATTGAGGAAAGTGTTGGTCAGCTGCTTGATCAGCAGTCTGGGGATGGGATTCACTGGAGTTTGGCATGTGCCGGTCAGGACTCTTCCTGTTCGACAATTAAAGAGTCTGTTTATATGCAGTGAGACATTAATATCTGGAGATGTTTAACCAATTGCATTAGGATGGGTGATGGTGAAATGCTGAAGGGAGGCGAAGTTATAATCTAATAGCATTGCCTTATATATAGTACCATCCTGCCTTCCTATCACCAACTTCATTGCCTGCTTCCTAACTCCTTGATGGCTGTCTCACCCAGTAAACTTCTTGTTAATCAAAAAGCGATCCTGATACTTTGGGCCAGATGTAGCAAAGATTTTTACCGATTCTGTGTCTATGGGAAAAAGTGTTCGTACCTATGGCCCTTTGTCTCTTACTCTTCACACTTTTGAAATGTCTTCTTTGCTTTAAAATTTTCACAGAAATCCTATTTCTTTCTGAAAGTTTCTCAAGTGTAAATCTTTCTGATATGTTATAGTCCAAAATACCCTAGGTACATTGACTTACTGATTAACAGGGTTTCTACCAAACAGCAAGCCAACTAAAGGTTCATCAATGTTTAAACTAGACAAAGAAAGGAGTTACTCCTGGTTCATTTAAAACACCAACCAAAACCTATGGTTATCTTAAGATGCCAATAGACACATATCGGAAATTGGTCCCAGGATGCAGTTTGAATATTTATTGACAGGATTTCATGTGCCCAAAACTCTGGGGACCACCAGTTGTAAAACTAATCTAGCAACCTATCCTTTTCGGCAAAAACATAACCTGTAGGATTACTTTTCGATATGGTAAACACCTTAAACTATATTTGTGCCAGGCTAATACAGCTCAAGAGGAAATATAATTAAGCTAGAACAGGCTGCCACAGTAGTGCAGGCCTTCACTGACCTCGTGTACTTTTGCATGCTCATTACCTTAGCATGCTGGCTGTTGATTGAGCGCAGCAGCTTACAGAAGTGGAACAAAGGCGCGCTATGTCTATTGAGGACATGGGTCTGTAGCGGAAAATGCTGACTGCGCGCTTTGCCCTGTGCAGGCGCAGTGGTAGCCGGGCCCTGTGCCCAGTCGCCTGTTTTTTGTTTTATTTGAACACACAGCAAAGCTCTAACTCAATGCCCACCTGCCCCAGAGAAACCCTTTGGGTGCTATATTTTCTACTTTCGTGGATGTAGGCCACGTGATCAAAGAGAAACTATCGCGAGAACAAAGGCGTGACTAGGAGGGAGTCCGGGAAACGGGTCTAGTCATTATTTACCCATGTACTGGTTTTTCTACATAAGGACATTTGTGAGCGTATTATGAAGACAATCACTGAGGGCTCTGGCCAAAAAAAAACACTGTCCAGCAATGAAAATATTTCCTGGTCCTTAGATCCTTTGTGTGGAGGGCTTGCTGAACGACTAATGCCGCTTTTCTCCCTTGAGATGTTGTCCATCCCAAACTTACTATTGTGGGTTATACGGAAAAAAACCATTCCCTCGATTTAAAAAAAAAAAAATTGTGGGGGGAAATCTCGTACTTCCCAGTGTAGCAATGTTGGAATGTTTGCAGCCGCTTCATAAATGTCTTCAGTCACTGCCTACGTGTTTACTGATGAAAACCACAAATGTTTAGCTTTCAGTTTCCTTCCAATACTACATGACATCTCTCCTCCGTTTGCACATATTCAACAAGTTCTTATCTTCTGTTAACCTTTGTTGTAAAGCGCTCTGCTACTCATTGAGGTGTAAGAGCGCTATATAAAAAAAACTTCAGAAATACATAAAAGTTGAACTTGAGCTTTAGTGGACGTTCTCATCGGGGAGCCTGTATTTCAGCTCTAATGGGAGGACTGCAGTTATCACTGATTATTGCGGCACGCGCTCTACCCTCTCTTTATCCAGCTGTGATTGGTGGCTGCTACCTTGGGGGCGGGGGGGAGGACTTTACAACGCTCAGCATGTAAGCTGGGCATTTTCATTGGTGATAAAACTACAAATGACCTAAGGCAGTGCTTCGCAGGGAGACATGAGGAAGACTGGGTAGCTGTTCAAGCACTGCCCTCCTCTTGGGAATTACCTGACCTGGTTTTGAAGATGATTATTATAGCAAGGTTGGGTGTGGATTATATGTTAATGACTGCTTGCTGCTGGGTTATTGCTAGGAGACGGTCTGGAAAGCTGCGTGAGAATCGTCTTCCTAACCAGAAAGTATGGCTCTTGCATAAATTCAAGGAGGCCATTCAAAAACCTACCACTGCTCCTTGCTGATTTGCAGACTGTTTCCTTTGCAGCATGAGTGTAAACTGGATTTACATGTAGGATATCATTCTACTATCTGCTGGTTGGGTTCTGAAGTGTTTCGAAAACTGAGGGAGCCGTCCAATGAATGAAGTCACAAAATGCCTCCAAACTAACAGTGACGTCATCAAAGGAACATTCTAGGATGCCTATTGCTGACTGCTAGTGATGCAGGACTGGGTAAAATAACTCATGTCTCCCTTCTCTGGCTGGCCCCATCAACATTTCTTAAGTATGGGTGATACCCTACTGTTAGTAAATAAAAACGGTAAATTGACTTGCTGTCGATTTGGGAATTGAGGTTTGACACTTCTGTTTACCCCAGGTCGCCCTACTTTTAGCTGCTTTTTGAAACTTGCCACAATGCTAGAAATGAGGTGGCCCTGGAGCTGTATAGCTGGATAAATGGCAAATGCCCTTGGTTGGCCTCAGATAAAGGCGGCAATCCCCTGTTAAGGGAGGGTGCAAAAATCTACCTGGGAAGGTTTTCTCTGGCAGCCAACCAAGTGTTTTGCAACCCTGGGAGGGGCTTGCTACAGTTCTTGGCTCCCAGCCATCCTTCTGACAGAACTGCCTGAATAGCTGTGAGGCCTTCAGCTTTATTACCAGTTTCCCTTCTCAGAAAGGAATGTATTTTCCTGGAAGCTCTGAGGACATGATGCTGAAATACTTGGCTACATACCAAAAAGGTGGATGGGAAAAAAAAAGAAAACAAAGTTTCTGCAGAGAAGAAAACATGCTTACCATGAGACCACAGGGCCATTAGGTGCAGATGGAGAGGAACTGCCCCTCTACACCCTGGTATACTGTGCATGTTACCAGTCAGTTGTTTTCCCACTCTGATGGGTTGGGTCCAAATTACTGCAGTGAAAAAGCCTTTGTTTTTGCAAATACAGCTGTGAATGTCACAAACTCTCCAGCTTCAGACATACAGTCAATCTACATGCTGCGGCGAGGAGGACCTAGGTTGAACGAGTCGCAGAGTATTGTATAGCTATGTCCATTTGGAGGGCGTGTGCAGGAAGGACCTGCTGGGTTGGTGAACTGTACTGTACAGTTTTTATGGTGTTAGGGAGACAGGCATGTGTGCCATCCTTTGTTGAAAAACATACTTCAGTGAAGTCAAACTTGGTCTAGCCACACTGTGGTGAGCAGCTGTCATTTTAAAGGAATCCAGCTGGACTAGGAAGCTGTGTCTTGGAAAGTCAGTCTGTATTATGGAATTCTATCTTGCTGTAAAGGCCAGACTCCACCTATGTTGACATCTACCGTCGACATTTGTTTTTATTATCAACCACTGTATTGCTTCAAGTTGCAAAACCATTCTTGCAAGTAAGTAACTTGTTTTCTTACTCAGTGGCGGAAAGCCATGCCCTCCGCGGATACCATGCCGTACCAGGGATGGAGACTGGCTAGATCTGTTCTGTAGAGTTTGGCCTGTTCTTCTGTGATATACATGCTTGCAGCTCACAGTTCCACTCTCGTTCCTTTACCACAGTGTGGATCTGCAGAGTACATGGCTCCAGAGGTGGTGGAAGCGTTCAGCGAGGAGGCGTCCATCTATGACAAGCGGTGTGACCTGTGGAGTCTGGGCGTCATCCTCTACATTATGCTGAGTGGCTACCCACCCTTCGTTGGGCACTGTGGCAGTGACTGTGGGTGGGACCGTGGAGAGGCATGCCATACCTGCCAGGTAGGGGCACGTGGCACTGGGTTGGCATTTGTGGTTGGGTGCCCCTATCCCTCGGGTGTCTAACTCTATTTGTCCTGCCTTGACTTCTATTTGCAGAACATGCTGTTTGAGAGTATTCAAGAAGGAAAGTACGAATTTCCTGACAAGGACTGGGCCCACATTTCCTTTGGCGCCAAAGACCTCATTTCCAAGCTGCTTCTCCGGGATGCCAAGAAACGTCTCAGTGCGGCCCAGGTGCTGCAGCACCCTTGGCTGCAGGGGGTGAGTCACCTGTACTTTCTGCCTTATCAGATGCTGTTGAACTTAAGTTGTTATCAATTGTCAACCTAAAACGTGTACTTGTAGCTGAGACTACTAGCCTACCGTAAATTGCATAAAGGATTTTGCTTAGATGCAAGAGGGTGGTATGATTTGTTTAGAACTTAGTGTGGGATTTGTTTTATTTTATTTAGCCCCCCCCTTGAACACCATTTAAAAATTACCCCCTTTGGTTTAATAGTAATCTATCTGTGAGACCAGTGGACTGGGCTAGATGTAGTTAATATAGTTTAATGTAGTTGCTTTGATGTCTGGAATGTTTGTGGGTTGAGGGGGGGTCAAAAGCTTTTGAAGACCACCATCTGCCACTGTTCAGCATTTATTTATTTAGCAAAAGAATTGTAAGGCTTTTCTGAAACAATTAAAATAAGTTAGTTACAGCTCAACCACTACCATCCTCACAACATTTGACAAACAGATTGAAACAGAAGGACAAGCGTAGAGATTCTTGATGGAGGTGAACTTTTAATCTAACTGCAGACTTTACTTTGTTTCAGTGTGCTCCAGATAACACACTCCCAACACCCATCATCTTACAAAGGTAGGTGATCAACCTCAGCAGTTTTAAATGTTTTTCTTCTATTTTACTCAATCACATAATCATCTGGTCTGTAGGCAGTAAAGGTAGAGTCATCTTTTTGGCACTACCTGTAATGTGCTATGCAATAATCATATTTTAAGGCTAATCTCTAACATATTCCAGGACATAAACCACACAAAAGATTTATATTCTCTCCTCCCCCTCCTTTCACAACATGTCAAGGTTTCCTCACTTTTTAAGGAAAAAAAATAGTTGAAATGCCTACGGGCATTTCCAACAACCCTGCATAGTCTTCATGGCACCCCTACAAAAACTGAATACAGTGTAAAGTTACTTTTAAAGCTAAAAGAAAATGTGGGGCATGTGCAGCACGCCTCTGGAAAAATGTCATCATTGTAGGAGATGGCTCCCTTATTGCGCAATAAGTGTGCAATCATGTTTTGACAATTCTTGCTCCTCTCTAACAGGTCTCACCCTTTCGTGTCTTTCTTCTCTAGGAACAGCAGTGCCAAAGAGCTCACCTCCTTTGCTGCCGAAGCCATGGCTGTGAATCGCCAGCTGACCCAACACCAGGAGGATGAGGAGGAGGAGGAGGAGAACCGACCAATTGTCATTAAAGCTACCTCATGTTCCATGCGCCTGTCGCCGCCATCAGAATCCAAACTGGCCAAGCGGAGGCAGAAGGCCTTGTCCGGGTCTGGGAGCTCCTCACCCGGTACAATGGTTGACAGCATGTAGAATCGCACTTTCTTTCCTATTCCCCCTGTCGCAGTCTGTATGTTTGTATGTTAAGGGTCTTGGCCCTTCCCTACTTTCCTTTCGCTAATCATGTCTGCCGATTGCTGGGTCAATATTTCCTATCACTGGCTGGTTTCCAAATATTTATTGATCCATGCACCTCGGCAAGTCCCCATACCTCCTTTTTAAAAAGGTTTTTATTTTATGATATTGAGAAAAAATTGAACTTGAAGAAAATCCTGCTTTATCTCATGGACATGAAGGGGCAGTCAGTAACTGAACTTCATGGGGGGGTTTTGTACTCAAAAACTATTTTTGTAAAAATAACAATTGCTTTAGTATTTTCTGCTCCCGTCAAACTGTGAAAGACTTTTGGTCATATTTTCAAAACTGGGTGCATCGGGAGGGTAATGGATAAAATCCATTGAGGGTTGGGGGTTACAGAGAGAAATGTAGCAATTTTGTGTATCACCAGTATTGTCACTGCTGGTTGTTTCAAACTTGGGATGCGAATGGTCATATTTTATGCTAAAAAAAATTAATATGCAAAAAAAAAAATCATTCCAAAAAACCATCTAAGTGGGAAAAATACAAACAAACAAAAAATCTACGCATTTTATGGGAGTGTTCAACTTATGTTCATATGGTCGAGGTTGTGAAAGATTGCGTAAATGATTTTCATTTACATGTATAATTTAATTGCGTGAATAATCTCATCATGGCGTCAGTCCTCCTTGACCTTCATTGAACATTTTACTTGGATCATATCCTATAAAAACAAGCCTTCCTCCTTAGGACGCACTACAAATTCTTTCTGCTCTTAAGTCAGGAGTCTCTAAAACATGTTCCAAGTTTGCGTTTAGTTTTAGGTAAGCAAAGAGGGACTGCAGAAGTGGAAATTGCATTGTCTGCATGGGCTCGGAAAGCTCAATGTTTGACAGAGCTAGTTCGTTACTGGGATTTTGTACTCCTGTTTCAGGTGTATTTTTTTTTTTTTAACTATTTTTTTATCTAGGCTGCCCCATGTTAGATGTGGTTGATTCTGTGAATCTCTGGGAATTTATTTGCAATGATGCATTTCCACAGTTGGATGATCAGACGTCTGGAGTGAGATTTGGTAATCTGTCCAACTTCTAATTGTTCTTAAGAGTTGAAAACTTGTTCATAGTTAGTCTTCACAGGTCATTGTGTAAGATAACTCTGCCTTGTACTTGGCATCTTGGAGGTGGGGATGGAAATGACAATATTTGGACATGGGATGGACTGGAAAGTAAGGGGGTTTACAGACCAGTTGTGAGTTCTGCTGTTTTTATGTAAATAGTTTTCTACATTGTTTTGCATCTGTTTCGGGAGGAAGTGGACCCAGTCACTGCAATATGGGGATGCCAAGCCGTCAATCTATGGCGCCTCCCGCTTTCAGATTGTCAAGTACTGTTTCCATGCAATGCGCTACACTAGGTTTGTAATCCACTCCTTGTAGTTAGTGGGATTCCACTGATGGCGTCAGTAGAGCCCTTTGACGCGAGGGAAGTTGAGGAGGATGTGGCAGGGAAGAGCAGCCATCTTTTTTCCATAAGTTTTGCAATGTGAACCAATGGAGATTTGCTTGCTGTGCAGTATCGCGCAGTGTAGAGGTTTGGTCCAAAAGTGTTTTTTAACAATTGAAACAATTTAACAACAACTTTAAGCTACAGTCTTCATTTGGTCTCTCGGCGTGTGATACAAGAACAAAGGCAGCAGCTTGTGGTTGCCAAATGTGTTGCAAGCCTAGATACATTTACTGGACCGTGTTCTGTTTCTGCCATTCAGCACTTAGCGGAAATTGTTTTGCTTGGTTTACAGGTCGAACGGTCACTGAATCCATGGAACATTAGACTGAATATACAATCCCCAGCTGCACGATAGCACAAATTGGGGCCTAGTAAAGGAAGTGTTGATTCTATGTGTCCAGTGCTGCTGAAAGGCCCTTAAATATTTAAAGATTGCTTTCGTTTTGATAGCTCCTGTAAAAAGTGACAGCGTGGCAGGAAAATTAATATTTCATTAAAACATTGGAACCTTGGGGCATTGGCCTACCGGCATGCACACACCGTTTTACTGGCCCCAATCGCCACAACTCAAGTGGCTGTACGACTAGCCAACCCCTAGGGAAGTCCAGGCTTTGGCATAGGGTCTGCGTCAGAAGAATCTGATGTTGCAAGTTTGAATTGGGCAGTAAGGCGGGGGTTCTGAAAGCAGACTGGGTAGACTGGCATGTCCCCAGGTGGGCGACCTGAGACAATTCTAGAATGCAGAATAGAACAACAAATTTAAGAAACAACTACAGGCATAGACTTAGTTGCGCTGCTCAATGGTTACTGCCTTGATTCCTGGTGTTCCCGGAACAATCTCATCAGTGGTCATGAACCTAGTGCTGTCTGACAGATCATTGGGCGTGGTGTGCACAGTGTAGGGATTTGTTTGACTATGATATAATCGTGGGTTTCCTGCTGCTTCAGCACATCTAGATTTGTGTGAATTTTATGCAGGTTGTGCTCACCTACTGAGAACACTTGCTCACACCAGGAATATATTAATTACATCTACAAACCTTGTGATAACAAAAAAAATACAGAGGGTATTTATTACTGCTATTTTCCTGCTTTGTGTTTTTTGCAGGATGAGAATTTTGGGCAGGAGTGTGTGCTGTGCAATATTGGGGGGAGGGATCCACCTAGGACTGGTAAACCTCAGGCTGCAATATTCATGCCAGTCACTCCTTACAAGCACCACCGTCAAAAGCAGCAAACTCTGCCTGCCAGGTATGCTTCTGAAGAAGCAGTTGTAATCTCTGACGCGCATTCAGCCCGTCATCTTTATTATATCGTTTTATTCTTCCGTGAAGGTTTATTAACATTTTCAGTAAAAATGAAAACAATAACATTCTTTTTTTTTTTTTTTTAATGGGGCCAGTGTTTTATCTGATTTTTATATTTTGCCAGCATGACTTTTTTTGGACAGACACAAGGTTTGTTCTAATTTCCCACTACATGCAACGGTGCAAGCTTCTCCCACCCCACTCTATTATGCGTTCCACAACGCATAAATGAACACTGATCTTGGGGTGGGGCTCAAAGGCTAATGAAGGTTTGACAATAGATAAAAGTGAATTTTGGAGAACTGTATACTGTGGTACCCCTGAAAAAGGTTGCACAAACTCAAAGTGACTACCAAAGCTCCCAAAAGGTATTTGCCGGGACGAAATTGTATACAATCATACATTGGTAAATTGTATAATTTTAGTTTTTTTAAACTGACTTGTGAATAGAGAGGGGTCAGTCGGCAGATAGCAGTAGACTTTTGTAACTCAAAGTTGGAGAGATTTAGTGCAACAACTGGTACGGACTGTGGTACAATCCATGCCTACTGACGGGTCAGAAAGGTGCTCTCTGATTGCGGGTTTGTGACTTGAAGTGTATCCAGTCGCCAGACTTTAGTTTCTCGCCTAATTCATTTTAAAGATGATTCGTTGCCGTCTCATACATTTGGGGCACTCTAGCCAGCAAATCTTTAAAGCTGAGATAAGGCTGTCAGTTTCATTTTTGGGAGGACAGGAAGCACCTGGCAATCATTTGTTTATTTAGATTGTGTGTTTAAGTCGCACACTCCCAACCTCTCACCTTTCTTTGTAACATCCTTATACGAATTAAAAAGGTACTGGTCTGCCACGATCTCTCCCAGTTTCTCTATAAGCTAGTTTGCTCGACGCCTGTCCGCACAATTGCTCCCCCTCGTGGAGACAGGAAGCAGGGCTTTTGTATTGTACTTGGGGTTGTCGTGCCTAGACTCCTGTTAGGTTGTTTCCAGCCCGTAAGACATTGTTGCTCGTATTTGAATATGTGCTCACCCTTATAAGACTTGTGTATATTTTCTTTCCCAGGAGGTTATATTAGTAACCTTTGCAGGGACAAGGAGTGTCTGAAAATTAAACAGCTCCTCTTTCACCAAGTGTACCTTTGGTTCTCAAACAGTTGTTGACTGTTGCTCAGGACACATTTTTGCACCCTTTTCCTGCGATATGTTATTGCGAGGAAGCAGGTCCAGTAGTTTATGTTAGGGTCAATTAAAACAATTGGAGCTATTTAAAAAATGTGTAAAAAGAAAAGACCAAGACTAAAAAAGTGGGATCTCTGTGACATGGAGTCATATGGCAATCTGAGACATTTACTTGCAGTGGAAGAGATGTTTTCAGCTGTTCATGCGCTTGCAGAAGCACTGCAAGATGGCATTTCCTGTAAAGAAATATATACCCCTTGACACCTATGCTCTTACTGTAAATCGCTGCTAGCTGCCTTGGTTACACATCTACTGCCAAGCTCCCTTTTTTTTTTTTTTTTTTTACTGAGAGGGGCACAACTACCCTCGGATCCACTCCCCTGTAGTGTTACTCACATGTGCCTGACAGGACTGTTGTCCTGGGCATGTAGGAAGAGCATTTTACGCACAATAAGAAAGCTTAGAGTGGTTGCCCATTTCTAAGCTCTGATTAGTCATTCCCTTTTCTTGGCTTGTCAACTTAAAAAAGGAATCCTGTTGACTGCAGTCGATTCTGACCAGCATTTTACAGATCCCTTCTGAAGCGGACGTTCATTTGGAGGATTGACGCACGTCTGTCTCTCTTTGTGGCTGCCAGGTGTTGTTGATCAATACACTTGAATTTAAAGAGGAATTAAAACTGGGTTTGTCCTACTGTTACACTAGCCTCCCTAAGCTTTTGTTTTGGTCTGGGACAAAAAAATATAAAAATAAAATAACACAGCCTTCAGCAAAAGCCTCATCTTCAAGGTGGGGCTTTTTGTTCCTTCAATGGACTGTGTTTTGAGTGGGAACTTCCTTTGTCAAGAAGAAACTTCACCTCTTACTTAGAGGGCACGAAAAGTTAGAGTAGGGCTTTAAAGAGGGAGTCTGTCCAAAAGTAGAAGTCAGTTAGGGGTGTTATTTTGATTATCAATGTGCAGGCACTGATATGTTTTGGCTTAATAACAACTCGGAGCCATGCATGTTCTGTGTATTTTGCGGAAGGTGCCTTCTCCTTGAAAACCCAAATAAACTGTTCTTGAAGAGTGAAGGGACTCTGTTCAGTTTTCATTTGAAGATCTTTTCATTAAATGCTGCAAGTTCAGTGTCTTAGAGGGGTATGTGCAGCTTTGTATATAAATATTGTCAAACGTGCAAATTGAGCTATTAAAGTGGCCTTGGCAACAAGTGGTGCTTGAAGAACCTTAAATACTTGAGTAGTCCTTTAGTTCAGCTTTATATGGGTGGGAAATTATAATTGCAGCAATAACCCACTGTGTTAGTCCACTATTGATGTCAGTAACTTACAGGACATTATTCCTTGAAATTAGTGCCTCCGGGTGATTGAATGCTTGTCGGGGGGGGCATATAACTATATTTTTGGCAGGGGGTTTAAATCAGGTCTGGTTAAGTGAATTTTGGCACAAATGGTAGTGTGGTTGCAGGGCGAGAATCCTGTGTCAGCTGCTTATAGCCTCTGCCTATAAAAGTGTAAGGGGTCTTTCTGTTTTGTTATAGTAATGATACAGGCTGACCCACCTGCTGGGCACTCTCATATCTTTGCATTTTGGTGCTAGTGTAGGGGACCAGAAAAAACAAGAGGTGAACAGCCAATAAACCAAAAGTAACACCCTTGTGGTGTTCCCATGTTGGCTCCAGTGCACATGGAACTCTGAGCACATCTCCCTGAGGTTTAGCATCTATTGGTGTCTCGTATTCTGGAAGACTGACATGATGCAGGCGAATGGGATGTTAAAATGGTTGTGCTGTGCTGTTACCACAGCTGCAATATATTTCTCTGTTCATGCGGCTGTGAGGAAGAATAGAGAGAGACAATGTATGTCAGATTAAGAGGATAATAATGCCCTTGGCTGAGAATGCACAGGTTGTATTTTGAAAAGTAATCCAACACCTGGTAGCCACAAAATGTTGTTTATTTTTGACAATCTAATATGGTCTCCTTTTAAGATTTGTCTTCAGAAAAATACCTCAGAGAATTGGCTTTGTGTTCCTTGACAATTTTGTTTGCTGCATCCGTTTTGGTTTACTTTTGTAAAAATATTTTAAAAATCAATGGACGACTGTTGTGTTCAGGGGTACAATAAATCAAAGTGCTTGTAGCAAGCAAGCGCTACAGGAAGAAGGTGGAAGGGATCATTCTTAGACTGGCTAAGGATGTGTGCACCTCAAACTCCACCACAACAGCAAGTTGTGAGATGCAGTTACAAGTTTGGGCAGACTATCCTGATACTGATTGTATGTGAAATCTAGCCCCTAACCACTTTTGAAGTAGCCCTCCCATGGGGAAATGCATACTTCCCATGCAAGTGTTTGCTGCTCAATTCAGGACTTGAGTCGCCTGGCCTCTCACGCTGAGCAGCTTTCTGCAGCACTTGAGGTCAGGTCTAGTTGGATCTCTACATTATGTCAAGTTTGGTCTACCTGACAAAGAACCTAAAAGTATATTGTAGCGGGTGGGTGAATTGACTGCCACAGAGACGGTTGGGCCTGTAGGAATTCTGGGATGTTTTACAAGAAGCTGGTGTTAAACTTGAGGGTTGCTCAGCACAGACTGAACAGCGTCGTAAGGCACCGCCTGCCCTTCAAAAAACTTGAGACTTCCCCCGTTCCACCAAAATGTACATACCAATCACAAAGAGCTTTATCACCATGTGGGGGTTTTAATGCTTAATAAATGCACTTAACATACTGTGGGTTCTTTTTCAAGTCCATCTGGAGTGTAGGAATCTAAATTTCCATAGGGCCCTGTACGCTTCTGAATTTTGCTTGTTTAATTTGTGGTAAAAGCACACCGTTGCCATATATTCCTTGCAAATGTGTTTTCTGTTGGCTGGGATATACTAGCTAGCTAGCCACCAACTGTGATTACAGCTTTCGGTAAAATTGATGCACTAAATTTGGTTTGAGGTCTTCAGATCAAAGCAAAATTTCCTGAACAAGCTATACAAATGCAAGCTAGGGTCTAGCTAGCGCTTCCATTGTTGTGGGCACACATAGGCCATTTCATGTCGTTGCCTGCATTTGCCATTAAAGACAAGAGTAACCCGAAATGAATAAATGTTAATGTTGTTGACCATCAAAATTAATGTTTTTCACTCTGTGTCTCACATATTCCCTTCAGACGGGCTGGGGGAAAGGGTGTGTTCTAAGGTTTACATTGCAATGTCAGTTTTTTTCTCTCTCTGACTATTAAAGTCTTTCTGCAAACTGAATTCATTCCTTGTTTATTCCCCTTTTACGCTAACTGAAATCGGGGAGGTGGCAAAGGAAGACTGCCAAAAAGCTGGTTCCACGCTAGTACGTGTAATAAATGCACTGTCGATTTTGTACATCTGAAGCCTCTGAGATTTTTGTGTCTGGGGCGTCAGTTGTAAGAGGAGAAAAATAAACTGTTAAAAAAAAGAATATAAAAAGAAAGAAAAAAAATAAGCACTTTACTGTTTGTATCAGGCATCTGATACGGTTCCACTGGGAAGTTATTTCCTTTCCGTAATGCCGTGGATACCACATTTTTTTGTATTCTGTTTTGTAAGAGTTGAATAAATGCTTTAAAAAGGATTATGACTGTCCTGTTGTCTTTTTTTCTTACTGATGCTGTCCTGAAGTTTTATAGCTTCCACCTGCATTTCAGTCAACAATATGTTAAAAAATAAAGCCTCCTTTAAAAAACAAAAACAGAATTTATAATGTGTTTTAAGTATTCGTTTCCTTATTTTTAGGTTATCAGTGGTTAAACAAAATGTATCCTCATTGTTACATTATAGCTTAAGGCAATATATATTTGACGACTTTTTACTTATAAATTGTATCGAAAGATACTCCAGGATTTGCAATTCTGTCTGAATTTTACTTGACAGGGATATCAAAAATAATCATCCGATTTTGAAGATCCAAGTGAAATCTCCCTATTACCATTTTACCGTCGTCATTTCTTTCTCCTGTTGCAAATGCCTCAGAGGGATATGTGCATATTTGACAAATTCTCTGCATGCACAATGATTAAGATGTTAATGACAATGCCTGTAGATGATTTGCCTGGAAATTTGTAATAGGAATGGGGCAGGTAACTATCAGTCACCTGGGGACTTCTGATAGATATGTCACTTTTTAAGAACTATCTGTGAATGGATAAAATCGTTCCCCTAACATATTTGGCTAAAATTTAATTTAGAAACACTGTTTCAACCCTCCGCCACTATAATTAGATCGATTGTAACATTTTGTTATGTCAATAAAGATATGGCTAATAGTTTTTTCTAATTATACAACACTGTTCTTAAGTTACGTTTGAACAGCTAAGTAAAATACCTTTTTTAATAAACAGTTTGTAAAACGTGAAAAACATTTTCCTACAGTGAATAGAAAGTTGTCGTTGTTGTGTGTGGTTTTTTTTTTTTTTACAAGCAATTATAAACGGCAAAATAATTTTGGTGTTATTAAGGTTACATTAGATAACTTCAAAAAATAGTTCGTAATGGTAGCTGGGTACATAACGATATGAAAGTAGAGGGGATTTTAGTAATAAAGGGTAATAGTGTAAATCTTGTCTAGGGTCCTTTGCTGTGCATTGTTCTGCCATCTAGTGGTTGAGTTTGGAAGTGTTATGTGCTGTAAGATAAATGGAGAGAGAACTGGCTTTTATCTCTTTTGTGTTAATGGAGAGCTAAAAATCCATTGATTGCTCTGTGAGCTTAATGGAAAAAGAAGTGGTTTTCCAGTTTTCGGAGGGTATCCAAACATAGAATAATTTCAGTGAACAAATGTTATGATGAAGCTGAAATGTATACATGAAGGTCAAACAAATACGCTACGTTTAAAAAAATATTGTAAAATGTGTTGGGAAATAAATTGTAGAATTATTTTTTAGTAAAAGACGTTTTAGGAAAATGATTGTAACCCATGAAGAGCCTACCTTGCTGGCAACAAAAATCTACTGTAATGTCCAGGATTCCGAATCCTCCAATCTAGTAACACTATACTTAACACTCACATGTTATATTTGTACTGAAAACAAGACAGAATTCCAAGCCCAAAAACAGGACAACAATATTATTATAAGCATATGAAGCTGCAACAGAAACAAGACAAAATTTAGTTACATGTAAATTCTTGGATGTAGGGATCTTGATAACCTGCTGGAGCTGGCAGGACTGGAGTGGAGCTGGCGCAAAGAAGTCAAGAAAAGGAGCAAGATGGAGGTACCCTTTTCAGAGTGCCATGAAAGGATGGGGCTGTACTCTGAATAGGAAACACCTGATGGGAAGAGGCCTGTCTCCCAATGGAACATACTGGAATGATGCTCATGTTTGGTGGCAATCTTGAAATGGAGTTTCACCAAAGAAGAGTTAAACATCGTTCCTGCTTTAGCCAGACCCTCTTAATGACCCGGAACCATAACTTAAAGTATAATATTCATACATCACATGAACTACCTGGAAATGATCACTTGACAATATACGAATCCATGAAGCTTTAAAAACAACCTGGAAAATCTGTGAAATGAAAATTCACTCTTTCAATGTCCACATAGAGCATTTAAAAAAAACGTTAAAGTTAAAGATGCTGATGCACTAGATATAAAAAGAACATTGTTTACAAACATCACTTTAAACACATCATTTATTTCAAGGCGTACTGAAGTCCTTAGAGGTTCTACTCTGCATTCTTGTGAAAACAGTGGGAAGAAACACAAGTTGACATCAAAATAACACCGACCACGACCTTGTCCTTAAAATTAGCTTTCAAATGGACTTTCTAGTACATTGTGATTAATACAGGTAAATAATGTTTTTCTCCTTATCTGTGATGTCATAAAATAATTCTTTTGAATAAATAAAGCATTTAATTAGGGCTGACTATATAGATCTCTGTAGCAAACTACAATTTTCACATGCACCTACTTGCACATCCTTTGAATGATGTCAAGGCAGGTTTTACAACCCAAGTATATTTCTTAAATGAAGAGACATTCTGGAACTCTTACTATTGGTGATTATTGATGAAGCAAGATTAGCTAAGAGAACTAGATGTTTTTTCAAAGGATGGCCCGTTTAATATTGACTAACTTAATTGCAACTTAAACTCCTCTTGTTAATAGCCACACCCATGGCCTTTTTGATTTTTTTGCCAGTGCTCTCGGTTTACTGTCACATTAGTACCATAAATGAACGTCACCATTAAGGAAACTTTCACTGACTATAGCAGGGTGTAAGAAGGGCCGTGGTAGTTTGAGCTTTACTCACTTCAGAATGTACAAAATATTTTTTTTATATGGAAAATATTTTACTTAGGTGTAAAGAACATGTAATTTACTGAGATGACCTCCTAATTTACCAAGTATTCATGATCAAAGACCTGAAGGTTTGTCCCAAAAAGCCAGGTCAATGTTCTAGAAAAATATATTTGGTTTTGCAGGTAAAATATAGGATAACACAACTGACGTCATATTGCTACCTAGTGGTTAGATGTGGAAAGGTCTTCATAGCTTTGATAAAATCAGTAAGTATTGGCAATGCCACTTGTCATTGGGTTTAGGCACTCAGTATCTTTGCAATCATGCAACCATTTATCCATTGACTCTTCATTCTTGCAGTCACCCTCTGACACAACTTTAATGAAACACATAAAATAAGCAGCATATGCAAGATAAATTAAATCAGTTCAAGTTGAAAAAAAACACATTGCCTCCTAAAGATGGTGTGCACACGATTGCAATAATTAATCTAAATATACCAGCAGGTGCCACCTTGCAGAGGTATTGTAAATAGCCAACATTTGTTTTAAAGTTCCAGCATGGCCACCACATTTAGAGATAAAGTTAGTCGACTTGGAATGATAGGACAATGATACAGTATGGCTGCAACATTCTATACAGGTCTCATGGTTTACAGGAAGTAGGCATGTGAGATGAGGCACACTGCAAATGCAATGAGCAGCAGGCAAGTGACTGGTTAACATGGCTTGAAGATCTGTAGTATCATCTTAAACATTACAATAAAAAGAGGAGAAGCAAAAAAAAAACAGAAGGAGATGCATTAAAACTAACTGACTGACCAAACTAGCCTGATACTGAAGTACACTCATTTTCAACTTGTTGTACACGTGATCAGAAAATGCAGTCATTCCTAGGGCAAGAGAGCTGATGACTGATGTGGAATAAAATCACTACCCAATGCAGTACACTGTCATGGATGGAAGCAGAGTGTAAATGACAGACCAGTGACAGAACAGATCCAACCCAAAGGCCCTCTACGCATTTATGGACATATATTTATACAAATGTATATATTATTTCATATATTTACAAGATCCCAGAAGACAATGAAGAAGAAAGTCTAGCAGGAATTATTAAAGTACAAAGCTTGTATATTTTTTCAGAGGCGGTAACCAGTATCACAATCTTTCCCTGAAAAAGGTAATCTCTGACAAACCTATCTGTGGGCTTTAATACAGAGAAATAACAATTTACCCTTAAATGCATGTTGGCTTTGACATATTTTCACAATCAGTATGCTAGGCCTACTGCGTTTATCATAACGTTTAATTAAAAACAGATCAGACCAATGGCGTCAGAAATATTTTTCCTAGTGAACAAATGAGGCTTCTAGCTGTTTTCAGTAGCGTGTCACCTTAACCAACTCAGGGCTCCTGTATTAAGTGTAAGCTTCCTCACAAGCTAACCATTAGGCATGCACTCATAAAACTGCATAGAATGCCAAAATATACAAAATGACAGTTTCCTAATCAATTATCTCCCCTAAGAGGGGCTAGAAAGATTTCTTCTATACCCATGATTTGTTAAAGGGAGCTACCAGCAATAAAACCCTTGCCTACTATGAGATTCCATGTAACAAATTACAAGCATAGTGTGTTTTTCATCCTTTTGATTGGGAAGGAGACTTGTACCCTTCCACTGCTCACATTCAAGGAACTGCTTTTATCTTTTTACACTGCAGCTCGTCTTTTCACAGAACAAGAACTGCAATGCACATAATGTAAATGCAATATCTTTTCTTGATGCACTCTTTTAGTGTCTGATTTCTCACTCAGACTCACAAGTGCTGTTACCATCACCCAGTGCTTTGTGTTGTTTCCTTCTGGCCTCCCTCGCTTTGTCTACTATAGTCTGCTATGCCATAAGGTTTCAGATTGCTTATGTGTGGCATTTTCATAATTTCAGTGTAATTATGAGTGACATTCAACAACTATGAGTGACACTTTCTTGTGAGCAAAATTAAGCGATGAAGATGAAGAAAACACAAATATCAGAAATTACACCCATTTCAGAAACAAGATCTTAAAACTGCTGCAAAGCACCAGAATTGGAAGGGCACTAACGTAGTGCCCACTGGATCGACAAGGGGTGCAAAGTATCTGAGAAATATTTGGGGAGGGACACTTCCAATCGTATGAGACACTGGCAAACACATACGACTAAGGAAGGGGCGAATTTCTCACACACGGTATTGCAACAGGCAGTGCGCAATACATGGGGAAATGGCAATAGCGAGCCACACACATCAACAGCACTTCACAAACTATTGCTGGGTGCGGGCGTGCAATCAGACATATCTTGGATATATAAGATACTACAGGATTACCCAGAGGAGATACAACCACAGGCTAAAATCAGGTGGGAAGCGGCCCTGCTATCACCGTTACCCACGCAAACGTGGAACATAGCACTCGCAACTACATAAGAAGTATCGAGAAATGCCCGTTTCCGATACACCCCATTTAATTACCTACACCAGACATACCTCACCCCAGCTAGCATAAAACGCATGTTCCCACAGTCAGCCCCAGACTACCCGAGATGCAGAACCTTGGAGGCTGACTTTTTACATATGACATGGAGTTGCCCACCAGTACTCCGCACATGGCAGGATGTAACGACGCAGACAGCTAACTGGTCAAGATTGCCCCTACTCCCAACTCCGGAATCCTGCCTATTAGGGATGCGCCCACGGCGAGGAAAGGACAGACAAAAACATTGGTGTGCCGACCTTGCGTTTGTTTTACTCAAACGATTAATAGCAATACAATGGAAATCGCCCAGCGCACCAGATATACATCGATGGACAACAGAACTACTGCACTGGGCCAGGGCAGAAGCGCAAACAATACGCGAAATGCGCGATAGCGGGATGGAAATCAATGGGGCGGACATATGGGACTCCCTCATACAGCAGCTGGAACAAAAAGATGACACCTGACCTCCATGAGCTAACACCACTCCAGTTACATACATACACACAAATGATCCTCATGCTCAGTTCGGAGTCCCCTGGAGATGGGTGGCTCACTTCCTCCCTTCCCCATCCTTGTGGCCCCTCCCTCCCTCTCCTGCCCCCGCTTCCCTCTTATAGGCTCCGCCCCCGCAACTCCTACCCCCACACAATATGGGACATATGCTGGGTCATTAGCACACAATAACACTCTTAAATGGCGCTTAACAAATAAGTTACTTACCTTCGGTAACGCTTTTTCTGGTGGATAGAGTAACTACCTGTGGTTTCCTCGCCTAAAGAATTCTCCCCTCGCGCCAGCCTCGACGGAAATTTCTTCTAGCTCTGCACGTCAACGATGACGTCACAATCGCCCGACTCCACGCGACGCCGTATGACGTCATCTAGGCAATAAGAAGCCCACGTCGACGTGCAGACGTCAGTTATCACCATTTTTTACGTGCCACAGAGACGAACAGGTTGACCCTAAAGAGAACATAGTCATCTGAAATGAATGAAAACAACATTTATTATAATAAAAATAAAATCAGATAACAGTAATAACTGCTATATACAAAAGTAAAATATGTAATTCAAGTCCAAACATGTTTTCCTTAAGCTATCTAAATTAGAGAAAGAAATGTATATACAGATGCCACAACTATATACATAATTCAGGTATATACATATATACACAAGACAAAGGATGCTCACCCATGGATTTCATGGCATGACCAGTCAGGCAACGGGGAGGCGGGTGGGACCGTGAGGAATCCACAGGTAGTTACTGTATCCACCAGAAAAAGCGTTACCGAAGGTAAGTAACTTATTCTTCTGATGGATACACCTACCTGTGGATTCCTCACCTAAAGAATAGAGTCCCAAAGCAGTACTACCTCCGGAGGTGGGTGCCCGAATGGTCAAACAAAGAAATCCTGCAGCACCGAGCGAGCAAAATGGCCATCCCTCCTAACCTCAGAATCCAAACAGTAATGTTTAACAAAAGTATGGAGGGACGCCCAAGTCGCTGCCCTGCAGATGTCAGCCACAGGAACACCCCCAGCCAAAGCCGAAGAAGAAGCCTTAGCTCTGGTGGAGTGGGCATGAAGCTCCACAGGTGGTTCTTTCCTCACCAAAGAATAACAAATCTTAATACATAGAATGACCCACCTGGATATGGTTCTGTTGTGGACAGCTCTACCTTTCCTCTTCCCCACGTATCCAACGAAGAGCTGATCATCTTGCCTGGACTCCTTCGTCCTGTCGACATAGAAGCTCAGCGCTCTTCGTGGATCCAGACGGTGGAGCCTCTCTTCCTCCTTGGATGGGTGAAGTGGAGGATAAAAGGAAGAGAGAGTAATAGACTGCCCCAGGTGAAAGGGTGTAACAACCTTCGGGAGGAAAGCCACCTTGGTCCTTAACACCACTTTGTCCCTATAGAAAGAAAGGTATGGGGGCTCTACGCTAAGAGCCTGAAGCTCACTAACCCTTCTGGCCGATGTTATGGCCACCAGGAACACAGTCTTGAGAACTAGCAACCGCAAAGAGCAAGAATGCATCGGTTCAAATGGGGATCCCATTAAAAATGTTAATACCAAATTAAGGTCCCACTGAGGCATAACGAATGGTGATGGTGGAAATTTGTTATTAAGTCCCTTTAGAAATCTTAAAACAATAGGAGATTTAAAGAGGGAAGGCTGATCAGGAAGGCACAGAAAAGCCGACGGCGCAGATTGTGGTAACCGCACAACCCTTCTGTGCCAGGCAAAGAGCAAATGACAATATGTCAGACAAATGAGCCTTTAAGGGATCAATTCTATTCTCTCCACACCAGCATATAAATTTAGCCCAACGACTTGCATAAATCGATTTGGTGGAGTGTCGCCTGGCCGATAAAATAACATCCAGCACTTCTGGTGGGAGAGAAAAAGCACTCAGATTGCCCCGTTCAATCTCCAGGCATGAAGGTGCAGGCTCTGGAGGTGGGGGTGTAGAATCTGCCCCTGCGACTGCGAGAGGAGGTCCACCCTGTAAGGGAGACGGAGCGGAGGGCACTGAGAGAGTTGGAGAAGGTCTGAATACCACACCCTTCTTGGCCAATCCGGAGCTATTAAGATGACCTGGGCTTGGTCTTGGCGGATCTTCCTCAGAACTCGAGGAATCAAGGGTATGGGGGGAAACGCCCAGGATATCTGAAACGCATCCCCCAAAGCTCCTTGCACCGGATACTGGAGGCTGCAAAATAGCGGGCATTGCGCATTCTCTTGAGTTGCAAACAGATCTATCTGTGGATATCCCCACATCTGGAATATGTACAGAACCAGATCTGGATGAAGATGCCACTCGTGGTCGACTGAGAACATCCGCACGCACGTTCGGAGCCCTGGCCAAATGATGTGCTACCAAGCAGATCTTGTGATCCTGAAGCCAGGACCAGAGTTGAAGAGCTTCTCTGCAGAGAAGGTACGATCCCACTCCTCCCTGCTTGTTTATGTACCACATCGCTGTCGTATTGTCCGTTAGGATCTGGACCGACTGACCGCGGATGGAAGGGAGGAAGGCCTTGAGAGCCAGACGTACTGCCCGCAATTCCAACAGATTGATGTGAAATCTCTGTTCCACCGGAGACCAAAGGCCTTTGACCTCCAGGTTCCCCAGATGAGCTCCCCACCCTAGAGTGGAAGCATCCGTTACCACTGTGGCCACTGGTGGCGGCAGAGAGAACGGCCTTCCTTGTGACAGGTTGTCGACTGCTGCCCACCACTGAAGATCCACTGCAGTGTCTCTGGAGATCTTTATCGATTCCTCGAGATCTCCTTTGTGCTGAAACCACTGCCTGCGGACGCACCACTGAAGAGTCCTCATGTGCCTGCGTGCATGAGTGACCAGCAGTATGCAAGAAGCGCACAGACCGAGCAGACGAAGGACCTTGAGGACTGGAACTACCACTCCATTTCGAAACATTGGAATCAACGCCTGGATGTCCTAAACCCGCTGGGGCGGAGGAAAGGCCCGATTCAATGTCGTGTCCAATACTGCCCCTATGAACAGGAGGCGTTGAGAGGGTTCCAGGTGAGATTTGGGCACATTGATTGAAAAACCCAGGTTGTACAACAACTGAGTTGTCGACTGGAGATGACGCTGCACGAGCTCCGAAGTCTTGGCTTTGATCAACCAATCGTCCAGATAGGGAAATACCGCTATCCCCCTTCTTCTGAGCTCTGCCGCTACCACCGCCATCACCTTTGTGAAGACTCGAGGTGCTGAAGTAAGACCAAACGGGAGGACCGCAAACTGATAATGCTGCGATCCCACCACAAATCGGAGATACTTCCTGTGCGATTTGAGTATCGGAATATGAAAATATACGTCCTGCAAATCGACAGACACCATCCAATCTCCTTCGTTCAACACCAAAAGAACCTGTGAAAGGGTCAGCATTTTGAACTTTTCCTGCCTGAGGAACCAATTCAAAGCTCTCAAGTCCAGAACTGGTCTCAACCGACCATCCTTTTTGGGGATCAGGAAATATCTTGAATAACAGCCCTGACCCCTCTCCTGCTCGGGAACCAACTCTATCACGCCTTTTGCCAATAAGGACAACACTTCCTGTTGTAATAGGAGAAGATGGTCTTCCGAACAGAAGGATGGGCGGGGAGGGAAGGGAGGAGGGAATTCCCGAAAGGGAAGAGCGTACCCCTTCTTCACAATGTCGATGACCCAGGAGTCCGTTGTTATAACCTCCCACATCGGAAGAAAATGGGCAAGTCTCCCCGCTACCGGAGACAAGTGGACAGGGAGTGGAGGAGGACTACGGCTGCTTTCCTTGCTGCACCCCTCCCGAGGAAGAGGAAGAGGCAGAGTGCTGCTGGGTGGCTCCTCTTGTTCGGACTCTGCCCCTGCCCCTGAAAGATCTGTATGGCAGGGTGCTTGCAGTTTGTTGTGGTCCTTGAAATCTGCCACGAAAGGAGGAGCCACGTCCAAAAACCCTAAACCTCCTATAAGCTCTAAAGGAGGATGAGGCAGTTGACTGAAGCCCTAGCGACCTCGCTGTGGCTCTGCTCTCCTTAAATCGTTCTAGAGCAGAATCCGCCTTTGTTCCAAAGAGCTTCTCGCCATCAAAGGGCAGATCCAGGAGAGTCGCCTGTACATCTGATGAAAAGCCAGATGAACGCAGCCAAGATTGTCGCCTAGAAACTATGGTCGTGCCCATAGCCCTTGCCACTGAGTCTGAAGTGTCTAACCCAGACTGGATTACCTGGGCCGCTGCCGCCTGAGCGTCCGTCAGTAACTGCAACATTTCCTGTGACAAGTTCGAATGGCCTTTCGCTTCCTCCATAAGGGCATGGATATAACGTTCCAAAATGCAGGTCGTGTTGGTTGACTTTACGGCCATACTACATGAAGAAAAGGCCTTTTTGGCAATATGGTCCATTTTCTTCGATTCCCTGTCCGCAGGTGTTCCGGGAAACGAGCCAGGAGAGGACCTGGATGAACAGGAGGCCTGAACCACTAAGCTCTCCAGTGTCGGGTGCTTGGAGAGGAAAACAGGATCACCTGGTGCCGCCCGAAAGCGCCGTGCCACCGCTCTGTTGACAGCAGCTGTAGACACAGGTTTTCTCCAGATGTCTTTGATAGGATCTAGAAGTGCCTCATTAAAAGGCAAGAGAGGCTCTGCCGTCACAGAAGTTGGATGCAATACCTCCGTCAACAGATTCCTCTTAACCTCCGTAGCTGGAAGAGGGAGATCTAAGAAGTCCGCAGCCTTCCGAATTACTGCGTGGAAAGATGCAGCTTCCTCAGTGTACTCCCCAGGGGAAGCTAGATCCCACTCCGGGGAGGTATCTATGCCATTCACCGTATCAAGACCTTGAAAGTCACCGGAAGGCTCCAAAATCTCACCCTCTTCCAGGTGCTGTCTGCTGTATTCTTCCTCCTCCAGAAGGCGCAAAGCCAGACGTCTAGATCAAAACCTTGATTCGAGACCCGGCGTCGATAAGGCGTCGGCCGACGCCGAAGATCTCCGTCTGCGCCGAATCCAACTGTGCCGTAGCAGGTGTAGTAGGTCTCCTAGGCGACGTCAAGGGCATCGCGCCGCTTCAGGTGCAGCAGACAAAAATGGCATGAAAGGCGTCTGATTTGTAAGACGCCGGGACGCCCAAATTAAAGGCCAAAGGGCCAGACGGACCTGCTTGACCTCCACCCGGCGCCATGGTAGAAAAAATGTTAAACATGGCGTTCAAAAACGCTGCAGGGTCCGTTCCCGGAGTCGGGAAAGTCGGGTATTGCTGTTGCACCGGCGCCGTAGAAGGGCCAGGTAACTCCAGGATAGGAGAACCCTCTGGCCTCTGAAGAGGCTCAACCTCGAAAACCGACCCGGGTGAAGTCGGGGTCGTAGGAGGTGGAGGGGTGACGGTCGGGCTAATCTCCCACGTCGGACGACGCCAAGCCGACGGAGAAGCCGATCTGGACCTGGACCGTCCCTTACTCGATCGGCGCCGGGAGTCGTGACGACGCCGAGAGTCACCATGGGGATGACGGGTCCTCGAGGATCTTGAAGAGGACTCCCTCCGATGAGGCCTCTCCTTCTTCCTTCTTTTTCTTGGAAAGGGCCAAGAACAATTTTGCCTCCCTTTCCTTGAGTGCCTTCGGGTTCATGCACTGGCAGGAGCCGCATGACTCGACCTCATGGTCGGAGCTAAGGCACCAGAGGCAATTCTCATGGGGATGGGTAACCGACATCCGACCCCCGCACTGGTTACATGGCTTAAAGCCAGATTTCCTTGGCTGCGACATTGTAACCGAAACTGTAGCTCCCTGTGAGCCTCGAAGAAAAACCGTTACTCAGAGGCACGGAAAAAAGGGAACTGACGTCTGCACGTTGACGAGGGCTTCTTATTGCCTAGATGCAGAGCTAGAAGAAATTTCCGTCGAGGCTGGCGCGAGGGGAGAATTCTTTAGGTGAGGAATCCACAGGTAGGTGTATCCATCAGAATGTTAACTGTAGCTCATTCTTCTTTTCTATTATTTTTGATTGTTAATCAAAAGATCTGCTAAGTTATATAACAGGCAGTAGAATTATCCTAGATGCAAGATAGATCGTTACAATAACTCAATGTTATGTTTAAAGCAATGTAAAATATTTGATAAAATCAATAAACAGATTTTTAAAAAAAAGTAAGGATTGGAGAAGGTACTAGTGGCACTTACTGGTCTGGAGCGAGCAGCGCAATGAGAATGTATTGCGATTATTTTGCCACCTATGCACTACAGTCAGCAAGTGTTAGGCCACCCCACCTACTTGGCCCCAGTACTCTTACCAGCAGCTGCAACAGAGGCCTGGTCGCATAAGAGCACCTCTTCTCAGGGGCTTATGTAAGCTTGCCCATGTGTCAGGAGCACTCTTATGGTGGTTTTGACCAACTGAGCTGGCTGGCACTAGGTGTCACTGTCTGGCAGCTAATTGGAAAGAGTACAACCATTCACAACAAGGTAGGGAATTAAAATATCTCACTTTGCTTTCTCTTCATCTTGTTTGTGTGACAAATTTCCGATCATGCGGTAATGCAGGCTCCTAACTGCAGTTGCGTTACCCTAACGTGACATGCGTGGCACTTGGCAGGACTGCTATCCTGTTCACAATATTCGTCCCACCCTAAGAGCTCAGTGCTGCTCCTCTCACCACTCAGTCTATTCCTTCCATCACTCTTGTTATTTATTTTTATTTATTCTCCACTCATCCCCTGCTACAGCTTTTCCGCTGACCCCCCTCCTCCCACTCCCCATGACTTCCTCCCCACAGTGACTCCATTATACCTGCAATCCACCTGGTCCTTCAAATTTTTCATGTGTTCCAGGACCGGGTAGCGGCCAATTGCTGCTGGGCAGTTTGGCTTTCATTGGTGTCAAGTTAGATCTAAAAAAATAAATAAAATGGCACTGGCATCATCCAGATGGCGCACACCGCCTGGATGACACGGGTAATGCTTGACCATGCGTCAGTTCACCACATCAAGCCTTTCTTTTTTTTCAGATGCTGCACAGGAGCAGGCCAGAAATTCTTGTTTTTAAAGCAACTAATGTCTTTTAACTTGAAAGCGGATGTTTCTAAAAAGAAAAATTCACAGGAATGGCATTGTGTGACTGTGGGAACAACATCAGCCCAAGTCAGGTGTGGGTGTCTATTGCACGATTTGCAACTAGAATTTCAGTCTTAAACCATTTAAAGAGGACATTCCGAATCGCGAAGTAGAGAACAATTCCACTTTGAAGCCCCTTATCTTTATGATTCAGAAGGTGTTCTAAAAGGCACTTTGGGAGTCAGAAAGACTTTTTGGTTGTGAAATATATGTGAGCGAAAAAATCAGTTTGTACTTTGGGCCCTTTGTCTTTTTCTGGTACACAGTGTGAGGTGAAGAATACTTTGAAAGCAGATTCACACTTTGGGATTCCTAAATTCGGAGAATGGCAGGGGCATCTCTAGAAATTAATTTTAAGGGGAGCACACCCCATCAAGATGGAATAGGGGAGAATAAAAGTAATATTAAACACAGGGATCCACTAGGCTGTTTCTCCATAGAGGCCCCATTAAAAGAACATCATTGTCAGTCTCTTGTAGCCAGTCCAGGGAGGGCAGCAGTAACCCTTAAAGAGGGGTAATTTTCCACTGGGCAGAGCCTTTGGGTTTTAAATTGTCTCCCTTGCTACTGATCAATCACATAGGCTTGCTTTTGTATTGACTCCCTCATCCTGATGCTACTTTCAGTTACGAGCCATTAGATCATCTGTCCCCTGTTTTTAGGTCGAGCATAGCAGCGCACAAGTGCTGCTTTTCCAACGTGTTGTTATCTATTTGGCCTTTTAGCCACGCCCATCACTATCGCTCGTACATGGGCTTGCCCTTCAAAAATCCTTTATTATCATTGGTAAATGCTTTACGTTTGGTCCCTTCTTGGGGTGGTTTGGTTACCACGTTTGCTGATACGTTTGACTGCGAGCGAACTTCTTTTTCTTTTTGTGTGTCTCCACGTTCATGGTGTGGCACTTTGAATCCGCTTGCTTATGTGAAACGGTATTACTTTTCATTTTCAATTTATGTGGCAAGAAAGGTCCAGTTAGGAGTTTACAACGCTAATAGCTCTAACTCGAGCAAATGCGAGACCCATTACATTGCAAATGCTTGTTTATTATCTGCTGATTTACATCCTCTAGGAGATTTTATCATCTAGGTTGATAGCCATGATAGAATGGATTCATCAAATCCTATTGACAACTGCACCGCCCAGGGACGTTTTTGGCTTTTTGAAACTTTCTTGGCTGACTACTTTCTATGATCCCGGAAGGTTGGGCATCCTCGACTAGGCACTAGAGTCTGAAAACAATACATTTGAAATTCCCATCTTATTTAACCATGGCTGGTCAGATGCCTATATGAACCTGACCAAAGTGTCTATAACACCATGCGTTGGATGCACCATAAGTGATGGAAAAGAGAGCTGAGCCAATGAAAAGCCTGAAGATTAATGCCTAAGACCCAGGAGAAGTCAAAACAGGGAGGCCAGTCTCTCCCTATTCTATAATCTAATAAGGAGACCCTCCCGATGTCCCAGGTTAGAAACTACTGCATTGATAAGTTGAGGAGGTGAACAAATAGGGAATCCCAGGTGGGCTACATCCTGTAAATGTTCTTAAAGAGATAGCATCACATATTGTCTGCACTTTGTTGGGGGGGGCAAGACAATAGAGATGCGCAGCAGAAAACCAAGGCCTACAACAATGGTCCTGGGGTTGGCCAAGCTATGACGTTCAGAGGTCTTTGCTCCACAGCTGAGGTTAATCCCCAGAGAGGAAGGTCCTGCATTTATTGCACCAAGCTGTAGCCAGTAGCTGTTGACCAGCCATAATTTGACTGCATGCAAAAGATGAAGGCCTACAAAGGGCCTTAGTGGGCAGCTTTTGTGAAGACTGGTCATTTGCTGCATGTTGTGTTAAACTTCAAAAAAGATGCCACTGTTTGAAAATAGAGACAGCCCAGAGGGTCCACATAGGTAAAGTTCAAATTACTATATGCTTCCAAAAATCTGCAATGAAAGGGTCAGTCCATCACTTGCAAAAAGATAATACGTAGCTCTTCAATAAAGCATTCCAAAATCACTCAACACCCAACTTTTCCCATGAAGAAAAAGATGTAACAACCGCATTGTGCTTCATGGCTGTTCAAACCCCCATCCCTCCTACTACACTGTGCACAATCTAGCTAATGACGTGCACACCAGATGTTATGTATCTTAGGTACATCGTTATGCAAAGCTACGTTGGGTAACTCAACATGTTTATGTACAAACCTTTAGGGTATGTCAGTAGAATGTTTCACAAAGTGCAAAAATCCTAATTCATCTTCTTATATATAACCTTCTGCTTCATAGTTCAAAGAAGTGATCAGAAGTACTGATCATTGGGAAATGTGCTTTTATCCTCTTTGCGTTCTCTCCACATCTGTAGAAATTAAGCTAATACAAGCTGTAAAACTGTATCCAATCGCAACTGTCTGCCCGTCTCCGGGAGGGAGCGAAATCACAAAGGGGAGAGTAAGAATAGTTAAGATTAGCTACCATGTTTCCGAAACCCTCCTACTTCTCTGCCCTTACACATTTCACCCAGCCAGTTACCAGTTGCGCTCCAGAGCTAACGAGCAGGTTCAGAGTTGCATGACCTCAAGGTTTTCCCTAACTGGTTGGTATTTTAACAGAATCTTGGTACCAAGGGACATCTTCCCCATAACCAGGGACATCTTATGGATTTTAAGGGCTCTGGGCCTAAAGCAATTTGGGAGCCCCTGTTCAGAACAGCTTTGAATTTATGATCCAATTTCACCTCTTTCATGACCTCCTTGGCTAGGTTATTGACACTGCACAGACATGCTGTCCCAAATTCTAAATGTGTTTACATCTAATATTCAGCGATAGTGAGGTATGTTTTCAACATTATTATACAACAGCAGCTCACTAATTTTATTGCAAATAATCTTTGTGACCCCTGTGCATTTTTCATGTGTGAGGTACTGTTTTGATCTAAAAGAAACTTTATGGATTTTGGGTGATGTCGAAAAATGTAACCATTTCTCCTCAAAATGTCTCTTGTAGACTCCCACACATCACTCAAATTAAAGGAAAATGTTATTTAAAAATAGGTTTAAGAATTATTCAAGGTCATCAGACCAAGACTCTTTACAGAAGAGAGCTGGCTTTATTAAGGGGGCCCCATGAAAGGCTGAGGCCCTGGGCCAAGGCCCACTGTGCACATCCATTAAAATATCTCTACCCATAACAGTGAGTAACCTACTAAGGTTTTTTTTAATTCTTAATAATCGTAGTACATGTAATGTATGTTTAACATTATAATTGAGACTGTGCTCTCCAACTGTGTGCTATTGTCAGAAATGAAAACTTGGTTTTAGCTTACCAGCCCACTCTCCCATAGCAACCATGTGCAGAATTCTCCATATTCCTTAAACTCATTGTTCCAAACCAGTGGCTCCCAACCTTTTGGCTTCTATGGACCCCCACTTTAGCATTAGTAGAACCCGGGGACCCCCACTGAATCATTAGTGGAACCCGAGAACCCCACTGATTCATTACTGATAGTCGGGGACCCAGGTGTTGAACAGCAAAACATTAGACATAAAATACAGAAACAAACCTTCCATCAAACGCAAACACAAATGCTAATCCATTTTATTTCATTTGCAAACAATAAAAAAAATTGCTTTACGGGAAGGCTGGCGCTTTTCTAAATTCAATGTAAGCCTCACATCGTCCATACAATATTCTGCCCCTCAATCAATCTGAGGATCCTAATTTAACTGTTAGCTCCCAATTTCAAATTCCTTGACATTTACAGTACATTTAACATTTTTCAATTTTACATTTAGCCCCTTTATATACAATGTATTAATCTGTTAACATTAGTTCATTTTCTAAGCAGTCAGGGACCCCCTGACTAGGCTTCGTGGACCCCCAGTGGTCCCCGAACCACATGTTAGGAACCACTGTTCTAAACAAAGTACAAATTGCTCTTATTTCTACTTTTTCATTTTATAATCCATGAGATTGTGGCTTTATCACCAAAATACGTACATTCTTACTGAGTAAAACCCTATCCTCTAACGTCAGTGCTAAAATAACGGCAGGTGTCATCTAGTACTAAAAATAATCTGCCAGAGTGAGAGACAGATTGAAACATTTTGGAGAACTCCTACAGTTGGAGCTCCCAAATGAATGGATGAGCAATTGATGCCAGAAAATAACTAATACAAAGTTAAACATTTATACTGTACTGGAGGGGCCTCAACCCAGATATATATATTTTAACAAAGAATTTGGGGAATTGAAGAAGTTTATAAAGACAATAACGTTTTAAGAGAAGCTTTTTATATCTAAAAGAGGCATACTGTGATCCTTTTGGACTGGTTTCTAAAAAGGGTTTTAGTTCGGAAGATGTAAAAAATGGATTTCTGCAGATCCAGAAATAAGGGGGCGGTTGTTCCTTCTTAAGAGAGGACAGATGGGGGATTCAATGAGGATCAGCAAGCTTGCCATGTGGCTACTCGTTCCACTGGCATTATTATTCATGTTTCCTGGCATGGACCATAACAAGCATGTTTCAGACACTGGTTTTAGGAGTGCCCACTTTCCAGCTCAACTACTGAAACTGCGAGGTAGATGGTGGCGACCAAGATAGCTCAGCACGCACAGCATCTGCAAGAATCATGTCACAATTCGATCACACCCAATTCCATTCTATCATACTGGGGTACTAACCTTCTGGATGGGCAATCAATATAAGTGCCTTGAATACCTTTGGTGAGTAATGGTAATGTGCAGTACTTCCAGTTTCTTTTCCAGATGTTTTCCTCCAAACATTCTATATTCTAAAATAAATTCTCAGAGTGGCTTAATGCAAACAGCATGTCAACCTTCAAAAAACATGAAAGCATTTTATTTGCAAAGAAAGGAAAATGTAATCTTTTACTGGCGATACATAACTTTTCAGATAATCAGTGTATTCCATTTTGTGTAGTGCTTGGCATGTATTTTTAATCTTGTTTGTTGTAAAGGTTTAGCACACGAGGTAAAGGAAATAGATTGATCTCCTCCGGATCACCCAAATGTTGTGAAGCGGGTATATAAAGATTAGGATTAACTGGCCTGATGTAGAAGTTTGTCACAAAAGTGATGGATGTCCTGTTATGCATTACATTTTATGGTACTTGTAATATGGTGAACAGTACCGCCGCCATGTTTATACAGACTATTCCATCCGTCAAACTCTAAATAAGGCCCAAAGGCTTCTGTGTCAATAGTCAACAACTTAATCACTAGAATATTATTAATACTTAGTAAGAGTTGTATTTTATTATTCAGTGATCAGTAGGTGATCTCGAACTTTCAAATGTCCCTTAGACAAAACCGGCCACTTCACAGTCAGTGATCGGTGAGCTACTGTGACCTTTCCGGGCGAATATTAGTTATTTTGTTACCACGCATGCATTTACCACACTTGTAATACAATGCATTACCTTTACAATGCATTGAATTACAGTGTTGTTCTTTACCATGCGTGGTAACCACTGATATATATATATATATATATATTTTTTTTACTGAAAAAAACAAAGGTTACAGGTATGTTATAGTTAGGTTCTGAATTTACTCGTAGAAAATTATAGAAATTCACCAGTTATAGTTATAGTGATTTCAAGTAACTATAACTTGCGCCCAACGTTACTATATCTCTCGCCCCCACCATGCACAGTTGTCTGTTTAAAAATGTGTCTGCTAATGTTTCATTGGTATTTTTAATAATGTTATAAAAGTTCTCATGAGTGCTAAAATATCTAGGGCAATTAGCAGTGCATGGTGAGGGTGTGAGTTATAGTTACGTTAAATCACTCTAACTATAACTGGTGAATTTTGATGGTTTTCTACGAGTGAATTCAGAACCTAACTATAACGTCCCTGTAACGTTTGTTTTTTTCAGTGAATTTCTATGGTTTTCAAAATTCTATTTCCTAACTATAATGTCCCTGTAACCTTTGTTTTTTTCAATGAATTTCGAAGTTTTTTTAAAATGGAAAGTAATTTTCATTACTATACGCTAATCCAACCATAACCGTGCACGGCCTTTGGCGGTTGGCCACAGAGCCTGGTCTGTGGCTAGGCCCTGCACACAGACCCTTAAACCACCAAACCCTGTGCAGCGCAAGGCCTTTGGCCGTGTGCAGCGAGTATTGGCCGCAGGGTCTGGCCTGCGGCTATTCCCTGAGGCCAACCCTTATACCGACCAAACCCTGCAAGGCCCCACCCCAGGCTGATCTCTTCCCCGGGGACCTCACCCTCCAGGGCTGGCCTGAATATTATTATTATGTATATATATATATATATATATTTCTTTTTTTAGGTTTAGGAGGGGGGGCAAGTGGCCCCTCTCCCCAGGGCCCATCCCCGGCCTAAATATATATATATATTTTTTAAGAGAGGGGGGCCATCTCGGCCTCGGGGACCCCAGGACCAGGCCTAAATATATATATATATATTTTTGGAAGGGGGCTGCTTGGCCGCCCTAACCAGGTCCAATCTCGGCCCTGGGGATCCCATCCCCTGGGGCCCCCCATGTGACCTGTTGGGGACCATGGGGGGAGCTTGAAGGCCCCCACGGTCCCAGCTGGCACCCCACCTACTGTGGGAGCCAGCACTGCTGTCACAGAAAGGGAGCTGCTAAAGCAGCCTGGATCCGCTGCGACTCCCGGCAAAAATTCCACCAGGGCTAAGTGGTCAGGGTGTCCGTCCCCAGGCCTCTTTTTTTTTTTTTTTTTTTTTCGTGGGACTCGGCTGAAGCCAAGTCCCGACATAGTTGCCAACACTTCCTTGTTGAAATGTTGGCAGCCAAGCACGAGGTCAGGAGGGGCTGTGAATCCTTCGCTATATGTACAAATTAGAATTTCCTTTAATTTCCCCAAAACTACTGAATGGGTTTACACCAAATAACAAAAAGGGCTCTTTCTGGACCAAGAGCCACCTTTCTGGCAAATTTGGTGTAATTTCGCCTAGTGGTTTTGGTGCTATCGCTGTTCAAATCCCTATGGAAAAATGAATGAGGAAAACGTCTTATCGCACCCCCGCTTTTCCTCTGACCCCTCTTGACAGATCACTCCAAAACTTTCCAGACAGCAGCTGAAGTGAGTGTCATATTTTCTTTCGAAAATTTTGTGAAGAGTCATCAAACAGTGAAAAGTTATTAGCAAAACAAAAAAGCTCTTTCTATAGGAACTGGGTCCTAACTATAACTACAAAGTAATGACCGCCAGTAGGTAATATATATATATATATACATACATATATACACACATGTTTTGTGGGGAGTACCGCACAAACTACCCGCTCCTTATCTACTCTTTTTAAAATACTACTGAGTACCTTTGCCCATCCCTAATCGCTTACACCCCATTTCCCACTGCTTGACCTTAAATACTACTAACTACCATGTACTGCCCCCTTATCATTACCCATGCCTGAACCCTGAAATGCCTACCAACCCCATACCCTTACTCATCTGAGAACCGTAAGTACCCCTTAGTATTGCTTATCCATCTCTGAACCCTAAAAACCTTACACTTCCTCCCCTTTCCAATCCCTGAATAATAAAAGCCCCTAAGAACCCCATACCTTTACCCATACATGAATCCTAGAAACACCTTACTGCCACTTACCACCCCCTACCATTACCAAATCCTAAGCCCTTAAAACCCCTTGCGCCGCTTAACTGTGTGGTAAACTCCCACATTGTAAAGTGCTGCAAAAATGTCATGCATGCTACTTATCTACATGGTAACTGCTGTGTTGTAAAAGTAATGCGTGGTAATGCCCATGTTGCAAAGTATGCATGACTTCCGAGGCCTCCATCGGACATGACCTGATTAACAGGCGGCGCAACTCATTCACGGCTTCGCCCCTGGAAGAATGTTATGTTCCGTGCCCCCTCACTATTTTCACAACCAATCCACCTCCCCTCAGTCACCGCTGTCTCACTACCACAGGGGCAGCTGTCATAGCTATTAGCCACCTCGTAGGGATGTGACCTGCCAACGCGCAGGAGATTTTTCATCTGGCAAGGATCCATCTCAAAATAGCCTAGGAGATTCAGCTGCTTTCGGAGGGCTTAAAATAGTGCCCTGGGTTCCAGGAACAGATATAATCAAGCATGTCGCTAGCGGCATAGTGGAATCTTCCATCACGCGTCAATCCAATGTCCAGTCAGTCAGGCTAATGCTCACCGTCAGGCGACCAGGGCATAACCTGTTGTAGAGTCACAACATTGCTCCAGACCTAAGTATTTCCCAGTCAATATCCGGAACCTTGTAGCCTCATCAAGAGTCCAGCTGCAACCGTTAAGCGTAACCAGCTGAAGTGCATCAGGAGGCAGCGGCTGAGAGAGCAATTTATGCATGTGGATTTACTCACTGTAGGATCAGAGTCCCCTGAGGACAGCTCTGCAGTCTCACACCTTTGAAATTACAGTGAGTAAACAATGGATAACCCTGCTTTCTAAGCATGTCACTATATGCTTAAAGTTCTCTTAAGATAGTTCTGCTGTATAATGTCGGGGACAATATCATGAAAGTACACAATGGATATCTCTACTTTCTAAGTACTTTCATATGGCCATACACTTCTTAGAGAATACAAATATCTGATAGACATTTCTGCTGTCTAAGACATGCCACTCTATGATCTTAGTCTTCTATAGATAGCTCTGCTGTCTAAGACATGCCACTCTATGATCTTAGTCTTCTATAGATAGCTCTGCTGTCTACGACATGCCTCTCTATGATCTTATTCTTCTATAGATAGCTCTGCTGTCTACGACATGCCTCTCTATGATCTTAGCCTTCTATAGGCAGCTCAGCTGTCGAATGCCTGTGGTGATATAATCCAAATACCTGATAGATATTTCTGCTGTGTCAGGCACATCACTATAAAATCAAACTCCTGGAGAGATTATAATTCAAGAACCCAACAGATTCCTCTGCTGATCATAATCCTGCTATACAGCTCAGCTGTGTAATGAGAGTATAATCCAAGTACTTAATGGATACCTCTGGTGACTGAGGAATGTCATATGATCAGAGTCCGTATATATAGCTCTGCTGCCTAATGCTGGAGACAATATAATCAAAGTACCCAATGGTTATCCCTGCTTTCTATGGCATATGGCTATATCCCTATAGTCCTCTAAAGATAGATCTGCTGTCTAATGCTGGAGACCATTTAACCAAAGCACCTGATGGCTCTCCCTGTTTTCTAAGACATCACTATGTGCTTAGAGGAGCCTAAAGATAGCTCTGCTCTCTAACGTCTGTGACAAATTAATCAAATTATCTGATGGATATCTCTGCTGTCTCAGGCATGAGTCATGGCAGATTTGACAGCTTTCTAACCACAGTGACAAAATAATCTAGCTACCTTATATATATCTCTGCTGTCATAGGCATGTCACTATATGACCCTAATCCACTAATGACAGCTTCGCTTCCAGACAGTGTGACTATAGCTTGAGTTTCTTACTCCAATAACTGGTGTAGTGAGAAATGTGCGCATATGACACATTTAAAAGATAGGCTATCTGGGGATGTATTACACAAAGAGTCATCGGGGCAGAACAGGGTGTGCGCCTGTCTAGTGCACCTCTGGAGCACTTTGGTATTACTGAAGGGGCTGCAGACGCTCGTGCAACCCCTTCAGCAATATTGACATGCGCCGGCACTGTTGTGAGAGGGTGCTATCTCATTTGCATGTGTTGCGGGCGCCATGCAGATAAGGGAATCTTTTTGCCTCTGTGCCTGCGCCGTATTATTGACAAGGGCACAAAGGCAGAAGAAACTATCAGGAGGTGCACTGACTGCGCAAAAAACAGGTGAGACACTGTCAGTGTGCCCCCAGAGGGCAGCCATCAGGAGGTGAGAAAGGGGGTCCCACGGACCCCCCAGGCATCCCTTTGCAGGTGAATGTATTCACTCGCTGCACGCGCCTGCACGGGGATCTCTCTGCTCTCTTGAAGGTGCAGGTGGATTGCCAGCAGCACAGTGAAAGACAGTACACAGCTGCTCCATATTTCACTTGAAGTCTGTGCCCGTAGGGCAGAGTTTACAGCTGCCCTGATAGCAGCACTTGAATCATAAAAAAGCGCACTATACCTGTTTGTCCTTGGCCCACCTTTTGAAAGGTGCATTGTGGTGCAAGCAAGGAAAATGCACCCTATGTGTGATACGTCCCCTGATCATATAATGAATGTTTGGGAACACGTCCTCTGGGTAGGTCTCTGGTCAGGGTCTGTCAAGCAGACAATACTACGAAAGTCCTATGGCACGCTTGTTCATATGGAGCCCTGTCCCTAAGTGAGGATGCTCTCCTTCTACATTTGATTATCTGATGTGTAGATTTTTGAGTAGGTTGACTCGAGTTTCTGTACATACATCTCTAGAAACAATGTGGCTTTTCACTGAAGCTTAGGAGAAGTGTTTTTTTTTGTTTCTGTGTTTGGTCCTGATGAAGCATCACTTGATCCGTATGGACTTTTTAGGTGTGAAACATGTTGACCTTTTGTAGGGAGTTTTGAAGGCAGTTCCTTCAGACATCTCTTTGTTTTCTGGTAGAGTGGTTGAGCATTATCTCTTTTCCACTCCTGAGTATTTTTTTAATCTTGACCGGGACCCTTCCTTGCTCAATAAATTGTAGGTTTTTGGAGGGTCTTGAGCCAATTTTACCCTTTCTCTCCTGCTCTCTCCTTATCTGTAGGTTTGAATGTATCCCTACTTTCTTTAAACCACAGCACGGATTACCAGTAAAGATCTCCGGCAAAGAGCCCCTCTGCGGGGCTTGTCAGACATTGCAGCGCCGGTCTGATGAGGAGCAAGCCCTATGATGGAGCATGACATCCAATGGATGTGTGAGGGCTTTTGCTTCTATATATAGAAGTGCCTAGTGGATTTCTGACCTTTTTTTTGTAAAAGTGGACTTTTGTGTGTTTGTATCATTACTAGGGATGCTGTACACTGGACCATTCAATCTCCCTGTCCCTCATAAGATTGTTCATATAATGAATTTAACATATGGGCAGATCTGCACATGAATGTACTGTTTCAGTACAGTAGTCACGCAGAAGGACTGCCGCTCTGCAGTGTGTGATTTGATATCATCCTTGCAACACGGGAGAATCTGCGATGAATGTAACACATGAGCCACTCTCAAGAAATCTGGCGATTCCCATAAAACATGCTATGCATTCCCCTCGAGTGACCTTCAGCAATAGGAGTCAGGCATGGGTTGTGTTCTGGACCATCTTGTGGGGGGTAGTTATGTGCTCCAAGCTGTTCCCACAAACTCGCTTACTAAAGTGAGTACACCCCAGACATGAAGATCTGAAACACAGGTGGAACTCAAAGCAGCACAACATCTCTGGAGAGATAACTGATGTGAAGACACCTAGACTAGGTCTAGAGCATCTTTGGGATCAGACACTTGGCCAACAGCTCTGAACCCACAACTGATAAGAATAAACAGTCAACAAAAAGACCAGGCAGTGATGAAATGACACTGGCTCCAGAGCTTTGGAAAAATTATCTTTTAGAGGACATCTAGAAAAAACAAATCTGGAATCAGACTGGGCCCAAATATCTAAAGGAAGAAAATCCATTACCGTACATCTGGGAAAGCAAGTCTGGAATCAGGGAAAGGCTCACAGACCCGGAGCAATAGATACCCTATTAGACTTGTTCTAGAAAAACAAGCGTACATACCCCTGGAATCAGACTGGACCAAAAGCTCTTGAGTGATAACTGGTCAGAGTACCTAAAAAAAACCAAAAACAAAATAACTTGATTTATAGCTGGGGATCAATCTCTCTCCAGCCTTTCCACATGACTGGTACCCTCCGTACTCCACCTCCTCCTATGTCTGCCCCAGTGTTTCTAGCTGTACCATACTCTACACATGCTTGCTGCTTACTCTCTTCTATACTCCTGTAAAACTACCCACACTCTTGTTTACACTCATTAACTCTAAATCTGAGTTACCATCCCTTCAATATCTAACCTTTACTAACTCATTTACGCATCCATAAACCAAAATTTCTCCTTTCGTCCTCACAATATCTAACCCCCTCCTTCCCATTACTTATCCGATTGTTTCCACTTTCATGCGCTTATGCTAGTAACTACCCCAACCATATCATCTTTCTCCACCACTAGAAACTGGAGGGAATGCTTCAGTTCCATTGGAGGCCAAAACGAACCCAATAACCAACAAATGGACAACAGTAATTAAGAACAACTGGATTAGGCAGTAACTTTGGGTTACAGAGCAGGGGTGCCTCCTTCGTAATGGCAAAGGAGTGTCGCCCCCCCCCCCCCGGCTTAGCCAGCAGCTGAAAAATAAAACAATATTTTACCATTCTTTTACTTTTCTGCTGCAGGCTCAGCCAGCATGTAAAGGGAGGGCCGGGGCAGTGCCATGGGAGTGAGGAGGAGGAGTGGAGTGCATCTAAGTGCGCATGTGTGTTTGGGTGGCCGGAGACGGCCGGCCAAACACACATTTGCACTTAGGTTTCTCCAACCCAGCTGTGTTATTCAGCCGGGTTTGAGAAACTGCAGACTTCCATGTAGTGTCTGAGCGGCAGTCCAAGCCGCTCAGACGAATCCTGGCACTGCTCTCATACTAGGTTTAGCATGAGAGTAGCGCCAGGATTGCATGGGGGGAGCCTGTGCTGATGTCCCAGGGACTGCTGGCTGCTGGGACACCAACACCATCGAGACGGAACAAAAGCAAGATGGCCGGTGTCGGAAAGGTAAGTTTTTTATTTTTTTTATTTCACCCCTTCTCCATCCCCTTGAGATTTGCGGCAGCCGCCGCTGTGACATAGAAGCTTGCTACCCGCCATAAGTAGCTCAGGCAGCGTTCCACTAAACATGTTCAGATCGTAGTTGTTACACGGTCTCTACCGCCACCTAGTGGTGTCTGGAATCAGTGCATGTACGTGGATTCCCAACATTTGCAAAAGCGCCATAACAGCACAAAATATTCAATGTGTCCAGAACTCGTTTCAGCGCAACCTTCAACGTGAGAAGGGATTTCATTTTTAGGTAACATCTAAAACGTGAATTGGTTATCGGTTTCAAATAACATGCTATAATAAATATTATAACAAATAAATATATTCCATTAATACATAAATTATATAATAATAAATAATGTATATACATTGTAAGAATCGCACACGCATATGTAATAAGTTATAATAAAATAACAATAATTAATAATTATTTGGTTTGGCACATAAGACAATTTTTGGACACTGAGCGAAAGTTATTGACTCGGATCAGATCTCACAATCTGGGGAAGTGAGAAAGCCATAACTTCATTTCCGGTGTTGACCCTAATGAGTTTGAGCAGCAGCGCCGTGCCTCGCACCCATCCTGCAGCACACATGTGCGTGCTCGAGCCCTAAGGAGAAAATGGTGGGACCCCAGACGCTTTGAGTGATTAGCAATGCCTAGATTCCTTCCTGGTAAAATTAATTCCAAGGAGCCCCCTCTCCTCACCCCAGTCGTTTAGCAGAGAGGTAATCCAGCCCATAACAGAATCTGTAATATTTCACAAACCAGCAAACTACATCCCTCCCCGCAGGGAAGGGGATAAGCACCATCACACCACCACACGTCATTGTGTACCTCCGCCCAAGTAGCAACATCCATTTAGGCGAAGGGTGGCACATGGCAGGAGGTTGAGGAGGGATGGGGGTGAGAGGACAGCCTGTAATCAAAGTTACCTGTAGGGATTATGCCATCATGCCCCTTCCTCGTACTTTAATTAACATGGTGATTGCTGCACATCTAAGCTGATTCAGAGGCCAATAAATAAGATGTCATAACAAATGCTAGCACTAGGTAGTAACTAAACTGAGCAGTTCTGTAGAAAGAATCCGTCTCTCAACCAGTAATGCATCATGAAGGAGTGGCCCTTATTACAGCTATAATACCCGTCTCTGAAATATACCCAGTTGACTAGGGTCCCCCAAGTAGCTGTGAGCTGGAGTTACTCAGTTTTCATATGACATGATTATGGTATGTAAAAACCAATAGACTTGTGTTTGGGGTAATGCCTAGGTGCCCCTGTGCCCCAATCGGAATATGACAACAAGCACTGACAAAGCCAATAGGTCTTGCCTACACATGAGCTGTTGGCTTTCGTAGTGTGTTTTTTCCATGCTGTATGCAGTGTGGCTGTTGTTCAGAATGGCTAAAAGTTAGTGGTGTTGAGTGTTGTAAAGTGGAGTGGAGTAGGGTGGATTGTATGGGAGTGGGTTGGATTAGACTGGAGTGAGGTGGGCTGGCTTGGAGTAGTGTGGGGTGAAAAGATTGCACTGGAGTGAGTTGCACTGAACTGGGGTGGGGTGGGTCGGATTGGATTAGGGTAGAGTCTGATGGATCGTGGATTGGAGTGGAGTGGGGTAGTTTGGATGGGGTGGATTGGAGGGGGTGGGCTGGATAGATTTCACTGGAGTGGATTGGACTGAACTGGGGTGGGTTGGATTGCATTGGGGTAGAGTCCAATAGATCAGAGTAGATTGCATTACAGTGGGGTGTACTGAAGTGGGGTGGTTGGATTGAATTAAGGTGGATTGGTGTTTATTAGACTGGAGTAGGGTGAATTAGGTTGAGTAGGCTGGATTAGATGCAGTGGATTGGACTGTATTGGGCTGAACTGGAGTGGGGTGGACGGTAGTGGGGTGGGTGGGGTGGTGTGGACAGAAATGGACTGGATTGTAGTGGGGTGGATTTGTTTGAATGGGGTGATTTAGGGTGGGATGGATTGGAATGGGGTGTATTGGATTGGAGTGGAGTAGATTAGATTGGATTTAGGTGGATTGGCTTGAGGTTGATGGAAGTGAGGAGGTTGTGAGAAGCTGGCCTGGTTTGTAGTGGGTACCAGAGGTACTTACACCTTATACCAGGTTCAGTGATCCACCTTAGTGAAATGTAGGCAGTGTCCAGCAGCTTAGGCTGTCTAGGGGGTAGCTGTGGCAGAGCAGCCAAGGCTGAACCAGGACACATGCTAAGAACTTGCAATACCACTATAGCCACACAGTACTAATGCACAAGAAAGATAATACTCAGTGTTACCAAAAATAAAGGTACTTTATTTTAGTGACACAAGGCCAAAAATATCTTAGAGGCTATTTTCCCTCTGGAGGTAAGTATTATAAATAATATATACACTAGTAACCAAAATCAGGTTAGTAAACAGTCATAGAATAGTGCAAACAGTGAAAAACACAATAGGTTGCAATAGGCCTAGGGGCAACACAAACCATATACTAAAATAGTGGAATGCGAATGTTGGTTCCCCCCTAGGCAAGTGTAGTGTGTAAAGTGGTGCTGGGAGTGTAGGAAAACACCAAAGGTAAGTAAATTACCCCACCCCAGAGCCCAAGAAAATCAGAGTAAAGTACAGCAAGTTTCCTCAGAACACACTAGAAGTCGCAGTAAAGGATTATGCAAAAACCAAGCAAGACTGCAAGGAATGCAACAATGCATTCCTGGAGCTGAAGACCTGCGGAGAGAGGAGACCAAGTCCAGAAGTCGATGAAGAGTCCGGGAAGAACAGGAGCCCCTGCTAACCCGGATGAAGGTGCAAAAGTGGATTCTCCGGTTGGATGAAAAAGTCAGAAATGCACCAAAGAAGACAGCTGGCGCAGTTCCTGCATGGTGCAAGAGATATCCCATATCGAGCTGTTGGATGCAGACTCGTTTTCGTCACTGGATTCCGCCAACAAGCCTTGGCTCACGCAAATGTTGCGGTTTGCAGGAAACGGCGCTACCTAGGCCCAGGAGGGACCTGGTTGCCTCAACTCAGACTGAGGAGACAGAGGGGGCTCTCAGATATTTAGAGAGCTCTCAGAAGGCCAGGCACAACCTGGAAACTGTTGCAGTTGCTGGCTGGAGCTGAAGTTGCAGGGTCACAGTAGCCTTCCTGGATACTTTGTTGCAGTTACAGCGTTCGTGGAGCAGTCTGCGGTTGATCCGATGGTCAGAAACTGAAGCAGAGGAGTCCTGGTGGAGTCTTGCAAACCGAATCTGAGGAAACACCCAGAGGAGAGGCCCTAAACAGCCCTGAGAGGGGGACTGGCTACCTAACCAGGCATGCATCTATCAAGAGTGGTCTCTGGTGTCTGGAGGAGCTCTGGGCACCAACTCTGGGGTGGTGATGGACAGGTGAGTGGTCACTCCCCTTTCCTTTGTCCAGTTTTGCACCAGAGCAGGGACTTGGGGTCCCTGAACCAGTGTAGACTGGATTATGCAAGGAGGGCACCTTATGTGCCCTTCAAAGCATTTCCAGAGGCTCTGGGAGGATACCCCTCTCATGCCTGTGACACCTATTTCCAATGGGAGAGGGTGTAACACCCCTCTCCTAAAGGAAATGCATTGTTCTGCCTTCTGGGGATTTAGCTGCTCAATCCCCAGGAGGGCAGAAACATGTCTGTGAGGTGGCAGTGGAAACCACAGAGAGCTGGTTTGGTAGTACTGGGGATCCATGGTGGAGCCCCAGGGGTGCATGGAATCCCCCCCCCATACCAGAATTGGATTGGGGTACAGTTCCTTAATCTTAGACACCTCACATGGCCATATTTGGAGTTACCATTGTGAAGCTATATATATATATTGACATATATGTAGTGCACGCTTATAATGGTGTCCCCGCATTCACGAAGTCCGCGAAATTGGTCCTGGACAACGTGAGGGCACCTTTGCTAGTGCAAGGGTGCCCTCACACACAGTAACCTTGCACCTAGCCTTCAGTAACTGAAGGTTAGAAGTATAGGTGACTTATAAGTTACCTGGTGCAGTGAAAATGGCTGTGAAATAGTGTTTGCAGTAGTTCACTCAGGCTGCAGTGGCAGTCCTGAAGAAGTGTTTGTATGGGCTCCTTACGGGTGGCAAAAGAAACGCTGCAGCCCATAAGGATCTCTTGGAACCCCAATGCCCTGGGTACCTAGGTACCATATACTAGGGACTTATGAGGGGGGTTCAGTGTGTCAATATGGATTGGAATATGGAGCCACTAGACTATAGTGACACATTTGGAACCAGAAAGAGCATAAGCCCTGGAGTTCTGGTTAGCAGGACTCCAGTGACACTGTCAAGCATACTGACAACACAGTAAAACACACTGACACATATGCCACAAACTATGAGCAATTGGGTCCTGGTTAGCAGGATCCTAGCGAGACAGTAAAAACACACTGACAAACAGGCCAAAAATAGGGGTAACCATGCTAGAAGAAAGCCACCTTCTTACAAAGGTGGATTGGATTGAAGTGGTTTGGAGTGCGGTAGTGTAGATTGGGGTCAGGTGGGTTAGATGAGTGGGTGGTTTTCTTGTAAGATTTCTCGATTATTGCAATGGTAATTGGGAAAATATAAAAAGCCATTATTTTTCTCATGTGAACTACAAACGCAAAACAACAAATACAAGAGGAAGAAAGCACTTAACTATTGTTTAAAACTGTACTGTTCAAACTATGTGTAGATGATTGTAAAGTAGACTGAGAAACTAAAGTTTTAAAAAGAGCATAGAGGATTTTACATGACGTACTGTGTAAGGACTGTCTCATTCCCATTACAGAAATTGAAAGTATTTTTATCTGAAAAAGGCAGGAAACTCTAGTGGGAGTACAAGTGCAACCTAGACAAAATCTCAGAGAGCTTGAGTTTCCTAAGTCCATGTGTGTGCATTTCATCCAGTCTGGGGTTTTCTGCTCTTCCTTTTGGGCCTTATAGTCTTGATTTTTTAGTAATAACTGTTTAGAAATAGTATGAATACAAATCCTAGAAAACAAACCTAACCTGGACTGGATGAGCTGCCTATACACTAACCTTTAAAACTTGAGCACTTCCTTATAGAAGGAGGCATGAGGGAGAGTTTGAAAAATTATTTTTGCAATTGAGTTTTGTTGAAGTGGATGCTGATTAGGGGTGAGACAGCTAAAATACAGCATTTTCCTGAAAACAATTACGAACACCTGCCTGATTCGGGTGTAATGATATGTATGTATAAACAATCGCTGTTCATATTACAGACCCAGAGTTTTGGCCCTCAGTTGTGCCTTAGAGCACCAGAAGCTTTTGAAAACGCTGAAAAGGCTAATTTATAATTATAATTCCAGTCTTAGAATATTTTGGAGAAAGGGAATAAGTTTCCATAAAAAAGGTTTCAATGCTGTAAATTAGATTTGCCAGCAAGGACTGTACTGCGGAGGGCCCTGGTGAAGGTACAAAGTAGGTAAACTGTGCACGGAGAGTGCAATTTTGCAAATAGTTGATTACTCAACTTGCATTCTTCAACTCTAGAAACTCCTGTCTATTTGCTCTTCTCGCCCTTCCGGCTGTCTTTAATACAGTCAACCACCATGACCTGATATGCAGCCTGGCGGATCGTAAGGCAGTCAAAAGTGTAGTTCTTGACTGGTTCACCTACTATCTAACAAACCAGTGACAATTAGTGAAAATTGAGAGCTCTGCCTCTAACCAACTCATCCTACAACAAAGGCTTCCTCAAAGCTGGATCTTCTCTCCAACCCTATTTAACATTTATCTTGAACCACTATGTGAGATCCTTTGGAGTTCTGGGATTCTCTTCCACCTATATGCAGACAATACAGAGATCTACCAGAAAGTCCCATCCCCATGACATCCTACTTCTCTATGGCGCATTGGTAAGATTTGATGAAGCAGAAAATGAAGGTTTTGATTTTAATGCATAAACGTAGTGCTGAAATAATCATGTGTGACATTAACCAAATTAATAAAGATTGTACGGGGACAAAATGTGCCCTCAGAGTAGTTTGCCATCATTTATACGCGTGCTTTATATAACGTGGTGTATTAGAAATGCACTAATTCGACATAATCATAAACGTGTGCTACGATTTTGCTTATTTGACATGCCTTAGCTTAGCATTACTTTAGCGGAGGCTTTGGCCTAGTTGCCTGGTCTCACGGTTTAAACGTTCATATTTTTTCCACTGTGCTATTAAACGTGTATTTCTGCTTGAAGCTGTACTTTTCCACAGAGACTGCTTGCATGCTTATCTTAAAGTTGGTGCCAGCATGGCATATTTTCTCTTAAATTCAAGGTCGGCTTGCAGGTGCGGACAATGGAGCCTCTGAGAGTAAGCTAATCGAGAAACAATGTTGCAAATTGCGTACCCATCTCCAAGGATAATGTATGCTTAAGTAAAAGCTTGAGAACTGTCGTTTTGGATTGGTCGATTTGAAGCTAACCTATGAACCCACCAATGGAGACCCTACAGGACTTGAACTGTTGTCTATAAAACCCAGGTGCACGAGAGGGAAGCTCTCTCTCTATCTTCGGACATCCTGCCATTTTGATTTCGTAGCTACTATAACCCATTTTGCTGCGACGCCATTTTGAGAGACTTTGATGCTTTCTCTAATCGAGAGAAAGAGACTTTAATGATTCTTGCCCTAGAGACTTTAACTTTGACTTGTCCCTTTGCATAAAGTAGTAGCCTTAACCTGCCGCCGTGAGGCAATTGCCCCGTTCACCCCCGCTCCTTTGTCCTGGCCCATGCTGATCGAGAAACGGTACCTGTGAGACGAAGACTTCATTGATTGCTGATTGGAATTGGTAAATATGAAAGGAAATTGTAAAATTGCATTGTGTTTCCTTTAGGTAACCAACTGCTGATTCTTGATAAGGGCCCTAGCTAGGAGTTTTCTAAATTGATGTTGCCAAATTGTTTTTGCATGAAGTCCCACATGCTGATGCTAATTTGAGGTTAGACGAGGATTCCATATGTCACACGATGCAATTGGAGATCTTGTTATGCTGACTAAATGTACGCAATTAGCCCATTACAGATTATCGTATTAGTGCTTTGCATTGCCACTATCGAATGCCTTGTGATTCAAATGCTACATAGATTACACTTGTTTCGACGATATGGACAGCTATTAATGTTCATTTATGTTTATCATTTGGTGTTGAGGCACATTTATATTGTGCTAGCTTTGTTAATATAGGGAAATAAATTCACTAACTTTGCAATAAACTGGTGTGGTTATTCCTGGCTGAAAGGTCAGGGTTCGCCGAAATGTATTCTGGATTAATTGTTAAGTGTTATGTTGTTCAAGGTGTTGCTTACGTTCGTTATTGATTATCGATAAGAGGTGATTGATCAATTAAGAGTACAGAGAGTTCCCACTTAGCCAAAAGATTCATCGACCTAAAGAGCATCCGAACGCAGGTAAATTGTTACCACGTTCCGCTCTATCAGTAGATGGTAGCAGAGGACGGTTACGTCTTTTGGGACCCTGTACCATTAGAGTACATGGTGTCGAATTAACGGTTACGCATTTTTTGAGACCCCATTCGAAAAGTTGAATTAGATTTTTCCTGGATAAAACTGATTGACAAGATGATGATGGGCTAGGTCCACCGCGACTTTCCCGGGATCTCGGAACTTGCGAATGGAGAGAAAGGAGATGTGGAAACAGCGTTGGCGGTACTAGTGATGGTATGAGTGAAGTTAGGGTTTTGCGCTTGCACAGCTTATTGCCGCAGGGTGTGTGAAAGGGTTGCGAGGATTTTCTTTTTAAGGATAGCGGAGGGGCGACTCCAAGTGTAGAAGTAGAGAGGTCGTCGAACTTCATAAAGTAACGGAGGTGCGGCTCCGAGTGTGAGAGTAGGGAAGTCGTCGAACTTCATGTGCGTCTGGCGCTTGTGCATAAAAAGGTCCACGTGGTTGTTGTTGTTGAGACGGGCCCTGCGAGGTCAAGAGACTCCGGAGTATGTTGATCCATGTTGTGGTCTGGGCGGTTTAGTAGGTTGATCGGGCGTGGTCAACGAGTGGGTACGTGTGTTAGGGAGTGATAGGAACTTCGACTTCGGGCTTTGACAAGATTCTAAGTGCACTAGAATAGATCATTGACAAGTTGAGAGTAGGTCTGCGGGTCAGATTTGCTTGCGAATGTGGGGATTGAGAAAGACGGAATAGCGGCCGAGGCTGGTGAAAGAGATCGAATAGTGGCCGAGGTTAGTGAAAGGTCCCTAAGGTCCTGAAGCGATTATGTTACCCTTCCTGTAGTAAACCGACAGATCTGTTTTAGTTTTTGGTAGCTCGCGATACATGCAAAAGCTGTTACGGGAGGAACTGAGTGAAGGAGGATTAGCCGCGAGGCTTTGTCAGCCGCAGTGTGTGTGAGTGTGACGTCACTAAGAGCCGCGCTGGGATAGGTTGGTTGGAAAGAAGGGTCGCGCACGGATTGGACGCAGTCCGTGGCACTCGATTGGAAGGGGAAAGGCAGGTGAAGAGTATTCCGGGAATTAAAGTCACCTATTGATTACAAATCTTGTGGAATAACAGTGATCTATTGATTATAAACTTTGTGAATTAAAAGACGAGAAAATGAAATTCCTTAAAGCATTCAGGAGCGCGATGAAGGGAGAGTCATACATTAAAGCGAGCGTAGGAGAGGAAACGCCGCCCGAGGGTACACCAGCTTACATTGTAATGGAGGAAAAAGGGGTAGCTCCGTGTCTTTGGCTAAAGCAATGGCACAAGTGGACAGAGAATCATGGGAGCGTAGCATTCCCGATACATGGGACATTCAATATAAGGGTCCTAGAGAATTTGAGATTTACGATGTATGACATGAAAGTACCTCCAAGGCCAGCACAGTTTGAGGCTCTAGCAATATGGGAACTCATGGCTAGGCAGCAACAGAAAAACAAGTTTGAAACAAGGATGAGGAAGGTAGAAAAGACACTAGCGGATGCTAGGTGGGATAATGCACAGAAGGTGTGGAGGTCAGACGTATTGCAGGGAATAAAATTGTTCCCCGCAATTACTAAAGATGAAGAGGAGACAGGTAAGAAAGCTACCTGTAAGACAGACAGGAAGTGTTCCAAGGACAGAGAGGACGAGGAAAAGTTGAGAAAAGAAGAGGAGCTAGAGGATGAGGAATTGATAATGGAGTTGCTGAACGACCGTCCACCACCTTATGCAGAGAATGGACAAGGTCCAAGTACCAGTTCTGCCCCTCCGGCGTCGGTACAGAACAGGGAAACGCAGAATACAGGAGCACCATCGGGATCTAAGGATCCGAGCCTACTGCTCACCCCACAGATACCGCAGATCAGGAGAATGTATCCAGATGTGCCCGTGTTGAAACCAGCAGAACACTATCAGCCGCAGATGTCAGGGTACTACAGCAGTGATAACAGTGGAGGAATGATTCTAGATCCAACCGTAAGGGGCGTACAGAATGGTTACAACCCAACAATGGCACAAGCTGAATCAACTCAGTTTATGATGCCTCAAAAGCAAATGCAGGGAGGAAGTGTTCATGCTCAAATGACGGGGAGTCAGGTGGGCATGCCGGCAATGATGGCCCATAATATGGGGATGAACATGCCTCAGAATATGGGAAATGGACAAAATCCAGATGCGATATCACTGCCCATTACTGTAGGTCCAGTGGTACCTTTGTATAGTCAGCCTAACTTAGGTATGAGCAGTCAGGGACAAATGCTGCAGAATGGGACAGAAAGAAGGTGCATAGAAAACACTCCAGGGATAACCCCGATAGTGGCTCAGCCAACTGGGTCTGGGTCCTTGATGGAGTTTAGTCCTGTATGCGCTCCATCAACACTGGTGAGGTCGAGCCCCCCACTGATAATACCTTTAACATCGAATACTGAAAAGTTGCCACAACCATCGATGGCAGTCGATGTGAATGCTACACTGATGGGGGTAAATGCGCAACAGCTGACACAGTGGTTCAACAGTCTAAATTCAACACAAAGTTCAGACGGTGGGAAAGGAGACGATTACTTGAGCAGGATGAGGCTGAACATGGAAGCACAAGAATTGGTGGAAGGGAATATGGGTGTGAACAGGTTAGAATCCTACACGGAAGAGGAGTTGAGGTATCTATGTCCAAAGATCACGAAAGAGGTAAACAAGGTACATAAAAGTTTGCAGGAAGTAGCAGACAGGAACGGGATTGACATAGGCAAGACGAAACACTTGAGCAGGAGCTATAGGTTGGATTTTGGGACCACAGATTTTGAACACATGAGATCAGCAGGCATGAAGGCACACCTTAGAGAATTGTTGCAGAGTGCCCAAGTGTGGAGGTGCTTAGACAAGTGGGAAAGCAGATGGGTAAAGAGGAAGGATAAGAGGAGGGACAGTGCCACAGAGCACAATGAGAAAAGACCACAGAGTAGTGATACAGTAACTATGTTACCAATGAGGGAGACAGCAGGGGGAAAATTAGTACATGTACCATGGCACAGGAGCGATATTCAGTCTTTTACGAATGATTTTCCCAAACTAAGAGAGAAGCCGATTGAGTGGTATCAACAGACTGATAGGTTTGTGAAGCTTGCAAAATGTCTCTGGGAAGACCTGAACACTCTATTCGAGATTGTGGTTCCGGCAGATTTGTGGGAGGATTGCAAAAGAGCTGTAGGTTGGCCGACGAGTGAACCAGAGAGAGACAGAGAGACGGGTGCACCATCACCTATGGTGATGTGTCTGTACTATAAGGTGATTGAACATTTGAAGACGAAAGTTGCCTCGAAAAATGTGGATTGGCAGAAAATTGATCGAACTGCCCAAGAGGCCAAAGAATCGATTCATAGTTACTATGAGAGATTGTTGAAGGCGTTCAAGAATTACAGTGGCACAGAAGCAATAGAGGCGAAAGATATGCTTCATTTTGTGTTCAGATTTGTGGAAGGGCTGAGACCAGATATAAGTCAGATGATAAAATCACATTTGATCTGCTGGCAGTCGAAACCGATTGATGAAGTCTTGACTTATGCGAAATACTGCAGCGACGAAATTGAGGTGAAACAGAAAAGGCTGAAAGAGAAGGTGATGATGATGCAGCTTAAGGCGGCTCAGACAGGCTTGCAAGGTCTGCAGGGACTGCAAGGGTTGCCAGGGATGCAAGGGTTCCAACAGCAGGTACCGCAACAGCAGCCGCAGTTGCAGGGAGGCATGGTGTTTCAGCAACAGCAGCCGCAGTTGCAAGGAAACATGGCGTTTCAGCCACAAGGCAGAGGCAGAGGCAGAGGAGGTTTTGTGAATAATGGTCCGGATTTGAACACTGTTGTGACAGGTGTGCAGGCAATGAAGAAAGTGATGCCGTGTCACGCGTGCGGAAACGTAGGTCATTGGAAACGCGAGTGCCCAATGGTGGTGCAGGAAGGTGCAGGTGCAGGTGTAGGTGTTGGTCAGCAAAACAATGATGTCAATGCATTTCAGACAATGAGAGGACCGAAAATGAGAGGTCCAAACCCAAACTTTCAGACTATAAATCAATTGCAGGGATTACAACCTATGCAGCCGCAGCAGATGCAGATGCCCCGTGTGCAGATGACGCAAATGCAGCCGATGCAACAGCAGTTACCTATGGTACCTAATCAACAAATGCAAATACCTTTGGCACCAATGAGTCAGCAGCAAATGATGGTTCCTCCACAGGTAACGGGTCAGGTAATGGGCACAAACGGCACAATACAACAGTTCCCATTACACAGTGAGAGTGGAATAAACAATGTATGGGAGAGTGAAAGTTCAGAAGAGGAAGGAGATTGTGTGCTTGCGGCATCCCTAGAAGTTGATCAAAAGGGTCCGTACGTAGAAGGAAGAGTAATGGGTCATCGTGTTTCATTCTTGGTTGACACGGGAGCCACACGTTCAACTGTTAAGAGCAGTGAAGTGCCAAATTTGCCACTCTCAGGGAGGACAGTTCAAGTGGTGGGAGTAGCAAACAGGCATCTGACAAACCCAATAACAGATCCGATACCAGTCAACATTGGTAACTATCAAGGGGTACATCAGTTTGTGGTGTGTGACTCAAGCCCGATAGCACTGTTAGGAAGAGACCTATTGTGTAAATTGGGTTGCTCGATCATGTGCTCAAATGAAGGAATAACAATAGAGACGAGCAATGATGGGGAAGACGAAGACAGTGTAGAAGGGGATGAGACAGAAACAGTCGACGAAGAGTATCCTCTGATTTGTCTTTTACCAATGATAACTGAAGAAGATATCCCAGCAGAACTACGGGAAACAGTCGGAAAGAAAGTGTGGGACATGACAGGGAAAGAGGTGGGATTGATGAAAGGAGTAGAACCAGTAAAAGTGATGGTAAAGCCCAATGCGATCTTTCCCCAGACCCCACAATACCACATGCCACAAGATACCCTCATGAAAGTTGCCCAACTTATTGACGAATTCGTGAAGCAGGGAGTACTGAAAGAAGTATTAAGCAGCCCATGTAATTCACCGATAATGGGACTAATAAAGCCAAGTGGGAAAGTCCGACTTGTACAGGATTTGAGAAAAATAAATGACATCATAATCAAGTGCTGCCCTGTCGTACCGAATCCAGCTGTGATAATGTTTCAGATCCCTTGCGAGGCTGAGTGGTTCTCAGTCATCGATTTGTCACAAGCATTCTTTTCTGTGCCTCTTCACGAGGACAGCCAATTCCTCTTTTGTTTCAAATTCCTAGACAGAGTGTACAGTTGGTGCCGAATTCCTCAAGGGTTTTCTGAGTCACCGTCGATATTCAATCAGGTTCTAAAGAGAGACTTGGAAGAGTTAGAGTTGCCATTCGAGTCAACCCTAGTACAGTACATTGATGACTTACTGGTTGCATCAAAGACAGAAAGTGGCTGCACAGCCGATACCATTGCTCTGTTGAACCATTTGGGAGAGAATGGACATAAAGTGTCTCCTTCCAAACTGCAGTTCTGTCAGAAGAAAGTGAAATACTTGGGTCACCAGATAGAGAAAGGGTCACGGAAAATAATGAAGGAAAGAATTACCAGTGTACTTCAAATGAGTCCACCAAAGACAAGGAAGGAGGTGAGGAAGTTTTTGGGAATGGTGGGATACTGTCGCCAGTGGATTCCCAACTTCTCGTCTCTAGCGAAGCCTTTACTGAAATTGACCCAGAAGGATGCCTTGGATCAGATTGAACTGAAAGGGGATGAGATGGATGCTTTTGTTGAATTAAAGGAATGCATGTGCAGGGCTCCATCTTTAGGTATGCCTGACTACACAAAGCCTTTCACATTGTTTTGTCATGAACGTGATGCATGTTCTTTGTCTGTCTTGACTCAAGCCCATGGTGGCGTAAACAGACCAGTAGCGTATTTTTCAGCTACTTTGGATCCGGTTGCAGCAGCACTTCCAGGGTGTTTGCGCGCCGTAGCAGCAGTTGGTATCAGCCTCACTCAGAGTGAAGGAATAGTGATGGGACACCCAGTAACAGTCATGGTCCCTCACTCAGTTGAGATACTTTTGACCCGCTCCCGAACGCAGCACATGACTGGAGCAAGACTCACAAGGTATGAAACAACTATTCTGGGCTCACCGAATGTGCAGCTGAAAAGGTGCACCACGTTGAATCCAGCTACCTTACTTCCTGGAGAACATGCTGAAATTGAGAACGCTGAAGACGTCGAGCATGACTGCCTTCAGGTGACTGAATTTTGCACAAAACCCCGACCGGACATCAAGGATACAAAACTTGATGAAAATGACCAAATTCTTTTTGTTGATGGTTCATGTCTAAGAGATGGGGTGGGAATTTTGAAAGCAGGATATGCTGTATGTACTGTGACAGGGGTCTTGGAAGCGGGATGGCTCCAAGGAGTCTATTCTGCACAAGTAGCAGAACTTGTAGCCCTTATTAGAGCATGTCAATTGTCTGCATTGATGAAAGTCACCATTTACACTGATAGCCAATACGGGTTTGGGATTGTGCATGACTTTGGACAACTGTGGTCACAGAGAGGTTTCCTGACTTCTTCAGGATCCCCAGTGAAAAATGGGGAGAGAATAAGGGAATTGTTACATGCCATTCAAGTACCAGCTGAAGTTGCAGTGGTAAAGTGCAGTGCTCACACGAAAGGACAGGACTATGTGTCTTTGGGAAACGCCTATGCAGATCAAGTCGCAAGATTTTGTGCCTTGAACTGTATATTGTTAAGGGATGATTGGAATACAATAAGTGAACCAGAACTCGAACCAGCTGAAGCATTTGCCTTGAAGGTCGTAGATACAATAGAAGAACTAAAAGCACTACAAAGTAATGTCGGGGAGGATGAAAGAGATTCCTGGATTAAATCACAATGCATAAAAAGACAAGACGAGCTATGGGTTTCACATGAGGGAAAATTTGTTTTGCCAAATAGTCTCTTATCACAGCTTGCGCGGTTCTATCATGGGCAAGCTCACCTAGGGAGAGATGCCATGATAAGATTGTTCAAAACTGATTGGTTTAACCCCAGATTTCGCCAAGCTGCGGAAGCAGTTTGCCATCGATGTGTCACTTGCCAACAGATGAACCCAGGAAAGGGAACAGTTGTGAACGCGAGCCACATTGGTAGGGCAAGCGGTCCTTTTAGCCGAATGCAGATGGACTTCATTGAGATGCCTGTGCATGGAGGTTTAAGATATGTGTTGGTGATTGTGTGCATTTTTAGTCATTGGATTGAGGCATACCCCACACGTAGAAATGACAGTCTTACAGTTGCCAAGCTATTATTGAGGGAGTTAATACCACGTTTCGGATTCCCGATCTCTTTAGAATCAGATAGGGGAAGTCACTTCAATAACGAGGTGATGAAGTTACTTTGCGAAGCACTGAACATTGAGCAAAAGCTGCACTGTAGCTATCGTCCTGAGGCATCAGGACTGGTGGAGCAGATGAATGGTACGCTGAAATCGAGAATGGCAAAAATATGTGCATCAACAAATTTGAAATGGCCTGACGCATTGCCCTTAGTGCTGATGTCAATGAGGAACACTCCGGATAGGAAAACTGGATTGTCTCTGCACGAAATTCTCATGGGCAGGGCCATGAGACTTCCTACAGTTCCCGCAAACATGCTTTTGAATATTACAGATGATATGGTGTTAGACTACTGCAAAGGTCTGGCTGACGTAGTTCGCTCTTTCTCTCACCAGGTGGAGGCGACCACCTTGCCACCGATCCAAGGTCCAGGACACACACTGAAAGCAGGTGACTGGGTCGTGATAAAGAAGCACGTGAGGAAGTCGTGCCTGGAACCCCGTTGGAAAGGCCCTTTCCAAGTGATCCTGACGACAACAACCGCTGTGAAGTGCGCGGGGGTTCCCAACTGGATTCACGCCAGTCATACAAAGAAGGTGTTGTGTCCCACAGATGAGGAAGTTGAAGCGCTGAAACTACCAGTGCCTGATAAAACGGTGCCGAGTGCTGAGACAGAACAAAAGCGAACTGAAAACGAACAAGCAACAGCAGGAGAAAAAGAGATATCATTGGGGAACGAAGAGTCCGACTCACTTGGGGAAGACCAAGGAGAAAGTTCAGACAGCGACGACGAAGCTGCAGGTGACAAAGAGCCTGAAGCAGCTGAGGGTAGCAAAAAGCCTGAAGCAGCTGAAGGTGACAAGGAACCTGAAGCCGCTGAAAGTGATACAGAGCCTGAAGAAAGTAACGGTGACGGAGGGCTCGAGGAGAGTGAGAAGGCAGGAAAGCCTGAACAGAAAGGGGCTTTCCCAGAAATAGACGATACAGAAAAAGAAAAGGAAAACGTGACTGATTCCCCTGGAGGTGGGGACAAAGAAGAGCAGAACGAAAGAGCTCAAACATCTACAGAAAAGGTCACAGGTCCATCAAACGGACACGGTGCAAAAAGAAGACTAAGTATCTCACTGATAAAAGAAAAGGGTAAAGAAGGTTTGAACGAAGGAGGAAGGCCGAAAGTGAAAGAGAAAAGAAAGGAAGTGACTGTCGTGGAACAATCGTCAAGTGAAGAAAAGGACTTGGCAAAGGAGGAGAGTGCCAGCGAAGTGGAATCAAAGAGAGAAGCAAAATTGAAAAGGAAAAGGATACCAAACAAGAGGTATTCCGGTCCTGAATGGGCATATGCAGTCAATGATGATTGGACTGATGAGTTTGTATCTCTAAGCATCGAGAACGAAGAAGAAGGAGAGATACAAATAGAAAAGAAAAGTTTCATAGACTCTGTCGATTGAAAGAGTAAATGATATTGCTCGCTACAATATAACGTGAAAGAAACAACCAGCTGAGACATTGTTAAACCGGATGAGACATTTGCTAAACTGATAAAGACTTAGTTATTGCCGAATTGAGACAAATGCTGCTAACCGATAAGTGACTGGCCTTTTGAAGAAGACGGTGTGAACATTGCGCTTGTTCAGCTTTGTAACTGAATTGCTAAATAGTTTCATTTATAAGTGCTTCTAGCTCTCTGATTCTATACAGATCATGGCGCCAAACAATAGAAAGAGATTTTGTAAATATGTGTGTATAGGCTTGGTAATAACATGTGTACTAATAATAATGGCAATTGTGTTTGGAATGCATGGGAAAGGTGAGAATGAGACTATTACTGCTTCTACTATTGTTCCTGTTACTGTCACTGAACTAACACCATTGAAAAGACTAGCAATGGATGAGAGGCTCTTGCATGATAAGAAAGAGCTTTCGTATAACGTTTTCTATCGCTTACTAACAGAGTATGTTGAGACTATGGATGCGAAAGATTGTTATGTGTGTACCCAGATACCGACATCAGTAAAGGAAGGGGTGATTTATCACCACATGCCTCTTACATATGGGATTACATGTAGTTTAGTAATGTCTAGGTTTTATGGTCAATCTAACATACAGTATTTTTTCTCAAATTATGATGTTACCTTTGCTTATGTTCCTATAATAGCTCAGCTAAGCGAGACTGCAAAATATTGGGATTACAAAATTATGAGGGATTTTTTCGAGCCAATGCAACCTTTTGAAACGGCTCATGCTCATAGGGAGAACCTTACATGCTCCGTCTCTGCTGTAGAAATAAGTTTTTTAGATCGCACAGATGATAGAAGGGCTCAAATGAAGGCGAAATTAGAAAAAGAACTGCATAAGAGGACTTCAGTAGATAATTATGATTTTGCTGCTATAAAGACACAAGGGAAAATAGCTTTAGATGCTTGGCATGTAGGGAAGTTTTGTATATATCGAGGTGAATCTTACTATGACAATATTTTTGTAGGAGCGAGTGAATGCAAACATACGTTTATTTTTAAGGCCAAATGGACATTCATGATGGACGGACTTGACCCTGTCATTCCAGGGGTGTATTACATTTGTGGGCATAATGCCTATTATCGTCTTCCAAAGGGATGGTGGGGAAGATGTTATTTGGGTATAGTGTTTCCGAAGGTTTATCAACTGGATGACATATCGATGATTAAAAAGACACCTGGATCACACCGTATCCAGAAAAGAGAGACCGCAGCTGCTGTGGTAGGTGATATATTTGGAGCCATGATTCCTTCATTGGGAGTTGTGCTGAATTCCATCAAAATAAGGAAGTTGTCTACTATAGTGGATAACATGCTGACAAAGTTTTCAGGTGCTATAATCCTGATGGATGCTGAACTTGCAGCGGAAAGAGCTATGACTCTTCAAAATAGGCTTGCTTTAGACATTCTTTTAGCAAAGGATGGAGGCGTTTGCAAAATGGTTGGTGCACGTCACTGCTGCACCTACATACCGGATAATAGTGTGAAAATTAAAACTATGCTTGCTAATCTAACAAAAGAAAGTGCAGATTTGAAGGAACTGAAAGAACCAGGAGTGTGGGAGAAGGTTGGAAAGGGACTTGCTTCAGTGGGACATTGGATTGGGGGAATTTGGAATGGAATATTATTGAAAATAATAGAAGGGATATTAATAGTGATAATTTGTGTATTTGGAATTTGGGGAATAAAAAGGGGAATAATAATGATTATGGAGAGAATTAAAAGAAGAAAGGAGGAGAAAATAATGAAAAGAATGGCAGAAGAATACAAAGAGCAAACTAGGGGAACTAAAAGGAAAAGGGAGCTGACAGAATTTTAATGAGATAAAATTTGTGGGCTAAATTTGTATGATGACAAGTAGTCATCAGAGGAGGGATTGATGAAGCAGAAAATGAAGGTTTTGATTTTAATGCATAAACGTAGTGCTGAAATAATCATGTGTGACATTAACCAAATTAATAAAGATTGTACGGGGACAAAATGTGCCCTCAGAGTAGTTTGCCATCATTTATACGCGTGCTTTATATAACGTGGTGTATTAGAAATGCACTAATTCGACATAATCATAAACGTGTGCTACGATTTTGCTTATTTGACATGCCTTAGCTTAGCATTACTTTAGCGGAGGCTTTGGCCTAGTTGCCTGGTCTCACGGTTTAAACGTTCATATTTTTTCCACTGTGCTATTAAACGTGTATTTCTGCTTGAAGCTGTACTTTTCCACAGAGACTGCTTGCATGCTTATCTTAAAGTTGGTGCCAGCATGGCATATTTTCTCTTAAATTCAAGGTCGGCTTGCAGGTGCGGACAATGGAGCCTCTGAGAGTAAGCTAATCGAGAAACAATATTGCAAATTGCGTACCCATCTCCAAGGATAATGTATGCTTAAGTAAAAGCTTGAGAACTGTCGTTTTGGATTGGTCGATTTGAAGCTAACCTATGAACCCACCAATGGAGACCCTACAGGACTTGAACTGTTGTCTATAAAACCCAGGTGCACGAGAGGGAAGCTCTCTCTCTATCTTCGGACATCCTGCCATTTTGATTTCGTAGCTACTATAACCCATTTTGCTGCGACGCCATTTTGAGAGACTTTGATGCTTTCTCTAATCGAGAGAAAGAGACTTTAATGATTCTTGCCCTAGAGACTTTAACTTTGACTTGTCCCTTTGCATAAAGTAGTAGCCTTAACCTGCCGCCGTGAGGCAATTGCCCCGTTCACCCCCGCCCCTTTGTCCTGGCCCATGCTGATCGAGAAACGGTACCTGTGAGACGAAGACTTCATTGATTGCTGATTGGAATTGGTAAATATGAAAGGAAATTGTAAAATTGCATTGTGTTTCCTTTAGGTAACCAACTGCTGATTCTTGATAAGGGCCCTAGCTAGGAGTTTTCTAAATTGATGTTGCCAAATTGTTTTTGCATGAAGTCCCACATGCTGATGCTAATTTGAGGTTAGACGAGGATTCCATATGTCACACGATGCAATTGGAGATCTTGTTATGCTGACTAAATGTACGCAATTAGCCCATTACAGATTATCGTATTAGTGCTTTGCATTGCCACTATCGAATGCCTTGTGATTCAAATGCTACATAGATTACACTTGTTTCGACGATATGGACAGCTATTAATGTTCATTTATGTTTATCATTTGGTGTTGAGGCACATTTATATTGTGCTAGCTTTGTTAATATAGGGAAATAAATTCACTAACTTTGCAATAAACTGGTGTGGTTATTCCTGGCTGAAAGGTCAGGGTTCGCCGAAATGTATTCTGGATTAATTGTTAAGTGTTATGTTGTTCAAGGTGTTGCTTACGTTCGTTATTGATTATCGATAAGAGGTGATTGATCAATTAAGAGTACAGAGAGTTCCCACTTAGCCAAAAGATTCATCGACCTAAAGAGCATCCGAACGCAGGTAAATTGTTACCACGTTCCGCTCTATCAGATTCCTGTTCTGGATTTCAACTTATCATTATAAACTTAACCCGGCAAAAAAAAGAGTTCCTTGTAATTTCTCCTAATAGTTTCAACCATACTGTGCAGGAGTGGATAAAATCCCTCTCTGTCCTAGTACGTTAAGGTGCACTTGCATTTGCAAAAAATACCAAGTCTCCTGGCTTTAGCCTTGATAATCAGCCTCATTGGCAGAGGCAAATCTCTGCCATAGCCAATTTGATTACAACTAAGGACTCTCTGGGGCATTAATAAGGTTGCCACCATTTCCAGGGAACAATACACCCCATCTATGGCATTATGCTCAGTATAAGGCTGCCACCAAGTGTACAAAAAGATTTAAATGTAAGATAAAAAATGCTTCCAAAATATAGATCTGAGTAATGTGCAGACTATACTCAGTGCAAACAATTTTATAACTGTCTATTAATAGTACGCATTTCACAGCTCATTAGATCCCCTTACAAATACCGCTCAAAAAGAATACTGTTCATGTGACACCATCAATTTAAATCAGTACCGGCTCCAAGCAGTCATTGCGTTTGCAGATTAACCAATTGCACACCTTTGCGTTTCTTTTCGGGCAGCAGACCCTATTGCAAAAAGGCCAGTTTCTAGTTAAGCTGTTTGCTTCACAGCACAGGAGGTGCTCTCCTCTCCACTTCAGCCAAGGCATCTCATATGTCGGAATTAACCATCCTTATACAGTTGCCTTTTAACATAAAGTAGTGGAGCTGTTTTTGTCAAATTACAAAAGTATGGCCAAGTTGTGTCCTTCAGATTCCGCCCAACTCGACCTCTGCGCCTCATAAAGGCCAGAGCTCCGTTTAAACGCCTGCCTCCTCCAAAGCTCTCAGGGTTTATATTTTCTGTTGCTTTCTTTGAATTCAAATGTTCGAGCTCAATTACCGTTATATTGTTTTTCTAGTGTTTTTTGGTTCAGCGCTCTGATGCCTTCGGTCCTTGTTTGCGCAACACAAAAATAGCTAATTTAACACCGTTTACAACACCTGGAGAAATTACGCGTACACCTAAAATGTCAGCCAGCAAGCCCCATTTTCGAATGTGTGGTCTAGCGTTTATAAAATATCAACGTCTTCTTGGTTTCCAGGCAACACATAAAAGACATAAAAAACATAAATGTTTGTTTGCTCCCGTCTAAATCTCTCACTATAGACAGCCTTAAATCATTCACGCCTGCGGCTTGCCTGACCTTAGCATGGACGCTACGGCGACCCGTATGGTATGTGGACACCTAACATGGCCGCGACTCTGTGGATAACTTTTATTCTCGGCCTAGTGTTCTGCCAGTGTCAAGCCCCAACAGTCCTGCCTACCACGCCCCTTCTCCCGACTCGTGTTGGCCTCATCCTCGCGCCCCTCCCCCTGTCACTTCCAAGCTCTCGCCACTCCCCACCGCCGTCTCGCGCCACGCCCCCCCTTAAGGTCCTGGCTCGCGCGGCCCACCCCCGCGCGCCCCCTCCTGATGCGCCGCTGCTGCCCGGCGCTATTTGTAAACACCGCGGCGGCTCGCGCTCCTGCACACAAGATGGCGGCCGGTGGCGGCGCGCAACCCCCCTGCCCCGGCCTCGGCAACAGCGGCAACGGCGTCACCAGCGCCAACCACGGCGGGTGCCCCGGCCTGAGCCGCAGCGGAGGTCCCGGCAACCCGGCGGCCGCTGCTTCTTCGGCCGCGCAGGCCCAACTGCAGCAGGCAACAGCTGTCCAAGCGGGGGCGGGCCCCGCCGGGGCAGGAGGAGGAGGAGCTGCCGCCGCGGCCCCCCCGTCCGCCTCGGTTCTGGTCTACCGGGAGCCCGTCTACAACTGGCAGGCCACGAAGACCACTGTCAAGGAGCGCTTCGCCTTCCTGTTTAATAACGAGGTGCTGAGTGACGTGCACTTCCTGGTGGGGAAAGGCATGGGGAGCCAGAGGATACCTGCGCACAGGTGAGGTTCGCACCCCCTGCAGTGGCATGTGGACCACCCGTGCATGTGGTGGGGGGCATCTACACCCATTCTAGTACAAGGATTGCTGGTGAATCACTGTCCATCTGCTGGGAGCCCCATCTATCTGGAATTCATGCCAGTCAGTCAAAGATTACCCAATCAAAGCTACAATACTGCAAACTTCCCAGTGCAGGCACGTAGTAGCAGATTCGTGTTCCGCAGTCCATTAAATGGGAAGGTACTATGTACGTATTTAATTTGCAAGGCAATACTTCTATTTTTCCATTTCCAGCACTGGTGAATGGGCATTCCCTCTTTCCATTCGTCCCATCAAATTCGTACTAGGCTAGAGGCTAAATGACGCAGCTGATCATACCCTACATCTAATTGCTGAAGGTTCTGAAAGTTCTCAGGGTAGTAGCCTCTCACCTTGCATCTTCTATATCCTGTTTTAGGAAGCGGGAGCTCCCTCTTCCTGGGAGTCGAGATTCTCTGTCTTCTCTTAGGTCTTTATAGCTACTTCATCACATGTATGGCAAATCGGGTGATCCGAGACTGCAGGTATGGAAACCATTAATTTATGGCACATAGAACTAGATTCCCCCCACCCCTCTGTATGCACACAGGGAACTAGAGGACCCGTGTCGTACTGTGTACTTTGGGGCTCTACCACCTCAAGTCAAGGGATCCACAATGGCTCTTTGTTGCAAAAAGTATAGACAGGGTCACTGGAATTATGTAATGGGGTGGACCAAATTATGCAGTGGTGACGACTATGCCACAAAGAAGTCAAATTATGCCACATCACATGCCACATTTTGTGACCATAGTCATAATGTTACCATTTTTAGGTCGAGCGCGCAAGCGTTTTGACCAGTTGTAAGTATTGTGGGCTTTAAACCATGCCTGCCTCACTCCCATCACTTTCATTCGTTCGTAGGCTTGCCTTTCAAAAATCACTTGATGTCATTGGTAAGTGCTTTAAACTTGTTCTGCCTTGGGGCAGTTTGGTTACCGACCCTGTTACTTTGTTAATTGCACGATTGCAGACATACTTCAGCATGGGCAAACTACTTTTTTCTTTTGTATGCGCTTTGTGGCTGCCATGTCATTCACAGCGCAAACTCGATCAGCAGTATTGTTTTTACATTATATGCACTCTGATTTGCTTAGTACATGTTCTTTGCAGCAGGCATATTAATCTTGCGCGCTACCTTATGATGACTCCAAGCTTCCACTAGACAAAAGTACGTCCTCTTTTAAGAAAGAACATAAATCGCCAGAGTTAATTTGACATTTTTACATTACATGCACTTTGTGATTTGCCGAGTACACATTCTTTGCAGCAGGTGCGTTAACGCTTGGGGCTACCTTATGAGTCCAAGCTTCCACTAGACAAAAGTACGTTCTCACTCCAAAAAGATAATTAATTGCTAGAGTTATTTTGATATTTGTACATTTTATGCACTCAGATCTGCTTAGCACACGTTCTTTGCAGCACACATAATAATTCTGGGACTTGTAGTTTTATTTTTATAACGTGAATCAAGCTGGAAACCAGCCCCTGCAGTAAAATTCATAGTGTTGTCCAACTCCTTAGTTTGATGCTTGACTCGCTCATTTAGTTTGTTTCAGCTTTGCCATCTTTGACTTGTAGTTATATTTTTATAATGTGATACAAACTGCAAATACAAAGCAGAAACCTGACTAGATGAACTACACAAGTTTAAGTCTGTGAAACCTGAGCTGTGTGTGCATGTATTTATAAAACTATCTTCAAGGAGAGCTTACAGGTGATTATGCTGTACAGTGGAGAGCATTTTATAACTAATATTTCAATTGAAGACTGACTGAGGATCATTAATATGTGAGGTGGCTTTCCTCAAGTGTGTGAAAAATCATAGGCATTTTGTTTGACTCCTCAGACTACATTAAATGGACAGTGATCCAGTAAGCATGCATTCTTGGAGTACAATTGTTTATTCATAGTGTCCTCTAAGGGCTGTTTAAAGCATTACAATATTCGCAGCACTGGCAAACTCGCCCCATAATGCTTTGCATGGCTTTCTTTTTTCAAAACATCTTTGCCAATAACTTAGCCTATGGTGGTCCTAGGAGAATGGGACCACCACCAAAACATTCAGCTCAAAGCACTCTTTCTGTCTAGGTCACCTCTGTGTTCTGACACAAGGTTAGTGGGGATAGCAAAATAATAAACTCTTCCACCATTCAGTTTCTTTCTAAACTTTTTCATTGCTGGAACTTGTTTTGCACCTAGGAGTGGTTTGTGTTTAAGGGTCTTGTTTAAAAAAAGATCCCAGTAGACCTACTAGCCCTTTAGTTATGTGCAGGGCCACTGGAATTATGTGGCAGAAAGGACCAAAATACGTGGCAGGCTTTACCTATTAATGTGGCAAAAAATCCCAGTTATGTATTTACAATGCCAATAGCTCCAACTTGGGTAAATGCGAGAACTATTGCATTGCAAATGCTTGTTACATGTTGACACTGTTTTTGCAAAGGTGTTCTCTTTAATTATCAGTGTAACACCCAACTACTGCAATAAGTAATAGAAACTGACAAGCCAAACTTTGCGAGTGGCCTACATTGGTTGAAGTGGGCATTACTGGAGGGGCACGATGTGCCCATACTTCTATGATTCATGAAACACCATGCACCCCTACATTTTGTAAAAAAAAAAAAAAAAAGTGCTGGGACGGTTAATTCCGACAGTCTAAAGCTGAAGTGTCATTCAGTGAGTCTCCTGAGCTGTGAAACTAAAGCCGGGCAGGCGGGTAAACAAGCCTTCCGGCCAGAGGGCACCTGCTTGCTTGAAATAAATGCAAATGTGTGCTGCGAGTGAATCTGCAAATGTAAAGGATGCTTTGGAGCCAGTACTGGCTTTAATTGACAAAGATGTATTCTTTTGGAACTGTAGTGCAAAGCATTAACACTGGGCTATGAAGCGCTATCTTGGTGACTCTGAAAGAGCTCTGACATTGTGGGGGAACTATGTGCAGCCTAAAACAACTTGCTTCTAATTATGTCCTTATCAGCACCTCATCGGTTACGTCAGAGTGTTAATTAAAGGTGGGGAGTGGGACTGATCATGACCATGAATAGAGTGGATCTGAGTATTATGCCAAGTGAGCAGCGGTTATTTCAATGATCTGGGCATTACATCTGGACACTATCTATTGCTGTGAGAGAGTCTGAGCGTTATTGGTTATGTCATGGCATTCTTAGCTCTGGGCTGTGAAGTTCATGCTTTTAATTGTAATTGTATTTATATCATGCTTACTACACCTGGAAGTGTTGAAGGGACAGTAATGTAAAAAAATAATTGCATTAGATTCACTCTGGGTGTTACTAAAATCTATATTTGGAAGCACCATTTTATCTTAAACATTTTGTAGCATTTTATCTTATACTGTGTGTAAAGCAAGGTTAAAATAATGAATTACATATTGACAGTGATTTTCTGTCAGTCTGACCTCGTGGCACTAAGAAATGCACAAGCCCCTTTTCTAGTCAGCGAAAGATGTTTCTCAGGCTTTTTCAATGGCTGAAGTGAAATGGCATTTCAGATGTGGCTTTACACAGCACTTCAAACAAAAGTTGTAAATTAATAACTCAGTATGTTTGTTTCAGTAGATGACTAGAGATTTATTACTGAAGTATAGCCTATTTTTCATGCACTCATGTTTGGTGGGGCTTTCGGTTAATAAAACTTTAGGTTTGAGGAATTACCTATCTATATATTGAGGTTTGAGTTACAAAGACTTTGGTTGAATGTGGTCTCAGAAAATGTTTTTGCATTTTGATATTTATAAAACAAAAAAGAGTAACCTGCTGTTACCAAGTAATGCTTATGTGAAGCTTGACAAGCTTGTTTTCTCTTTTAATGTGTTCTTTGCTGTCATTCTTATTCAGTTTCACCACCTAAACCTATCCCTTCCCACATCACAGCAGTGCCTTGGGGTCTGGAGCATATTATAGCTGTGGTGCCCCGTCACCTGGCCACTGCCAACACATTTAAAACCGTTCATATAGGCTCCTGATTGCTGGGTTACTAGTGGGTCTGAGATGCAAACCACCCCTAGCCACCACTAACAGGTGTCCACCTGAAAGGATAAGACCACTACATGCTAGATATGACACAAATTAAATAAAATAAATTTGTGCTCAGTAACTGGGAACATGACACAAAACAGCCAGGCTTAAATAAAAGGCAATGTGTAAAGTATTGGAGTAGTTCATACACAGTAGAATAAGTCACAAAAACACAAACGGTTCCACTACAATTTTTAAAATAGACACATTTTATGAATAAAGTAAGAGAAAGCCAACAAAAAATTCAATTGGGTATTGAAGATATGCATTTTCAAAGATATAAATGAAAATATTAACAAGAAACACAACTGGCTAATGATAGTTTGACAGTGGTAGACCAGGACCAAGATGCTATTTGAGGCTGACCGCAATGGAGCCCCTGCCGAATTCACCCAGTGAGGTCTTGACGAAAGTATGGAAGTCCAAAAGTTTGAAAAAGTTCCAGAAGAGTTCTAAACTGAAAAGGGATTTTGGCTTCGTTTTTCTATGGTACAAATCTAAAATTGTGCAAGTTGCAGGTCCAACCTTCTTCCTCTTTGCCCAGTATGCCTGTTTTAATTCACACTTTTGATATATATAATTGTGGTTGGAGAACTCCTTTAACACTGGGTCTGGGCCAACTCTTTCTCATGGATAAAACTGTATTGTGTTGAATGTACGGTTTTCCTGTATTTTATGTCTAAACGCCCAGTTATAGAATATGATCAAGTTCAATGCAGTGTTTCAAAACATAGTATTTGTAAGACATCCTTCATCTTCTTCATTCTTTGTTAGGTACATTTCTTCATTACAGCCAACATGTGTTTCATCCCTCTAGGAGCCTGTTAGGAGGGGCGTTTTCTTGGGGATTTTGGAAATACATTTTAAGGTCAGATTCTAGAAACATTTTGTTTTTTGCACTGACTGCAATGAAAATGACATTAACCAAAGAAAGCATTTTGGGGCTAGGCCCCCTTGACTCTGAAGCAAAAGATTTCCCAAAGCTGCCACTCTTTTTCTTCGTGCCCAGACAACCACTGGAGTACATTCCAAGCCCCTGGACAAAGGCAGGGTGGGGGGTAGTGGCTCCTAGAGAGTCTCATGGTGCCAGACACAGAGCACCAATAAAGTACAGTTAAAGTTCTAGTTGCAATTAGTCAGCTGCCAGTAGTAGGGAAATGGCCTCTTGCAACCTTTTGTGCCCCTGTAGTCACACAAGAGGTCAGCCAACTTAGAGGTGAAGTCCGCTTCATTCTCCTGTATTCCAGGGGAAGAAAGTAGAGTCATTCATGGCTTCTCACAGGTTACATACAGCAGGTCTAGTCCTCTTATGTTCTTTCACAGGTCCAGAAAGTGTTTTGAGGAAGGCTGGTGGAGGGTTTAGCTTTGTATGGTTCGCTAGTCTAACATTGGGAGAAGCCTCCTGGGCACTTCCTAATGAATGGGGTAAAAGATCCTGGGGGCAAATCTACCCACCTTTTCAGTAGTTCCTGTTTGCCCTGCTGAAACCAATCCAACACTGCCACTCACCCTCAATATCTGGGATGGGGAAACCCTTTTTCAGAGCCCGTTTGCCCACACAGAGATGTGACCAGGATAATGAGCAGTCCCCCTCACACTCAAAAACAGTTCTGGTGGTAGCATTTCATCCACTGTGTTTGGTGCCAGTCATACAAGTGGGACAAAGGATGGGTCCTTTCCAGATGTCACCTAACCTTTACCTGTGACAGGAAATGGCCCATCGAAGTAAATTAATTTCCTGCTCTCACACCAACTGGTCTTCATCCCTGGGGAAGAAAATATCTCCCAAATCCCAAGCTACTCTCTGCTCTACTCAGGCCAAGCACTGGCTGGGCAGTTCCTGAAGGGTTAATGCAAATTAGGCTGCAGCAGCTTCAGGCAGGGTAAAGGTAACTGTCTAAAAGTTATGTTTGCCAGAAAAATAAAAATGTGAATGTTCCATTATGTTAAACAAGTCTGCAACAGAGTGGAAGGCTGGAAGATCTGCATGGACAGACAGTGCTTGCTGTTGCACAAGAGCCTCAGCGCACTTCCAACCATCGTCTGTCAAGGGTATGTACAACTAGTGCATCTTTTCACTTCAGGCAGAACCCAATGGTGAACCCATCTGCACTTCAGAGAATCACCTAATCAAATGTCGGTGCCTTATATCACATGGTTATTAGCAGTCCTTACTGCCACTGTTCCTCCACATATCGACCAATAAGGCCATGGACATCAGGGTATATAGGTTTCACATGGGTGTCTGCAGCACTACTGCTGGGAAAGAAGTCACCCCCCCCCCACCACCCCCCTGTGTCTGAAGGAGCATTGTAAATTCTGAACGGTGTTTATCCCTATAATCAGGGCCATTGCAATTACACCTTTCTGCAGCCACGGCATTTTTAGCATAATTATGTTTGCCAAATTTTACACATAATCCGTAATCTACAGTTTAAAAAAAAAAATGTTTCTACCTCAAACGTGACAAAATACTTGGCAAAGTGTTTTCCCGCGCAGTGGAAGATCCTCTACCAAGGGTGACTGGTCACTTTTCAGTTGCTTATTTTTGTGTTTGGTTGTTAAACTGGGACTAATAAGGTGAAGTTTTTGCCTGGACATGAAACAGTGTTTCAGTGTCTGTCTTTCATTTTGTAAATGTCTTTTCAAGCTATGGCAGCTGGGAATTATATTATTCCGGATGAAGTGGTTGCACATAGGATGATGGATCAATTGACTTTGGTTATTAAATATAAATTTGACGTAGTACTGATCTATGGGACATGTTAGTATTGTGCATATACTGTCTGAAAGCTTTTCGATGCTGACCTCTGTGGTTTGGTACTGGATGATGGTGGGGGCAGCAGGGTGATGGCCACAATTTAGAGGCAGTAGGTGGAGGCAAACCATCCGATCCGCATTTCTGATTTAATTGTTTCTTGAGGACAGAAAATGTGGTCTCTGCATATACCTGGCAGGCTTAAAAAGTTCGTTGCAGAGGGGGCAGTATATATATTTCATTTGCCAGAGAACCGTTTTAGTCTAAGCTGCTTATTTGCATGTTTTTGGGTAGCAACACAGGGAAGTTTCAGAGCAATCTTCGAGGAAAGCTTTGGTAAACAAAGAGGGTTGAGGCAGGAACCCCATCTGGCTGCTCAGTAAACAGATTTGGGGTATTTCTTGGGCGATTAAAGTCCCGTTAGTTGTTAAGATTGCTACTGCCGATGGACAGTTTCTGAATGAAATAGAATGCCTAAAGTGGGATTTTACGTCTGCATACTGCTTGGCTCCACAGCGGAAATCTTACACTGGCTGTCTTATTAAACAGGCTTCTGATAGGCCACACTGACCATTTATTTGCATAGCTTGGTACTTCATTTAGGCAGACCTCCTTATACCCCATTCAAATAGTCCAGGCCAAAGAAACTGTGCAGATATTGACGGTAGCTTTTAGAGGCAAGTTTTCTTGATGACCTGTGTGCAAATGAAATACTGCTATCTAATGTGAGCCCAGTTTTCTGACGCTGAAACGTTGATTGAGAACTTCAATGAGAGAGTCTCTTACACAAACTGATCACAGATGTCTTACTGTGGTTGTGTGTGAACACAAATACTTCTGGTCCAGGAAGTGGTGCATACCAAGCCTCCACAAACTGTGGTATTTATTGAGAAGCAGTCTGACATACAAGTAGGCACTGACCACTCTAATACATTTGTTGTTCTGCCAAGGATTCTTGTGCAACCCGCATGGTGAAACGTCCGTTTAGGAAGCTTTTTGAGGTGTGTGTGTGTGGGGGGGGGGGGGGGGGGTGCTTTTTCTTCCCCTCCTCTCCCCCCTCCTCCCCAAAAGGTGAGTCTTTCTTCCCAGTCTGAACGAGGCATACATTTTTTTTTCTTCACTAATTTGTTTAGAAATTTGGAAACCTTTGAACAAAAGTGCTGCGCTTGCTGAATAATGCAACTGATACTTTTCTGAGAGGTTAGTTCTGTGTAGATTGGGCATACATAATGCGTATAATATTCAGTTGCGCTTACAAATAATATTGAGTCTTAGCCAGAAAGGAACCTTATGATTCTTTCCATAAGCAACCAAGAGTGCTGAGCGCATCTTCCTTAGCGCCATGTGTAAGCTGCTGGTGAAAGAAGAGGAGAGTGTTAAGTTACCCTCGCCACATATATTTGCGACTGACTCTGATCTTTGCTTACAGTGCTATACAGTGTGTTTAGGAGTCTTTGAAGGTATGAAGTGCAGAGTAACCGGACAGCCTGCTTAACATTTCCACTGTGGAACTATGCAGTATGCACCTTAGCATGGGTTCACGACTTAATCAAAATTAGGTGCTCCTTGGCAAATCACTTGATCTCTTTGAGCCTCAGTCACCGCACCCCTCCAAAAATCTATCAAAAGTGGGTGCACTTGGGGGTAGTAAAACTATGAAGACTGTATATAAAAAAAATTATGTTCCGTCTGCATCGATGATAGATTTTTTTTTTCTTTCTTTTTTACCCATTATGACGTTTGGCCTGTCTGAGAGAGTTCCGCTTAACTTTGCTACGAAGAAGCGGTTCTTAACCTCTGATCTAGGGACACCTGAAGGTCAGCAACACCCATTCAGGGGGTCAGTGACTGCTTAGAAAATAAAATGATATAAATAGATCAATAAAGTGTATAATAAAAAAATACACAATTTTAAAACCTTTTGTGTATGTCTAGGAATTTGAAGATAAAAATTAAGTTAGTATTCTTGAATTGATTTGTTGGAGCGGTGCAAGTGCATTAAACAGAATATGGTATGAATGATGAGTGTCCTCTGCTTTCCCATCAAAATTTCTTTTTTTTTGTTTTATTTGTGAATTAAATCAGATATTTATCACTTGTGCATTTGCTTGATAAAATGGTTGTTTCTTTAAATGTTTGCATTGTTCTGCAGTTCAAACCATCTAAATTGCTCAGTCCAGGTTCCTCGGTTCCTGTAATAACTCGGTGGGGGTCCCTGGATTCTAATGATTCAGTGAGGGTCCCTGGACTACACTAATGGTTAAATGGGTTCCATAGAAGTCAGTAGGTTAAGAACCACTGTTATAGAACACAAATCCCAGCCAGAGATGCTTTTATTGGAGACATAGTCTGAATTTTTCTGTAAAAAAAACCTTAATGTTTTTTCCAGGATTGAGTTTTTTTTGCCCTTCTTTTTTTCTCATGAGTGACACCCAACAATGCTGCTGGTTTTGTTTGCGTGCCAGTGTTTTGCACATATTAATGTCATGATTGTACTGCAGAAGCCCATGTGATACGAGTCATGTGTCTGAATGAATCTTCCCTCGATGAAACTGCTCTTTCTGTGTGTAGAAGGAGGCTGTGCAACTGTTTCCTTTACTGTATGTATTAAGGTTAGGACAGAAAGCTTGACCCTCTCGTGCACCACGCATAGACTTTCCTGTGTTGCTTCTTGGAAGTAGTAATTACTTTGGCTGTTTTATAGTGGATCAGTGTTGGCGAAGCTTCATGGATATACATCACAGTTACTGGCAGCAGTAGTGCAAGCTTCCTTAACATAAACACAGCTTATAGACAGCTGGCGGCAGCGCAGTCCTACATGGAATCAGGAGTGTGTGATTCTTTGTGTGTGATGTTACTGCTCCCTACTGGAGTAGTACTGATAGTTGTACACATCTTCTCAGTACAGAAGTTTAAAGAATTTGGCAGTGCCAGTGCTTATTTGAGACATTTTATGGAGCACACACCTAACTGTAAGGTGTTGCCATGTGTACAGGTGCATAAGATGGTGAGGTGCTATGCATACAACAGTTTGGGGTGCTGCCTGGTTGAGGCCGGATTACACTAACCAACATATAATAGGGGGGGTTGAACAAGTACTTGGGACAGGAGTGGTCTATTAAGGCTGGTTCCAGGAATTTTTATCTGGATGGGCCAAGGTTGCATTTGGGTGGGCCATTGCGGGCCCAGTTTTTTGTTTATCTGGATGTAACCTACAATCCCTAAATTTACATTATATCTTCTTCCTAGCGGGCATAAAGAGAATATAGAGAGTTATTGGAGAGAAGGAGCTGATAGCTACTGTATACTCATCAGTCTCAACTTTCAAAATTTCCATCAGGCCAAATGTCAACACAAACACCTCGATACCAAGCAGATTGTATTAGTAATGGAAGCTAAAGTAGGTTCCTGTTACTACCCCCAGCCTTGACATTTTTACACTAGGAAGACTGGTTGATTATTCCTTGCAATTTTCCCAACACGTATTTCTTTTAGGTTGAGAGTGATTCTGTCCACCAGGTTCTGGTTGTTCTTCAGCCTCCTGATGAGATGTTTGTTGATCCCAGCAGAGGGTGTTCTTGTAGTCTAGTTTGCTGGTGACAAGAGTATGGGTGATGGTTTTCGGGAAGATGACTGGGAGCCATTTGAAAATTTTCCTTCGCATCTCCAGGGTGTTGAAGCATGAGTCAGTGATGGTGTTGACCTGGGCTGTTGAGTTAGCAGTCAATTCCGAGGTTCTTAGCGTTTTTTTTTTTTTTTGGGGGGGGGGGGGGAAACCAAGCTCTGTCTCTCACCAGGTAGAGTCACACATTGAGGAGCTTTCCCCAAAGATCACTTTAGTCCTGTCAGTGTTCAGTTTCAGATAGTGGGACTCTATTCATCGGTCTTGTGATATATATATATATATATATATATATATATATATATATATATATATATATATATATATATATATATATATTATTATTATTTTTTCTTGGCAGATTCAGCTAAGAGGAAAAAAGCACTGATAACTTTGTGGGGCTTGCAGTTTTAGACACCCTGCTTGTAACTGGTAAAAGTTTATCCTTGTGTATCTCTCGTATGTGGGATCTACATGTGCAGTTTGATTAAATGTGATTGGTGTGTCTGTATGGCCTGTGGTGTATTTGTGTGTGTGTGTGGCATGGCTGTTCTGGTGTGGATGTTTGTGTCCAATGTTCGTTTGAGCATGGTGTGAGGTGCTTGGGCATAAATCAGATTGGGCATAAACATGGTGTCTTTGCATATGATAGGTACCTGTATGTGGTGCGGTTTGTGTTCATTAAACACCAGATGGGTTTACAATAATATATTAATAAAATGACACAATAAGCTTTGGGTCGTGAAGGCCAAGGAAACCACAAACTCTGCAGCTTCTTTGCACGGATCATCAGCTGTGTGACCTCTCGCTATACCAGTGAGCCTATCAAACCAAGTCCTATGTAGTGAAATGTAAAAAGTAAACGAGGTATTAAGGAAATATGAATAGAATAAATGTTGTCCTAAAATTGTATATATTTGGTTTTGAAATAGCTTTTTAAAGTATATGCTAACCTACGTAGCAGCTATCAATTTCTCTGAAAGTAATGTGATATATATATATATATATATATATATATATACACACACACACACACACACACACACACACACACACACAATAACAAATGTCTGTGGAATTAATTATTTAATTCTGAGGTAAATTTGGATAAATAGCATCAATGATGCCACAGTGTGCGTATCATGCAAGGTTGCATAACCTGTGATAGCCATTTTTTAAAGGGACTTTTCATCAGTACAATTGTGAATTCATATGGTTAGACAAAGAGTCAAGATCAATATAACCAGGGCCACTGAAATTATGCAGCAAGTGAAAACCAAATTATGTGGCAGGGTTGACTAAATTTATGAGGCAAGAAGATACACATACAGCATAATATGGCACAATTTGTGATAGTATTCCTTTATTATTTTCTTTTTTACACTTGTTAGCACTGTCATGGCATACATTGCACCTCATTAGTGCAAGTTTAACACCCAAGTATAGCAATAAGCAACAGAAAGTTGACCAGTCAACATTTGCGATGGGCCTTCAACTGCACCCCAACACATGTTGCAGCATTTTTAGTAATGTTTAATCCGTTTGAACTAGGAACAATTTGTTTTAATTTTGCAGATTATGCAGTAAACAATTAATTATATGGCAAATCTATAATAATGTGGAAAACACAAAAGCCACAAAATTACATCATTTCAGTGGCTTTGACTATAACCTGTACTGGAACAAGATATCAGAATATGAAATGCTCATATTTATCATCCTGCCCTACTAGTGAAAATAAATTCAGCTCAGCACAATATTTTACATGAGATAACAAGTTATTTACTTTATAAATGCATCTGGAAGAGAACAGACAGGCACACCTATTCTAGAACTAGAGTTAGAGTTTGATGGACCTGTTACTTCTTCACAAATGTGAGCGATACTCCATATAATATATACAGTTGCACTTGTAATACAGTAGGCGAGATATCAGTCATGGTTGTGATGGAGCAACCCATAGGTGATCTCTAAATCAGGCCTTAACTCTTCGGCAATGAGCAGACATCTATAATTCCATCATGGCTGCTCATCCAATGAGGCATGCACTACTGGTATCTGAATAGGTTAATGCATGCACCATCCTACAATATATTCCTGGGCGCTACGTATACAGACTGAAATAAGCACTGTCACACACAGATACACCCATAACTGACGGGCACTCGCAGCTATAGGCCCTGGGGCCACTGCACCTGCTGCATCTTTGACAGGTAAACCCCCACTTGTCTTTTTCTTTTTTACAGGTATGAGTATTTTAATGTCTGAGCAATGACAACAATGGGGAAAATCACCTGTCAGTATTTTTCCCCTTATGAGTACATACTTAAAACAGTAATTGTAAACTTGAATGCACTTTAAATGTGTTCTGGAGGTTTCTTCTTAACCCCGGTCTGATAATTAAAGTGAAACATCATCATAACATTCGGCCATCTCGAGATGAAGTAGCGCTTAACAGGTGCGTTCTCCATGGCCTCTTCTGCCGTGACTGGGAGGGCCAAGGGCCATGCGTGGGTGGGCCTGGCCCACCCGCACCCCTGCTAGAACCGGGCCTGGGTCCATTACAAATTCTCTTTCCCCATTTAGAATTTGAATCACAGAGAGGATGTGCCTTTGCAGGGCGGGTGGTTCTTGTGTACTCACTATGAAGCTGGTATTGGAATCCGGATCCTTGGGATCCACTTTCTCAGATGAGGTTAGACCTGTTAATCCAGGTTCTGGAGAACTGCACCCACAGCAGCGGAATGTACGTGCCGACAGAGAGACACCCGGGTGTCACGTGGGCACGTCGAGAACATGTACCCTCTGCTGTTTCCAACCATCAGAGCTGATCTCTGAGCTGCCTGAAACACACTACTCTGTCCCCCCGCTTGATCACTGCTGCACGGACTCTGGGGGGCTCCTGGTGTGGCGCTCGGACTCAGTGGCGTCTGTGGTGTGTTGTAAGTACAGTTTTCATGTGCTGCAGTGCTCGCTCGGCCAGACATCCGCGGTCAGCGAGAGCGTTCCAGCTGAGTTAGGCACAGGGTTTCGGTACTGCCAGCTGGACTACGGGGCGGACCTTCTCTGGAGCATTGTGGACGACACTGCACGGTTATGTACTTTCAGTGTTTTGCTAAAAGCCTGAAGAGCTCCAAGCAGTGGCTTGCTGCTGAAATGTATGTGCAACCTGCAGAACACATGCTTGAGTCTCTGCAGGCCCAATTCGGCGTTTTAAATTTCAGAATTCCAAAAAATGAAATGACCTATTTGGCAATGCCAGTGGCTTTAGATATTTACCTCTTATTACCCTCTTTATTTTTTTATGCGTGAAAGGCGAACATCTGTTATGGCAGGCACCATATAAAAATAAAAAATCAGCAGATTTATTGAAATTGACCCTTGCCCTTGCCGCAGTGGATGGGTTAAAATAAAAGAAGATTTATAACTAAGCTTAGATAGTTTACCCTCGGCGCGCACACAGTGGGTTCCAGAACTTCTTGTCGCGCAGTGGCACTTTTTTTTCGGTCAAGAGCATCACGTGTGGTGTATTTATATTTAGGCATGCGACGTTTAATGCAGACGTTGGTGACTGGAAAAGTACTGTTTTGAGGGCACTGGAGCCTGAACCTCTCCTCCGAGGTTGAAATTGGGCACGCTGCTTGGCAGCAAATATAAATACTTGGCATATTGGCCGGAGTCTAACACAGTTGATAATTTGATCTTCAGCTCCCTAATGAAGATGCAGTTGTATTTTTTTAATTTTTTTTAAAAATAATTTAGTTTATTCAAGCTTCAGTTAAAGGTCTCCGTCGTGGGTCGTCTTTTTTCCGGACTGTGGTCTGAGAAGTTTGTTTTTATTTGTCAAATTGGCAATTGTGTAATAAATGCACATAGGATTAAACACTGGGTAAAGAAGTGCAAAATCTGTTTGGGCAAGTGTATATGCAGCGATCACTGGTAATTTGCACACAGTTGCATTGCATGCAAGGCAGATATTAAAATGTACATTTGTGTTGCGTAGCCTGGCATTGGAGTGGGTTCGATTGCTGATCAATTGAGTCTTAGAGGTGTAAGAGCATGTGTATTCAGTCACAGTGGTATTCAAGGACGGCAATTACATTTTGCAGGTAACCTTAAAATGTGTGAATGCAGACGGCAACTTGCGGAGTAGCAGAGAGTGAGTCCCGGTAGGGGCCCTTGATAGGGCGCATTGGTTTGGTGCTGGTTAGCAGACACTAATTTGTGCAACAGGAATTTTGAGCAGGTGTGGATTCAGTGGGCTAGCTAGGCTTTGCATAGAGGTATATTGAAGTGGTAATGCGCAGAGGCTTTAATAACTAAGAAATCATTTCAGGCCTGCCTGTGGTCACTTGGAGGTAGGAAAGTGTCTTGAGGCTTAAAACAGTGTTCACCTGACAAATTTAATGATTACATAGAAATAGACCTAACTTTAGGCTGTGGGCACAGCTCACCTTGCTTATGACTATAGTGTTGAGGCACAGGCTGTGTGGTACCGGAGGGGGAGGTGGGTTTAGTGTGTTTCTCACCTTAATACTGGCAGAGGTTGGTGTAGCGCTGTTGAAAGTTTCGAGTTGCATGCTGGAATAGAAGAGTAATGACCAAGGTTTTGCCTGAAGAAGGCGTCAGGGTAAAGAATATTTTTATTTTTGAGGACTTCTGCATTAGCAAGTGAAGAGGCATTCCTTGACTGATTGCTACATTATTCTTTAGCCTTTGACTCGAGGCACAAAGAGAAATACAGAAGAAAGTGGGAACATTTTGATACGTCCTCATTACATTTTTTCCTGCCTTCCAAATAAGGACGATTTTACCCAGGGAGCTAGTGGAAAACTTGTGGGAAAGACCCGTTTCTGGGAGGCTACTCTTGCCTGTAGTGGAGCAGAAGAGCAAGGGAAAAGGACCCATTGGAGATAGAACGAATGGCAGTCTGATTCTAAGCCACTGATGCAAAGCGCAGCTAGCAAGGTTAGTAGAGTGGAAAGAGCAACCACGTTGAAGGTGAAGAAAAGTCAAGAAGAGTGAGTGAGGGAGGGTGGTGAATGGGTGAGGACTGCAGAGCACGGGAGGCTTTCTGAGGTGGGTTAAATAGCTTCTGAGAGAAGAGGAAGTGAGCTAGCCAATTGGATACATGCCACAGTGTTTTAGAAAAGGATGCAAGTTGAGATGGTTTGGTCGTTTACCCCCGGACAACCCTCAGGATGGTAATCAGTCAGTCCAGCCTTCGGGCGATGGGGCAGTACAGTCCTGTCATCCGTGTAGTTGTTGTGCTGTCTGTTCTATATGGGGGCTCCAGTGAGCCTAAAGGATTCTCAGTTATAGGTTGAGCATTTGAGACCTCTTGTACATACCGATTTGTGCTTTTTTATTTGTTGTTTCAGTGTCCTTAAAAAAATCCTTGCTTGCGAGTGGTCAGTCTTTCCTCTTTGTCCCCTCCCCCCCCCCTTTCCTCATGGCACAGGTACTTGTACCCTTTCACTTGTGCCACTGTACCACCTGCATAGAAACTACTTTTTTCTGAGGCTAAGAGCATTTGACCAGAGCGCTGGAGGTTTTCAGTGGCTCCAGTCCGTTTCTGTAAATAGGGCTGTAAATCATGTTCTCTCATTACATGTTTTGTGCAGTTTTATGAGGGTGCCTTTTTCGGTCCCCTGCTGCCGCCACGCAGACAATAATGACCACAACTCTTTGGAGGAACTGCAAAGTTGTGGTGGCGACACAAAAATATGTAGAGAAATGCTGCACAGTTTTACAATTGATGCACTGACACAATGAACTTTGAACACATTTTAGCTACAGCGAACAGCACATTACTTCACACCTCATCTTACAATATTTTATTATTTTCATTATCAATTTTCCTTATACCAGTACATATACTCGTGTGGTGAGAGATTTTGTTTCAGCAGAGCGTCACTTTTTAGTACAGCACAGGGGCAAGTGCAGTGCGTCGCACAATGTAAGAAAGGCAGCGCTAAAACGTATCTTCTCAAAATATCGCACCTAGAGGCAGCCATCTTGGAACAGTGCATTATATGAATAGCCAAACAGAAAAGAAAACAACAAAAGTTTTAAATCTAATTCAAACGAATATGCTCCATGGGTTTTTACCACTTCGGTATTTGAATCTGCTCAATAATTAACATCTAAGTTGGGAAGTCAAATGTTTGTGCAGCGTTTCCTTTCCGAATTTGAAATGTAAACGATTCTGAGATTTCAGTTTCAATCGAACCATGTCCTAGCACTGGTCTTTTTCTTGTCATAACGTGAGCCATTGTCGACTTTGAATATGTCTACCTTCTTGCTATGTTGACCGTTCATACCATCTTTCGCTCTGCCCTTCTCCGTGCTGCTGGTGAGCCACAGAGACATTGCGTATCTTTCATGAGTAAGCTTCCATTGATCCTTCTGATTGGGTGACGTGTGCAGGCTGGTGAATGTGGCTGATAGGTGTGCTGGGAGGTAGGCTGGACCTTGGAGCGTTTGCTCTGCTCTCCTCACACATTCTCACAGAACCAGACAGAGCCTTGGAGTATTTTCTGGCAGTAGTCAATCAATCAATCAATCAAATAATTTCTAAAGTGCACTACCCACCCATTAGGGTCTCAAGGCGCTGTGGGGAGGGGGTTTGCCGGTTACTGCTCAAAAAGCCATGTTTCAAGGTGCTTTCTGAAGGTTAGGAGGTCCTGGGTCTTGCGTAGGTTGGTGGGGAGGGAGTTCCAGGTCTTGGCAGCGAGGTGGGAGAAGGATCTGCCACCGGAGGTGGTGCGTTGGATGCGGGGGACTGTGGCGAGGGCGAGGTCGGTGGAGCAGAGCTGTCAAGTAGGTATGTGGAAGTTGACTCGTTCGTTGAGGTAGGCCGGTCCAGTGTCATGGAGGGCTTTGTGAGCGTGGACGAGGACTTTGAAAACGATCCTTTTGTTGATGGGCAACCAGTGTAGGGATCTGAGGTGGGTGGATATGTGGTCGTGGCGAGGGATGTTGAGGATGAGTCGTGTAGCTGCGTTCTGAATTCGCTGGAGTTTTCTTTGAAGCTTGGCTGTGGTCCCTGCGTAGAGGGCGTTGCCGTAGTCCAGTCTGCTGCTGATGAGGGCGTGAGTGACTGTTCTTGTTTCTAAAGGAATCCATTTTAAAGTCTTGCGTAGCATGTGAAGGGTGTTGAAGCAGGAGGATGATATATTGTTGATTTGCTGGGTCACGGAGAGAGGTGAGTCTAGAACGATGCCTAAGTTGCGTGCGTGGGTGGAGGGTGTTGGGGGTGGTCCGAGGGTGGTGGCCCACCAGGAGTCGTTCCATGCCGTCTTGTTGGGGCCGAAGATGATGATGATTTCTGTTTTGTTTGAATTTAGTTTGAGGTGGCTTGCTGTCATCCATTTGGCGCTGTCGAGGAGTCCGGCGTGCATGTTTATCTTGGCGGTGGCTGGGTTCCTGGTGAGAGAGACGATGAGCTGGGTGTCGTCTGTGTATGAGATGATGGTGATTCCGTGGGGGCGGAGGATGTTGGCGAGAGGGGCCATGTAGATGTTGAAGAGGGTGGGGCTGAGGGAGGATCCTTGGGGGACCCCGTAGATGATCTTGGTGGCTGGAGACCGGAAAGGAGGGAGACAAACTCTTTGGGTTCTTTCAGCGAGGAAGGAGGTGAGCCAGTCCAGCGCCTTGTGTTGAATACCGGCGTCAAAAAGGCGTGCGCAGAGGGTTTGGTGGCATACAGTGTCGAAAGCTGCAGAGAGGTCTAGGAGGATGAGGGCGACAGTCTCGCCCTTGTCCACTCTGGTCCTGATGTCGTCTGTGCAGGCGATGAGGGCGGTCTCAGTGCTGTGGTTCTTGCGGAATCCAGACTGGGAGGCGTTGAGTATGTTGTTTTCTTCTAAGAAGTGAGACAGTTGAACGTTAACTATCTTCTCAGCGACCTTCGCGGGGAAGGAGAGAAGAGAGATGGGACGGTAGTTTGTGAGGTCTTCCGGGTCTGCTTTGGGTTTTTTGAGAAGAGAGTTAACTTCGGTGTGCTTCCAAACGTCTGAGAAGGTTGCGGTGTCGAAGGAACCATTGATGACGGCGCGGAGCTGAGGATCGATGATTTGGCTGGCCTTGTCGAAAATGTGGTAGGGGCAAGGGTCTGTTGGGGAGCCTGAGTGGATGGAGTTCATGGTTTTGCCAATTTCTTTGTTGTTGGTGGGGGTCCAGGTGTGTAGTGGGTTAGTGCGGGAAGGTGTTGTGGTGTTGGTTGTGTCGGTGGTGGTGATGGTGGGTGTTGATGCTGTGAAGCTGTTGTGTATGTCTGCGATTTTGTGGTGAAAGTAGTTGGGGAGGGAGTTGCAGAGGTTTGGCGAGTGTGGAGGGTCGATGGTGCTGGATTTGGGTTTGGGGAGTTCTTTGACGATGGCAAAGAGTTCCTTGCTGTTGTGTGTGTTGTCTATGCGTTCTTTGTAGAAGGACTGTTTGGTGGTCCGGATGAGTTGGTGGTGTTTGCGCATGGCTATTTTGAGGGCGGAGAAGTTGCTCATTGAGGGTTCTTGGCGCCAGGCTTTCTCAATTTTACGGCATTCTCATTTGGAAGCCTGGAGTTCTGTTGTGAACCAGGGGGCAGTCTTGACGGTGCGGGTGTTTGTTTTCAGTGGGGCGAGGGAGTCTGCGCAGGTTGTTAGCCATTGTGTGAGGTTGTGGGCGGCGGTGTTGGGGTCGGTGTTGGGAGGTGGAGCTTGTCTGAGGTTGGCGATCAGGTGTTCTTTTGAGATCTTGTTCCACTTGCGGTAGGGTGTAGTGAGTTGTGGGTGGGGGGGTTTCATGAAGGAGAAGTGGACGCAGTGGTGGTCAGTCCAGTGGAGTTCGGTGATGTGAGTGAAGGAGATGTGGCTGCTGGAGGTGAAGATGGAGTCAACCGTGTGTCCCTCTGAGTGAGTGGGTGAGGTGACCAGTTGCTTGAGGCCGAGGTTCGTGAGGTTGTCCAGCAGGGCTGTGGAGTTGCAGTCGTGGGTGCTTTACAGGTGGGTGAAAGTTGAGGTCACCAAGGAGTATGTAGTCTGTGAAGGTGAGGGCGTGGGAGCTTATGGTATCTGCGATGGCATCGCAGAATGGGGTCCTGGTAGTGGGCTCCCTGGCAATGTGCGCCCTGCCCTAGTTGTGCTCAAGGAGAGCCAGGGAGCAGTCTGTCCACGTCACTTAGTCCCCCTGTAGACAAAGGTCTCCTTTGGTAAAAATCTATTTGCAGAGACCCCAGGGTCCACGTTCCCAGCATAGCAGTACTCCCCGCGCTTGCCCCTCCTGAAAAGCAACTTTTCTCTCGCATGGGAGCAGTTGCATCTGTCTCTTTCTAAGTGTTCAGAGACGCCCCATTCCGTATTGCCTTTATAGGGGCATACCGCCCCCGCCCGGTTTAATCCTTTTGGACACAAAGGGTGGCCCCTAGGAGAGGGGTGTTCCTTTTACAGGGGCAGACAGACCACCTTACCAAAGAGCGGGGAATAGGCCTTTCTGCCCCCTTTCTGTTCCGCAACCTATGTTTAGGGCCCGTTGTTGAGTTCTCATGAACCTTACTATCTCATAGAAAATAATCTACCCATACTGTGAGTAATAGTTGAGCGCCATAATTTTATGCAGCAGGCCCATTCATTTGCAACTGCTACATTGAGACCTGCCAACCCCCAAGGTTCCAGTTGCTGTCCCATCTGCCTTTGAGTCCTCATCTTATTCTTGGTCTTCCTTCCCACTCATGCTGAAGCTCGAACTCCCTCTGAGGATTACTGTTTCCTTATACTTTGAGTTATTCTCGACTTAAGCCTTATGTCCTCTCATATTCTGATCTATTTGAGACGTTCTCTTGTCTCATTGTTATAACACACTGCTTCCCCGACTCTTCATGAGTAGGACAGACTGCGCAGACCCACGTACCCTCACTTTTTCTGTTCACAGCCTTTGGCTCTCGCAACGACTCCTAATGGTGTAGAGCATTGGTTCCCAATCTTTTGACTTCTGTGGACCCCCACTTTACCATTACTGTTGCAGATAGAGGCAGAAGGTAAATGGAAGTGACTTAGTTATATGCTGGGTCCCTGAAATTATGTGGCAGGAAAAGACCAATTTATGTGGCAAGAAAAGTCCAGTTACAAATGTAGAACTCCAATAGCTCTAACTCAAGCAAATGCAAGACCAATTGCATTGCAAATGCTTGTGCCACAAACTGTTGTTTTGTTGCTATTAATTCCACTATCGAGAGAGAGAGAATCTGACTGTTTCGAAATAGTGTTTGTCCTGTTGAGCACAATATCAAGTCCGATACAATTTCACAATAACCAATATGGGTTCAGATTAATGTATTAAATACAAAAGAGGGACAGGGAGATTACTGGTCCAGTGTACAGTCTCCCAAGTAACCTATTATAAAGAAAGGTACACTGTTCCATACGGCATCCAACCTATTTAATGTGTAGGAAGGAGAGCGCGAATGAAGTCAGAGATACAAAGAGTATCAGGAGAGCCCTCAAGCACCCACTAGGGTGACATGTTTCATTATTGGGCTATCTCCTCGTCAGACCGGTGCTGCAATGTCTGGCGGACCACCCACCGAAAGGGGTGGTACTCAACCGAAGGCAAATTGCCCAATGATGAAACATGTCACCCTAGTGGGTGCTTGAGGGCTCTCCTGATACTCTTTGTATCTCTGACTTCATTCACTCTCTCCTTCCTACACATTAAATAGGTTGGATGCCGTATGGAACAGTGTATATTCAGATTAATGTATTCAGGTCTGATGCGCATGTGGCTTTGAAAGCAGATAAAGAACTTTTGAAAGGTGAAAGCCGGATGAGTATATTTCAATCAAACTGTTTAAATATGTGGAAAAAACAATAAATTATTAAGCCAGAGTACACCGTGAATGAGGTATATTTAGAGACACTTTTATTTCCTATTTGCTGCTGATGTAGCATGTTTCAAGAACTTAATGAGGTCTGGAGATATGCGTTTGGTCATACTGCATAGAGAAAACTTCTTTGTGAATGAGCCCAAGACAAAGGTAATGATGTTTAGTGTAAGGAATAGATGTGTGTGCAGTTCTATAATATTTAAGGCAAGCATCTCAAGCATAGTGGGACCTCCCTTTATGTAGGTATCAGTTTTCTAGAGTTATTGATCCGTTTTGCATGGTTGGGCATGATCTAGAAATGTGAGAGCTGTAGCTGGCACGTATGGTAATTCGTCCATGCTCTTGGTGGGGGGGGGGGCAAACACAAGAGGAGGAAAGCCTACAGAATTTGGAGAATAAGAAGCAAGCAAAGACGTGACTGGGAAGCACTTGGCAGGCTCTAAGCCCACTGAAAGCTAACATGTCTCTCAACAGACAGCACATGTGCTGTCTTGGGCGAGACTTAAAACTTAGTTCTCTAAATTTCTAGCAGATGAGTCTCAAAAATAGCAGTAAAAGTGTGAAAACATAGTGCCTTACACTCGATTTTGTGACACCCCCCCCAAACTCATCCCAGTTTTATTCATTGCTTGAATACTCAGTGCAGTGCAAGCATATGGTTCCCCCTCGTAAACACTAGGAAAGGGTTTTGATCTTTGGGGAAATAATACTTTTTTCTATCAGAACAGTTAGTGCCACCCAAGACTGGCACAACAGTCTGGTAGTTCAGGGAAGATCATGAGGTTGACATCCGAGGCGGAGTTTGGATAAAAGAAAGTCTGGGAGAGTGGGGGCAGCAGTTGGGGAAAGCAAAGGTAGCAGTAAGCGAGGAATCATGGGGACAGTGGTGCAGTTAGTTGGTTCTGGGCGTCTCTGTGGCCCGCATCGCTCTTTTGGATAGAATGTGGAGCTGCAGCATAGACATCTTGAAACTGCAGTCATGATATTTTGGTGATACGAGGGTTAATAATTTGTGTGGTCTGGTTGAATTTGGTTAAGGATAATGAAATATCCTTTAAATCTGCTACTGTGTTGCCAATAAGACGAAAGACACGATTGGTAGATCCCTTCTGGTTTGCTGCATGTATTGCAGATGGTATAGAAGATTCATGTACAAAGGAATCTGAGTATGAAAGTGGGTCATTTATGACCAGACGGTGCATGTCCTCTGCTGTCCTCTAGTTCTTCTCTAGATTGACTAGAGACCAATAAGCAGTAGTGACATTGAATCAAACAAAGGTTCTGTGTCGCTGCAAGGGAGTAAGCAAGATGTGCACAGTCACTATCGCAGGGCGGTTCACCTACGCTCTGCAGTTAATTGCAAGGTTCTCCTTGGACCACCGGAATCCCTCCCTTGCAGTTACTTTTTGCTTACTCTGGCCACCGCACTATGACTTGGGTAGAGAATGCAGGCAACAAGGATAACTTCTGAAGGCTTTTACCATGACGTAATATCCGTTCTGGGAAAGCTGGACTGACGCCGAGCTAAAATAATTTTGTCAGTATCCAGTGACCTGTATCGATCGGTATGCTTTTTCCTGAACTTCCACTCTAAATTATTTTATATATCTGCATGTCTGGCGTGTCTACCTATCTTCTCTATCTATCCACCTTTATATCTATCCTGTCTATACACCCCTGTAAAAGTTACAGTTGTGTTAAATTTGATCATTTATGCACTGTTTTCATACTTATAACTCACATTTAAAATTACGCACCCCGTATTTACGTGAAGGTGAAAGACAATAAAATGTTTGCAGATTACTTTGGGCTTCTTAGCCACATCTCTGGCACCGCACGGAAACTCGCTGACTCCACCGCCCCCCCCCCCCCCCCCCCGCCCCCCCCCATTGCAGCAGTCATCAAAGTTTCCATGCATTTTTTTTATTCACTGCAACATGCGAGCGAGATGCGGGTAAAACCGCCTTTTGAAAGGGCAGTGTGGAAAATTGACTAGGGGCTTGGATGTTGCAAGGCCGCTGCACATGCCCCGTGGGTACAAATGGTACAGGTACTTCCTGAACGTACTACCATTAGTGGACAATGAATATTAAAAAATACGTTCACCGGAGAAAAATGGACACCGTGGCCCATTTCTAACTTACGTTTAAAAAAAAAAAAAGTTTCAAGTGAAGATACTTACTAGTTAAAAAACCTAAAAGAAAAAGGACCAATTTTCTAGCTATGCAACCATAAGGCTACTTTCTCTGCTTATGAATTCAAAATAATATTAGAAATTACTTTGCCTGATCATTGAAAAGGCTGCAATCCTCCGTATCGCAAAATTTGGATTAAAATGACAGGTTGTAGTTAAAAAACAGAAGCGTTCTGTAGTTACAAAGCCAATTTACATATCTCCTAACAGGCGGTAGGGACATAGCTCTGGAAGACTGTAGTTCATCTGAGGGTCACAAACCTTATCACCAAGTGATTGTATGGCCACAAATTGCTGCAAGTAAGTGCAAAATCATAACGAACATGAATGTTTTTACAGCGACCTAGTTATGTATTAAACATGACGATTTTATCTGTCACTACAACAGTACTTCCTGAAATTCAGTGGAAAACCGCATAGATTGTTGTTTGGTGAGGAGAATCAAAAACCTCTGGGTCACAACTTGTTGCCGAGATATGAGGTCAATCAGCACCTTCTGCTCGGTCTGTCAACAATTTGGCAGCTCAGCTCGGCGATGTGGTATCTTTTTCTGTATGTACCTGTTAAACCAGCCATTTAGTTTTGTTGCAGTCAGCTGTATATTGAAGAATGCTACCTTAATTTGCCTGAGTAGTTAAAGAGATTGCCTGCTATCGTGGATATCTCCTCAAGAGTCAAATACATTTGCCCTTCATTTGAGACAGATTCCATATCTGTCGCCATAGGTGCAGCTCAATTGGTGAGTGTTGTCAAAGCTTTTCACTAACTTCCTTTAATACAAAAGATACAGCTGACAATTGTATGGTGCTCAAGCACCCTGTTGCACTGGTCCTGGTTCATTTGCAAGAGCCTTGGAGTGCTTTGTCCCTTCGTGTTTTTTTTTTTCCTATGCCAGGCGAGGATTGACCCCAAACTGAATTGTCAGGTTTTTACTTTTCAGGCAGCTACCTTGTGTATTCAGTCTCAGTTTTTGAAGGGGGAAAAATACAAGTATTGGAAGTTTGTGAACTGCTTATTAAAAAATAATGAAGGCGTGGGCCCTTTGAACAATTCGTTTTTCAAATCTACCAAATGACCCCATGCCTTAATTAATATTTTCTGTGTCATTAGTTGTTAGTACTTTTGTTCAGCAAGTAGCCTAGAACACTCTCCGAAATTCATGTGGGACTTAAAATGCCCTGCGTTGGGCTTATCTCACAGCGAAGAGTTCAGTCAAACGCCATCAGCCCTCATAAAATATGAAATATGGTGAATAGTCCATGAAATCACAACAGGTAGCGGTGTGAAGTGGCGTGCTGGAGACAGGTTCTCTAGAAATGACAGTCTGCTTCCCATAAACAAGGGTGTATTTTAAAACAGCAGAACATTCATACTAAAATGGAGTGTTAAGGGTCCTAGATCTCGCCTTTACGTCCACTTCCATGACTATGTTGCACAATAGCGTAGTGCAGACCACAGAGGATTTGGCCTCTTGGCCCTTTTTTTTTTTTAGAAGGATCTTCCTCTGGCCTCCCGGACGTGTTGGACGGTGGCGAGTGCGAGGTCGGCGGAGCTGTCTGGTGGGCGTGTAGAAGTGGAGTCTTTGGTTGCGGTAGTTTTGTCTGGTGTTGTGAAGGGCTTTGTAGGTGTGCGTGAGAAGCTTGAATGTGATTCTCTTGTCTATTGGGAGCCAGTGCAGGTCTCTCAGTAGAGCGGAGGTGTGGCTGTGTTTGGGGGTGTTCATGATGAGACTTCGGAGGCGTTCTGGATGCGTTGCAGTCTTTATTTCATTTGCATGCCTTTAATAACCCAATGGCTACATATTTCATTTGCATGCCGCGCCACTCACCCAAAATAAATGTTGTAGCTTGATGGGTCGATTTTCATATTTCAGAACCAATATCAAGGCCGGTGCTTCTTTTCTAATGAGCTATGCTTCTTGGGCACAACAACGTCCACGAGGTGTTGTCATAGCATGCAAAGTGTGGCTATTTGTCCTATTTTAGACACCTTTGTCACCCTTTACATCCTTTGTGAGTGAAGTTTGACTTAAAGGAAACCTGGCAATGTCAAAAAAACATCCTTGGGTGCTGTTAATGCCTGCACTCACCAAATCTATCATCGGAAGTGGCGCAGGAGGCCCCACAGTGCATATTGTCAAGTTGTGCTGAACTAAAAAGCATCCTGTGGTGACTTCCTAAACCTTGCTTGGTGAGAAAAAGAAGTTCTCCCGGCCCTATCTTGTTGCATTGAACACTGTTGGCTCTCCCCTGTGCCCTGCGTCCTGCGTTTCCTGCTGCCTCTGTTGCTGAGTGGTGCTGCTCAGAAGCAGAGCCGGGCCTCACTTCCTGGTTCTCGGGCACAGCTGCACATACTTTCCGCCACCGTGGGCTTGTCCTTTGCCCCTTGACTGCCTGTCACAGGTGTCCTGGTCAGTCACTCCTGGGGATGTTTTCCACCGTGCGCGTGAAGGTCACGCCGAGGGCACTGCAGCCCTTAACTAATGCTTTTAGTTAGCAGAGCCTGCAACTCCAGCATCAGGCCAGGTTTTCCCTTTTAGGATTGCTGTTTAGCACAGCCTCAACCTACATTTTATTTGTTATCTGTATATTTTTTTTACCTTGTTGTTTAAATGTTGCAGTTTGTTATAACTGCAGTGTTGAGTGTTTTTGTTTCCTGACGCATTTTTCTGTTCCCATTTCGTTTGGAATTCATACTGCTTGAAGTAGGAAATGAGTTGCAGTTTTGTACTTCTCTGAGGTCCAGGTAAGAAACTGTTTAGGTCAGTTGACCTTGGCTTTCGAGACTTCATCTTTCACTGTGAAGAAAGAGGAGACTGGGTGCTGTAGGGCACAGCTGGTTACGGATGTAGAACAAGAGGTGGTGTCGCGTGTCACTAAGTCCCCTTTGCTTGTACAACAGATGGGCACAGATGAGCTGTGGGATGCTCAAACTTGCTCATGGACAATGTCCTCATTCCGAAGGTTGTGGCTGTGTACTGGGGTCCTGTTTTTGGATGTGAATTTTGTCTCCTGTATCCATTGCCAAGTCGATTGCCTCCCCTTCGATGGTTCTGAATGGTAAGTGGAGTTTCTAGTGCCTCCGATCAGTTAGCTGGTTAGATTAACTGCACCAAAGACACTTGAGATGACTTGATTTGCAGTGAGATGCATTTAGTCTGTTTACTCTTCCTTCGTCCCTGTGATATTGGATAGATAGCGTTGTCGCAGCCTGTGCTCGGAACCCAAAGTAACTGGTTTGAGGAGTTAGAATGGTCCAAATTAATTTGTGTGTGTGTGTGTGTGTGTGTGTACATACACACACACACCAGTGATTTTTTTTTTTTAATGTATTTTTTTTTCTTTTGTTTACGTAGTAAGATACTAGCTCTACAATTTCACTTCTGTCCAGAGCTCTTTTGTGTGAAGGTTGTAATGCATTCAAAGATGTATATTTCAATTTTATAAGGCTCTCTACCAAATGTGCACTGTTTATCGTTACTCTTTAGAGTACCTGTTTGCTCATGAGAAGTGCTGGTACTCTCTCTTTAAATGTATTGCAGCAATGCTGAGAAGTGAAGGTACTCTTCCTTTCAAGTAAAAAAAAAAAAACAAAGTGTGGGGAGTCAGTACTGGAGAGTACCTGCCCGTTCAAAGCACTAGTTTAAACTGCTAGGATCTTAAGAGTGTTGATCATCGCCCCGTCGCTGCCATAGCACTCTCGAGCAACTGGTGTAGGTCTGCTTTGTGACAAGTTGGGCATGCAGTAGACCAGGTGGGCGCTATATTCCTCAGTTTAATGGTTCACATGCATCCTTACCTCCCGTTCTTTAGGCTTGATGTGCATAGCAATTGTGCCATTCATGGTAAATGTATTCTTAATTTAAGAAGCTTTTTAGGTCCACTTTCTTCAGCTATAGGTTTAATTTGTTCCAGAATATTCAGCTATTGTCAATCATATCTTTAGAAAAGTCCACAGGTGTATTTTCGTCTCACCAATTTTCTGTTAGCTTTTCAGCTTGTCCTCTCAAAATCACTATGCTGCTCCAGGGATTTTTTTAAATATCTGATATCCGTCAACGAATGGCCCTGTAGCACTATGGAACTAACGCTCTGAAAGATTCAGAAAAATGAATCCTATAGAAAGAAGTCATTGTCAACATTTGGCTTTGCCAGTGCAGAGTTACAGATTTTGTCAATTTTCTGCTGGTGATGCCATTAAGCATCAGCCCAAAAGCAAAACGTCAGATGATGCACTGGTGTCATCACAGATACTCATATATGCATCAGGAAGCAATAGCGCCCACAACATCACCTTGCAAGCGTCATGACATGGCAGTTTTTTTTGTTGTTTTATTTACCATTCGACGAAATGTCCACCTTGAAATGCTCGACAAAAATAGCACAAAAAGTTTGCTGAAGCACGTTTTAAAATGAAAGATGTGGTGCAGAAGCAAATTGCAGCTGCTGGTCCCTCCAAGAAATAGACGTGCAGCAGTGGAGCTGGAGCGAGCAGCTGGGGGGACAAGCACCCGAGGAGCTTGGTTTGGGGGATGGTCTGAAAATACATTAAAAATCAAGGAACCTGGGCAGTACAGGGAGGCGGGCTAGACACAACACACAAGCTGAGAGGCGGAAGCAACATGAAGAACAGGGGTACCAGAGAAGCAGCAGTCGAGCAGGGAGGGATTAGGGAAACCACCAGGAGAACGCTGGAGGTGCAGTGATTTGTTATGCTGATGCATCACACAAAGAAAGCAGGAAAACACATGCACTCACTTGAAGTGCTGAATGGAAAGGTTTTCTCTGCGTGCCAGCAGTAGAAGGATGTAAGTCATTCAGTCATCCATTGAGACTGCCAAAACAACCAATTGTAAGCTGTGGGTTGAGCCAAAGTATTGGTGTTGTCCGTAGCAGGTCTCCAAGATCTAAAAGGGGGTGCTTTATTTTCTGAGCATCAGCTTTACACTAATTCCAAATAAATAAACAGTAACAAAGTCCTTAGGCTTGATATCTTTAATGCATGTTTATATCTGATCCACATGCTATCCACACGTCAATCCAGTTGGCTTTGCTAGTGACGTTAATACATACTTTGAACAACCTAGGTTCAATAAACTTTAACTTTTCTAGCTCCTCTAATAATAGTGAGCAGGAACTACAGTCTCGTGCATGAAAGCTGTGCTTGTATTGACCATAGAGTTATGGTTTCTGTCAGTAACTCTAGGTGGCAGTTACATTCACTCTAAATGTGAGATATCCGAGTTCAAAAGATCTTCTCTGCTCTCACTTTTACCTTTAAATTATTTTCATAATACCTATAAACCGTCCTACTTGACTTTCTTTTGTCCTCGCTAGAATGAAACGTACAACAATGTTGGTTGGCTAGTAGCTAACAATTATAGTTACAAATTCATGAAGGTTTTTCATCCCATCAAGGGTGGACAACGTGTTCTGTGCTTGTTGCTCACCTATTTTACCAAAAGAATTGAAAAGAAGAAAAGGTTAGCTGCCTCCAAAATTCAAATTTTCACTTTTTCAGTAACTATTGAGTTTCTGTTTTACTAGAAGCTTTGCAGAATTTCGCCAGTATTTTCAACACCTTTATCGCAAGTTTTAAAGGCGTTACCTTGAGTGTAAATATAACTAAAGTGCTGGGCATCTCTTGTGGAAAGTAACTAGCGTTTAGGTGAATAGCCTGTGTGCTCCCTTCTTAATGTTTCTTCTTTCCAGGTTTGTATTGGCTGTGGGAAGTGCTGTCTTTGATGCCATGTTCAATGGTGGAATGGCTACAACTTCTACCGAGATTGAACTTCCCGATGTGGAGCCTGCAGCCTTCCTAGCTCTGCTGAAGTAAGCACTTTTTTATTTATTGGATGTAATCTTTCCATTTTTGTCGAATTTTGGGTGAATCCACTGGGAACCTATTTTGTCTGATTCCAAACTGGACGGATTCACTGATGTTTTTTGGAATGTTGACTGCAATATTCGTTCATTTATGTGCTTTCAGTTGCAGTTGACAGCAAGAGTGTATTGACAGCCTGTAGTCTCATAGTTCTGCTCCTTGTTGTCAGCATGGTGATAATCTAACCTATTTAGGACTACATGACTCATCCTTAATAATGGATTCAATGTAACTATTATAGAGATTAAGCTCATCCTCACTTCCCTTGTGTGGAGCGATGACACGGACTGTAATAGGAAACGTCAGTTTATGAATTAAACAGTGCAAAAACAAATAGAGGAACACTAGCAATACTTCTCTCACAACTGGAGTAACTAGTAGAACAGGAAAGGGTCAAAACTAGACTACATAAATAGAGCATTTAAATCGCAGTTCTTCCTTGCATAGGTTGTTTGTATACTCGTGATGTCCTGGTCCATCAGCCACTCATGCTTCTCTTTTCCAAACTCCTTGTTGCACGCAACCCATCTGCCCATGGCTTCCTCTACACCATGTTCTTGAATAACTTTTGGCTCGTACTCTTTCACTTTGTATAATCATGCAAAGCTCCATAGAGCACAATTTTAGGCCTCCCCTTTATTGGGTTGCACATCACTTACCCTTTCTGGTGCAGAAAATGTTACCCACCCATTCGTTTCTTGGCTGGGTAGTTTCATCAGAACCAAATCTCCACAGTTTCACTGTGTTCACCTCATTCTTTCATTTATACCATCAGTAGTACTGGACATTCCCCTCATTGTGGTCATCAAATGTCCGTATTTGGCATACTTCTGTATCTTCCTAGCCAACTGTTGCGGAGAACAACTATGTCCCTATGTTTCCTCCACACACCTCCTTCGACCGAAATGTCATCTTTGCTGAACAATACCCGCTCAGTACAACCTTGAACCTTACCAGTGACATGCCCAAAAAAGGTGGGCGTGGAAATGATCAAGCTCCGCTGTGCATTCCTTTAAATTGAAACTGTTGAAATGAAGCGTTTGCACTCTTAGTGGCATGTCACTAAACAAAACGGTTAATTGTAAATAACGTGCCAGGATCTGCAATGCCTCTTCGCAAATTTCTGTATCTTCTACACGGTTAGTGTTTACCCTCATTCGTATTACCTTCTCCAGTCTGAGTTTCAAAATCGGTATGGCCAGTGTCTTCTAGGTAGCTGCCCACTACAGAGCAGCATACTAGTTAGTTCAGCAAGCTAAATTTGTTGTGATGCGATGGACTCTTCTAGGAAAGCTGGAAGATTATTAATTAACATGCAGATACTATAAATATAAAGGACTAATCACAGCTGTGAGCCACTTGTGATGGACAGCTAACTCAGCCCACAATAATGACCACAAAAACCCCTGCATCAGTGTTAAAATAGTAATAATGTATTAGTCATGCATAGCAAAAAGACAGAATTGTCCGCATCATGGAACCTACTATTTGTTTAGCTCTATCTTCAATCACACACACAATCGTTTCTGTACTTGGAAGTAGCCATGAACGAATAAAGGTTTTTAAATCTTTATTTTGTCATTTGCACATAAAAACACAAGTACCTTGTTTTTGCCCCAACTAACATTTCAGATCTCTTGTTTCTCAGTATGCATGTTTTCATTTTTCTCGTAATGCACTATCCTGATTTAGTTTCGTCCAAATCCAGTATTTTGGATTTAAGTATTTAAGAACTATTAACTAAACAAATTAAACTTGATCGCATTCACGTTTGTCTTAATGTTCAATACAAGGTTTTTTCTTCTGGCATAGTGTAACTTTTTTTTTTCCTTCCATGAATGGCACTCCCTAGGCATGCTTTTTTTTTGTTTTTGTTTTTAAAGTTGATAATCCCTAAGAAGTAGGTGCACAGGAGAATGAGTTGGTAAAGGAAGAAGAAGATGGCTGACATGACCATGGGGAGCATCAGAAATTGGAGGGCCAGATTAAGTGGCATTCTAACGAGATTAGCATTAGAGAGGTTTCTGATGGATACAAGTACCTGTGGATTCCTCACCTTATGAATTCTCCCAATGTGCCAGCATTCGACGAAAATTTTTCTTCCCAGCTCTCCACGACGACGTCACAATTGCACGGCTCCGCATGCGACTCCGTCTGACGTCATTGTGGCAATAAGAGGTCCTCGCCGGCGTGCTGACGTCAGTTCACTTTTTTCTGTGCCTTCGAAGCTAACGGTTTTCTCCTACCTCTCGGGGAGCTATTGTTTCGAAGGTGTCCTTTTTGTCTCTGGTTACAATGTGTCCTCCTAGAAAGTCAGGGTTTAAACCTTGTCAGGAGTGCGGGGGTCGTATGTTGGTTACGGACCCTCACGATGACTGCTTATGGTGCCTAAGTTCGGAGCATGATGTGGAGGAGTGTGTGTCTGCCAAAGGATGAATCCAAAGGTGCTGAAGGAGAGAGAAGCCAAACTCTTTCTGGCTAAGGCGAAAAAAGGGCACAGAAGTCATAGGAGATCGTCTTCACATACCTCTTCGGAGAAGCCTAAGAAGCTGTGCTGACACGACTCCCGGTGTTCGTTCGGCTAGAGGTCGTTCATGATCCAGGTCTCCATCTAGACGGCGTCGTGGGAGGTTAGCCCTTTGGTGACTCCACAGCCTCAAAGCCCTCAGGCTTCTCCGGCGCCATCGGTCTTCGAGGTGGTTGCACCCCAAGAGAGTCTTTGCTTTTTGCCTAGGGTGCAGGATTCTGATGCCCAGCCGGCACAAGTGCCACAGGAAGATCAGCGGTATCCTGCCTTACCTGCTCCGGGAGCGGATCCGGCGGCATTTTTGAATGCCATGTTCAACATGTTTAATGCTATGGCCCCTGCTGGTGCACTGGCTGGTCCCACAGGTCCCTTGGCATTCTGGTGGGGCTCATATAAGTCGGCGCCGTTGATGCCTTTTTATCCGGCTGAGGGTGCCGGTTCGGCGCCGATAACGTCGCCTCATAGGCCTATGGCGCCGATGACATCGCCTTATAGGCCTGCGGCACCGATGACGTCTTCTCCAACACAGTCGACGCCGATGACGGAACCTCATGTGTCCACAGCGCTGATGGGATCAGCTCTGGCGCTGGATGGGATCAGCTCTGGCGATGGATGGGACCGGATTGGATCGTAGTGTGTCTCTTTCTTCTCCTGGTCCGAGTCTATCGGTCCTGAAGCTGGTGTCATCGGCTAACTCTATGTCGACACGGAGATTGGAGGCCAGGTTGAGGTCACGGAGAAGAGCACTGAGGCTCTTAGAAGAACAGGAGTACCAAAGACAGCTGCTGGAAGAAGGAGAGATTGCTGAGCCCTTGGGGGATTATCAGGGCCTAGACTCAGCCAGTGGTCTGGACACTTCCCCTGAGTGGGATCTTTCATCTCCAGGGGAGTTTACAGAGGAAGCGGCCTCCTTCCATTCTGTGGTCAGAAAGGCGGCAAATTTCTTGGACCTTCCGTTGCCAGCTGCTGAGGTTAAAACTAACATTTTGATCGAGGTTCTGCATCCTTCTTCGGCTTCAGCAGAACCCTTGTTTCCATTTAATGATGCTCTTCTGGAGCCTATATTGGAGGTTTGGAGGAAGCCTGTGTTATTGCCAGGTGTGAACAGATCTGTTGCAAGACAGTAGAGGGTGGCTCCGGGAGATCTGGGGTTTTTATCAAAGCATCCGACTCCGGAGAGTTTAGCGGTCCAGGCCTCATGTTCGGCACGTTCTGCACCAGGCTCTTTCCCTGTTACTCCTTCGGACAGGGAGTCCAAGAGAATGGAGCAGTCAGCCAAGAAGACTTTTTCATCCTGCAGTATGGCCCTGAAATCGTCAAATGCTACCTGTGTGTTAGGTAGATATGTGCACGCCCTGATGGACACGGCTAAAGCTGTAGTTCCTGACTTATCGCAGTATATGCAGGGGCAGTTCGGTGAGCTACTGTCAGATGCTCAAGCTGTGGCTAATTATCCAGTCTGGTCTGGATGCTACAGACTCAGTGGCCAGGGCGATTGGTACTTCAATCGCTACCAGGAGGCATGCGTGGTTGAGGTCTTCTGGCTTTTCTACAGATGTCCAGCCACTCTATTGGACCTGCCTTTCAACGGAGAAAAGCTGTTTGGAGCCAAAGCTGACTCTGCCTTAGAGCGCTTCAAGGACAGAAGGGCCCCAGCAAAGTCCTTGGGTCTGCAGGCTTTCACTACTACCCCTTTCAGGTCCTTTTGGAGGTTCAGGGGGTTTTGGCATGGAGCCGTTTATCGTGGGATACCCCAGTCCACAGTCCAACAGCCTGCCAGCCTCCCATATAGATCCTTTAGAGGGCGGGGGAGAGTTTGGACAAAAGGGGCCACCCAGCAGCACCCTGCATGATCCTCTTCCTTTGGGGGAAGCACAACAAGGGAAGCAGCCCTAGTTTTCTACCTTTTTTGGAGTCCCACTTCTCCTGTAGGGGGAAGGTTACGTCTTTTTCTCAGTGAGTGGGAGTAAGCCACATCAGACTCCTGAGTTCTAAATATTGTGAGGAAAGGATATGCCCTTCCTTTTCAGGAGTTTCCCATCCCTCCCCGTCCTTTGTTTTGTTCAGTAGACCCTCTCCTGTTGCAGCAGGAGGTTCAAGTCCTGTTATCAAAAGGCACAGTGGAGTTGTTTCCAGAGCAGGAAAGGGTTCAGGGTTGTTATTCAGGATATTTCCTGATCCCCAAGAAAGATGGTCGATTTGAGACCTATCCTGGATCTGAGGATTTTGAATTGGTTCCTCAAACAGGAGAAATTCAAGATGCTGACTCTTTTCAACGCCAGTAGCACCTGCGCCAAAGAGGATTGGATTGTGTCTGTCGACTTGCAGGATGCTTACTTTCATATCCCTATTCTCAAGTTGCACAGGAGAAGTATCTCCGGTTTGTGGTGGGGAAGCAAAACACAACCAGTTTGCGGTCCTTCCTTTTGGTCTCACTTCAGCACCTCAAGTTGCAGCAAGTCTCAGGAAGAAGGGAATATCGGTATTCCCTTACCTATATGATTGGTTGATCAAAGCCAGGTCTTCAGAGCTCGTGCTGCATCACCTGCAAATGACAACTCAGTTGTTGCTCAGTCTGGGCTTTTCAGTAAACGTGCCCAAGTCTCACCTGGAGCCCTCTCAGCGCCTCCTGTTCATAGGGGCAGTACTGGATACAACATTGAATCAGGCCTATCCTCCACCTCAGCAGATTCAGGACATTCAGGCATTGATTCCAATGTTTCAGAATGGAGCGGTTGTTCCAGTCATCAAGGTCCCTCGCCTGCTCGGTCTGTTCGCTTCTTGCATTCTGTCGGTCACTCATGCACGCTGACACATGAGGGCCCTTCAGTGGTGCCTCCGCAGGCAGTGGTTTCAACACAAAGGGGATCTCGGAGTTGATAACGATCTTCAGAGACGCTGCACCGGATCTATGATGGTGGGCTGTGGACTGCAACTTTTCCCAAGGAAGGCCGTTTTCACTACCGCCTCCAGTGGTTAAGGTCATAACGGATGCTTCCATTCAAGGGAGGGGAGCTCATCTGAAGGACTTGGAGATCAAAGGTCTTTGATATGAAAAAGTCTGTTCCACTGGAGACCAATCTGTTAGAATTGAGGGCGATACGTCTGGCTCTCTAGGCTTTCCTCCCGTCCCTTAGTGGTCAGTCAGGTCAAGTCTTGACGGACAACACTACAGCGATGTGGTACATCAACAAACAGGGAAGAGTAGGGTTGTACCTTCTCTGAAGAGAGGCTCTGCGGCTCTCGTCATGGGCTCAAGACCATTGGATTTGCTTGGTAGCAAATCATCTGTCCGGAGTTGTCAATGTATGTTCGGAAAGTCTGTTCGCATTTCTCGGCCGATCACGAGTCGCGTCTCCATCCGGACCTGGCCCTTCACATCTTTCGGATGTGGGGTTTTCCGCAGATAGACCTATTTGTCACTCGGGAGAACGCGCACTGCCCGACGTTCTGCATCCTCCAGTATCCAGTGCAAGGAGCTTTGGGGGACGCGTTTCAGATGTCTTGGTGCGACCAATTGCTTTGTGTTTCCCGTCCATACCCTTGATTCCTTGGGTTCTGAGGAAGATTCGCCAAGATCGGGCTCAAGTCATTTTAATAGCTCCGGATTGGCTGAGAAGGATGTCGTACACGGACCTTCTCCAACTCTCACTGTGCCCTCCTCACCATCTCCTTCTCAGGGCAGATCTCCTCTCGCAGTCGCAGGGGCAGGTTCTACACCCCCACCTCCAGAGCCTGCACCTACATGCCTGGAGATTGAACAGGGCAATCTGAGTTCTTTCTCTCTCCCACCAGAAGTAGTGGATGTTATTTTATCGGCCAGGCGACACTCCACTAAGACTGCCTATGCTGGCAGGTGGGCAAAATTTGTGGCTTGGTGTGGAGAGAAACAAATTGATCCCTTGAGAGTCCATTTGTCTAATATTCTGTTGTTTTCTTTAACTTTAGCGCAGAAGGGTTGTGCAGTTTCGACTTTCAAAGGCTATTTGTCTGCGCTGTTAGCCTTTCTTTGCCTTTCGGACCTTCCTTGTTCAAATCACCTGTAGTTGTTGGGTTCTTGAAAGGTTTAACAAATACATTTCCTCCCACTCCGTTTCTTATGCGTCAGTGGGATTTAAATCTGGGTTTGGATTTTTTTTTTCTCTCAATGAGTTCACAGTTTGAACCTATGCATTCTTGTCCTTTTAGGATTATTGGTCTTTAAGACCGTTTTCCTTATAGCTATTACATCTGCTAGGCGTGTGAGTGAGCTTCAGGCCCTTAGTGTCAAACCTCCCTTTACATCATTCTTTGCTGACAAAGTGGTGCTGAATGCCAGGGCGGCTTTCCTTCCTAAAACTGTCACTCCTTTCCATATGGGGCAGTCTATTACCCTTTCATCTTTCTACCGTCCTCCTCATCTTTCAAAAGAGGAAGAAAGACTCCATCGCTTGGACCCCAGAAGGGCTCTCAGTTTCTATATTGAGAGGACAAAGGACTTTCGATTTAATGACCAACTCTTCGTTGGATATGTGAGAAAGATGAAAGGCAGAGCGTTCCATAACAGAACCATATCCAGGTGGGTCATTCTTTGCATTAGGATCTGTTATTCATTAGCAAAGAAGATTCCTCCTGAGAGTATTAGAGCTCATTCTATCAGGGCTAAGGCTACCAATTCAGCTTTGGCTAGGGGTGTTCCAGTGGTAGATATTTGTAAAGCAGCAACTTGCGCTTCTCTTCATACTTTTGTGAAGCACTACTGCTTGGATTCGAAAGTCAGGAGGGATGGCCATTTTGCACGTTTTGTGTTGCAGGATTTCTTGGAGTGACTAGTCAGGCACCCACCTCCGAGTGCGGTACTGTTTTGGGGCTCTACTCATAAGGTGAGGAATCCACAGGTAGTTTTATCCATCAGAAGAACAAGTTACTTACCTTTGGTAACGCTTTTTCTGGTGGATACACTAGCTACCTGTGGATTCCTCACAGTCCCACCCACCCCCCCATTGCCTGTCTGGTCATACCAAGATTTTTGTATTATAAGTGTATTTATGTTTTGATTAATTTTCATATAAATAAATGTTGTACTTATGTTACATCAGTATTGTATATGTATGTTTTATATGTGCTATTGTGAAGTCGTTTTTCACCTGTTCGCCTCAAAGGCACGTAAAAAAGGGTGAAACTGACGTCAGCATGCCGGCGAGGACCTCTTATTGCCACGGTGACATCAGACGGAGTCGCGTGCGGAGCGGTGCAATTGTGACGTCGACAGCTGGGAAGAAAACTTTCCGTCGAATGCTGGCGCATTGAGAGAATTCATAAGTTGAGGAATCCACAGGTAGCTAGTGTATCCACCAGAAAAAGCGTTACCGAAGGTAAGTAACTTGTTCTTTGGGAGAGGGTGGATGAGGATGAAGAGTGATTATGAAGTTTATAATTATGGGGTTGGGGGGAATAACATGAAGGTGATCAGGGGATGTGTTCAATGAACTAATAAGAGGAGTGAGTTATTAAGTTGAAGAAAAGGAGGATTACAGGAGTCTTGAAGGGGGAAGGTTCGGGGTCGTAGAAGTATCCACAAAAGAATATCAACTGAACAGAGAAAACATGGGCATTTGGTAAAATACAGTTTACCTATTTATTCTTCTTTGTGTGCCGAAAAAGTCTCACATTAAAAAAAATACTTTTCTTTAAAATGTATTGATTTGTGTAAATAACTATTACTTCAGTTTGTATACAGTTAGAAACAGTTAATTCCCAGTCAAGTCTTACCTAAGCTACTTATGGGGATCCAACTTTAGCAATAGTGTCCTGTGCCAAGTTTTGTACTCACTCTATTTCTGGTGCCACGGAGTTCCCCTTCTTTCTTCTGTCACAGAGCTAAACCTCTGGTTCGTTTCAGATACACTACTCTTTTGGCACATGAATGCTTCACCATATACCTGGTCTGCTGTTCCGCTCACCCTGTTCTTTGAGTAATGGTAGTGCTTACGTATTCCCTACTGTACCTGCATTCCTAACCACGTGCCTAGGATGCCTAGCCCGTCCTTGAATGTGGATTTATTTTGTATGTTTGTGTTCCTTCAGGTGCCTCTTTACAAGATGTGTGAAAGTAATTTGTTAATCCCGCCTCAAGGTTCAGTTGCATTTTGTCCATAGTTTGTAGCCTATCTTTTGTAACTCTGTCATGTATCCTTGCTTTTGGAACTGGTGTTACAAGTTGATTGTTACCTCTGCTTCCCTGCTCTTTCAATTCAGTGTATATTCTGTTTATCTAACACATCCCCTTCTGACCCAACTCTTCATCAAACACCAATATTCATCTCCATGTGAACATTGCTGTGGAACACAGCAAACATGGCAGCATTTCTAACCGTAAAGAGAAAAACAAATAGTGCCATTTAAGAGAAACAAGCACAGAAAACAAAAATTGGATACATCAATACACTTCTTTAAAGCCCCTTTGCTGCTTGCTTGTCTAAAACTAGGAATGTGGTTAAAATAGGTAGTTAGTGATCCTAATTGAGCTATTAATTCTTCTTCTAATGCCTTTACCTTTTTTCTGTCATATAATACAGTTATCTGTATCACTGTTCACCTATGATGCATGTTGTGATTTTTCAGATGAGGTGCGGCCAATTTGCAGAAATTCAAAAGTATAGATTAAAGGAGACAAGCACATGACTTAGACTAGGCTGTACCCTGAGACAGGAGGCATGCAGAGGATTGAACTTAAGGAGAGGGGTCGTTTAGTAAAAAAAAAAAAAAGGTGAGGCAACAATTGGAAGTCTCAAGTGAAGGTCGAAATTATCATGCAGGGGTTTAGGAACGTAGAGTAGATTCCTGAGTTTGCATGCACTCTAAGCATGCCAAACTCTAGAAGGAAACATCATAATTGGCATATGGAATAATGCTATATTTGGTACTTTAGATGAGAATCAGGTGACTAATACTGCTAGGCCATTGAAAGACCACCGCATCAGCATAGTCTGCTGATCATCTGGGGGTGGCAGCATAAAATAATGGTTGTGTGCTGTAGGGAAATATCCAGGCTGTGCTTCACTGAAGCAGTAACCTACTGATCAATGGGGATTTGGTATTTTAATATGAAGCATTCGTCGTCTCGCAGTATTCTTGCAGTTTTAGGTTATAATTTAGTACTAAATACTGTAGTCTTCGAGCGAAAGGCTGTAACGGGAAGCTTTGCTAATAAACTAAAAGCTGGTTTCGGATAGTCTGGTGATTTTAATTATATGTACACTACAGTCCAATTTTTAAAAGTAGGTAGGGTTTTACTCAAGGTTACTGAGCAGTTTTTATGGAATAAGGTTCTACCCATATACTCCCCACCCCAATCTGGACGGTCTTAAATTATGGGCTTAACATATAACAAAGTGCGCTCTGTCCTAAGGTCCCATCATCTCAGTGGTCCTCTAGTTAGATAGATGGGATGACAAGAAGTCTGCCACTGCCTGAGCTTAGACTTTTATCAGAGAGAATGAAATTGTGTAGAACTTCTACCCCAAGGGCTAGTTCAAGGGTCAGTCTAGCCAACACTAAACCATTGGCTACTTAGGTAATCTGTGAGATTTCCTGTAACAAAATGCATATCTGCATACTTTAACATTGGTGCAGTGACAATCCACCTTTATTGGTGGTAACATGTGTATACTAATAAATAAAACAGTTGACTTCCATGGTCCAAGCTAGTCCTAATGCAGACCTATAGCATTTGAAATAACCATTTCCAATGAAACCAGTCAAGTTTATAGCACTTATAATTTGCCTCTCGCCTTAACTAAACCAGTCCGGCAGTGTTTAACATAAGCTTTCAAATAAGTCAAAAAGTGCACTCTTTTTTTTTTTTTTTTTAGTGGAAGCAGAAAATGTCGGCCCAACCTCATGCTGTTGTCAAGAAAACCAACATGTGGGTGGAGCCTAAGCCCCCCTCACTCCCTTCAGTAGTCTTGAAAACTTTATCTGGTGATCACAAAGTCTGACTACATCTGTGTTGTCTACACCGTCCTCAAATTGCCCTTTGCCCTCCCAGCCCCATCTCACCCATTACAAAAAAAACTGTATTTGGTATCCTGCCACTCTTGCCACAACTGTACGTTCTGTCCACTCCTCCGTCAACCCGTACAAACATGCACCCAAACTAGTGTCCTCCCACCCTCACCATCCAACCTCCACGCCTCCAGACAAAGTCCTTACCTAGAGTTCTGCATTGCTCCCAAGCTATCTACCCTCTTTGTAATCCCTCCCACTCCTTGCATAGCCTGCCCTCTGATTTCCATGGCCTAAAGGGTCAGTGCAGCGCTAACAGCAACTCTTTGAGTACAGTGCATAATTGTGGAAAGAATTTCCCTGTCCTACAGTATCTGTAGAGACTCCGAGTTGGTGGGGTTACTGTCACCAATGTTCTCCGATCACCCTTGCTCTATGGAGCACCAAGAAGGGCCTAACAATGTGAGTGAAACAGGCAGTCATCAGGCTTCTGCTTTGGCTAGATCTCTGATGAAGTAGGTTAAGACATAGGAAGTAAGCACGTTCCTTACAATGTAGCGACAGTGGAAAATAGGGAGAGCCATGCATGTTGTCAATAACTTTTATTTCAGCCCCCACAATCTTCTGTACAATTTCCTTTCATGAACGATCTGATATCAAAGCAACTTCCTACATAGCAATCCCTTTACGATGCCTTGTCCTTTAATTTTGTCATAGACTTTTTGAATAGAGCAGGAGACAGATTAACAAAAAAATAAAAATGTGCTAGTGTCATGCTTAGTCGATGGTGACATGCCAAATACTTTGTTCACCCATTGCTTATCTGTTATTTTGGTGCTGATATTCTAATAAGCCCCCTTTTTTTTTTTTTTTACTAAAATCAACAACCTTAATAATTATTATAATTATTAAAACCAGTCATACTGGCATGAAGTGCATAAGCCAAACACTGAATTCTGAAGTGTTATCAAGTTTACAAATGTATCTGAGCAGCCTTCTCTAAGATTTTTTCAAATCATATTGGATGCACTAAATTCCTGAAACCCAAATAGGAATTGATCTTAGCGCAATTCCTGTGCAATATGAAGCTTTTGTGTTGAAAGCATAGTGCCTTCCTTTTGTGCTCTCCGTTTGTTTCTCCTCCCCCTGCTGAAATCTGAACACTACAGATCTGTGTGTGTAGAGACCATAGATAAGACAGTGTGTTTTTGGTGGGCCGACTATCTCGTTTTGATTATTGTGAACTAGTTGGAAAACTTAAAATTGGAACTGCAACATGCTAGTAACTTGGGAATTGATCCGTATCCATGCTCCATTTTGTGAACAGAGCAGCTCTTTCGAGAAGAGTACGGGCGAGCAGTAAAACAGTCTTGATGTTTTCTACCACCTTTGAATTTATATATGTTACCAAATTAAAACAATTTTCTCTTGTTAGATTTCTATACTCTGACGAGGTTCAGATTGGACCAGAAACAGTTATGACCACACTGTACACTGCAAAAAAGTATGCCGTTCCAGCACTTGAAGCGCACTGTGTGGATTTCCTGAAGAAGAACCTTCGAGCCGACAATGCTTTCATGCTCCTAACTCAGGTATGTTGATGTCCTCTTACTACCACTCACCCACACACTTTCTCTAGAGTCTCCTATGTAGGCAGATCTGTGGAAGTGGTTTACAATGAAGAGTTGCTGCTGTGCATCATCTCTACCAAAGCCAAGTGCAATAGAAAACTATCTCACTTTGTGCCGGGTGCTGTAGCAGCATGCTGATACTTATTGTTTATCTGGTGCTGGTTACCTCTTCAGTTTCACCCAGTGTTAATATGCCAAAGACACTGCTGAGCCCAGCCAGTAGTGCAAACCACTCCACAGTACAAATATCCTGACTTTCTTTTTCAAGGAGATTATCACCCCCTCAGGCAGCGTAATTCACATACTTGGTATCCATAGGCGGTCCGTATACAATGACCAGGAGTGAATTTTAGTGGTTTGCCACTGTTGTCTTGGGTCCACCACTACTGGTGCACTACCAATGGAAAGCTGTATTGCCGCCTTTGTGCACAGGGATCTCCAACGATAACCGAGTTTAAGGAGGCGGCTGAGCGCACAGGCTTTAAACTTGAAGGTATGTGACATATGGAAATTCTTATGCTTCCTCACAAAGTAGCTACTTCACACTGAAGTTTCTCTAATGTCCAGCCGGAGTTTCACTTGTAAGGAGAGCACATAGTTATTTTCAGATTGTCGCAGCTTTGCTTTTAAAAGCATGATCTACACAAAAACCAGAAAGCTAGCGGTGAACCACCGCAGGCACTTCTCTTGTGTTTATATAGTGGATGCTAGAGTTGTATAAGTTGGGGCCTGATGATTGATATAATGCCATTTGAGAAATGTTTGGTGATGCCAGCAGTCGTAGGAAGTCTTATGGTGTACTGCAGGTCGTATTCAACCAGCTACTGGAGCTTAATCACGTTAACCATAGCTGTCTGCCCTAGTTCCTTGGTATCTCTGGGTGAATGGCAGAATTGCTCAGTGGGTTGAATCTGACTGAGTATCTTCCAAACCCAGTTCAGAATATAATAGCCCATAACCTCTCCCTTGCCCCCTACACATACATATGTATTACACGTAAAGGAGAACCCCAAGCACACTGCGTCATATATAATAAGCCTAGATCAGACAATTCTGTTCCTTGTTTTGAAGTGCTGGTTTATTTACAAGCGTCACAAGATGTAGACAAAATCTTCATGGAGCAGCTGTTGACCTGTTTTGTCCCATTGACTTTATCAGGGCTGATGAAGTCTTACATTAGAGTTCAAGGTATCATGGTCAAGCAACATGATTAGCTGAAGCTTAGTGGCCCTGGTTAGGCTGAAATGAGTCTCATTGAAAAACCTTTAAAACAGGGCATGTGGCTAGTACTTAGACAACCACATATGGCTGGAGAAAGGCACTGATAGTGATGAGCTGTATGTTGTGAACTGGAGATCCAAATAGTGGTGGGACATACACATGTATGCTAGGCCTAGGCAAAATTTAAACTCTGCGGCATAATTTTGATTGTAATGCGAAATTCCTCAAATTATGCCAATACGTGAATCATGTAATTAGACCTCTGTTCAGAGTTAAAGTATAGTGCAGGAACAACGTGAAAAAAACAGAATTCAAACTGCTGATCGCTGCAGTTGATTTATTTTTTGGTGTTTTTTTATTTTTTAGCTTGAAATGCATTGTCGGAAATTGCTGCAAGGAAGCATTTCATGATTAAAAAAAAACAGTGCTAAATAACAGAGTTGCATTTTTAAAATTTTCTGAAAATGTCACTTTCTGAGAAAGGAAATTGAGTGAATTTTCCACACCTATATTGCATATACCTCAACCCACACACTCTAACCTCTCCCTCCTGGCATCCACCAATACTCCTACACACACACTCACTCTGCCCCCCCCACACACACACGCACACTCTGCCCCCACACACTGACCTCTGACCTGTTTTAGATCTAGAGCTCGCCCCCCACGTCCGCAGCACCACCTTGCTGTCTCGTGCCCCTGACCCCCGCCCACGCTGCTGCTAGCGTGTTCGAGGCCCTGGTAAGCTTCACTAGACCTGTGTGCCGCTTTCCGCCGTTCTGTAAGTGTTTTTCCACTTTTTTCAGCGCCTTGCCTCCTTGCGCTCTTGCCCCCATTGTGCCCCTTCTGATCGCTGTACCCCGATTGTATTTGTGCCATCATTGTATTTTGTGACTTTTAACTTTTTGCCTTACTGTTGTGCCTTGTTTTTCCTGTTTTTTTCGCCTCTTGGGCGCTCCCCCTTGCCGCTGCCTCCCTGCGGCCCCGCCCCCCTCGTGCCCCCATTCGCCACTCCCTCCCACCTCCCAGCTGCTCCTCCCTCCCTTCTTAATGGCTGGCGCTGCGCGTCGCGAGTGAGTGACCTCTGACCTGTTTTAGGTCTAGAGCTCGCCCCCTACGTCCGCAGCACCACCTTGCTGTCTCGTGCCCCTGACCCACGCTGCTGCTAGCGTGTTCGAGGCCCTGGTAAGCTTCACTAGACCCGTGTGCCGCTTTCCGCCGTTCTGTAAGTGTTTTTCCCCTTTTTTCAGCGCCTTGCCTCCTTGCGCTCTTGCCCCCATTGTGCCCCTTCTGATCGCTGTACCCCGATTGTATTTGTGCCATCATTGTATTTTGAGACTATTTTAACTTTTTGCCTTACTGTTGTGCCTTGTTTTTCCTGTTTTTTTTCACCCCTTGGGCGCTCCCCCTTGCCGATCTCTCCTTGCCGCTGCCTCCCTGTGGCCCCGCCCCCCTCGCGCCCCGATTCGCCGCTCCCTATCGCCTCCCAGCTGCTCCTCCCTCCCTTCTAATGGCTGGCGTCGCGAGTGAGCGACCTCTGACCTGTTTTAGGTCTAGAGCTCGCCCCCCACGCCCGAAGCACCACCTTGCTGTCTCGTGCCCCTGACCCCCGCTGCTGCTAGCGTGTTCGAGGCCCTGGTAAGCTTCACTAGACCCGTGTGCCGCTTTCCGCCGTTCTGTAAGTGTTTTTCTACTTTTTTCAGCGCCTTGCCTCCTTGCGCTCTTGCCCCCATTGTGCCCCTTCTGATCGCTGTACCCCGATTGTATTTGTGCCGTCATTGTATTTTGTGACTATTTTAACTTTTTGCCTTACTGTTGTGCCTTGTTTTTCCTGGTTTTTCGCCCCTTGGGCGCTCCCCCTTGCTGATCTCTCCTTGCCGCTGCCTCCCTGCGGCCCCGCCCCCCTTGCGCCCCCATTCGCCGCTCCCTCCCGCCTCCCAGCTGCTCCTCCCTCCCCCCTCCCTTCTTAATGGCTGGCGCTGCGCGTCCGCTGGCGCGCCAGAGGCAAGCCGTCTGCACCCGTCCGCGCCTGGACCGCGCCCAGCGCCACCCCCCCTGGTCCTCACGGCCCCCGCACCACCAGCCTTCGCTACTCGGCCAGCGAACTCCTCGCCCTTAACCCTGGCTCCTCCACAGCCTGCTTCCAGACCACACCAAAGGACCCTTCTCCTGCCGCTCCTGCAACTTCTCCTGCAACAGAACAACGAAGCCTGCAGCAACCAACACCAACCACCTCCACTGCATCCACCTCAACACACGCTCTGCACGAAAGCACGCCATCGAGCTCTGGGACCTGCTTGACACCACTGCCCCAGACGTAGCCTTCCTGACCGAAACCTGGTGGAACGACTCCCCGGCCCCAGACATAGCCATCGCCACCCCTGACGGCTACAAGATCACCAGAAGAGATCGCACCAACGGAATCGGTGGAGGAATAACCATCGTCCACAAATCCACCCTCCAGGTCCTCACCCACACGGACGACACCCTCAAGACAGCAGAACACCTTCACTTCCAGATCCACACAGACCCCAACACCACCCTCAGAGGAACTCTCATATAACGACCACCAGGACCAAGAGCCCCCTTCAGCGAAACCATCTCCGACCTCGCAAGCACCCACGACCTCAACTTCCACCTGGATAACAACAACGACGCCAACACCGCATCACTGACCACCAACCTCTGTCTCAGACAACTGGTCAACACACCCACCCACATCGCCGGTCACACTCTAGACCCTCTCTTCTCTGCTAGCAACCACATCTCCTTCAGCCACACCACCGAACTCCACTGGACCGACCACCACTGCGTCCACTTTACATTCAAGAAACACACCGAACACCACCGCCCCCCACTACCACTGCGCCGCCGCTGGGGCAAAGTCAGAGAGGACCAACTTACCAGCACCCGCGCCAAGAACCCGCCGACCAACCCTACTGACCCGAACTCAGCAGCCACCAACCTCCAACAGTGGATCCTCAACAGCGCCAACATCCTCGCCCCACTCAAGAGACCCACCGTCAACCAAGAAAAGAAAAAAGCAGCCTGGTTCACAGACGAACTGATCACCTCCAAAAGCACCTGCCAGAAACTTAAGAAAAAATGGCTTCTCGAGCGCACGCCCGACAGTCTGGCAACTCACAAGGAAGCCACCCGCAAGCACCATCAACTGATCCGACTCACCAAACGCTCCCACTTTACAGAACGCCTAAACAACAACGCACATGACAGCAAGGAGCTCTTCTGCATCGTGAAAGAGCTCTCCAACCCCAGTGCCAACGTCAACGACGTCCCACCATCCCAGAAACTCTGCGACGCACTCTCCACCTTCTTTTATGAGAAAATTGCGGCCATCCACGACAGCCTCAACACCACACCTCCGCCAGAACCCACCCCCGACTACTCCTCCAACACCAACCCCCTCACCTCCTGGACCCACGTAGACGACACCGAAACCCGGAAAACCATGAACACCATCCACTCTGGATCCCCCTCAGACCCCTGCCCACACCACGTCTACAACAAAGCCGACGCCACCATCGCCCCCCATCTTCGCAAGATCATCCATCTTTCCTTCGACACTGCGACCTTCCCGGACAGCTGGAAGCACGCCGACATCCAAGCTCTCCTCAAGAAACCCAAGGCTGACCTCAACGACCTCAAAAACTTCCGCCCGATCTCCCTCCTCCCCTTCCCAGCGAAGGTCATCGAGAAGATCGTCAACGCCCAGCTCACCCACTACCTAGAAGACAACTCCATCCTAGACCCCTCCCAATCCGGCTTCAGACGAAATCATAGCACCGAAACTGCGCTCCTCGCCGCCACGGACGACATCAGACAACAAATGGACAATGGCGAGACTTCAGCCCTCATCCTCCTAGACCTCTCCGCAGCGTTCGACACAGTCTGCCACCGCACCCTACTAACTCGTCTCCACCAAGCCGGAATACAAGACAAAGCCCTCAAATGGATCTCCTCTTTCCTCTCCGGCAGAACCCAGAGAGTCCGACTCTCACCCTTCCGCTCCGAAGCCACCAACCTCATCTGCGGCGTCCCCCAAGGCTCCTTGCTAAGCCAGACGCTGTTCAACGTCTACATGGCCCCCCTCGCACAAGTGGCCCGCCAACACGACCTCAGCATCCTCTCCTACGCCGACGACACCCAGCTCATCCTCTCCCTCACCAAAGACCCACACACCGCCAAAGCCAACCTCCATGAGGGACTGAAATCCATCACCGAATGGATGAGAGACAGCTGCCTAAAACTAAACTCCGACAAAACGGAAGTTCTCATCCTCGGACGCACCCCCTCAGCCTGGGACGACTCCTGGTGGCCCACTGCACTGGGACCCCAGCCTACTCCAGCCAACCACGCACGCAACCTCGGCTTCATCCTCGACTCTGCCCTCACCATGTCCAAACAAGTCAACGCAGTCTCCTCCTCCTGCTTCAACACCCTGCGCATGCTCCGAAGAATCTACAAGTGGATCCCGACGGAGACCAGAAAAACTGTGACCCAGGCCCTCGTCAGTAGCAGACTGGACTACGGCAACGCACTTTACACAGGCATCCCAGCAAAAGACATCCAACGACTCCAACGCATCCAGAACGCATCCGCCCGCCTGATCCTCGACATACCCCGCCAATGCCACATCTCCCACCACCTGAAGGACCTCCACTGGCTCCCCGTAGACAAGAGGATCACCTTTTAAACTACTCACCCACGCGCACAAAGCACTACACAACGCCGGACCCGCCTACCTGAACAACAGACTCAACTTCTACGTCCCCACCCGCCAACTCCGCTCGGCCGACCTCTCCCTCGCCATCGTCCCCAGAATCCAACGCAAGACCTCCGGCGGCAGATCCTTCTCCTACCTCGCCGCCAAGACCTGGAACTCCCTCCATGCGCCAGACCCCGGACCTCCTCACCTTCAGGAGACTCCTCAAGACATGGCTCTTCGACCGATAGCAGCTGCCCCCCTCAGCGCCTTGAAACCCTAACAGGTACATAGTGCGCTCTATAAATGTTTTGATTGATTGATTGCCCCCATACACACTCACTCTGACCCCCACACACACTCACTCTGCCCCCCCACACACACACACTCTGCCCCCACACACACACACACTCACTCTGCCCCCCACACACACACTCACTCTGCCCCCCACACACACACTCACTCTGCCCCCCACACACACACTCACTCTGCCCCCCACACACACACTCACTCTGCCCCCCACACACACACTCACTCTGCCCCCCCCACACACACACACTCACTCTGCCCCCCCCACACACACACACTCACTCTGCCCCCCCACACACACACACTCACTCTGCCCCCCCACACACACACACTCACTCTGCCCCCCCCACACACACTCACTCTGCCCCCCCCACACACACACTCACTCTGCCCCCCACACACACTCACTCTGCCCCCCACACACACTCACTCTGCCCCCCACACACACTCACTCTGCCCCCCACACACACTCACTCTGCCCCCCACACACACTCACTCACTGCCCCCCACACACACACTCACTCACTGCCCCCCACACACACACTCACTCTGCCCCCCACACACACACTCACTCTGCCCCCCACACACACACTCACTCTGCCCCCACACACACACTCACTCTGCCCCCCACACACACACTCACTCTGCCCCCCCCACACACACACTCACTCTGCCCCCCACACACACACACTCACTCTGCCCCCCACACACACACACTCACTCTGCCCCCCACACACACACTCACTCTGCCCCCCACACACACACACACTCACTCTGCCCCCCACACACACACACTCACTCTGCCCCCCACACACACACACACACTCACTCTGCCCCCCACACACACACTCACTCTGCCCCCCACACACACACACACTCACTCTGCCCCCCACACACACTCACTCTGCCCCCCACACACACTCACTCTGCCCCCCACACACACACTCACTCTGCCCCCCACACACACACTCACTCTGCCCCCCACACACACACTCACTCTGCCCCCCACACACACACTCACTCTGCCCCCCACACACACACTCACTCTGCCCCCCACACACACACTCACTCTGCCCCCCACACACACACTCACTCTGCCCCCCACACACACTCACTCTGCCCCCCACACACACTCACTCTGCCCCCCACACACACTCACTCTGCCCCCCACGCACACTCACTCTGCCCCCCACGCACACTCACTCTGCCCCCCACGCACACTCACTCTGCCCCCCACGCACACTCACTCTGCCCCCCCACGCACACTCACTCTGCCCCCCCACGCACACTCACTCTGCCCCCCCACGCACACTCACTCTGCCCCCCCACGCACACTCACTCTGCCCCCCCACGCACACTCACTCTGCCCCCCCACGCACACTCACTCTGCCCCCCCACGCACACTCACTCTGCCCCCCCACGCACACTCACTCTGCCCCCCCACGCACACTCACTCTGCCCCCCCACGCACACTCACTCTGCCCCCCCACGCACACTCACTCTGCCCCCCCACGCACACTCACTCTGCCCCCCCACGCACACTCACTCTGCCCCCCCACGCACACTCACTCTGCCCCCCCACGCACACTCACTCTGCCCCCCCACGCACACGCACTCTGCCCCCCCACGCACACTCACTCTGCCCCCCCACGCACACGCACTCTGCCCCCCCACGCACACGCACTCTGCCCCCCCACGCACACGCACTCTGCCCCCCCACGCACACGCACTCTGCCCCCCCACGCACACGCACTCTGCCCCCCCACGCACACGCACTCTGCCCCCCCACGCACACGCACTCTGCCCCCCCACGCACACTCACTCTGCCCCCCCACGCACACGCACTCTGCCCCCCCACGCACACGCACTCTGCCCCCCCACGCACACGCACTCTGCCCCCCCACGCACGCACTCTGCCCCCCCACGCACGCACTCTGCCCCCCCACGCACACTCACTCTGCCCCCCCACGCACACTCACTCTGCCCCCCCACGCACACTCACTCTGCCCCCCCACGCACACTCACTCTGCCCCCCCACGCACACTCACTCTGCCCCCCCACGCACACTCACTCTGCCCCCCCACGCACACTCACTCTGCCCCCCCACGCACACTCACTCTGCCCCCCCACGCACACTCACTCTGCCCCCCCACGCACACTCACTCTGCCCCCCCACGCACACTCACTCTGCCCCCCCACACACACACACTCTGCCCCCCCACACACACACACTCTGCCCCCCCACACACACACACTCTGCCCCCCCACACACACACACTCTCACACGGCCCCCACACACACACTCACTCTCACACGGCCCCCACACACACACACTCACTCTCACACGGCCCCCACACACACACTCTCACTCTCACACGGCCCCCACACACACACTCTCACTCGGCCCCCACACACACACTCTCACTCTCACACGGCCCCCACACACACACTCTCACTCTCACACGGCCCCCACACACACACTCTCACTCGGCCCCCACACACACACTCTCACTCTCACACGGCCCCCACACACACACTCTCACTCTCACACGGCCCCCACACACACACACACTCTCACACGGCCCCCACACACACACACACTCTCACACGGCCCCCACACACACACACACTCTCACACGGCCCCCACACACACACTCTCACACGGCCCCCACACACACACTCTCACACGGCCCCCACACTCTCACACGGCCCCCACACCCTCACACACACCCCCACTCTCACTCTCTCTCACACACTCTCACTCTCTCTCACACACTCTCACTCTCTCTCACACACTCTCACTCTCTCTCACACACTCTCACTCTCTCTCACACACTCTCACTCTCTCTCACACACTCTCACTCTCTCTCACACACTCTCACTCTCTCTCACACACTCTCACTCTCTCTCACACTCCTACCTTCAATCTAGATGCATGAATGGCAGCCACGAGTCTCAAGATTTGTACTCCAAGCCAGACCTGTGTTAAGATTTACATCTCTAGTTTTTTGGGGTCGAGCGCGCAAAGCGCTCCGTCCCTGGTGTAATCTCTATGTTGGCTTTTAACTACACCGATCAGTTTGGTTGGTTTGTGGGCTTGCCTTTTAAAATTCACTTGATTTCATTAGTGAAAGGCATGCATACGTCATGCCTTTTCTGGTGTTTAGCTCTCCTCGAGCACCGGTATAGTTCTGAAACATACAAGTCTGTGTTTTCCGTATGGTTTTTGGACTACTCTTTCTTTTTAATTCGTAGGCAGCGCAATCTCTCTGGGAAACCTTGTCACATGGATAATCGCAATTTTGCCAGTTACATGGATAATTGCACTTTTTCCACAGATAATTGCACTTTTGACAGTAACATGGATAAACACGCATTTGCCGATATGCTTCATTGCGTGCAAACTTCTGTTTCCCTTTCTGTGTCTGCTTCATGTTCATGGCGGCCGTCTGCCCGGTTATGTGAAACTGTTTTACTTTTCATTTTCAGTTTATGTAGCAAGAAAAGTCCGGTTAGGAGTTTACAATGCTAATAGCTTTAACTCGAGCAAACGCAAGACCCATTGCATTGCAAATGCTTGTTATTTTTTACCAAGCAGTGACAGTTTAATTAATGTACGCCTTTTCAGCTTGAGTTCTCCAACAAGAAACAATCTGGTCCATTTTGAGTCCGACCCAACTTGTTAATAATTGTTATAAAATTCAAGCCTTGAATAATTATAAAAATGTTACTAGACCTGCAGATCGAGTAACCTGAATAATCTACTTGACCGGAGTATAATGTACTTGACCAGTCAGTGGGTCTCAAATTGTGTGATCCGAGACAAATATTTTATTTTACAGTCTCACCTTTTTCTACATTCTCACATATGAGTGCACCTTCAAATATGTGAGCTTGGCATTTCTGGTGTACAAAAAAAGTCTCTTATTTAATTAGACTAAATGTTTGTTACGTAATAAGAATCTAGCCCACATATAGAGGACATATGATCCACGACTTGCCACTTCGCTTACTAATAGCGTAGCCATCAGGGCAGGAGTGTTTCTCAGTTTGTTTAAAATCTCACTTTTAATAAGTATATCACCAAAGCATGGTGTGGTAGCGCACTGTCATTTTCCAAGAAATATCCAAAAACCATTCCACTAACTTGCAGCTTTACTAATAAAACTATATCGTGTATTAATAATAATCTGTGTAAATTGGGTTTCAGAAAATAATTTATCATTTGCAAATCGCCAAGCAAAGTGTTTTGTTTTCATTCTTTTAAAATATTTTTTCATCACACAAGTACAAAAATTGGCTTTCACATCTACTGAAATATATTTTGAAATGTTTGCAGACACAACATTTAAATAACTCTTTGTACAGCAGGTCAGAGTTCACCTTACAAAATCCGGAACTATGCAGTCAGAATGAACATTAATTGTAAGACAAACTGACTTTTGACCTCTGTCTCTGAAACATTTTCGAGGCCTGAAATGTAAGAAGAGAAAGTGGAATCCCCCCCTTTCCCTTCAAGGAAAGCGTGCTTGCAGTTGCACTCTCTTGTAGATTCCATCCATAAACATATGATGGCTGTCTGTAAAGTCTCTGCAATGGCGAGATTCAGGTAAATAATGGGCAGGTACAGGTGCGCAAAAGTCTTGTTTTTGGAGCATCTCATTTCGAATAAAATGCCTGATCCCAGACTTAGTCACTTATCAGAAGTAAGAACTTTAGTTAAATTGGATAACTTTAATTTCATCCTAACACTTTACTAAGTTGTTAGTAATCCTGAGCACTGTGAGTGGACTTTAACCTCCCTGTACAGCTTCAGTTCACATGTGTGTGAACAGCTAGTTTTAGTGGCTGCTTCAAGTGAAGTTTTTTTGGTGACTGTCATTTTATTTATTCTTGCAAGCTGTCACTTGTCCTTGGTGTCAAGATAGACATGACAAGCAGTTGTGCACTGGTGCCATCCATCTGAACCTGAATTGTTTGTGCAGAAACTCATCGTCCTCCATTCTCCAGGAAAGAAAACTACCTTGAAGGGGCTAGCCTGAAACAATATTAGCTTGCGTACTCAAAGCCAATTTTGTATATTTTGCATAGAGACAAGATTTGCTTATGTATCACCAAGGTGAGCAGATCAGATTCCATGCAGGAAGCACTAGTAAAAGATTTGCATTAAATTCCGAAAAGGAAATGGATGCAGTAATGATGCAAAATTCTCCTACATCTATGAAATAGGCACAGTGTGAGAATGAACAGCGAATGTCACTCGGGGAGACAGTAGGTAACCATCTAAGATTCTTCTTCATATAGAGCTGACAGCGCAAGCAGCAACATGTAAATCCTGCACACGCCTTCCACTATCTCTGCAGATAGCATTCTTATGGCAGGAGCAGCTAGCGCATGCTTTCAACAAAGAGAATTGGGATTGCCTAGCATAATTGATGCAACCACCATATATTCCCCAGAGTCAGTGAAAATCTTACCAGTGAATGCTTTGCTTTGTGTTACTATAGATATACCACCCCTCTGGTCTTGCACATGAAGTGAAAAATAACACCCACAATGGGGAAAGAAATGATGCCTCTTATTTCCTTTGTAGAGTTTGACCAACACATCCGTCTGCCCACCTGCTGAGTTCACCACCTTACCCCTGACAACTTGCCACTAGGCCGATCTCTCTTAAGCCTCCATGAACTCCCACCCCCTCCCCAAAATTATCTAAGACTTTCTCGCTATTGAGCAGTTCTTCTGAAACGTACAAACTTTGTTCTTGAGGAAAGGGAACTGCTTGTGCCTCCAATCTTAGAACAGCCCCATGACTATTTTGATATCTCAATTTTCAATTGGCTGTTTGGATGTGTTTTTCTGCTACAATTGGAATGCTTGAAAGTCTATTTTACAGATATATCAGTAAGCTGATAGCACTCTGTAACATCAGTAGCACTTGCTGCACTGTTTGCAATTATTATAAAATGGTGACCATCTTGAAATGGTATTATACGTACACTTTTATTGTACTGTTTTACCATTCCAAGGTAGACATCCTATAAATAGTAGCTAATGGTGTGGTGACAGTGAATATTGAGCCCTTACAAAAACATCTGAAAAAAGGATCCTATAGAAAAGAAAGCACATTTTTCTTGTGACATTGATTTTTCAGCTACTTTAGTCTGTTAACTTATTAACAGCACATTATAAGCAAAATTAATAGCATGTTGTACAGCTATCCTACCTATTGGCTTTACCAGTGCTTGTTTGGTCTGTTGATACCAACCTCTGTTTTTTCAGTACCCACAAATTAGGATTTGGGTCAGCCCCTTCAAACAATTGGTTTGCTTGAGTTGAGCCTCCTTCTGTCATTGGCTTAAGACTTGATTAACCAGATATTTCTTCAGCCCAAAGGAGTCTCTTATTCCTACCAAAATGATATTGGCTATTTGGGCGTATCCTTCCACCTACTACTAAGTGCTACCACTGCCATACCTGAGGAATAATTTGAATCTGAAAAGAAATCTAGGGCATTAGACAGTGTCGCATTTAATGATTTTCTCATACATACATTAAATACAAATCAGAATATTTTTGTTCTGTTAGACACATTGGTTCACTTTACATTAAAGCAAGATGCCAATTGGCCTTGTATATAATGAGTTCTGTTAACTATTTAGTTACCTAGCAACCACATTCTGCCACTGAACTACTGAGAAGCAGCACACTGAGCAGCTCATCTGCCTGTACTACCGGGCTGACCATGCAAAACCTGCCCCGAGAATCTTGTCTGGGTTCACTGGATAGACTTTGGGACAGATGAGAAACTTTTCGTTTTCCCATGCCGCCCTGTTTTATATGGAAGAAAGTAGTGAAAGTTCTGCACAAGTAAGTTAAACCATGAATTATTGAGGAGACGATTGCCCCATAATAATCTGTAGTCATAGCATTTATACCCCAACTAAATGCATTGGTTGTGTGATGTCCAGTGCCTGTCCTGCCTTTAGTGTTTATACTTGTGTCTGTTTCAGTAATATTTATTCCTATAATTATCCACCAATCTACCCATGATTAACTCGCCACATAATGTACAGTGGAAAATTAAATATTATTGGTAAAAATGTTTTAAAAAATATGAATGGGAAATTATTAGTCGGTGCAGTTTGCATGGGAAGACAAGCCCTTATCTAAGAAATTTTCAGTCTGAGATATCCAAGAGTGATTTGATAGAGTTTAGGTGGATGGTGGTAGAGTTTAAGAACGAGTTGGTCTATGCGGTTGGGGTGAGGATGAAGGATTGTGGGTGGGAGGCAAGTGTCTGTTCAGCAGGCATTTTGTTCCAGACAGAAAAATAGAGCATTAGTAAGTATGCTGATGTATTTGTTGAGGTCTGAGTTTCCATAACAATCCAGCCATCATCGTAAGGTGATTTGGGCTCATTGCCACAGTCAGCCAGCCATTAATACCTCAGATTGCTTTAGTCAGCCAGCCATTAATGCCTCAGATTGCTCTGTCTGTAATATTTATCATGGTGTGCATTTCTTGATAAATGAATCATCCGAAAAAGCATGTCACCTCTCCATCGAAGTTACACTTGGAAGCATATGAACCCACCACCCTAAGGCCTGACCTCATGATGCAAGTATTTGAGTTGTTTTGTTAGAGGTGTAGACGTCCATTGCCACACCATACTGTTCTCGGGAAGGTTATCCTGTGTTCGTCATTTGCTCTCTTTGTGACTGTTCGCAGTGATTTTTTGAACAGATCTTTTCATATGGATAAAAAGCTTTGGTGTATGTTAAGTAATTACTACTTTCATGTGGAGTAAATTATTTTTTGTATACATATTTATTCCAGTACAGATAAGAAATCTTTACCTTTAGGTAATGTTAAAATTGGGTTCTTTTGAGGATCCTTTTGTAAAGAACGTTTGCTCTTGAACATGGTTTAAAAATTGTTGTTAAAAAGTTTTCCTTTTCTTTGTGGTAGGCACGACTGTTTGATGAACCTCAACTGGCCAGTCTATGCCTGGAAAACATTGATAAGAACACCTCTGATGCAATCAATGCAGAAGGCTTCACAGATATTGATCTAGGTAATCATCCTAGTAAGAGGCTGCATGGTTCTGTGGGACATGGTCAGAATTAAGATGTTTCCCTGCTCTCCATGTGCTATGAACTAAAACAATTGTTGGGCCTACTTCCCTCAACAATATAAATGTTCTTTATCCTGGAATGTTTGGTGTTAGTAAACATGATTTTAATGCACAAGTGTGGAGATCCAAAAACACATTTTAATTGAGAAAAATATCATTTTTTTAAATGAATTTTACTGAGAATACAAGACTGTCAAAAGGCGTCTCTCTTAATCCAGTTTGCCAGAATTTGAAAATAAAAACCTTGATATTGTGAAAATCCTCTTAAAAATTCTTCACAGTCAAAAGCAGGAAAGTTCATGTTTGCGATCTTTGGTGCAATGGTTCCTGAACACATCTTAGCCTTAGATGGCTTTTTTTTTTAACCCAAATTTAAGCTCAAAGTTTGTGCATTCTCAGATTCATATCTATCTGTTTCATCTCTTTGTAACAATGGGAAACAGGTCTTTGCTCCAAGTGTTTATACCTCATTCATTTGTCAGTGATAACGTTTCTTAAAGGTTGTCCTTCTGAGAGAATAGTGCTGTGGCACAGGCCGGACCACAAATATTTTTTGCTCTTACTGCCGCCTTTTTTTAAATTTTATAATACTTTGCTCCTTGAGTCTGGCCCATATCTTTCCTCTGTGTCCCTCTAATGAGTCTCCCTGGAGCAAATTCAGATTGTTTTCATAGCTCCCTGATGCAGTCAAGTCCACAACAGGATTTTGTTGCCAAAATTAATAAATAGCTAGAGCAAGTTTTTTGTTATGTATTTTAGTTTCCACACCTCCTTTTACAGTTGTCATCAAATACATTTCATTCTAGACGGCTGTGCCTTGCTGACTTTCTGGTCATCTTCCCTTAGGCATTAGCCAGTCTTTGTGGTGAAGTGGACCACCTCCTACAGGGTGAACATTTGTACCGTTGTCTCTACATGCGTTAGAGTTTTAGCAGCCTAACACTGTTACTTTAAAGTAATCCCCCTACTCCTGGCAGGTTGAAACACATTAGTGTTTCCACTGTTCTCCTCTGGTCCAAGCGTCTTCTCACTACCTTGTTTGGCACAGGTTTATCGTAACCCTAAAGGGAGTCTGGCCCGAGTGCATGAATACAGAGCACCACCACTTTTCCTTCAGGGTTTATGTGTAAAAGGTAAACAGGCCTCTGGTTGTTTTTAGATCTGCAAGCCAACCTGGTAGCCAGGAGAAGGGAATCGCCTTAAACTCAAAACTTAGTTTTCCAGCAACAGGGCAAGGAGCCGCAGAGATGATAACCTTGTTGTAAGCCGACAGTGGAGCATTTCCTGAGGAGTTTAGCAGCTCCACTCTAACTAAATTATTTTTACTCAAGTTGACTTTAGAAAAACAAAAGTGATCATTTGTCAACGTCTCTCTTGAGCTTGCAAGGTTTTTAAAGTAATGGGACACTTTTGCCAAATTCAGTTTGAAGCCAGTCCCCAATGAAGTATAAATAGAGTGATGGTCACACATTCTTTAAGGCTGTTATGTTCAGGAATCATTGAAAAACAAAACTTGTAGTGCAAAGCTGAGCTTTGGAAGAGCCAGGTATTTTTCTGTTTAGTTCCTCCGTTGCCATCTTATCTGTCATTGTGCTTTGTCACTCCTGACTTCAAGGCTTTTTCTTTAATTATTGTTTATTCCTTTTCTCTGCAGATACACTAATAGCAGTGTTGGAACGTGACACATTAGGCATTCGGGAAATCAGATTGTTTAATGCCATGGTTCGTTGGTCAGAGGCAGAGTGCCCACGACAGCAGCATCAGGTGACTCCTGAGAACAAGAGAAAAGTACTGGGAAAAGCACTCTCACTCATTCGCTTCCCACTTATGACAATTGAGGAATTTGCAGCAGGTAACTAGTGTTAGAAAACAAAGTACTGTTCGTTGCATTGGCCAAAATAGTAAAACTTCAGATATTGAATGCAGAAATGCCCAAAGCCTTGGGGTCTACGTTTGTGACATGAATCTGTAATCTTCAGACAGTCCACTTCGGAGAGGTTTGTTTAGGTCTAAAATCGGGGATCTATGGCCACCGTGCCTCCATTTAGGAACTTAACATCCTTGTTATGTTATGAGAAACACCACAGCATTTGCTTAATTGCTTGAAGGGGCTGACAAAGTAGCCAGGTTCATAATCATCCAAGGATTAAATGTACATCCAGTAGTTTGAAATGGTCTTGACTGCCAGTCCTGGGTGATTTTTAAACCAGTGCGCCTTATGGTTTTACCCTTTGTTTCTTATAAACCTGAACTTGCCATGTGTGTCTCCAAGCCTCCTCTACCCCTCCACCTGTAGCAGGTTATCATGAACAGACAATGATGAGGGAACAGTGATGTTAACTAAAATAACTTTAGGTCGAGACACGCTTTCTCTTATACTCAGGCCAACCAGCTGGGACCAGCAAACTGGACAACTACATAGCATTGGATGTTGAACCCAGGTGCATGAGTACAAAGTCATTTTTTTCTAATTTAGACAAACTACAATTTATGAAAGTATTTTTGGACATTGGGTCCGCTTCTGTTTGTACCACCCTCTTGGAGAGAAAACAAGATACAGCTTCTGAACCTATGCATGATTGCTTGACAAACTGAACAAAGACTAATTCCTTGATTGCAGTGGCAGCCGAGCATTGATCCAAAATACGAGCAACATCTTGCAACACTACCCTCCAGACAAAGGAGGTAGAAGGTTTTTCTCTTTGAGCACTTGTATAATCACGTTTAGCCTATGTCTGTTAAAGTATCCAAGATTAGAACAATTCCAGCCAGATATGCTGGGGAACCAGGGCACAATATTGACCCATTCATAAAAAACTCCCAGAAGAACAGGTAGTACAGGCAAATGACATTCTAAAGAAGGTAAACTTACTTCACCAGCCTTTATTAACACATCAATACATGTTGCCTATCTAAGTTCTGACAGTTGGCTAATATAGTGGTTTTGGCATGCTATGGCAGTTTATGGATGGTATAATAAACAATGTCCCAGACAACAATAGGTTCACCAAACTTATTCATATACCGCAAGTTTACTCTAAGTATATGTATCTAATTACTTTGCTTGAGTAACTCATACCTGTTGAATTCATGGTTATTGCGGTCAGTGTTTGTTTTTTATATTATTGGGATTCCAGCCCCCTATTCCTAAATTGAACCGCACCCCATATAGTAACTGGATGGCAAGTTACACAGCACATGGGCCTGCCTTTCGACATGAAACCTTTGTTGGGCAATGGCTTTGATGATTCTCTGAGATGATAAAAGTACAGACACCACAAGATCAAATGTTTAATCTCGCAAGTAGTTTGGAACTAGTGGATCAACCCAGTCCTACCATCAGTGCTCTGCCTCATTAAAAAAAGGTCCCAGAACACCAGTCCAACACAGACGACAGGGACTCAAGCCAATGGAGTATACATGTGGGGAGAGCACACTTTACTCCTCCCAATAAGTTCACCACCTGCCAACCTAATGTTGTGTGTGTGTGTGTGTGTGTAATAATTTAAATTCATAGCGGATTGACCTGCAACTTCTTCATTTATTTGTTGTGATGCAGTAAAGGAAAGTGTGACCCTTGTGCTGTTATTTTTTAATTTCATTGTATATTCATTTACGTTTCTAAAATTAATTTAGTGTTGTTTTCAGTCAAGAAATCATTCATCTCTGGAGTTTGTGTCCAGCAGCTTTTCTTTCAAACCCTCTTCTTCTGTCCAGGTCCTGCCCAGTCTGGAATCCTCACAGACCGTGAAGTGGTCAGCCTTTTTTTGCACTTTACAGTGAACCCAAAGCCACGGGTGGAGTTTATAGACCGACCTCGATGCTGCCTGAGAGGGAAGGAGTGCAGTATCAACCGTTTCCAGCAAGTGGAGAGCCGCTGGGGCTACAGTGGCACCAGCGACAGAATACGGTTAGTTTCTCTAAACTGTTAATGATCTGGAAAGGAGGTGTGTTTTATTGAAGTGTTGTTAGTGCAAGTTAAAGATAAGATATTGGAGAACAGCATACGTTTTTGATTAAATCTATTGGTGCATTCCTAATAGACTTTAAATCTTCTACATTGGCTCTCTTGTATTTCAGCTCCACTGTAGAATGGTCTAGTGTTATTATCTCTGCAGCCTTGGGCCACTGTCTATTTTCTTGTGCAGTTAATGCTGCACCTCCTGCCTTGTTTTATCTCTTTTGAAAGTAGACGTTAATATTTTTCCTCAGGTTTCTTTACATAGTACTTCTCTTTATTTGCTTTGAATGTTATTGGTGTCCATGTCTGGATCCTGCACATGTCCATTTCTAGAACGTGAGGATTCTTCCCAATCTCAATTTATAAGTGTGACTGATTTCATAGTCACAGTTCGGTTAATTAACTTTGAGACTCCTCAGTAATGTATTCCTGTTTGCGGAGGAACACTTTCTTCGTAGGCATCTGAAGTAAGTATCTGGACTGGCATGAGTAATGGAATGCCTTCTCAACAGTTATTTCTGTGTGTTTCGTGTACTGTTAACAGTGTGACATGTATACTTTTTGGCTAGGTTTGCACTACGCAGAGGTGACATGTATGCAGTGTTCAGAGAAGGGTTACTCATGGTTTCGCCAGCGCTGGCAGAACCATGCAAGATTTTGAGGATAACCTTTTACTCCAGTATTGGAACTTTCATAGATTCACATGCTTGAATCATTCCCCGTTGTCGAGATGGGAGTCCCCGGTACCTTAGAAAAGACAATGTCCCCAAGGACATAACAGCAATAAGTTTTAGCTCCATTATTTTTAGTAATCTATCCAAGTCCTTATGTAAAAAAAGGCCGAAACTGCAGCATTAACCAATCAGATAACCCCACCCTCTAGAACCCTCCTGAGAGAAGCTCCAGCACTTCCGATTTTCTACCGCATGTCGTGCTAGGAGCCTCGTCTGAGCTCTGAACATTTTGTTCCTATTGTAGTAGATTTTTCCACTTCATCTGAATTTCTTCTTTATTATTGAGTGTTTCTTATTCACACTCAGAATTTCTGGAGCTTGACTCTATCAGCACAATGTCTGACAGAGAGAGGAAAAGTCTCTTCAGAGCCTGCAGTACACGTGCAAAGAAAAGGCTACACTCTGAGGGTCCACATAGAGACTGTCCTTTTTGCCTCTATCATGAACATTCTGCTGCTGATTGCAAGGTATGTCATACCTTTTCCTCAAAAACGTTAAAGGATAGAGAGGGAAGGCTGCTAATATGGGTCCAAAAGCTTAAAACAAGAAAGAACCCTGTCTCCGATTCGGAAAGTGAGCAATCTTCCTGGTCTTCTAAGAAATCCCAAAAGAGGCAAAGATCGCCTCACTCTGAAAAGGGTTCAGAACAACCCTCAAAAACCTTTTAAAAGACGTCCCAGGGGTCTGGTGAAGGCAGCAGTCTCTCAACATCACCTCATGCAAGGACATTTTCCTCAAAGTCTAAACATCGGCCTTCAACTTCAAAGGAGGTGCCTAAACCTTCTTCAGAGCCTTCCACACCTCCACCAAAGGCTCTTGCTACTTTTAGAAAGCCTTCGTCAGCTCCAGATGACAGTATTCTCCTCAAAGAAACCAACCCGGTGTGCCAGAGGATATGGTCTGTATCCCTAGTTTCCTCATCTCTGATCTGCAGCTTATGCTGTCAGACTACAAGAAAAGTTTTCAGTCGGCACCACAGTCTGAGAACATCCCAATGGAACCTCCACCATCGGTACCTGCCACTCCAGTACCACAGTCTATGTTGTCACCTAGATCGGCGAGGAGTACCCCGCAGAGAACCTTCATGCAGGTTACTGACTCCTCGGATGAGGAGAGGGAAGAAGGAGAGCTTCAGGATGCGCATTCTGATTGGGAGAACTATATATTGCCAACCCCTTAATCTCCATTGCCTACTCCGGTGGATTCACCCCAAGGAGATATTTGGGGTTTCCATAATCTCCTTGAAAGAGCACAAAGAGATTTGCGCTGCCCATGCCATCTAAGCAGATGGACTGCTTTCTATGCGACTTAAGGAGCCTTTTCAAAAGAGTATACGCTCAATACCTATAGTAGGTTACATCTGGGAGGAAGGTCTAAAGGTAATGAAGAATCCAGCTACTGTGACAGTGGTCTTACCAAGGTTAGACAAAAAATATAAGGCTCCAGAAGACACTTCAACTTGTCTCATTGGTCATCCGAAGCCAGACTTTCCTAACCCAGGCAGCGCAGAGGCATTAAAAAAATCCATCAATGCCAGTTTCAGCACCCCCAGACAAGGAAGGTAGAAGACTGGACAACATTGGGAAGCGTTTCTCCTCTGTCGGGCTTAAAGTGAGAGCAGCAAACTTGTTGGCAATTTTGGGCAGATACGACAGGCAATTATGGGCTGATATTGCTCCGTATCTGGACCACCTTACGGAAGATTCTAAGGTGGAAGTAAAGAAAATCCTATTGGAGGGGGAGCGCACCTTGACGGAGGTTATAGATTGCGCAATAAATATTGCGCCCACTGCTTTTCGACAGCTAGCTGGTGGGGCGGTGCTCCAACGGCAGGGCTGGCTTAGGGCAACTTCCTTTCGCCTGGGAGTACAAAATAAAGTATTGGACCTCCCGTTTGATGGGGAGGCTCTTTTTGGCAAACACGTGGATGAAGCCTTGCAAGCGATAGAAACTGATAGACAACGCCAGGTCATTGGGGACCCTACAATCCAAAAAGTTGCCTTTTCGAGTCTCCAGGGGTCGAGGAGTCCCATCATATAGAGGGAGTTTTCAGAACTTTCATTATCCCTCATTTGCGACTTAGCATTTCAGACCCCAATATTCACGGAGACCGCAACCCCAGGCGACCTATTCCAGGCCTCCTCCCAGAGGTAGAGCACATCAGAGCAAGGATTCAGTTTAACGCCAATGACCGCTTTCAGGCTCTGGCTACATCCCCACCACCAATTCACAGAATAGGGGGAAGAATATCAAACTTTATTCGCAAATGGCAAGTAACGTTCGACCATTGGGTATTAAAGATAGTTCAATTTGGCCACATTTTGGAGTTCATCCAAATCCCACCTTCACACCCTCCACATACCTTCTTTCAAAAGCATCTAAAACCACTCCGGTTGGAGGTCTTGACCATGCTAAAGAAGGGAGCTATAGAGTTCCTTCTTCGGAAAAGGGCAGAGGTTTTTACTCCATTTTCTTTCTAGTACGCAAAAACTGGGAAGCATGGCGTCCCATTCTCGATCTCAGGGACTTAAATACCTCAAATGTCAAACCTTTCGCATGGTCATGTTGCAGGACATTCTCCTCTGCATGAATCACGGAGACTTTATGGCGACCCTGGATCTACAGGATGCTTACTTTCATATCCCGATTTCACCTGCTTACAGAAAGTTTCTGCGTTTCACAGTAGCCGGCAGCCATTTCCAGTTCAGAGTTCTTCCATATGACCTGAAGTCTGCCCCCAGAATCTTTACAAAGTGTCTAGCTCTGGTACCGGCTGGGCTGAGAGAAAAAATATTAAAATTTTCACTATTCAGATGATTGGCTAATAAAAGTGCGGTCTATCAAGAGGCTTGCATGGAATTATTCGATAATCTGGGTCTCACTCTGAATTGGAACAAGTGAAAGATTTTACCAACAAGAGTAACAACCTTTTTAGGGGCAACAATAGACACAATCAGGGACAAGGCCTTCCCTTCAGTGGAGAGACAAACCAAGCTCATATCTCTAACAAGCAGAGTTCAAAGAAGAAAGTCTATTTCGGTACGCAGCTACAAATCGCTTCTGGGGATGATGTCACCTTGAATTCAGCAAGTTTCTTTTTGTCTCCTGAGAATGCGCCCCCTGCAAGAGGAACTAGATCTCCAATGGATTCAGAAAGAGGGTTCATTCAACGATTCGATCACAGTGACTCTTCGTGTTCTTGAAGCGCTCCACTAATGGTCAGATCAGTTAATCATCGCAGTAGGTGTTCCTTTTCTGTCTCCGCGACCCCCATTGGTCATTACCATGGACGCTTCTCTGGAAGGATGGAGGCTGTACCTTCAAAATCTACAGGTCAGTGGAAGGTGGAGCAGCTCTATGCAGAAATATCACATCAATTTCCTAGAGTTGAGAGCAGTTTTTCTGGCCCTGCAGGCTCTCCTTCCAAGGATAGAACACACTGCAGTTCTCATAAGAACGGACAATACGACAATGCATTACTTGAACAAGCAGGGGGGAACAAAGTCTCTTCTCCTATCTTGAGAATCTCAAACTATTTGGACCTGGACCATTCGAAACGGAATCAGTTTATGAGCAGAACAACTGCCAGCAAGGCAGAACTAGACAGCAGACACCCTCAGCAGACTAACATCTGCCTGTCACAAATGGGAGCTGAACAAGGAGGTGCTCGACCAAGTTTTCAAGAGGTGGGGAGAGCCCAACCTAGATCTATTCGCAACTCCGCAGAACACCAAATGCCGCTTTTAGGCAGGTTGCGTTCCCCCATCTGGGCTTGTGGGGGAATGCCTTTTCGATGGCATGGTATGGAATATTTGCCTACGCTTTTCCATCCATTCCCCTGATTTCAAGAGTGCTCACAAAAATCAAGAGAACATTGCAGACTAATCCTGATAGCTCTGTATTGGCTTCACCAACATTGGTTTTTGGAGCTCCTCCTGCTCGCAGAGACAGACCGCATTCCACTGACAGTCTCACCGCAGCTCCTGACAAGGATCGAGGGTCAAGTTTTGCATCCGTGCCCCAAATCACTAAAGTTTTCAGCTTGGCTCCTGAACACAATGAGTTTGCCCATTTAAACATTCGCCCCGAATGTTGGAAGATACTTTCAAAGGCCAGAGCGGATAGCACAAACAAATCATACTCTCTGAAATGGAAAAGGTTTTGTTTATGGTGTCAGAAAGAACAGGTTGATCCACTATTGTCGCCACCAGAACAGATATTGGCCTATCTTTTCCATCTGGCGTCAACAAGATTGTCTCATGCATCAGTCAGAGTGCACTTGGCGGCCATATCTTGTTTCAGGTGTTCGCCGAAATCGCCATCTTTGTGGTCCTCTAGGTTGAGTAAATAGTTTCTGAAAGGGCTCTTTTGAGTTTTTCCACCAGTAAGACCTCCTCCACCCTTCTGGCAGCTCAACAAGGTTCTATCTCAGCTTCTGAGACATCCATTTGAACCCATTCACAAATCGGAATTTAAGTACTTGTCATGGAAAGTAGCTCTTCTGGTGGCCCTTACTTCTACGAGACGCATCAGCTCAATCCAAGCTTTAACCATTCAAGAACCTTTCCTTCAATTTAGGCATGATGGAGTGATACTTCGTACAAACCCAAAATTTGTTCCGAAAGTTCCATCAGACTTTCATATTAACAAGCCTTTGATCTTGAAGTTGTTCTTTCCAAATCAGTCATCTCTGGCAGAAAGGGCTCTTCATTCGTTGGACGTCAAAAGAAATCATAAATTTTATTTGGAGGGAACCAAGCAGTTTCGCAAGACTACACAGTTATTTGTAGCTTATAGCGCCCAGTGGAGGGGTCAGGCCCTTTCCAAGCAGAGTATAGCAAGGTGATAGCAGCTGCTATAAAGTTTTGTCACCAAGCAGCTGGTAATCCTTTACATTCTTCAAAGGGCACACACTACGAGATCTGTCTCAGCGTCGATGGCGCTGTTTGCAGGTGTGCCCCTACAAGACATCTGCAGAGCGGCCACCTGGAGAAGTACCCACACGTTTACAAGGCACTACTGTTTGTGGGGCCAAACCTAAAGGAGATATAGCGGTTGGGCAGGCGGTCCTGCGACATCTGTTCCAGTAATGGTGAGCTAACATTACCTCTCTCCATCCTTCTTTTCTGGTATGCACATTGCATATGCTGATTGTGCTTAGTATGTGCATTTAGTCGTTTAAGTACATGAATGTTTCTGTTCATAAGTAACTGCATCTCTTCAGATAAGGAAACTATAATGCCTTTTTCAGTTAAGATCGCTATCTGTCAGCAATGCCAATGATTTCTGGTCAATGCAATGTGCTGCATATACTGCTTTGTAGTCTGATTCAAGCATGTGAATCTATGAAAGTTCCAATACTGGAGTAAAAAAATTAGTTACTTACCTGTAACTATAGGTTCGATGGCATCTGTCGCTGTAGATACGCATGTTCTGCAATAGCTCGCCATCTGGTGTTGGGCCGGAGTGTTACAAGTTGTTTTTCTTCGAAGAAGTCTTTCGAGTCACGGGACCGAGTGACTCCTCCTTTTGTCTCCATTGCGCATGGGCGTCGACTCCATCTTCGATTGTTTTTTTTCCGCCATCGGGTTCGGACGTGTTCCTGTCGCTCCGAGTTTCGGAACGGAAAATTAGCTAATTTCGGAAGATTTTCGTCGGTATTGTTGCGTTCGGGATCGGCGTACTTAGATTCCACACCGCATCGAAGATCGAAGAGCTCCGGTGCCCTTCGGGGTAGTTTTTCGATCCTCCGTCGGGGCCTGGTCGGCCCGACCGCGTGCTGAAGAACGCCGATGGAACGGACCCCGTTCCGTTTCTGCCCCAAATGCCACAATAAATACCCCTACACAGACCAACACTTGGTCTGCAACCTGTGCCTGTCACCTGAGCACAGCGAAGACACCTGCGAGGCCTGTCGTGCGTTCCGGTCCCGAAAAACACTCCGAGACCGTCGAGCCAGAAGACTTCAGATGGCGTCCGCACCGACAGCCCAACGGGAGTTCGAGGAACAGGAAGAGGAAGGTACCTTCCCGATCCAAGACTCAGACTCCGAAGGATTCGACGATACACAAACCGTGAGTAAGATGTCGAAAACCACACAGAGAAACATTTACAAGGCCCAGGGGACGCCACTGCCATCCGGCCATGGCTCCACCCATAAATTCGGTGACCGACCGTCGGCACCGAAAAAGGCCCAAACAGTGCCGAGATTGTCCGACTCCGGTCGAGACACCGGCACGCAGCCTTCTCGGGACCGAGAAAGTGCTGGAGACAAGCCTCGACACCGAGATGCCGGTGTGGACACGGCTCGACGCCGAGACAGCGGCACCGAAACAGATCGACGCCGAGAGGTTTCGGCCCCGAAAAAGAAAAAAGTCACCTCGGAGCCGAAAAAACACGCAGACAGGGTTTCGATGCCGAAACAAACTGCAAGCGACCCAGGTTCAGGCTCTTATACAGAAGAGCACTCGCTAACCTCCCAAATGCAGAAGCATAGGTTTGAGGAAGAGCTACAAGCAACTGATGTGGACCATACGCAAAAGCGTATCTTCATACAGCAGGGGACAGGAAAAATAAGCACCCTTCCCCCCATTAGGAGAAAGAGAAGGTTGGAGTTCCAGACTGAACAGACACCACAACCAAAAGTGGTGAAAAGAGTTACCCCACCACCCTCTCCTCCGCCCGTGATTAACGTCTCACCAGCACAAACTCCATCACACTCCCCAGCTCACACCACCATGAGCCAGGGTGACCAAGATCAGGACGCATGGGACCTATACGACGCCCCAGTGTCAGATAACAGTCCGGAGGCATACCCTACGAAGCCATCTCCACCAGAAGACAGCACCGCGTATTCTCAAGTGGTGGCTAGAGCAGCACAATTTCACAACGTAAGCCTCCACTCAGAACAGGTCGAGGATGATTTTTTATTCAACACACTCTCCACCACCCACAGCTCATACCAAAGCCTGCCTATGCTCCCTGGTATGCTCCGGCACGCAAAAGACATCTTTAAGGAGCTGGTCAAAAGTAGGGCAATCACACCAAGGGTGGAAAAAAAGTATAAGGCGCCTCCTACAGACCCGGTTTTCATCACTACACAGCTGCCACCAGACTCTGTCGTTGTAGGAGCAGCTAGGAAAAGGGCCAACTCTCATACATCTGGAGATGCACCACCCCCAGATAAAGAAAGCCGCAAGTTCGATGCAGCTGGTAAAAGAGTCGCAGCACAAGCTGCAAACCAGTGGCGCATCGCGAACTCCCAGGCACTACTTGCGCGCTATGACAGAGCCCACTGGGACGAGATGCAACATCTCATTGAACATCTGCCCAAGGACTTACAAAATAGGGCAAAACAAGTGGTTGAGGAGGGACAGGCCATTTCCAACAACCAGATCCGCTCCTCCATGGACGCTGCAGATACAGCTGCACGGACAATTAATACATCTGTAACTATCAGAAGGCATGCATGGCTCCGAACGTCTGGATTTAAACCAGAGATTCAACAAGCAGTTCTCAATATGCCTTTTAATGAAAAAGAACTGTTCGGTCCAGAAGTGGACACAGCGATTGAGAAACTCAAAAAAGATACGGACACTGCCAAAGCCATGGGCGCACTCTACTCCCCGCAGAGCAGAGGGAATTACAGCACATTCCGTAAAACGCCCTTTCGAGGGGGGTTTCGGGGTCAAAGCACACAAGCCAGCACCTCACAAGCCACACCGTCCAGTTACCAGGGACAGTATAGAGGAGGTTTTCGGGGACAATATAGAGGAGGGCAATTCCCTAGAAATAGAGGAAGATTTCAAAGCCCCAAAACCCCTGCTACTAAACAGTGACTCACATGTCACTCACCCCCTCCACACAACACCAGTGGGGGGAAGAATAGGTCATTATTACAAAGCATGGGAGGAAATCACTACAGACACTTGGGTTCTAGCAATTATCCAACATGGTTATTGCATAGAATTTCTACAATTCCCTCCAAACATACCACCAAAAGCACAAAATTTAACAACACACCATTCCAATCTCCTGGAGATAGAAGTGCAGGCACTATTGCAAAAGAATGCAATCGAATTAGTGCCAAACACACAAATAAACACAGGAGTTTACTCACTGTACTTTCTGATACCAAAGAAGGACAAAACGCTGAGACCAATCCTAGACCTCAGAGTAGTGAACACTTTCATCAAATCAGACCACTTCCACATGGTCACACTACAAGAAGTATTGCCATTGCTAAAACTACACGACTACATGGCAACTTTAGACCTCAAGGATGCTTATTTCCATATACCAATACACCCATCGCACAGGAAATACCTAAGGTTTGTATTCAAAGGAATACATTACCAATTCAAGGTACTGCCTTTCGGATTAACAACCGCACCAAGAGTCTTTACCAAATGTCTAGCGGTAGTCGCTGCACACATAAGAAGGCAGCAAATACATGTGTTCCCATATTTGGACGACTGGCTAATCAAGGCCCATTCGTTCATACAGTGCTCAAATCACACAAATCAGATCATACAAACCCTCTTCAAACTCGGGTTCACCGTCAACTTTACAAAATCCAACATTCTGCCGCGCAAGGTACAACAATACCTAGGAGCCATAATAGACACATCAAAGGGAGTAGCCACTCCAAGTCCACAAAGAATTCTAAATTTCAACACCATCATACAACGCATGTATCCAACACAAAAGATACAGGCAAAGATGGTATTACAACTCCTAGGCATGATGTCTTCATGCATAGCCATTGTCCCAAACGCAAGACTGCACATGAGGCCCTTACAACAATGCCTAGCATCACAGTGGTCTCAAGCACAGGGTCACCTTCTAGATCTGGTGTTAATAGACCGCCAAACTTACCTCTCGCTTCTGTGGTGGAACAACATAAATTTAAACAAGGGGCGGCCTTTCCAAGACCCAGTGCCACAATACGTAATAACAACAGATGCTTCCATGACAGGGTGGGGAGTACACCTCGATCAACACAGCATACAAGGACAATGGAACGTACATCAAACAAAACTGCATATCAATCACCTAGAACTTCTAGCTGCTTTTCAAGCACTAAAAGCTTTCCAACCAATAATAGTTCACAAATACATTCTCGTCAAAACAGACAACATGACAACAATGTATTATCTAAACAAGCAGGGGGGGACGCACTCCACGCAGTTAAGCCTGCTAGCACAAAAGATTTGGCATTGGGCAATTCACAACCAAATTCGCCTAATAGCACAGTTTATACCAGGGATCCAAAATCAACTCGCAGACAATCTCTCTCGAGATCACCAACAGGTCCACGAATGGGAAATTCACCCCCAAATTCTGAACACTTATTTCAAACTCTGGGGAACACCTCAGATAGACTTGTTTGCGACAAGGGAGAACGCAAAATGCCAAAACTTCGCATCCAGATACCCACACGAACAATCCCAAGGCAATGCCCTATGGATGAACTGGTCAGGGATATTTGCTTACGCTTTTCCTCCTCTCCCTCTCCTTCCTTACCTGGTAAACAAACTCAGTCAAAGCAAACTCAAACTCATATTGATAGCACCAACTTGGGCAAGGCAACCCTGGTACACAACGCTGCTAGACCTATCAGTGGTACCCTGCATCAAATTGCCCAACAGGCCAGATCTGTTGACACAGCACAACCAAAAGATCAGACACCCAGATCCAGCATCGCTGAATCTAGCAATCTGGCTCCTGAAATCCTAGAATTCGGGCACTTACAACTTACCCAAGAATGTATGGAAGTCATAAAACAAGCCAGAAGGCCATCCACCAGGCACCGCTATGCAAGTAAATGGAAGAGGTTTGTTTGCTACTGCCATATTAATCAAATACAACCATTACACACAACTCCAGAACATGTAGTGGGTTACTTGCTTCACTTACAAAAATCTAACCTAGCTCTCTCTTCCATTAAAATACACCTTGCAGCAATATCTGCATACCTGCAGACTACCTATTCAACTTCCCTATATAAGATACCAGTCATTAAAGCATTCATGAAGGGCCTTAGGAGAATTATACCACCAAGAACACCACCTGTTCCTTCATGGAACCTAAATGTTGTCCTAACTAGACTTATGGGTCCACCTTTTGAACCCATGCACTCCTGCGACATACAGTTCCTAACCTGGAAGGTGGCATTTCTCATCGCCATTACTTCCCTAAGAAGAGTAAGCGAGATTCAGGCGTTTACAATACAGGAACCTTTTATACAACTACACACAAATAAAGTCGTCCTAAGGACCAATCCTAAATTTTTGCCAAAGGTTATTTCACCGTTCCATCTAAATCAAACAGTGGAACTTCCAGTGTTCTTTCCACAGCCAGATACCGTAGCTGAAAGGGCACTACATACATTAGATGTCAAAAGAGCATTGATGTATTACATTGACAGAACAAAAAACATCAGAAAGACTAAACAACTCTTTATTGCATTTCAAAAACCTCATGCAGGAAACCCAATTTCAAAACAAGGTATAGCCAGATGGATAGTTAAATGCATCCAAATCTGCTACCTTAAAGCTAAACGACAGCTGCCCATTACACCAAGGGCACACTCAACCAGAAAGAAAGGTGCTACCATGGCCTTTCTAGGAAACATCCCAATGCAAGAAATATGTAAGGCAGCCACATGGTCTACGCCTCACACATTCACCAAGCACTACTGTGTAGACGTGTTATCCGCACAACAAGCCACAGTAGGTCAAGCCGTATTAAGAACATTATTTCAGACTACTTCCACTCCTACAGGCTGATCCACCGCTTTTTGGGGAAATAACTGCGTTCGATGGCATCTGTCGCTGTAGATACACATGGTATGCATGAGCTCGCCATCTGGTGTTGGGTCGGAGTGTTACAAGTTGTTTTTCTTCGAAGAAGTGTTTTCGAGTCACGGGGCCGAGTGACTCCACCTTCTGTGCTCATTGCGCATGGGCGTCGACTCCATCTTCGATTGTTTTCTTTCCGCCATCGGGTTCGGACGTGTTCCTGTCGCTCCGAGTTTCGGAACGGAAAGATAGCTGAAGACGGAAGATTTTCGACGGTATCGTTGCGATCCGGTTAGAGATAGACACATACGACGACGCGTTGAACATCGAAGCGCTTCGGTGCCCTTCGGGGTAGATTTCGGCACCCCGTCGGGGCCTAGTCGGCCCGACCGCGTGGAGGACAACGCCGATGGAACGGACCCCGTTTCGATTCTGCCCCGAATGCCACAACAAATATCCTTATACGGACCTACACTCGGTCTGTAATCTGTGCCTGTCACCCGAGCACAGCGAAGAATCCTGTGAGGCCTGTCGGGCGTTCCGGTCCCGAAAAACTCTGCGCGACCGTCGAGCGAGAAGACTGCAGATGGCGTCCACGCCAAAAGAGCGTCGACAGTTCGAGACAGAAGAGGAACAGGAGGAATCCTTTTCCATCCAGGATTCAGACTCCGACGAGCTACACTCTACAAGAACTGTGAGTAAGACGTCGAGATCAAACCTTAAAAAAGGAAAGAAGGCCCAGGGGACGCCACTGCCAACCGGCCATGGCTCCACCCAAATTCTCGGTGACCAACAATCGGCACCGAAAAAGGCCCATTCAGTGTCGAGATCGTCCGACTCCGGTCGAGACACCGGCACGCAGCCTCCTCGAGACCGAGAGAGTGCTAAACAGAAGCATCGACACCGAGAGTTCGGTGTCGACACGGATCGACGCCGAGACAGTGGCGCCGAAGACCATAGAGGCCCAGAATTTTCGGCACAGAAAAAGAGGAAGGTTACCTCGGAGCCGAAAAAACAATCGACAGGGTTTTCGGAGCCGAAAAAAGCGACATCAGACCCTGTTTCTGGCTCCTACACTGAAGAGCATTCTATGTCTTCTCAAATGAAGAAACATAGATTTGAACAAGAACTGCAATCCACTGACGTGGATCACACGCAAAAGCGTATCTTTATTCAGCAGGGGACTGGGAGGATCAGTACCCTTCCACCTGTCAAACGAAAGAGAACGCTTCAGTTTACTCCTCAGCAACAAACAGCACAAAAGGTAACACCTCCTCCCTCGCCTCCACCTGTAACTCCGGCTTCGCCAACTTACACCCCGTCACATTCGCCAGCTCACACCGCCATGAGCCACGATGACCAAGATCAGGATGCGTGGGACTTGTACGACGCACCAGTGTCTGATAACAGCCCAGACACATACCCAACTAGGCCATCACCACCGGAAGACAGCACAGCCTACTCACAAGTGGTGGCTAGAGCAGCACTATTCCATAATGTGGAACTACACTCGGAACAAGTAGAGGATGATTTTTTATTTAACACCCTCTCCTCAACCCACAGCTCCTACCAAAGCCTGCCGATGCTCCCAGGCATGCTACGCCATGCAAAGGACATTTTCAAGGAGCCAGTTAAAAGTAGGGCAGTGACGCCTAGGGTGGACAAAAAGTATAAGGCGCCTCCTACGGACCCCGTATTCATCACCTCTCAGCTGCCACCAGACTCTGTGGTGGTAGGGGCTGCCAGAAAACGGGCAAACTCACACACTTCTGGGGATGCACCTCCCCCAGATAAAGAAAGTAGGAAGTTCGATGCAGCCGGGAAGAGGGTTGCTGTCCAAGCAGCAAACCAGTGGCGCATCGCAAATTCACAAGCGCTGCTAGCGCGATACGACAGAGCCCACTGGGATGAGATGCAGCATCTCATTGAACATCTCCCAAAAGATCTGCAAAAAAGAGCAAAACAGGTTGTTGAGGAGGGTCAAAACATTTCCAACAATCAAATACGCTCCTCCATGGATGCAGCAGACACGGCCGCAAGAACCATTAATACGTCGGTTACCATCCGTAGGCACGCATGGCTCAGAACGTCTGGATTCAAGCCAGAAATTCAGCAGGCAGTGCTTAACATGCCAGTAAACGAGAAACTTCTGTTCGGTCCGGAGGTCGACACAGCCATAGAAAAGCTCAAGAAGGACACTGACACTGCCAAGGCCATGGGCGCACTCTACTCCCCGCAGAGCAGAGGATCTTATAACACCTTCCGCAAAACACCTTTTAGAGGAGGGTTTCGGGGTCAGGCCACACAAGCTAGCACCTCACAGTCCGCACCGCCCACCTACCAGGGACAGTACAGGGGAGGTTTTCGGGGCCAGTATAGAGGGGGGCAATTTCCTAGGAATAGAGGAAGATTTCAAAGCCCCAAAACCACTACCAACAAGCAGTGACTCACACGTCACTCACCCCTCCCACACAACACCAGTGGGGGGGAGGATACATCAATATTACGAAGCATGGGACAAAATAACTACAGACACATGGGTCCTAGCAATTATCCAACATGGTTATTGCATAGAATTCATGCAATTCCCTCCAGACATACCACCAAAATCACAAAATTTATCAAAATACCATTCACAGCTTCTAGAGATAGAAGTTCAAGCACTACTGCAAAAAAATGCAATAGAATTAGTACCAAGCACACAAATAAACACAGGAGTTTATTCACTGTACTTCTTGATACCAAAAAAGGACGAAACACTGAGACCAATTCTAGACCTCAGGGTAGTAAACACATTCATCAAATCAGACCACTTTCACATGGTCACACTACAAGAAGTGTTACCATTGCTCAGAAAACACGACTACATGACAACCCTAGACCTCAAGGACGCATATTTCCATATACCAATACATCAATCACACAGGAAATATCTAAGGTTTGTATTCAAAGGAATACATTACCAATTCAAAGTATTGCCTTTTGGTTTAACAACCGCTCCAAGAGTATTCACAAAATGCCTAGCAGTAGTCGCTGCACACATCAGAAGGCAGCAAATACATGTGTTCCCGTATCTAGACGACTGGCTAATCAAAACCAGTTCGCTCACACAATGCTCAAACCACACAAATCAAGTCATACAAACCCTCTACAATCTAGGGTTCACCGTCAACTTTGCAAAATCAAACATTCTGCCAAGCAAAGTACAGCAATATCTAGGAGCCATAATAGACACGACAAAAGGAGTAGCAACGCCAACTCCACAAAGGATCCACAATTTCAACAGGGTCATTCAACACATGTCTCCAAACCAAACAATACAAGCAAGAACAATACTACAGCTCCTAGGCATGATGTCCTCATGCATAGCCATTGTCCCAAACGCAAGACTGCACATGAGGCCCTTACAACAGTGCCTAGCCTCACAGTGGTCTCAAGCACAGGGTCACCTTCTAGATCTGGTGTTGCTAGACCGCCAAACTTACCTATCGCTTCTATGGTGGAACAGTATAAATTTAAACATAGGGCGGCCTTTCAAAGACCCAGTGCCACAGTACGTAATAACAACAGATGCTTCCATGACAGGGTGGGGAGCACATCTCAATCAACACAACATAAGAGGACAATGGAACATACATCAAACAAAACTGCATATAAATCATCTAGAATTATTAGCAGTTTTTCAAGCACTAAAAGCTTTCCAACCAATCATAACCCACAAATACATCCTTGTCAAAACAGACAACATGACAACGATGTATTATCTAAACAAACAAGGAGGAACACATTCAACGCAGTTAAGCTTGTTAGCTCAACAAATATGGAAGTGGGCAATCCACCATCAAATTGGTCTAATAGCACAGTTTATTCCGGGGATCCAGAATCAGCTGGCAGACAATCTCTCTCGAGATCACCAGCAAGTCCACGAATGGGAAATCCACCCACAAATTCTGAACACCTACTTCACACTCTGGGGAACACCACAAATAGACTTATTTGCAACAAAAGAGAACGCAAAATGCCAAAACTTCGCGTCCAGATACCCACACAAGCAATCCCAAGGCAATGCCCTATGGATGAACTGGTCAGGAATATTTGCTTACGCTTTTCCTCCTCTCCCTCTCCTTCCTTACCTAGTAAACAAATTGAGTCAAAACAAACTCAAACTCATTTTAATAGCACCAACGTGGGCAAGACAACCCTGGTACACAACACTGCTAGATCTGTCTGTAGTACCACACATCAAACTGCCCAACAAACCAGATCTGTTAACGCAACACAACCAACAGATCAGACACCCGGACCCAGCATCGCTGAATCTAGCAATCTGGCTCCTGAAATCCTAGAATTCGGACACTTACAACTTAGCCAAGAGTGTATGGAAGTCATAAAGCAGGCCAGAAGGCCATCCACTAGACACTGCTACGCAAGTAAGTGGAAAAGATTTGTTTGGTACTGCCATCATAATCAGATACAACCACTAGAGGCAACTCCAAAACATATAGTAAATTACTTGCTCCATTTACAAAAAGCAAAGCTAGCCTTCTCTTCTATTAAAATACATCTTGCAGCAATATCTGCATACCTGCAAACTACATATTCAACTTCCTTGTATAGGATACCAGTTATCAAAGCATTCATAGAAGGGCTTAAAAGAATTATACCACCAAGAACACCACCTGTTCCTTCATGGAACCTAAACGTGGTTCTAACAAGACTCATGGGCCCACCTTTCGAACCCATGCACTCTTGCGGAATACAATTCCTCACCTGGAAAGTTGCCTTTCTCATCGCCATTACATCTCTAAGAAGAGTAAGTGAAATTCAAGCGTTCACAACACAAGAGCCTTTTATACAAATACATAAAAATAAGGTCGTCCTACGACCTAATCCAAAATTTTTACCAAAAGTTATTTCTCCATTCCATCTAAATCAAACGGTAGAACTACCAGTATTCTTCCCACAGCCAGATTCTGTGGCTGAAAGAGCACTACATACATTAGATGTCAAAAGAGCATTAATGTACTACATTGACAGAACGAAGAACATCAGAAAAACTAAACAGCTATTTATTGCATTCCAAAAACCTCATGCAGGTAACCCAATATCAAAACAAGGTATAGCCAGATGGATAGTTAAATGCATCCAAATCTGCTACCTTAAAGCAAAAAGACAACTGCCCATTACTCCCAGGGCACATTCAACAAGGAAAAAAGGTGCTTCAATGGCCTTTTTAGGAAACATCCCAATGCAAGAAATATGTAAGGCAGCCACTTGGTCTACGCCTCACACATTCACCAAACACTACTGTATAGATGTGCTATCCGCACAACAAGCTACAGTAGGTCAAGCTGTATTAAGAACTCTATTTCAGACAACTTCTACTCCTACAGGCTAAACCACCGCTTATGGGGAACTAACTGCTTACTAGTCTATGCATACCATGTGTATCTACAGCGACAGATGCCATCGAACTGAAAATGTCACTTACCCAGTGTACATCTGTTCGTGGCATCAGTCGCTGAGATTCACATGGACCCACCCACCTCCCCGGAAGCCTGTAGCAGTTCAGAAGTTACCTTCAATTTTGTACATTTGTATATATATTACTTAATCCTTTAATAGATACATACTTACATTTTTCATTGCGCGGGCACTATTACTATAGTACAACTCCTACCTCACCCTCTGCGGGGAAAACAATCGAAGATGGAGTCGACGCCCATGCGCAATGAGCACAGAAGGTGGAGTCACTCGGCCCCGTGACTCGAAAACACTTCTTCGAAGAAAAACAACTTGTAACACTCCGACCCAACACCAGATGGCGAGCTCATGCATACCATGTGAATCTCAGCGACTGATGCCACGAACAGATGTACACTGGGTAAGTGACATTTTCATTACTAGTCTATGCAGAACATGCGTATCTACAGCGACAGATGCCATCGAACTGAAAATGTCACTTACCCAGTGTACATCTGTTCGTGGCATCAGTCGCAGTAGATTCGCATGTGCCCACCCGCCTCCCCGGGAGCCTGTAGCAGTTTGGAAGTTACCTTCAATTATTTATATATGTATCATCTCAACCTTAAATAGGTGCATACTTAGTCACTCCATTGCATGGGCACTATTACTACAATTCAACTCCTACCTCACCCTCTGCGGGGGAAAAACAATCGAAGATGGAGTCGACGCCCATGCGCAATGGAGACAAAAGGAGGAGTCACTCGGTCCCGTGACTCGAAAGACTTCTTCGAAGAAAAACAACTTGTAACACTCCGGCCCAACACCAGATGGCGAGCTATTGCAGAACATGCGAATCTACTGCGACTGATGCCACGAACAGATGTACACTGGGTAAGTGACATTTTCATTCTCCAGTATTAGAATCGTTCATAGATTCACATGCTACCACCCACCTCCCAGGGGAAGCTCACCTTTTTTGTTACTTTCTCGATCAACTTTTACAATTACAAAGGTGCTGGAGCTTCTCTCAGGAGGTTCTAGAGGGTGGGGTTATCTGATTGGTTAATGCTGCAGTTTGGTCTTTTATAGATTGGATAGATTACTAAAAGTAGAGCTAAAACTTATTGCTGTTATGTCTTTGGAGACATTGTCTTTTCCAAGGTACCCGGGACTCCCATCTCGACGACTGGGAATGATTCAAGCATGTGAACCTATGAAAGATTCCAATACTGGAGAACTATAGTTACTGTTAAGTAACTTATTTTCTTACTGTTAAATTAATTTCATATGCTGATATATCATATTGAAATTTCACAAGGGGATATGTTCAAATTGTGGCATGGTGCAGGCCTCCTAGAAGAACATTGTGCACCTTTTGTTTTTAGACAGATGTGTCCATGAGAGAAAAATGATTTCTGATTCATAATACTGGATGTTAAATGTACATAAAATCTGTCTTAAAAAAAAAAGCCATGAAATGGTGAGAATAGCAGGTTATTATACGAAGTGGTGTGTTCTCTTCTTGACTAAGCCATAAAAACATTCTTTATTGTTTAATACAAGACCCAGTATCGCCTTTCAATTAACATCAATCGATTTTTGCTTGTTAAAAAAAAAAACAATCATCAATTCAGTGCTAAAACTTTGTATTGTCTGTTAAAATGATTGCAAGCACATAAAATGTTTTTGATCCATTTGTTAGGTTTCTATTTGGTAAAATGTTGAAACAAAGGCTGTGTTCTTCAGAATATAAAGCAGCCGATTCGGCCACTGGTGTGCCTGCAGGCACTTCTATTTGATTTTGTTTTTTACCACTCTTTTCTTTCTGTCACAGGTTTTCGGTAAACAAAAGGATATTTATAGTTGGCTTTGGATTGTACGGTTCAATACACGGACCAACTGATTATCAAGTAAATATACAGGTATTTAATCCAAACAGTTTCCTCTGGCTGTACATAAAGTAGCTGCTGGTTTGTTGCTATTATCTCTGTCTTTTGATTGCGGAGACTCTTCTGTATGCAACTGCAAGCTCCCTCCAGGCTTGGTCATTTCCACCTATATTGGCATATTGCCCTCTTACAGAGGCATGACATCAGTGGGTGCAAATATTTTGTTACAGTTGTACTGATCATGATATTTTGCGAGAGTGTTTGCAGCTCTGCAAACTCTATTCTTAATTGCTTTCTAACGTGTGAACATGGTACTCATTATGTTGTACTAGATCCCAGTCAGGCAAAACACAATTTTTTTAAATGTTAAACAGAATTTAGTAGATTAATTTATATCAAGTAAATGTTCTGTAGTAAATAATTCCCACAAGGGCATCCAATGTTGTAACCTTTTGTTCATGCAACAGTGGTGAATCTGAAGGGCAGACTGAAATCAAAGGAACCATTTTTTGTTTCTTAGGTCTGCAGCAGTGTGGGCAATAAACATCCGTTATCCACTGCTGAGCATGAAAACCTATTTGGTAACAGAACTTGTCGCTAGTACAGTACTTGTTCGGCACTGCATCTTGCAGTGGACACTGCTTATCTCAACTAATGCTGTCTGGCTCCCTCCTTACCTATGTCACTGTTGGACCAGTTGTCTGAGACAACCAGCCTTTATTGATAAGTGACCCCACTCTGTTTTCTGAGGCTATTTCTCCTGCTGTATTCCCCTGCCATTTTTAGTGACCTTTTTGAGCAGCAGTTATGCCACCTTACAGATGTAAATCATATTGACTTCCACTTATTCAAATCTGTCACTCTGAACATTCAAAGTTCTTCACTCTCCACTATGTGGTACAGAGTTTTATACTAGTCGTTCAGCCACACACCAGTAAAACTCATCACTTTAGAAAGCACATGGTAATATTTCATGGTTTCTTCCTCTGATCTTAGGTTGTCACTGGCAATTGTTGTTTTGTATTCGACACACATCAGTAGCCTAATTCGTGTCCGAATTCTTCTAACCGGAGAAATCAGGTACAGAGTTTGGATTTCCTTTTCCTTTGAGGCCTGGACATGATCTCACATAAATGCCAAAAGAGGATTATTCAGAGGTGTTTCTTGTTATTATATCTGCATTTTTAAGCTTCTAATACCAGTGCACCTACGGGTACAAAGTTATATTGTAGCAGAACTTATGTTTTTAATTTTTCTAAAAAGAAAATTAATCATTCCACACTTTTAAGATTAAGGTAGAATAATCATTCCATCAAAATAGAGTGACTTCGCCTTTCTAGTAAGTCATGCCTTGGCTTGAAATATCCCAAGCAATGAATGTCCCTTGTCACTAACGTCATATGCAGATATGCTGAATCACATTTGAAGATGGTTCAGCAATCACCGTGGAGTGCTTAATTGTCAGGCTCGTTCTTAATATAGTGGGCTGGTTTCACACATTATGAATAAATGACAAAAAGACTACTCACCCAGATGTCTGTGAAAAACCAACTCTTCGGTGAAATCTGAGTATAGTTTGACCCTGACTATACTGATAAACAAATCAGTGACATTGTGAATACTCATTAACCCTTTTGCTGCCAGGCCTTTTCCCCTTCAGGTGCCAAGCCTTTTTTTGGCTATTTGGGGTAGTTTGCGCTTAGGCCCTCAACTTTTTTGTTCACTTAAGCTACCCACGCCAAATTTGCATCCTTTTTTCGAACATCCTAGGGATGCTAGAGGTACCCAGAGTTTGTGGGTTTCCCTGGAGGAGACCAAGAAATTAATCAAAATACAGCTAAAATTTAACAACAACAAAAAAGGGGTGGGGGGGGTGGAGTGCTGGAGAAGAAAGCATGTGTTTTCCCCCTGAAAATGGCATCAACAAAGGGTTTGTGGTTCTAAAATCACCATCTTCCGAGCTTTCAGGAACAGGCAGACTTGAATCAGAAAACAACATTTTTCAGCACAATTTTGGAATTTTACTGGGACAAACCCCATTTTTACTATTCGTTTTGTGCTTTCAGCCACCTTCCAGTTAGTGACCGAAATGTGTGTGAAACCAATGTTGGATCCTGGATAGCTAAACATTTCTGAAAAGTAGCAAAATAATGAATTTAGAATGGGGTCATATTTGTAGATCCGTTAAGGTTTTCCTACAGAAAGTAACAACTAAAGTAAAAAATATATATATATATTGAAATTGAGGTGAAAAAAAAAAAAAGCCATTTCTGGCCAAGTTTTCTTCTAGAACTTTTCCAGCTATGGCAGATTTTTGAAAGCAATATACAGTTAAGTCTGCTGGACTCTTCATGTTGCTGGATATATAGGGCTTGTAGGTTCATCAAAAATCCTCGGTACCCAGAGCCAATAAATGAGCTCCACCTTTCAATGGGTTTTCATTGTATACCGGGTATACAGCAATTAATTTGGTGAAATATAAAGACTGAAAAATAGGTATCAAGGATACCTTTGTATTTCCAAAATGGGTACAAGATAAGGTATTGAGAAGCAGTGGTAATTTGCACATCTCTGAATTCTGGGGTCCCCATACTAGCATGTGAATTACAGGGCATTTCTCAAATAGAATTCTGGCAATAACACGTGTTCTTCTATTTTGTGTTCCCCCAAGTCTCCCGATAAAATGGTACCTCACTCGTGTGGGTAGGCCTACTGCCTGCGACAGGAAACGCAGCATGGACACATCACATTTTTACATTGAAATCTAACATGTTTTTTGCAAAGTGCCTAGCTGTGGATTTTGGCCTCTAGCTCAGCCGGCACCTAGGGAAACCTACCAAACCAGTGCATTTTTTAAAACTAGACACCTAGGGGAACCCGGGATGGGGTAACTCGTGGCTTTCACCAGGTTCTGTTACCCGGAATCCTCTGCAAATCTCAAAACTTGGCAGACAAACACTTTTTCCTCACATTTCGGTGATGGAAAGTTCTGGAATCAGAGAGGAGCCACAAACGTCCTTCCACTCAGCATGTGAAACACACCACCCTGGACTCACCCAGATGTTTAGTTTTCAGATGAATCTAGGTCTCGTAGATTTTTCTACATGGCAGTGTCCCAAAGCCCAAAAAGTTCAGCCCTCACCATTCCAGGGGGGACGATTTTGAGAGTTAGCCAAGCTCTCAAGGCCCAAATGTAAAATCAAAATAATCAAATGTCATCTTGCTTGCCGTTGAGATAAGATCTTTTAGTGCTGGGGGAATAGCTGAAAGACTGTTACCTCCTTCATTTGGAGTGAGGGCATAACCATGCCCATACTGGTTGGTAGCTACCACCCCAAATTATTATTATTTTTTTATTTTTATTTTTTTACAAATTCCCTGGCATCTAGTAGGCTTTCTGACACCCACCCCCCCTCCCCCAAAGCCCCCTGGGGAGTGGATCAGGGTAATTGCCCCATCTGCCCACCAGGGAGCAGTACAACTTTGTCCCCATTTATTTGGGGTGGGGGTATGGCCATATCCCGCCTTTTTTTTTTTTTTTTTTTAATCCTTCCCTGGTGTCTAGTGGACTTTCTGCCCCCCCTTGGGGGCAGATGGGCCTTTCAAAAATAGTCCAATCTTCCCCCAAGAAATGGGCAACAGTAATGTGCTCCGATGGTACACCCCCTCCTCCAAACACACACACACACCAGTCCCTGGTGCCTAAGGGGCTTCTGCCCCCCTTGGGGACAGATTGGCATAATAAAAATAGGCCGGTGTGCCCCCGGGGGGGGGGGGGCAGAAATGGCCTAAAATAACTTTGCCCCCCATCCCCAGGGAAGCGGCCCTTGCCTAAGGGGTTGCTCTCCACCCCTGGGGGAGAGGGGGGACAGATTGGCCTAATTAAAATAGCCCCCCTTGAGGAGCTGCCCTTGCCCATGTAAAGTAAACAAACTCCCTGGTGTCCAGTGGGCTAAGCGATCGGGCTGCAGGAATGCTCAAAGACATCAAAGGAAAGGAAAAGCCTTTCCTTTGATGCCTCTCTGTTCTCCTCTCACCCACTGCCCCCCCACACCCTCACCCTCCAAATCTGAAGAGAAATGTAAGCTCAGTTTCGAGCGAGATGGGGGCGACCTCCGGTGACGATCACAAGTGGATGTCATCAGACATTCCAAAGTGATTCCCCTTCCATCCCTGCCTAGGGGAGAGCGGCCGGGTCCAGGACGTAACGGTTACATCCTCGGCAGCCAAGGGGTTAAGGTTTAACAGGCTTACCTGTGCCTGACCTATTGGCTTTGCCAGTACGGGTTCTAATTTTGTTTTTAATTGTCGTTCTGAGGGTTGCGGTGGTGTGTGGGAGCTACCTCACAGTTTTCCTTCTCACAATCCCTTCCTTCTTTCCACTGCTTTTGTTCTCCTTACGTCACATCCCCTCTCTAGTCATGCTTCCAACATGCCCTTTCGCTTTTTTTTTTTTTTTTTTTTTTTTTAAATAAAGGAGCAGTGCCTCCTTGGGACCACTTTTTCACCCGTATTCAGAATTCATTTATTTCCCTGCCCAGAGGCACTTTCCCATTTTATTTTGCTGATGGTTGTAGGGCAGGCTTCAATACTTGCATTCCTACTTTTAACCATTTCCTTAGACTGCTTTTCGCTAACATTGTCTTATACCCTCTTTTTTTTTTTTTTTTTTTTTTTTTTTTTTTTTTTTTTTTTTTTTTTTTTACTATAATGTTTATTAAAACTATATTCCCTAACTATGGATTCCACTTTCTTTGTAATTCAGATTTTATGGCTTTGAGATTAAACTGTTAACAGTAGTATTTTTTTCACTAAATGAGTTTTCAGTTGTTTGGTTGCTCAGTATTAGGTTTCTGTTTTACCCCCATGAATTAACAAACTATTCTACATCACCACCAAGACTACTTCTAACATCATCTGTCAACTGGGAAAAATCTACAAGAACCTTTTTTTTTATTGAAGCTTTTGGGGCTTTAGTTGAATCCCACCAGGGATCTCTGCACTCTGTGTTTTTTTTTTTTTTTTTTTTTTTTTTTTTAAACTACTACATGAACAATATTGTGTGCATCTTACTAACTCCTCCCATCGATTTGTCTTCTAGATTATCCACACAGACAGCAATACAGTGCTGGGTCAGAACGACACCGGGTTTAGCTGTGATGGATCATCAAATACATTCCGGGTGATGTTTAAGGAGCCTGTAGAGATTTTACCCAATGTCAATTATACTGCATGTGCTACACTGAAGGTACTATTTGAGAAAAATAAAGTTTATTTTATATATGGTATTTTAATAGGGTCAGTTTAATAGAGCTAAAGGGTATCTTAGTAACTTGGTGTTTGCATGCACTCTGCCATATTAGAATGTTACAATTTGAAGGCCTATAAGTAGTGTTTTGGATATTGATTTAAAGATACTGGGAAGCAGTGACATTTTTCTTTCTCTATCAGGACCACCCAATCAAATCGTTCTTGTGTCCAGATTAGTTAAGCTTCTCCAATCCCCAGCAAGGAGACAGGATGCTTATTACTGCCACTAGTGATTTTTTGGGAATACTGTGAAAATCCTTCAAGCATATTTGATGAGGCATTCTATCCCTTCTAGTATGACAATTGATATTAGGAACATTCGAAGAATAAAATGCACCACAATCTACAGAATGTGCCCAGTTTAGATCTGAAGGGGAATCTAGTTACTTCTTCCCCATTCCCTCAAGCATTTGTCAGGGAAGTCTTTTGGCCCGATTACTTTTCTACCTGCTCTTTAATGATGTTGGTGCATTCCCGAAAATAGGAGAGCCCTGATGTCTCGAAAATGTGCAACAAAAAGACATTTATTATACTTGTTGAAGACAATGCTGTGATTATGTGAAGGACGCAAAATGAAATAAGTAGTAGTCTAAAAATATTGTGGAGCTAAGGTTCTCCTAATTATTCCTGCAAAACTAAGATCATGGCATTAAAACCATTGCCAGTGCCTAGGAGGTTGCCTATGATCACTGGACATACATACCCTTGGGAGTGTACTTTCATATGATGATCTGAGTATATGTTTTAAACACAAATTATGCTGGCATGATCATATAGACAAGGCAGCAATTACTCTCAAGAGAAAAAAAACAACACTGTACTGCTGCTTAGAGATTAAATTGACATTCTTCAAGTGCAATGCTACAGATATATAGGCAGAAGGCAGTTGCCGTCACAGTTTATAGAACTGAACTCTGGCGTGTAGGAAGCTGGCTATCTGTGTAGTATACAAATGTAAGGGGGCACCATGCAGATAGTCTGACCCTTATTGGCTGACAGGGGCTAAAATAATAATTCTAAATGCTCTTTTTTTGTGTAAGTGTTTGCAACAGGTAGGCTTATCACTTGTCGCGCACTCTAAGTCAGTAAGCAAGACACATTCAAAACAGAAATTCGACACCAGTTTATAAAAATTACACAGATTTTTATATCAATTTAGACGCCAAGTTCATCAGAATTGGGTGAGTACTTTTCGAGATATGAATTTTCATCGGTTTCAAAACTTCACAGTGCAATTTCTGGAGCCGTTGTGTTATCCTGTGGGTAAAAAACATACTGCATTCAGGTACTTGTCAGTGACAACATGTCATCCCTGACAGCACTGGGACATCTGAGTGCAGAGGTGTTTTTCAGCATTGGGTGCCCCTCTTAAGTCTATGGGGATGGCTCTGGTCACAAAGAAGCTTCAAGCTGGGATGGAGGGGGGCAGTCTGGGTGAACCCACAGGGGAGGCTTAGTTTTTGAGATGCTTGGGCATGTAGGGACACTGTTGGCCCACTTCTACTTGGGTTGTGGGGCTCAGGTGCAGTAGTGCTTTCAGGTGTTGGATTGCAGTGCAGGAGATACTCGTGGTTTGATGGGGCCTGTGGAAAGAGGCTGCAGGTGGCGACTGGGAGACCAGTCAGCCAAACCTAAGAGCTGCCCCAGCTTTGAAGGGCCTCAGGACTCCATGGGCACTGTTGACTCCCTTGGACTGTGGGGCTCAGTTGCAGAAGTATTTTGAGGCGTCTGGTAGCTGTGGTAAGAGGCTCCTCTGTTTCTTAGTTCTGCAGAAGAGGGTCAAAACAGGACAACTGGGTCACTCTGTATGTGGGTCTCACTGTCCCTAAAGTCCCTCGACGTGGAGGTCAGATTTTCTTGGCGTTGGTGCCCGGATTGGACAGAACAAGCCTTGACTACTGCAACTGCTCCGGTACCTAGAGCATTGGTGTTTTGGGGTTCCTGGAGGGGTCAGCATCTTGAAACTCACTGGAGAGACAGAGCTGGTCTCCTAAGCCTCGGAGACTTCTTCCTGGTAGCTTGCTTCCTTCATGGACCTGTTGATCAGCAACACGGTTGACCGGGCAGCTGCGTGTGCCTGTGGATGCAGGGGAGTAGCGCCTCTATTCAAGGGAGATCTGTCCTTATCATTGAGGTGCTGGGCAGTCCTCCAAGGGTTTTGGGGAAGAGTGTCTAGCCCTCGGCAAAGTTGGTCCCAGCAATTGTCGAAGCACAAGGAGCCTGACCGTGTTTTGCACCAATCTTTGGTGCAGATCTTCAGTTCTTGCTCTCCTGGGCCTCCTCCGTTCTTCCTCGTTTCTCAGTTGTCGAAGTCTTGATTTGATCTGCTTTTCTGGTGTTCTGGGTTCCCCTCAATGCTCAGTTTACGGGCAATAAGAGTACTTGTACTGCAGCACCAGCACTTTTCACAGAACTGGCTTGCCCACAATCTTTATGCCTGCTCCAGGTGATATTTGAGACGTCTGGCTGATTGTGAGAGAATACCCTCCTGACTCCAAAATAGTGACCTGATCATGGGGGTGGTGTGCTAAGTAATTTTATTGGCCTACTTTATGTGCAAAGCAGCAGCATTAGTGCTGTTGGTGCCTAAATGGTTTTGTTGTCCTATGCTGTGTAAAAGCCCTTACCCTTTGTAAGGGTAATGATAGAGATCTTAAATGTTGCCCTGCACCAAGATTCAGTGGGTAGATGGGTGGCTTCCACCTTTTTTTGTGTTGCCTCCTTTTTTTAAATCTCTATTCTGTTTATATTTTTGATTTATTCTGAACTTTAAACTATAATTTTTAATGTGTGCTTTTTTGTTGTGACTTTTTGCTGTGAACAACAAATACATTTCGACCATAGTTAACAATTATTTATAATCAGGCTCCTAAAAAGATGGGAAACACGAGAGACCCCAGAATCAACACCACAGAATATCTGTTCTTTTTCAATATGTGGAGAGCACGGAACCATTTGTGCATTCATGTCAAAATGCAGATTTCAGTTGCTCAGCAAAAATAAGTATATCTTGCACAGGGAACCAGTGTAGTGACCCTCTTTTTATTGTGGTTAATGGTAAAGGAGTGTGTCATGACATTATACAAAACAGTGAAATAAAAACATCATATTAGGTTTAAAAAATTTTAATAATAGTATCTTGCAAATGTTCAAATTCAGAATAAAGTTAGAAGGAACCCTGTAAAGTGTAAGCAGCACCGTACATAAGTGGACGACTGTAAATGTCAACACCTGGCATGCCATATTGGATTCGCAGGGTATACTGGATGAAAGGAACACATTTCTTTTAGTTAATAATAAACAAAAAAACAATCAATGAGAGTGTTTGCTATAGAACTCGGTGGCCCACTTGAGGAACTATTGGTCACACAGAAGCAAACCATGGGGCTTTTAGAGCAAAACTACATGTTCGATGGCATCTGTCGCTGTAGATACACATGTTCTGCATAGCTCGCCATCTGGTGTTGGGTCTGAGTGTTACAAGTTGTTTTTCTTCGAAGAAGTCTTTCGAGTCACGGGACCGAGTGACTCCTCCTTCTGTCTCCATTGCGCATGGGCGTCGACTCCATCTTCGATTGTTTTCTTTCCGCCATCGGGTTCGGACGTGTTCCTGTCGCTCCGAGTTTCGGAACGGAAAGTTAGTTAGTATCGGAAGATTTTCGTCGGTATTGTTGCGTTCGGGATCGGCGTAGTTAGAGTCAACACCGCATCGAAGATCGACACGCTCCGGTGCCCTTCGGGGTAGTTTTCGATCCCCCGTCGGGGCCTGGTCGGCCCGACCGCGTGTCGAACAACGTCGATGGAACGGACCCCGTTCCGTTTTTGTCCCAAATGCCACAACAAATACCCGTATACAGACCAACATTTGGTCTGTAACCTGTGCCTGTCGCCTGAGCACAGTGAAGAGACTTGCGAGGCCTGTCGTGCGTTCCGGTCCCGAAAGACACTCCGTGACCGTCGAGCCAGGAGACTTCAGATGGCGTCCACGCCGACAGCGCACCGAGAGTTCGAGGAACAAGAGGAAGAAGAAACCTTTTCGATCCACGAATCGGACTCCGAGGAATTCGACGATCAAAGAACCGTGAGTAAGACGTCGAAAACAACACAGAAGAAAAGTGACAAGGCCCAGGGGACGCCACTGCCACCAGGCCATGGCTCCACCCATAAATTCGGTGACCGACCATCGGCACCGAAAAAGGCCAAAACAGTGCCAAGATCGTCCGACTCCGGTCGAGACACCGGCACGCAGCCTTCTCGGGATCGAGAAAGTGCTGGAGAAAAGCAACGACACCGAGATAGCGGTGTAGAAGCGGCTCGACGCCGAGACAGCAGCACCGACGAAGATCGACGCCGAGAGGTTTCGACTCCAAAAAAGAAAAAAGCCACCTCGGAGCCGAAAAGAGATACAGGCTGGGTTTCGGTGCCGAAACAACCCGTAACCGACCCAGGTCCAGGCTCTTATACAGAGGAACAATCACTGTCCTCCCAGATGCGAAAGCATAGGTTTGAGGAAGAGCTGCAATCCACCGAAGTGGACCATACGCAAAAACGTATTTTCATACAGCAGGGAACAGGAAGAATAAGCACCCTTCCCCCTATTAGGAGAAAAAGGAGACTGGAGTTTCAAACAGACCAGGCGCCACAAACAAAAATGGTGAAAAAGGTGACTCCGCCACCCTCTCCTCCACCTGTAATTAACGTCTCACCAGCGCAAACTCCGTCACATTCCCCGGCTCACACCACCATGAGCCAAGGTGACCAGGATCAGGACGCTTGGGACTTATGACGCCCCAGTGTCGGACAACAGTCCAGAGGCATATCCAACGAAGCCCTCACCATCAGAAGACCGCTCAGCATACTCTCAAGTGGTGGCTAGAGCAGCACAATTCCACAACGTAAACCTCCACTCAGAACAAGTCGAGGATGACTTTTTATTCAACACCCTCTCCTCCACCCACAGCTCCTACCAAAGCCTGCCTATGCTGCCAAGTATGCTTCGGCACGCAAAGGAAATATTCAAGGAGCCGGTCAAAAGTAGGGCGATAACGCCAAGGGTGGAAAAGAAGTATAAGGCACCTCCTACAGACCCGGTTTTCATCACCACACAGCTGCCACCAGATTCCGTCGTAGTAGGGGCAGCTCGGAAAAGAGCCAACTCCCACACATCTGGGGATGCACCACCCCCAGATAAAGAGAGCCGCAAGTTCGATGCAGCTGGGAAAAGAGTCGCAGTACAAGCTGCAAACCAGTGGCGCATCGCTAACTCTCAAGCACTACTTGCGCGCTATGACAGAGCCCATTGGGATGAGATGCAACACCTCATCGAGCATCTTCCCAAGGAACTACAAAAGAGGGCAAAGCAGGTGGTTGAGGAAGGACAGAACATATCAAATAACCAGATACGATCTTCTATGGACGCTGCAGACACAGCTGCAAGAACAATTAATACATCTGTGACCATTAGAAGGCACGCATGGCTAAGAACGTCTGGGTTCAAACCAGAGATACAGCAGGCAGTGCTCAATATGCCCTTCAACGAAAAACAACTGTTCGGACCAGAAGTGGACACGGCAATCGAAAAACTTAAAAAAGACACTGACACTGCTAAAGCCATGAGCGCACTCTACTCCCCGCAGAGCAGAGGAACCTACAGCACCTTCCGCAAGACACCCTTTAGAGGGGGGTTTCGGGGTCAGGCCACACAAGCCAGCACCTCGCAGGCAACACCGTCCAGCTACCAGGGACAGTACAGGGGAGGCTTTCGGGGCCAATACAGAGGAGGGCAATTCCCTAGGAATAGAGGAAAATTTCAAAGCCCCAAAACCCCTACAACCAAGCAGTGACTCAGATGTCACTCACCCCCTCCACACAACACCAGTGGGGGGAAGAATAGGTCATTATTACAAAGCATGGGAGGAAATAACTACAGACACTTGGGTCTTAGCAATTATCCAACATGGTTATTGCATAGAATTCCTACAATTCCCTCCAAACATACCACCAAAAGCACAGAATTTATCAAAACAACATTCCGAACTTCTGGAAATAGAAGTTCAAGCACTATTGCAAAAGAATGCAATCGAATTAGTACCAAACACACACACAAACAAACACAGGAGTCTATTCACTGTACTTCTTAATACCAAAAAAGGACAAAACACTGAGACCAATCCTAGACCTCAGAATACTAAACACCTACATCAAATCAGACCACTTTCACATGGTCACGCTACAAGAAGTGTTACCATTGCTAAAACTACAGGACTACATGACAACCTTAGACCTCAAAGACGCGTATTTCCATATACCAATACATCCGTCGCACAGGAAATACCTACGGTTCGTATTCAAAGGAATACATTACCAATTCAAAGTATTGCCTTTTGGTTTAACAACCGCACCAAGAGTCTTTACAAAATGTCTAGCAGTAGTGGCTGCACACATCAGAAGGCAGCAAATACATGTATTCCCGTATCTAGACGACTGGCTAATCAAAACCAATTCACTAACAAAGTGCTTACAACACACAAATCAAATCATACAAACCCTCTACAAACTAGGCTTCACCGTCAACTTTGCAAAATCCAACATTTTGCCGTGCAAAGTACAACAATACCTGGGAGCCATAATAGACACAACAAAGGGAGTAGCCACTCCAAGTCCACAAAGAATTCAAAATTTCAACAAGATCATACAACGCATGTATCCAACACAAACAATACAAGCAAAGATGACATTACAACTCCTAGGCATGATGTCTTCATGCATAGCCATTGTCCCGAACGCAAGACTACACATGAGGCCCTTACAACAGTGCCTAGCATCACAATGGTCACAAGCACAGGGTCACCTTCTAGATCTGGTGTTAATAGACCGCCAAACTTATCTCTCGCTTCTATGGTGGAACAGTATAAATTTAAACAAAGGGCGGCCATTCCAAGACCCAGTGCCACAATGCGTAATAACAACAGATGCTTCCATGACAGGGTGGGGAGCACACCTCGATCAACACAGCATACAAGGACAATGGAACGTACATCAAACAAAACTGCATATAAATCACCTAGAAATGCTAGCAGTTTTTCAAGCATTAAGGGCTTTCCAACCAATTATAACTCACAAATACATTCTTGTCAAAACAGACAACATGACAACAATGTATTATCTAAACAAACAGGGGGGGGGACACACTCCACGCAGTTGAGCCTTCTAGCACAGAAGATATGGCGATGGGCAATTCACAACCACATTCGCCTAATAGCGCAGTTTATTCCAGGGATCCAGAATCAACTTGCAGACAATCTCTCTCGAGATCACCAACAGGTCCACGAATGGGAAATTCATCCCCAAATTCTAAACACTTACTTCAGACTCTGGGGAACACCTCAAATAGACTTGTTTGCAACAAGAGAGAACGCAAAATGCCAAAACTTCGCATCCAGATACCCACACAGGCAGTCCCAAGGCAATGCCCGATGGATGAACTGGTCAGGGATATTTGCCTACGCTTTTCCTCCTCTCCCTCTCCTTCCTTATCTGGTAAACAAATTGAGTCAAAACAAACTCAAACTCATTTTAATAGCACCAACTTGGGCAAGGCAACCCTGGTACACAACGCTGCTAGACCTATCAGTAGTGCCCCACATCAAATTGCCCAACAGGCCGGATCTGTTAACACAACACAACCAACAGATCAGACATCCAGATCCAGCATCTCTGAATCTAGCAATCTGGCTCCTGAAATCCTAGAATTCGGACACTTACAACTTACTCAAGAATGTATGGACGTCATAAAGCAAGCCAGACGGCCGTCCACTAGGCACTGCTATGCAAGTAAATGGAAGAGGTTTGTCTGCTACTGCCATCATAATCAGATCCAACCTTTACACGCAACTCCAAAGGACGTAGTGGGTTACTTGCTTCACTTACAAAAATCTAATCTAGCCTTCTCTGCCATTAAAATACACCTTGCGGCAATATCTGCATACCTGCAGACTACCTATTCAACTTCCCTATATAGGATACCAGTCATTAAAGCATTCATGGAAGGCCTTAAAAGAATTATACCACCAAGAACACCACCTGTTCCTTCATGGAACTTAAATGTTGTCTTAACAAGACTCATGGGTCCACCCTTTGAACCCATGCACTCTTGCGAAATACAGTTCCTAACCTGGAAGGTTGCATTTCTCATCGCCATTACATCTCTAAGAAGAGTAAGCGAAATTCAGGCGTTTACAATACAAGAACCTTTTATACAACTACACAAAAATAAAGTCGTCCTAAGGACTAATCCTAAATTTTTACCAAAGGTTATTTCACCGTTCCACCTAAATCAAACAGTGGAACTACCAGTGTTCTTCCCACAGCCAGATTCCGTAGCTGAGAGGGCACTACATACATTAGATGTCAAAAGAGCATTAATGTACTACATAGACAGAACGAAAAACATCAGAAAGAATAAACAACTATTTTTTGCATTCCAAAATCCTCATGCAGGAAACCAAATATCAAAACAAGGTATAGCCAGATGGATAGTTAAATGCATCCAAATCTGCTACCTTAAAGCAAAACAACAACTGCCCATTACACCAAGGGCACATTCAACCAGAAAAAAAGGTGCTACCATGGCCTTTCTAGGAAACATCCCAATGCAAGAAATATGTAAGGCAGCCACATGGTCTACGCCACACACGTTCACCAAGCACTACTGTGTAGACGTGTTATCCGCACAGCAAGCCACAGTAGGTCAAGCCGTGTTAAGAACATTATTTCAAACCACTTCCATTCCTACAGGCTGAGCCACCGCTTTTGGGGAGATAACTGCTTACTAGTCTATGCAGAACATGTGTATCTACAGCGACAGATGCCATCGAACTGAAAATGTCACTTACCCAGTGTACATCTGTTCGTGGCATCAGTCGCTGGAGATTCACATGTGCCTACCCACCTCCCCGGGAGCCTGTAGCAGTTTGGAAGTTAGCTTCAACTTTGTACATTGGTATATATATTATTTTAACCTTAAATAGGTACATACTTAGTCACTCCATTGCATGGGCACTATTACTACAACACAACTCCTACCTCACCCTCTGCGGGGAAAACAATCGAAGATGGAGTCGACGCCCATGCGCAATGGATACAGAAGGAGGAGTCACTCGGTCCCGTGACTCGAAAGACTTCTTCGAAGAAAAACAACTTGTAACACTCCGACCCAACACCAGATGGCGAGCTATGCAGAACATGTGAATCTCCAGCGACTGATGCCACGAACAGATGTACACTGGGTAAGTGACATTTTCATTTAAGAATCATTTGAGAGATTGAGTCAGGGCAGCCATTTAGAACAATACACAAAAGCAGCAAGCAAACTCCATGTTGTTGTATGTGAAAAAGCTGCAAATGATGGGCATTAAATTGTGCTCCTGAAAACCCTCTTGAGTGATTAGTGCCCTATACAAATCAAAATAACATGCCTAATAGCCAACAGCACAAGTTCAAACAAATTCCAATATTGAATCGCCTATAACACATGCAGCACTTATTTTGCAAGTTGAGGAGTTGCAGGACATGTTTTATGTAAGTGTGTTCTCCATTTTCCCTGAAAGCTAAATGGGTTATTGAACCTGTAGGGTGTTTGAAAGTAAAGTGGATCTTGACAGCACAAATTGATTGAATTTGTATTATTAATTTTTTTTTTTTTCTCTTTTTTTTATTTATTTTTTTAAATACTTTTGAGAACACTTTTCAGCAGCAGCGCTCCACACATTTCTGGGTAAAAGGAAATTTAAGAACAGGAAAACATCTAAGGTGTCACAGTAGTTCTGTTTCAGGGACCTTGATGGTACCAAGAAATGTTACAAACTTAAGAAAAATCCATTACTAGTGTTGGAGATTTCATATTCTTTTGGGAAGTGATCAAAACAATGAGTTGCAGGTTGATTTATATTGGGGGGGAGGGGGGGAGAAATGTGTATCTCTACTACCTGTAGGGTGGTTTTATCAAGTCCTTGTGACAACGTGCGTTTGAGAAAAGTAGGGACCTTTTACTTTACCAAAAGGCAGGCTGATGCCATGCAGCTTCAGGCTCTCATATTTGAGTTGAACATTTCATGGGTGCTAACTGAAGTCCAGCAAAATTACAAAATTTAAAGTTACCTCTGAAACAAATGAAGTTTTTTTTAAACCTGGTCACTATAAGCAAGAGTCTCGATGTTGAGGCCTAATATTCTTGTTAAAATACAGATGAACTTAAGTGTTCAGCACAAAGCCTTAAACAATTTGGAACTTGCTAGGAGTTGTGAATATTCCTTTCAGCAAGAACAACAAACCTTTTGAGCATCCTTACTAATTAATATACTGTTAAGTGGTCCACAGTGGAAATTCTGGTCAAAAGTATCCATGGCAGCAGTTAAATTTCCACTACTGATTAAATGTTTCTGATAGATTACTTTATCTGCAGATTTCTTACCTTTTGAATTTCCCAGGCATCAGATCCGGAAACTTTTGTGCGAGCAGTACCCCTGAGTGCCTTTGGGTGGCTTGATTTGGTTCTGTGTGGCGTCGCAATCACCTATATAGGTGCCACCCAGGTGCGCGGACATCAGTTCTTTTCTTTCTGTGCCAGTTAGCACTGATCCGGAGAACAGTTACTGAATCAGTCTCTTTTTGGCAAGCTTTTTTCAACATTTTGTCGAATATTTTTGAAGTGTGTCAAGAAATGTCATCAAGAACGTTAAGGTTTAGGCTGTGTGGCGCCTGTCACCACGCCATGTCCGTCATAGACCTGCACTTGGTGTGCTTATGGTGTCTCGAGCACAATCATGACTCGAAGTCAAGCTCAGACTGCTGGCCATGGCGTTGAAAGCTTTGAGGGAGCGGCTCCTGAAGCTGCTTGCGGTCCCAGTGGTCAAAACCAGTTAGTGTGACTCCTAGGAGGTCTTGGCCCTGATGAAAAAGGTCACGGGACTGCTCCAAGAACCCCAACTCCTCTTCCTCACACTGAACGTCCTCGAGACCCTCTGGGAAGGTAACACAAGAAGAATTGTAAATGGACTTCGGCTTCACCTCGTCCGTCAGCGGACGAGTGAGGAAAATCGGTGTTCCAGGCACGGTTCTCCAAAGCCGTTGCCAGGTCCGACTTCGCACCTCCCCCTGTTTCCAGGAGCCAGAGCGACCCCCACTCACATAAGGGATTTTTACGAGGCCATGAGCCACATATTCGAGCAGGCTGACTCCTCCCAAGTGCCTTCAGGCCCCGTGGGGTTGGAGTAAGCCACATCAGGTCTCGTGCTGACAGCTCCTGCCTCGCCTCTATTGGGGTCTCACGGATTGGCGCCGGTTAACCCAACTTGACCTTCTCTGATGCTCCCGGTGCCATCGGTACCCACCGGCAGCACCAGCCCCATTCTCCTTCAGAGCACTCTTGAGTCAGAACCGCGTCATTGGACGCATATTCCGGCGCCAAGAGGGCCCACTAGCGCTAAGTGGTTGCCTGACCGTATTTTGTAGCAGGCATGGGAAAGGGTGGGGGGGCCACTGGACCCTTTAGAATACCAGTTACACACCCGTAGTGAAACTTTGGACGGTATGAGGGACTATGAGATGCCAGTGGACAGGACATATCTCCAGATACTAGCTTGCTCTCTTCCCCCCCAACCATGGCTCCTGAAGAGGGGGCAGCTCATGCAGTGGTGGCAAAGAGGGCAGCGGAGATCCTTGACCTCAAGCTTCCCTCAGTAGCAGTCAAGACTAATCTCTTGACAGAAGTGCTTTAGCCTGGGGCTCCTTCATTCAAACCCCCATTGTCCTTTGTGAAAGCACTGACTTGTTCCAAGCCCAGCACAGGGGCTCCTGTAAATAGGACAGTTACCTGTCGCCATTGCCCTGATCCGGGTTACCAAAGTTTCCTCACCCAACACCCCACCCCAGAGGGCTTGGTAGTCCAAGCCTCAACTTCCTATGGTGCGTTTCCTGCTGCTCCCCCGGACATGGAATCCAAGAGGCTGGATAACTTAGGCAAGAAAATGTTTTATTTCTCCATCCTTGCATTACAGTCAGTGAACAGTACATGCCTGTTGGGCCATTATTCCCTTACTTTGTGGGATACAGTTGCACAAGTGCTGTCACAGGTCCCTGAGGAGGCCCGGGCCATCCTCTCCCAAACAGTGAAAGACGGCAAAGATGCAACACAATTCACCATTAGGGGTGGTTTGGATACATCTGACTTGCTGCGCAGAGCGGTTTCCTCAACCATGACCTTGAGGCACCACACCTGGCTGAGAACATCTGGCTTTTTAGGTGATGTCCAGGCTAAACACATGGACATGCCCAGCTGAAGCGCTTCAAAGGCCAAGTCCTTGCACCTCTCAGTGACACCTCACCCACAGTCTGCCTTTTATATCTTTAGTGGCTATGGAAGGGGCATGCCACTGCACCAGCCCTGTGCCCTCCATCATCCTGTGCAAGCTTTCCAAGCTTTGCAAGGACATGGTGCATTCGGGCCCTATGAGTCTGGTAGTCAGAAGTCATCCACCACCAACCCCCTGACATCTGCAACCTCTATCCTAGTTTAGTTCTGCAAGACTATGGGTGTCCAGTCGGAGGGAAAATCCAACATCATCTCCACTGGCAGTTCATTACATGGGACAAATGGGACTTGTAAATCATTCATAGTGGCTACTCTCTCTCTCTAATCTTTCTCTCCCCCACTAGCACAGGAACGGCTGGCAGAGGATCATCTGTCTTTGCTCCGAGAGGAAGTTACAGCTGTCTTGGCCAAGGGGAGGTATAGAGAGGGTTCCAATATCAGATGTAGGCAGTGGTTGTTATCCTGATTCTTTTTGATTCCCAAGAAGAAAAAGGATCTCTTCCCTATTCTAGACCTCTGAACATCAGTCTCTTCCTCGAAAAGGAGAAGTTCAAGATGCTCACCTTTGGCTCCAGTCTTGTCTGCCCTAGACCAAGGAGACTGGTTGGTAGTGTTGGAGTTGCATTATATGGTTTTTCACATCCCCATGCTGCCTGCCCACAAATGTTACCCGCGGTTCAAGGTAGGCCACAAGCACTTTCAGTTCACCGTACTCCCCTTTGGCCTTACCAGCTCCCCTCAGGTGTTCACCAAAGTAATGGTGGTTGTTGCAGCTCATCTGCGCAGGGGAGGGGTTCCTGTCTTCCTCTACCTTGACGACTGGCTGTTGAAGGCAGACTTGCCCCTAGCTGTTGTCTACCACCTTCAGACTACAGTGGACCTCCCGTATTTTTTGGGGTTAACTATAAACGTGCCAAAGTCACACCTGACTCCTTCTCAGATGTTCCCTTTTATCCAAGCAATTCTGGACATAGTGCAGTTTCGTGCTTATCCTTCCGAGCAGCGAGTCCAGTATATTCAGGCTATAATATTGATGTTTCAGCCTCTGTCCTGGATTTCGGTGAGAATGACTGAGGCTGCTAGTCGTCATCGTCTCCCGCATCCTGCTGGTGAATCATGCCAAATGGCATATGCAGGCTCTGTAGTAGGACCTGAAGTTCCAGTGGGCGCAGCATCAGAGGTATCTCTCCAACATGGTCCAGATCTCAGAGGGAACTATAGTTGACCTGCAGTGATGGCTGATGAACGGTGATTGAGTCAAAAGCTGCCTCCCTTCCCCAAACAGATCTGACAGTAGTGACAAATTTGTCACTCCTGGGATGGGGCGGCCATCTGGGAGAGGTGGAGATCAGAGGGCTCTGGTCTCTGGCGGAATCTGGACTCCACATCAACTTGCTGGAGCTGTGTGCGATCTGGTTAGCATTGAAAGCATTTCTTCTCTCTGTCAAAGGGACGTTGCTGCAGGCATTCACGGACTACACCCCTGCCATGTAGGTACTGCAACAAGCAGGGCGGGGTAGGGTTGTGGACCCTTTGTCAAGAGACCCTGTGTCTCTTGAGATGGCTGGATTAGCAGGGCATAACCCTGGTGGTTCAACACCTGGCAGGTTTTCTGAATGCCAGGGCGGACTAACTCAGCCGTTGATGCCTAGCAGATCATGAGTGGTGTCCCTATTTGGAGGTGGCTCAAGGACTCTTTCAGCTATGGAGAAAGCCTTGGTTAGATCGGTTTGCCTCCGAAGAGAATGCGCAATGTCAGCAGTTTTGCGCGTTGGAGTTTCCAAGGCGGCTATTGTTTGGAGATGCTTTTTGTCTCAATTGGAGTTCGGGCCTCCTGAACGCCTTTCCGCCCATACCATTTCTGCCCAGAGTTTCCAAGAAGATCAGAAACAACCGGGCCCAAGTTATCCTTGTGGGTCCAGACTGGGCACAGGGAGTCTGGTATCCTGAGCTTCTGAAAATGAGCATCGATACTCCGATCAGGCTGCCCCTTCAGGAGGCTCTTCTGTCACAGCAGCAGGGGACGGTTCTGCACCTGAACCTGCCAACTCTCCACCTTCTTGCATGGAGATGGAGTGGTGACAGTTGATAGCTTTTGACCTTCCTCTTGAAGTCTGTAACATTTTCTTGGCAGCCAGGCCTTACTCCACTAAAAACAGTATACACCTGCTGATAACAAAAATTTATAAAATATTCTACTGAAAAGTTGATCGACCCTCATTCTGCCTCTCTTTCTGATATTCTTTTCTTCGTTCTTACCCTTGTCCAGAAGGGCTCTGCTCTGGACACTCTTAATGGTTATCTCTGTGGTCCGTCTGCCTTCCTGCGGCTACCTGACCAACCCTCCTTTATTTATGTTCTCTATTGTAAATAGGATTCTCAAAGGGCTTGTACATATGTTTCCCGCTACACCCTTTATCATGCCTCAGTGGGATCTGAATTTAGTTCTCACATATCTCATGCGTGCTCCCTTCGAGCCTCTGCACAATTGTCCCCTCTGGCTGCTTACCATAAAGACAGCCTTCCTAGTGTTAATAACATCTGCCCGGAGGGTGATTGAGCTCCAAGCCTCCTTATCTACCTGTGTTCCCAGAAAAATTGGTGCTCCGCACCAGGGTCTTTTTCCTGCCAAAGGTGGCAACCGCATTCCATCTTGGGCAGTCTATCACCCTGTCCACCTTTTTATGCTCCTCCACATCCCTCTAAAGAAGAGGAGTGACTCCACCATCTGGCCACCTGAAGAGAATTGTTGTTAGACCTTGACTGCACAAAAGAGTTCCAGGTGGATGACCAACTCTTTGTGCACTAAGTAGGAGCTAAAAAATGTTTGGGCAGTACAGAAACAACCCATTTCACGCTGGGCCGTTCTCTGTATCAAGATTTGCTATGCCCTGGCTAAAAGCAGCCTCCTGAGGGCGTAAGGGCCCATTTTACCAGAGGAAAAGGTACGACCACGGCATTAGATCATAGAGTTCCAGTCCTGGACATCTGCCGGGCAGCAACATGGGCATTCCTGCACACATTTTTTCAAACACTACTGCCTGGATAGTCGGGTCCATAGGGATGGCCATTTTGTCCGTATGGTCCTGCAGGAATTTCTAGGCTAGAAAATTTGTCCACAGTCCACTGCCAGGGGGATATGGCTAGAAATCTATTCAAAGGTAAAGAATTTCCAGCTAGAAGTCCCTGTCAGATGAACAAGTTACCCTTGGTAGCGCATAATCAGGTAGACTGTCTAGCTGCAGATTCCTTACACCCACCCTTGCATTCCCGCTCTGCGGACCGACTTCTAGGAGTAAGGTTAATCCCTTTCAGATCCCTAGTTTGGACACACATTGGTCACCTCACCTCATGGCTCTGTGCTCCTGGCGTGGAAAGTTGTGAAAAGTAAATGACGTCCGCATGCCTGGGTGGCGCCTACATAGGTGACCACGATGTCGCTTCCGGCAATGATGGCGATGATGCTGTGCGGAACCAAACAAAGCCACCTGATAGCAGGAAGGGGTACTGCTCACGCAAAAGTCTCCAGATACAGTCTGATGCCTGGAAAATTCAAAGGTAAGGAATCTGCAGCTAGAGATAGTCTTCACAAGATTATTCACTACCGAAGCCAAGTAACTTGTTCTTTTACTCAGGTTTTTTTTAAACATCAGAGGTGAATGGTGTCCTTTTCACCACCTAAATTAATCAAACTGTGGGTTTCAACTATTGACATTTCAGAATCAAAATTTGATATGTGGCTTCTATCCTTGATGTTTCCATGTCCATTTGTTCAAGATTTATATTCTAGTTTCCGCTTTCAACACCACATCACTAAACATTTGAATAAGTCTCACCCCATGGGCCAATTTCAAACCTAAAAACTCCCAGTCCTCTTCAGCATGTGTTCTTTTAAATCAAGCCATCAAAATTCCTTCGGTTACAGCAGTGCTTTCTTTCGAAGCAACAGTATAGTTATTGTTACATTGATAAGTTCAATGTCTCCGATTTTGACTCTGAAGATAGTATATATACCTGTTTGACTAGAATCATGGTGCAACAGGTGAAAACCATGATTATGATTGTTGCACAACTCTCAGACCCCATTCCGTGGGGTGGGGTTTGCCACTGGTGTTCTGGTGTCTTTTGGCTCTGCAACCGTGGCTATGTACAACCCTTTCCGCATGTGACTCCCAGGTGAGCAGTAGTGTGCAGTCTTAGGCTTCACAGGCAGGAAGCATAGTTTGCAACAGCTCAGAACGCGACCAACCAACAGAGACAATGTATTGAGCAGCCCAGTGCTAACCTTTTAAGTAAAGGAAAATACTTTAATCTCAGTGTTAACTAAATACTATACCGGTAAAAGGTGGTTTGGTTATAGGATTGGATACCCTCTACAGAATTAAATTAAATGCTGATATCGCTATGATGACTGCTTTCTCCGCCTTCTCTCTTGTGTGACTTGAGTACAATTATGGCTACTGGCATAATGTAAGCACCAGCGCAGCTCACAAGTGAGTACCCCAGTGATCGTTCCGTTGGTCAGTTCGGTTGTCGTTGCCCAACCAGTCAATAACCAGCAAACGTTAGTGTAGCAGGAGAAGTTTCGCTCTGCTCACGTTCAGACAGTCTGTTTGTGCAGCTACATACCATGTTACCTGCTTGGTAATACTGGTGAGCCTGAGACATGTTGGTGTGATCGGCATCTTCATACTAATGAGCTTTGGTGGGGGTGTGGGAGACCACAAATGGGGGTCTAGCCCATTTTCTGAGTCATGGGTGTTGGGAAAAGTTCTTGTGGAATTCTCTGCTACTGTGACCTTCAGACTAACACAGGAGGGCAATTGACTTTGGCAGTTGTAGCCCCCGAGACTGATGCAGTGGGCACTCCTTTTCAGTAGTTGCAGCCTTGGAGGTTGATGCAGGCGGAGACTCTTATTTGGCAGGTGTGGGCCAGGAGGCCAATGCAGCTACTCGTTTTGTGATGGCAGCCCTCTATATTTATGGTTACAACGTTGGACCGCACAATTACAACTTGCCTAATACTTCTTTATGCAGCTCATGGTGAGAACACTACGTGAAAGCAGGCACTTTTTGCCAACTATTGTCAGAATTGGCTCCACTGTCTCAACAGTCAGCTACTTCTGTGTGCCCCACACATTGAAATATGCAGGGCTTCTCCTCCTGAACATTCCTTCCTCCTGAAGGGCCACTGTCTCTTTCCCTATCTGAGAATGGAGACAGGCTTCCAGGCACTTATGCAGACCTTCTTATCTCCAGCAAGTTGCAGACTAGCTGAATGCCAGTCAGACACAAACCCTGGCTACAGAACTGTCCCCCGAGGTCTCATGAAACCTCCTTTCCCTGGTTGTGAAGAACTTGGAACCTCATGAGTGATTTGGATCCCACTTCTACATGTATTGTTTGGGGCATGTGTGGCTGTAGATACACATGGTTAGCGTAATTGTGCCATCTAGTGTTGGGCTTGGAGGTGTGCAAGTTGATTTTCCTCGAAGAAATTCTTGAGTGACTCTTCCTCTTGCTGATAATGCACATGGGCATCAACTTCATTGTTAGATTGCTTTCTTCTGCCATCAGGGTCAGACGGGTGCTCCTCTCCTCTGTCTCCACACCTTCATTTCCTAGTTTAGGCCTAATCTCTGTATTAGTTTTGATCTCAGCCAATACTTGATCCTTCAGTTGTTTACCAATGTCTGTCTTGTCAGGGCGACTTGGCTAGACTACGCTCCACTTGGGCTTCTGCCCTTTTGCGGGACACTTCCACTTCAATAACCCCTTCACCATGTCCGTTTGATGATGTAATGGAGGCCCTTTCGGTTCTGCCCTTCCTGCCACGTGAGATTTTGACGCACCAGCCAACATCTGGTGTGTAACTTGTGCCTTTCGCCAGACCATCAGGAAGCCACATGCAAGACTTGCAAATCATTCTGGTCCAAGAAGATGCTGTGGGCTCGATGACTGACTCTATGTCCACACACACTGCAGATACCGGCCATCTTCGGACCTACAGGAGGAGAGTTACGTCCAGGGGTGGGCAGCAGATGAGGGCCCCTCTCACAAGGACAGCTCAAGGTATGAGCTTGAGATGCAAGACCTCACACTGGGACAAACTGTAAGTACAGAACCCTCTCCATCCCGGCACCAGCAGGTCGTCTCCAAGGGCTGTATATATATACACCAAGGACCGAACAAAGTCTTCCGTTGGGCTGCCACTGCCTCTGGGCCTTGGTCGGCACCGATAAGCTTTGTTGGAAACGCTGAGTCCTGCCTCGGCACTGAAAACGCAGCACATGCTGTCAATCTGACTCCTGCACCAATGGAATCAAGCCGAAAGTGCCGGTGCCGAAACAGCGGTCCAGCTCAGCAGCCAACATTGTCAGACGTGGGACACTTGGTATCCTCTAGCCAACGATCAGCACAGTATCTACAGATGCTCAGACACACACCAGACATCTTCAAAAAATCAGTCAAGGTCCCTGTCATAACTTCAAGGGTCGCTTGAAAAGTACAAGGCACCTCCATCCAACTCCTCATACATCAAAGGCCGACTGCCTCCTGAGTCACTGGTGGTCTCTACAGTGAAAAAAAAAGGGCAAACTCAGAACATCTGGTTAGGTGTCACCCCGAAGCAGAGAGCAGGGAGATAAACGCAGCAGGGAAGAGGGTGGCTGCCTAGTCTGAAAACCACTGGAGAATTGCCAACTCCATAGGCCTCCTCTCCTGCTATGATATAGCTCACTGGGATGGGATGGAGAGGCTCCTCCAAAAATTTCCCAGATGAGTACAAAAAGAGGGTGTAGGAAATTGCCACTAAGGGCAAATTAATTGCCAACACCTCCATCCGCTGTGCCCTACATGCAGCTGACATAGCAGCAAGGAGCGTTAATTCCAGGTTACTCCTCAAAAGTCATGCCTGGCTCAGGGTATCCGGCTTTAACCTGAAAGTGCAATAGAACTGCCACTTCAGCATGATGGAGAATAGTTGTTCATCCCCCTGGTAGACACACTACCTGCAAAAATAAAGACAGCAAATGAAACGGCCAAAGCTATGGAAGTGTTGCAAACATCAACCCAAAGGTACTCCTTCTGCCATGGGGCAGCTAAATCCGCCTCCACAGATACAGCCACATCCTACCAACGTCCTTGGGCACAAACCACCTCCGCCAGGGGTTACAATACAGGTTCCTATAAGAGCAATGATTCTAAGGGCAGAGGAAAGACTGGCTTCACAAAGCCCTCTAACACCACAACAAACTCTTGACTTGCCCATCATTCCCTTGTCGGGGGATGATTATAAGAGTTTCTCCTTGCCTGGTGGACATCACCTCCGATCAGTGGGTGAGGATGTTTTCCATCATGGTTATTGTCTGGAGCTCAATTCTACACCTTCAAACATTCCACTTTGCAAACACAAACTCTTACTAGAACATCAACAGTTGTTCAAGGAGGAAGCTCTGGCACTTTTGGGAAAAAAAGAAGCCATAGAACTAGTACCAACACACCAGCAAGGCACAGTGAGTCTATTCACTCTATTTCCTTATTCCCAAAAAGGATGAGTACTTGAGACCAATCTTGGGCCTCAGACCCCCTAAATATCCTTCACTTTCACATGGTCGCTCTTCAAGATGTCATCCAACTACTACAACAAGGCGACTTCATGGCAGCACTTGATCTAAATTACACCTTTTTTTCACATTCCCGTTCACCCAGCGCATCACTGATATCTCAGTTTTGTAATAAACAATGACCATTTCCAATTCAAGGTACTACCCTTCGCGGTCACAGCCACCCCAGGGTCTTCACTAAATATCTCGCTGTGGTAGCAGACCACCTGCGCAGGCAAAACATACTCTTTTTTTTTTTTTTTTTTCTCCACATTTAGACGATTGGTTCATCAAAATTGCTACTTTTCAACAGTGCTTGCAGCACACTCAGGCCATTATAAATTTACTTCATCAATGGTGAAGCATAGTTGATTAAGTCAAATACCATCTCCAGCCTCTTCAAATACAACCCTACCTAGGAGCCATCCTAGGTTCCCAACGAGGAATAGCTTGCCACAATGCTGCCAGGATTCAATCCTTCCAAGCACGTATTCTCCTGTTTCAACCTTAGCAAGTAAAGTGAGTACAGACCTGCATCTCCTCGGTATGATGGCTTCATTTATAGCTATAGTACCTCATGCCAGACTCAACATGCGTCCGTTGCAAGAGTGCTTAGCGTACCAGTGGTCTCAAGCGGAGGGTCAGTTGGAGGATCTAATGTTGGACAGCTGTTAAGCGTGCCACTCAGCAATGTGGAACAATAGCAATCTTGTAAAAGCATGGTCTTTTCTGAACCCATTTCTGCAGAGAACCGTGACAATGGACACCTCCCTCAGGTGCTGAGGAACGCATTCACAAGATCTCACTGTTCAGGGATGCTGGACACTCAGCCAGAAACATCTCCATATCAATCACTTGGAGTTGCTAGCTGTTCATCTAGCACTAAAAGCCTTCCTTCCTCACCTGATCAGACAACCTGACTGCCATGTACTATCTCCAAAAGCAGGAGGCACCAGATCTAAGCACTCTCACCTAGCTCAGACCATTTGGAAATGGGCTTTCTGATACACCATTCACCTGTTAGCGAAGTACCTCCCAGGAGGCGTCAACAAGTCCATGAATGGGAGCTCCATCTGCAAGTTCTCCTCCCATACATCCGTATTTGGTGTCACCCAGAAATAAAAAAAAATTGCCCCAGCAGAAAATACAAGATACCCAAACTTCTCTTCTAAGTTCCCACACCCACAGTCCAAGGGTAACGCACTATGGATAAGTTGGTCCGGGATATTTGCTTATACCTTTCCATCTGTCCTACTGCTTCTGTTTGTGGTTCACAAACTTCGACAGACATCTCACTCTCATTCTGGTAGCTCCCACAGGCACACAGCAACCATGGTTGACCACACTGCTAAAACTCAGTAGTTCCCCACAAACTACTGATAAACAAGCAGGGCATTCTCACGTAGAAATCACGGAGAAATCAGACACCCAGATCCCTCAACCTTGCTATCTGGCCTCTCATCCTAAAGTTTGGTTATATGAACCTACCACAAACTTGTGGTGTTATTCTTAAAGACGCATGCAGACCAACTAATTGTGCTTGTTATGCTGCAAAGTGGAAAAGATTTGTCTACTTCTGTCAGTCCAAACAAACTGATCCTAAATTAATCTACTAGCACAATACATTCCAGGAATAGCCAATCAGCTGTCAGATATCCGCAGCAGAAATCGCCAACAAACTCACGAATGGGAGATTCCTCCTCAGGTACTTCAAAAATACTTTCAAAAGTGGGGAACACCAAACAGACCTGTTAGCAACAAGCGAAAGCACAAAATGCCAAAACTTTGCATCCAGACACCCACATCCCCTATCCAAGGGCAATGCTATATGGATCAGTTGGTCAGGGATATTTGCATGCGCTTTTTCCCCTCTCCCACTCCTTCCGTTTCTAGTCATCAAGTTGCATCAAACTTCACTCAACATGATACTCATAGCACCAACATGGGCAAGTCAACCGTGGTACACAACATTATTAGATCTGTTGGTAGTACCAAACTCCCATCCAGACCAGATCTGTTGACACAAAACAGAGGTCAAATCAAGCATCCAAATCCCAAGACACTCAATTCTAGCAATTTAGCTCCTGAGGTCATAGAGTTTGGATATTTACAACTCCCATCAGACTGTATGGAAGTTATTAAGCAAGCAAGAAAACCTACTACTAGACAGTGCTATGCAAACAAATGTAAAAGATTTGTATATTACGGCCAATCCAAAAATATAGACCCTCTTACAGCATGAATACAAGATATTGTATGTTATTTACTTAATTTACAAAAATCAAATTTAGCATTCTCTTCAATAGAAATTCATCTTACTGCAATTTCAGCATATTTACAAAATATACAACATTGCGCTTTATTTAGAGTTCCTGTCATTAAAGCTTTTATGGAATGTTTAAAACGCATAATTCCACCCAGAACACCACCAGTTCCTTCTTGGAATCTAAATATAGTGCTTACAAGACTTATGGGACCACTATTTGAGCCTATGCACTCGTGCCAAGTTCAATTTCTAACATGGAAGGTTGCCTTCCTAGTGGCAATTACTTATTTAAGAAGAGTAAGTGAAATCCAAGCCTCTACTCTTGAAGAACCTTTCTTCCAAGTGCACAAACATAAGGTTGTACTGAGAACAATCCAAAATTTCTACAAAAAGTTGTATCACCATTTCATATAAATCAGACAGTGGAACTGCCAGTCTTCTTCCCACAGCGAGATTCTGTGGCAGAAAGAGCTCTACATACGTTAGACATCAAAAGAACTTTAATGTACTATGTAGACAGAACTAAACCTTTTAGAAAGACTTAACTATTTGTAGCTTTCCAAAAACCACATACAGGCAATCCTATATCAAAACAAGATTTAGCACGATGGATCGTAAGGTGGATCCAAATATGCTATTTTAAAGCAAAAAGACAGCTTTGAGTTACTCCCAAAACTCATTCTGCAAGGAAAAAAGGTGCAACAATGTTTTTTTCTTTTTTATTAGGGAATATACCAATGGCTGAAATATGTAAAGCAGCTACATGGTCAACACCACATACATTCACTAAACACTACTGTGTAGTCGTATTATCACGACGACAAACCACAGTAGGTCAAGCCGTTCTAAGAACATTATTTCAAATAACTTCAACTCCTACAGGCTGACCACCACAAATTTATGGGTGGACAAACTGCTTTGTAGTCTATGCACATCATGTGTATCTGCAGCTACACAGGCCATCAAACGGAAAATGTCACTTACCCAATGTACATCTGTTCATGGCATGTTCTGCTGCAGATTCAAATGCACCATCCCTCCTCTCCTGAAGCCTGTAGTCTAAGTTACAAATATATGTAGATACATTTGCATGGACATCTCTTACTTTGTACCTATATTCTCTCACTCCTTCCTTTACCCTCCGTGGGAAAACAATCTTAACAATGGAGTCAATGCCCATCCGTAATGGAACCGAAGAGGAGTCACCACTCGATCTTGTGGCTCGAAAAGACTTCTTCGAAGAAAAACAACTTGTAACACTCCGAGCCCAACACTAGATGGTAGACCAATGGACAGCTTGTGAATCTGCAGCAGAACATGCCACGAACAGATGAACACTGGGTAAGTGATATATATATGTTCGGAGGCATGTGTAGCTGCAGATACACATGCTGTGCATTATCCTGCCATCTAGTGTTGGGCTCGGAGTGTTACAAGTTGCTTTTCTTCGAAGAAGTCTTTTCGAGTCACAAGACTGAGGGACTCCACCCTTTCGGCTCCATTGCACATGGGCGTCAACTCCATCTTAGATTGTTTTCTTTCCGCCATCGGGTTCGGACATGTTCCTCTTCGCTCCATATTTCGAATCGGGAAAGTTAGCTAAATATCGAAAATTCGACGGTATTCTCGTTTGGTACCGGGTTAGTGTTATTGTATCGGCACCGATAGCAGAAGCGCGCCGGCGGCCCTTCGGGGCTTCCGTTCTTCAGCGGAGCCTGGCCGGCCCGACCACATCAATTGTCGAAGACCAATGGACCGGACCCCCTTTCACTTCTGTCCGAAGTGCCACTCGAAGTATCCCTATACAGACCAACACCTGGTCTGTAATCTGTGTTTGTCACCAGAACACAGGGAGGATACTTGTGAGGCTTGTCAAGCGTTTCAATCTAAAAAGACCCTCCGTGATCCAGCGAGAAGTCTGCAAATGGCGTTGACACCGAGAGATCAACTCGACGCCAGAGAGGAGGAAAGAATTTCCATCCAGGGGACGGACTCTGACGAATCCGAAAGTGAGCGACCCTCGATGGTGCAGAAAACAGTGAGTAGAACTGCCCCGTCCAAAACGCACACAAAGATCGTTAAGGCCAAGGGGACGCCACCGCCAGCAGGCCATGGCTTAACCCATCGAAAAGAAGGTGACCAAACATTGGCACCGAAAAAGGCCAAAGATTTGCCGAAGACTTCCGACTCCGGTCTAGATTCCGGCACCGAACGATCTCGACACCGAGAGTTCGACTCACCCAAAGTGAGAAAAATATTGTCGGAACCGAAAAAGAAATTTTCTGAAACATCGGTACCGAAAAAAGCGGCTTCGGCACCGAAAAGAAGTTCTTACACAGAAGAGCAAGGACTTTCCAGCCAAATGCATGAAAGGCACAGGTTTGAGCAGGAAATAAGTATGGATGAACCAGACCATACGCAAAGGAGGTTGCATATCCAGAAATAGACTGGGAAAATACAAACTCTTCCTCCAATTAAAACCAAAAGAAAACTGGCATTTCAGGAGACCGAAATGCAGGTGAAGGTGGCCAGAGAAAAATCCCCACCACCAAGGTTTTCACCACAACCTTCCCCACTACACTCACCACAACTCTCTCCAGTGGGAACACCTCCAATGCAGTCACCTACACATACAGGGATGACACAGGATGATCCTGATGCATGGGACTTATATGATGCACCAGTATCAGATAACAGTCCGGATTGTTAACCAACAAAGCCGTCACCTCCAGAGGACAGTACTGCATATACGCAGGTACTATCCAGGGCAGCTACGTTCCACAACGTAGCAATGCATTATGAGCCAATAGAGGATGATTTCCTGTTCAACACCTTGGCATCCACCCACGCTTCCTACCAGAGTCTGCCAATACTCCCGGGTATGCTCAAACATGCAAAACAAGTATTCCAGGAGCCAGTTAAAGGAAGGGCTATCACGCCTAGGGTGGAGAAGAAGTACAAGCCTCCCCCAACGAATCCTGTGTTCATAACACAACAACTTACACCGGACTCAGTAGTTGTAGGAGCAGCAAGAAAGAGGGCAAACTCTCAATCGTCAGGATACGCTCCACCGCCTGACAAAGAGAGTAGAAAGTTTGACGCAGCGGGCAAACGAGTGGCAGCACAGGCAGCCAATCAATGGCGGATCGCTAATTCGCAAGCCCTAATTGCTCGCTACGATAGGGCACACTGGGACGAGATGCAATACATTATACAACACTTGCCCAAAGAACACCAGAAACGTGCCCAGCAGGTTGTGGAAGAAGGACAGGCAATATCCAACAACCAAATAAGGTCCGCACTAGACTCGGCAGACACGGCAGCACGAACGGTCAACACTGCGGTAACCATTCGCAGGCATGCATGGTTAAGAAGCTCTAGATTCAAGCCAGAAATCCAACAAGCGGTGTTGAACATGCCTTTTAACCAAGAACAATTGTCTGGGCCGGAAGTGGACACAGCAATTGAAAAGCTAAAGAAAGAAGACACGGCCAAAGCCATGGGCGCGCTCTACTCCCCACAAGGCAGAGGCACATTTAGAAAGCCACAATTCAGAGGGGTTTTTTGAATGCAAACACCAGAGCCTTCCACCTCTCAAACCAGACCCACCTATCAGGCACAATACCAGAGGGGAGGGTTTCGTGGCTCATATAGAGGAGGACAATTCCCAAGAGGAAGGGGAAAGTTCCAGACACCTAAAACAAGCCAAACCAAACAGTGACTCCAATGCCACAAAACCCCAACACTTCTCACCAGTGGGTGGGAGACTTACCGCAAACTATCAGAACTGGACACACATTACCAGAGATGCATGGGTTCTAGCCATTATCCAGCATAGTTATTGCATAGAATTCACACATTTTCCGCCAGATGTGCCCCCAAGGGCACACAATCTGTCCAAACAACACTTAGTGCTTGGACTTCTATTTGTAATAGGTCTATTACAAAAACAAGCAATAGAGCTAGTACCCAACCATCAGAAGGGAACAGGCGTCTACTCACTATATTTCCTAATTCCAAAGAAGGACAAAACGTTAAGACTACATGGATACCCATCCATCCTTCACACAGAAAATACTTAAGGTTTGTAATACACAGCGTACTCTATCAATTCAAAGTGTTACCGTTCAGGATAACAGCCCCAAGGGTATTCACAAAATGCCTAGCAGTAGTAGCCGCTCACATAAGGAGACAGCACATGCACGTATTCCCATACTTAGACGACTGGCTAATAAAAACCAACACTCAACAACAGTGTCTTCTTAACACGCAATACATTATGGAAACTCTACACAAACTAGGGTCCTCTATAAATTACCAGAAATCACATCTGCAACCATCCTAAATACAACAATACTTGGGAGCAACACTCAACACACAAAAAGCAATTGCCACTCCAAGTCCACAAAGGGTCCAAGCGTTCCAAAATATAACTTCAAGCATACAGTCAAACCAACACTACCCAGTAAGGTTTGTAATGAAACTTCTAGGCATGATGTCTTCATGCATAGCCATTGTCCCAAATGCAAGATTACACATGCGGCCCTTACAGCAGGGCGTAGCAAAACAGTGGACACAAGCACAGGGTCAGCTTCAAGATCTAGTGTTGATAGACCGCCAAACACACTTCTCGCTTCAATGGAAGAACCCTATAAATTTAAACCAAGGGCGGCCATTCCAAGACCCAGTGCCTCAAGCTGTGATCACAACAGATGCTTCCATGATGGGGTGGGGAGCACACCTCAACAAGCACAGCATACAGGGTCAATGGGACAATCAACAAAAACAACTTCACATAAATCACTTGAAACTACTAGCAGTGTTTCTAGCATTAAAAGCATTTCAACCACTGGTAGTCCACAAACACATTCTTGGCAAAACCGACAACATGACAACAATGTATTATGTCAACAAACAAGGGGGGACACACTAGTCACAACTGTGTCTCTTAGCACAAAAAAATTTGACATTGGGCAAATCACAATCACATTCGCCTGATAGCACAATACATCCCAGGCATTCAGAACCAGTTAGCCGACAATCTCAGTTGAGATCACCAGCAAACTCACAAATGGGAAATTCATCCCCAGATCCTACAGGATCTCTTCCTCCGCTGGGGAACACCAAACATAGATCTATTCGCAACAAAAGAAAGCGCAAAATGCCAAAACTTCGCGTCCAGGTACCCATACCCTCAATCAAGGGCAATGCACTATGGATCAGTTGGTCAGGGATATTTGCTTAAGCTTTTCCCCCTCTCCCACTCATTCCTTATCTGGTCAACAAACTAAGTCAAAACAAACTCAAACTAATACTCATAGCACCAACCTGGGCTCGCCAACCGTGGTACACAACACTGTTGGACTTATCAGTAGTACCTCACATCAAATTACCAAACATACCAGATCTGTTAACACAACACAAACAACAGATCAGACATCTGAATCCAGCATAGCTCAATCTAGCAATCTGGCTTCTGAAGTCTTAGAATTCGGACATTTAAACCTTACACAAGAGTGTATGGAGGTCATTAAACAAGCTAGAAAACCCACGACAAGACATTGTTACGCAAACAAATGGAAAAGATTTGTTTACTACTGCCACACTAATCATATACAACCACTACATGCCTCCACAAAGGACATTGTAGGCTACTTATTACACTTACAAAAGTCTAATCTAGCATTCTCTTCCATTAAAATACATCTCTGTAATATCTGCCTATCTGCAGATTACACATACAACATCGCTTTTTAGAATCCCAGTCATCAAAGCATTTATGGAGGGACTAAAAAGAATCATACCCCCAAGTACACCACCGGTACCTTTGTGGAACCTTAATATTGTATTAACACGACTCATGGGACCACCATTCGAACCCATGCACTCTTGTGAGATACAATACTTAACTTGGAAAGTAGCCTTCCTAATAGCTATCACATCACTTAGAAGAGTAAGTGAGATACAAGCATTTACTATTCAAGAACCCTTTATACAAATACATAAACATAAAGTGGTTCTCTGTACAAATCCCAAATTCTTAACAAAGGTCATATCACCATTGCACCTAAACCAAACAGTGGAACTCCCAGTCTTCTTTCCGCAACCAGAGTCAGTAGCCGAAAGAGCCTTACATACATTAGACATAAAAAGAGCACTAATGTGTTACATTGACAGAACAAATCAATTTCGTAAAACAAAACAATTGTTTGTAGCCTTCCAAAAACCTCATGCAGGTAATCCTATATCCAAACAAGGCATCGCCAGATGGATAGTTAAATGTATTCAAACTTGCCATATAAAAGCAAAAAGAGATCTACCTATTACACCAAGAGCACATTCCATTAGGAAGAAAGGCGCCACAATGGCTTTTCTTGGGAATATACCTATGACGGAAATTTGTAAGGCAGCCACCTGGTCTACGCCTCATACATTCACTAAGCATTACTGTGTAGATGTGTTAGCAACACAAAAAGCCACAGTAGGACAGGCTGTATTGAGAACATTGTTTCAGACAACTTCAACTCCTACAGGCTAAGCCACTGCATTTTGGGGGAGATTACTGCTTATTAGTCTGAAGACAGCATGTGTATCTGCAGCTACACATGCCACAGAACGGAAAATGGCACTTACCCAGTGTACATCTGTTTGTGGCATGAGACGCTGCAGATTCACATGCGCCCTCCCACCTCCCCGGGAGCATGTAGCCTTTATTAGTTGAATAAAAATTGTAAATAAATATTATTTTAATACACATTATGTACATACATACCTACTCCATTGCATGGGCACATCTAGTATACTCACAGCTCCTACCTCACCCTCTGCGGGGAAAACAATCTAAGATGGGGTCGACGCCCATGCGCAATGGAGCCGAAAGGGAGGAGTCCCTCGGTCTCGTGACTCGAAAAGACTTCTTCGAAGAAAAACAACTTGTAACACTCCGAGCCCAACACTAGATGGCAGGGTAATGCACAGCATGTGAATCTGCAGCGTCTCATGCCACGAACAGATGTACACTGGGTAAGTGACATTTTCCATATATATATATATATATATATATATATATATATATATATATATATATATATATATATATGTATATATGTTCGATGGCATGTGTAGCTGCAGATACACATGCTGTGCACAGTCCGCCGTCTGGTGTTGGGCTTGGAGTGTTACAAGTTGTTTTTCTTCGAAGAAGTCTTTTCGAGTCACGAGACCGAGGGACTCCTCCCACTTTGATTCCATTGCGCATGGGCGTCGACTTCATGTTAGATTGTTTTTTTTCCGCCATCGGGTTCGGACGTGTTCCTTTTCGCTCCGTGTTTCGGGTCGGAAAGTTAGTTAGAATCTCGGAAAAAAACGTCGGTATTGTTTGCGTTCGGTATCGGGTTAGTTAGAACAAATCGACACCGAATTTTGAAGAGTTCCGGTGGCCCTTCGGGGTTTTTTCGATCCCCGTCGGGGCCTGGTCGGCCCGGCCACGTGCGACTTCAAGGCTCATGGAATGGACCCCATTCCGCTTCTGCCCAAAATGCCATCACAAGCATCCGTATACGGATCACCATCTGGTCTGTAACTTGTGCTTGTCCCCCGAGCACAAGGAGGATACTTGTGAAGCCTGTCGAGCGTTTCGGTCGAGGAAGACGCTGAGAGACCGAAGAGCCAGGAGACTACAAATGGCGTCCACGCCGACCGGTCAAGATCGTTTCGAGGAGGAAGAAGAAGCTTTCTCCGTCCACGAGTCAGATTCGGAAGAACTCGACGCCGAAGAAACAACCAAAACCGTGAGTAAGACGTCGAAAATCAAGACTCCCGAGAAGTCTACAAAAGCCCAGGGGACGCCACCACCAACAGGCCATGGCTTAACCCGAAAAATAGGTGACCCATCCAAGGCACCGAAAAAGGGCATGCTGGTGTCGAAGTCATCCGACTCCGATCGAGATATCGCCACACAGCAACCTCGGAGCCGAGACAGCGGCTCCGAGAAACTTCGGCACAGAGACAGCGGCACCGAAGAATTTCGGCACAGAGACACCACGCCGAAAACAAAGAAGGTTTCTTCTGAGCCTAAAAAGACTTCCGAAAAGGTTTCGGTTCCGAAACAGCCAGCCTCGGAGCCGAAAACTAGTTCCTATACAGAGGAACAAGGATTAACCTCCCAATTACACAGATTTGGAGAGGAGCTTCAAGCTGTAGAGCCTGACTACACGCAAAGAAGGCTTCATATTCATGAGGACACAGGGAAGATAACCACTCTTCCCCCCCCAATCAAAATAAAAAGGAAACTTGCCTTTCAACAAAAGGACAAGCAACCACAAGCAAAGGTGGCAAGGAAAACAACCCCACCACCGTCTCCACCACCATCAATACATGCATCACCAGCAACAACTCCACCACTGATGCACTCACCAGCTCATACCACAATGAGTCAGGATGATCCCGATGCATGGGACCTCTACGATGCTCCAGTGTCTGACAATAGCCCAGACTCTTATCCTACAAAACCGTCACCACCTGAGGACAGTACATCCTATACACAGGTGGTCGCAAGGGCAGCCGAGTTTCACAATGTCTCCTTACATTCGGAACCAATTGAGGATGACTTTCTCTTTAACACCCTATCCTCCACCCATAGCCAGTATCAATGCCTTCTCATGCTCCCAGGAATGCTAAGACATTCAAAACAAAGTTTTCAGGATCCAGTTAAAGGCAGAGCCATAACTCCAAGGGTGGAGAAAAAATATAAGCCACCGCCCACAGATCCAATATATATTACAACACAACTAACACCAGACTCAGTAGTTGTGGGGGCAGCTCGTAAGAGAGCCAACTCTCATACCTCAGGCGACGCACCACCTCCAGACAAGGAGAGCCGCAAATTTGATGCTGCGGGAAAAAGGGTTGCAGCACAAGCAGCAAATCAGTGGCGTATTGCCAATTCACAAGCACTTTTGGCAAGATACGACAGGGCTCACTGGGATGAAATGCAACATTTCATCGAACACTTACCCAAGGAGTTCCAAAAAAGAGCGCAACAGGTGGTGGAAGAGGGACAAAGTATCTCAAATAATCAGATACGGTCTTCCATGGATGCAGCAGATACAGCTGCAAGGACAATAAACACTGCAATCACAATACGAAGGCACGCATGGCTGCGCACTTCTGGGTTCAAACCTGAAATACAGCAGGCTGTGCTCAATATGCCGTTTAATGAACAGCAATTGTTTGGGCCGGAGGTAGACACTGCCATCGAAAAACTCAAAAAGGACACCGATACAGCCAAAGCCATGGGCGCACTCTACTCCCCGCAGAGCAGAGGCACATTTCGGAAAACACCTTTTAGGGGAGGGTTTCGAGGTCAACCCACAGAAACCACAACCTCACAAACAAGGCCTACCTACCAGGGTCAATATCAGAGGGGAGGTTTTCGGGGGCAATTTAGAGGGGGCCAATTCCCAAAAAATAGAGAAATTCCAAGGCCCAAAAATCCCCTCAAAATAAGCAGTGACTCACAAGTCACACACCCCCATCACATAACACCTGTGGGGGGAAGACTAAGCCAATTTTATAAACTTTGGGAGGAAATAACAACAGATACTTGGGTCTTAGCAATTATCCAGCATGGTTATTGCATAGAATTTCGCCAATTCCCTCCAAACGTCCCACCGAAAACACACAATATGTCAAAACAACATATAGATCTTCTAGGACTAGAAGTTCAAGCATTGCTACAAAAGGACGCAATAGAATTAGTACCAATTCAACAAAAAAACACAGGAGTTTACTCACTGTACTTTCTAATACCCAAAAAGGACAAAACTCTGAGACCAATAATAGATCTCAGAACACTAAATACCTACATAAAATCAGACCACTTTCACATGGTCACGTTACAAGACGTAATCCCACTGCTCAAACAGCAAGACTACATGACAACATTAGATCTAAAAGATGCGTATTTCCATATACCAATACATCCTTCACACAGGAAATACCCAAGGTTCGTATTCCAAGGAATACATTACCAATTCAAAGTGTTGCCATTCGGAATAACAACTGCGCCAAGAGTTTTTACAAAATGCCTGGCAGTAGTAGCTGCACATATCAGAAGGCAGCAAATACATGTGTTCCCGTACTTAGACGACTGGTTAATCAAAATCAACACGCTAAAACAGTGTTCACAGCACACAAAATATGTCATACAAACCCTTCACAGGCTAGGTTTCTCCATCAACTACGCGAAGTCACACCTTTTGCCGTGTCAAACGCAGCAATACTTAGGAGCGACAATCAACACAGCAAAAGGGATTGCCACTCCAAGTCCACAACGGGTTCAAACATTTCACAAAGTAATACAGGCCATGTATCCAACACAAAAGATACAAGTCAGAATGGTAATGAAACTACTAGGCATGATGTCTTCATGCATAGCCATTGTCCCAAACGCAAGATTGCACATGCGGCCCTTACAACAGTGCCTAGCATCACAATGGTCACAAGCACAGGGTCAACTTCTAGATCTGGTGTTGATAGACCGCCAAACATACATCTCGCTTCTATGGTGGAACAGTACAAATTTAAACCGAGGGCGGCCTTTCCAAGACCCAGTGCCACAATACGTCATAACAACAGATGCTTCCATGACAGGGTGGGGAGCACACCTCAATCAACACAGCATCCAAGGACAATGGGACATACATCAGAGACAGTTTCACATAAATCACTTGGAAATGTTAGCAGTATTTCTAGCGCTGAAAGCATTTCAACCCATAATAACCCAAAAATACATTCTTGTCAAAACAGACAACATGACAACAATGTATTATCTAAACAAACAAGGAGGGACACACTCGACACAGTTGTGCCTCCTAACACAGAAAATATGGCATTGAGCGATTCACAACCACATTCGCCTAATAGCACAATTTATTCCAGGGATTCAGAATCAGTTGGCAGACAATCTCTCTCGAGATCACCAACAAACCCACGAATGGGAAATTCACCCCCAAATACTAAACAATTACTTTCAAATTTGGGGAACACCTCAAATAGATCTATTTGCAACAAAGGAAAACTCAAAATGCCAAAACTTCGCATCCAGGTACCCACAAGATCAATCCCAAGGCAATGCTCTATGGATGAACTGGTCAGGGATCTTTGCATACGCTTTTCCCTCTCTCCCTCTCATTCCATATGTAGTAAACAGGTTGAGTCAAAACAAACTCAAACTCATACTAATAGCACCAACATGGGCGAGGCAACCTTGGTACACGACACTACTAGACCTGTCAGTAGTACCTCATGTCAAACTACCCAACAAACCAGATCTGTTAACAAACACAAACAACAGATCAGACATCCAAATCAAGCATCTTTGAATCTAGCAATTTGGCTCCTGAAATCCTAGAATTCGGACACTTGCACCTCACACAAGAATGTATGGAGGTCATAAAACAAGCTAGGAAACCTACCACTAGACACTGCTACGCAAACGAGTGGAAAAGATTCGTGTATTACTGCCAGAATAATCAAATTCAGCCATTACACGCATCTCCAAAAGATATAGTAGGATATTTACTACATTTGCAAAAATCAAATCTAGCTTTCTCTTCCATAAAAATACATCTCACCGCAATATCAGCTTACCTACAAATTACTCATTCAACTTCACTATTTAGAATACCAGTCATTAAAGCGTTTATGGAAGGCTTAAAGAGAATCATACCACCAAGAACACCACCTGTTCCTTCATGGAACCTCAACATTGTCTTAACAAGACTCATGGGTCCACCTTTCGAGCCCATGCATTCTTGTGAAATGCAATACTTAACGTGGAAAGTTGCATTTTTGATTGCCATCACATCTCTAAGAAGAGTGAGCGAGATTCAAGCATTTACCATACAAGAACCATTTATTCAGATACATAAAAATAAAGTAGTTCTAAGAACAAATCCTAAATTTTTACCAAAGGTTATCTCACCGTTCCACTTAAATCAAACAGTAGAATTACCAGTGTTCTTCCCACAACCAGATTCTGTAGCTGAAAGAGCACTACATACATTAGACATCAAAAGAGCACTAATGTACTACATTGACAGAACGAAACTAATTAGAAAAACAAAACAACTATTTATTGCCTTTCAAAAACCTCATACATGAAATCCAATTTCAAAACAAGGCATTGCTAGGTGGATAGTTAAGTGTATTCAAACCTGCTATCTTAAAGCAAAGAGAGAGCTGCCTATTGCACCAAAGGCACACTCAACCAGAAAGAAAGGGGCTACCATGGCCTTTCTAGAAAATATTCCAATGAACGAAATATGTAAGGCAGCAACATGGTCTACACCTCATACATTTACCAAGCACAACTGTGTAGATGTGTTAACTGCACAACAAGCCACAGTAGGTCAGGCTGTACTAAGAACATTATTTCAAACTACTTCAACTCCTACAGGCTGAACCACCGCTTTTGGGGAGATAACTGCTTACTAGTCGGTGCACAGCATGTGTATCTGCAGCTACACATGCCATCGAACGGAAAATGTCACTTACCCAGTGTACATCTGTTCGTGGCATGAGTCGCTGCAGATTCACATGCGTCCACCCGCCTCCCCGGGAGCCTGTAGCCGTTTAGAAGTAGATCTTCAACATTTGTACATTTGTAACTATATTACTTTAACCTTTATTATGTACATACGTATTCATTCCATTGCATGGGCACTATTACTAACATACACAACTCCTACCTCACCCTCTGCGGGGAAAACAATCTAACATGGAGTCGACGCCCATGCGCAATGGAATCGAAGTGGGAGGAGTCCCTCGGTCTCGTGACTCGAAAAGACTTCTTCGAAGAAAAACAACTTGTAACACTCCGAGCCCAACACCAGACGGCGGACTGTGCACAGCATGTGAATCTGCAGCGACTCATGCCACGAACAGATGTACACTGGGTAAGTGACATTTTCCATATACACACACACACTACCGGTGGACACCAGTAGGTAGTTATAGTTAGGACCTAGTTTCCATAGAAAAAAAAATATATATATATATATATATATATATATATATGTGTTTTTTTTTTTTTTTTTACTTGCCTCCATCTTTGGCACAGTTTGACTAATCTTCATTTCATTTTCCAAAAAAAGTGCCCTCTAGAGTCTTGTTGTGCATGAAAAGTTTCAGGATGATCAGTCAAGAGGGGGCCGAGAAAAAGGGGGTGTCAAAAGTGCATTTCTTATGTTAAGTCCCATAGACTCTTTAGACATGCCTGCAGCCTGAACTGCTAGATGGAATTACACCACATTTGGTAGAAAGGCAGCTTTTGGTCCGCAGATTGACATTTTTATTTGGTGTAAATCCGTTTGGTAGTTTTCGAGTGTTGGACCTGTCCCTAAACGTTTGGCTTCCTGCCTTCTATTTTTTCTGACCAGTTTTTGTTGGCTTTAGGAGTCAAGGCACTTTACCACTGCTAAAGTGCATATGCGCTCTGTGTAAATTGTATTAGTGTTTGGTTTTTCCATTACTGCATATTTGGTTTACTAGTACGTCCCTAGTAAATTACTCTAGAGGTGCCCAGGGCCTGTAAATCAAATGCTACTAGTGGGCCTGCAGCACTGGTTGTGCCACCCACATGAGTAGCCATGTAAACATGGCTCAGACCTGCCACTGCAGTGTCTGTGTGCAGTTTTAAACTGCCAGTTCAACCTGGCAAGTGTACCCGCTTGCCAGGCCCAAACCTTCCCTTTATGTACATGTAAGGCACCCCTAAGGTAGGCCCTAGGTAGCCCCATGGGCAGGGTGCAGTGTATTGAAAAGGTAGGACATTGACAGATGTGTCTTACATGTCCTGATAGTGAAACACTGCCAAAGTTGATTTTCACTATTGCAAGGCCTGTATCTTCCATAGCTTAATATGGGGCTGCCCTTAAATGTCTTAAGTGCGGTTTCCCATTGGGAGCAGGTAGAGATTTTGAGTTTAGGGTCTCAGAACTCACAATTTAAAAATATATCTTTTGGTAAAGTTGGTTTTTAGATTGTTAGTTTGAAAATGTTACTTTCACAGGCAGGCAGCCTCTGCCTGCCTGTGAGATCCACGTCTGGGTCAGACTGACAGTTGGGCTGTTTGTGAATTCCCTCTAGACAGTGACGCATAGAGAGCCGAGGTGTGTCCTGCATATCCTGATGAGTCTCCCGGGCTAAAGTGAGGATGGAGGAGCGGACACTTACACCTGAAAGGGCTGTGCCTGTCCTCACACAATGTAGTCTCCTACCCCCTGGAGTGTGTCTGGGGCCAGGCCTGGGTAAGGCAGGATCTTGTGAACAACAGAGACTTTCCTTTAACTAGTGACCCAAAACCCCAGACTTTTAGAAAACCTCTGGATCAAGAGAAACCTCTGCCAAGGAGAAGAGCTGGAGGAGGAGCACTGCCTCTTGGCTGTGTGTGCTTTGCTGGGTTGGCCTGCAGTTGCTGCTTCTGCTGTGGAGAGAACAAAGACTGAACTTTGTTGTGTATCCTGCTTGTGAAGTTTCTCCAAGGGCTTGAAGTAGAGCTTGCCTCCTGTTGGAAGTCTCGGGGATATCAAAGACTTCAGGTTCATCTGCCTACAGCATTGGGAACTGCGTGTTTTGTGCTGCAACAGAAGGAAAACCACCACAATGCCGTCTGACGCCGCTGCCTGCACTGTGACCTGCCGCCGCAAAGAGCAATGCCCTGCTTTGCACAGCGACCTGGATCTCACGGATGCCGCCACTGCTTGCCTTGCACTCCACATCGCCTTGCTCTCACTGTAGCCTTGGTATCCCTGATGACTATGCTCTACGCTGACATTGACACCACTGCCTGCACTGTGGCCTGAGGACACTGCTCGTGAGGTACATGAAGCACCATCCCGTCCCACACTGCAGCCCCGGTCCACCGATACCAGCGACTCCAGCATTGTCAACAGATGTCCCTGTCTGCACTGCGACTCTTGGGCGCCACACGGAGCCCGCCCGGTGTCGTACCACAGCCTTAGGACGGCCGATGACAGCTGTTCAGCAACAACGACACCACTGCCTGCACCTCTATTTGGAGACACTGCACCGCCACCTGGAGACACTGCACTGCCCTGGTTGACACCGCAGCCCTAGTCTCACCAACGCCGCAGGGCGCCGTCACCGAGCTGCTGCCTGCACTGTGACCTGAGTGCACCGCACGCCGCATTGTCCAGCTTCGTACCGCATACAGACGCCATCAACGCCAGTGCTCCTGATTTCGTCATCAGCCCGGGGTTTGATCTGCAACGCGTGTGACTTCCAAGGGACCGACGACCCCAGCACTGATCTCCGGAACAGACACCCACCGACGCCAGCGACATCGCAAGGATCACAATGCCCTACATTTCCAAGGTACTGTTTGCGGGTGTTCCCGACGCCGTAGCTGGCCCTCGATGCCGCGGCCAGCCAGGACTGTTGGATTTGTTGTTCACCACGCCGTGATAGTCCCAGCCAGATCTGTCGACTTCAAGGAACTGTATTTTTAAGTAATTCTTGCAAAATTCATAACTTTTATTACTATATTTTGGATTTTTCTCATTTTGGTCTTGTTTTACACAGATAAATATTGGGTATTTTTCTAAAACTGGTTTAGTGTCCTTGGTAGTGTTTTCATTGTATTACTGTGTGGTATGTGCAAATACTTTACCCATTGCTTCTGAGATAAGCCTGACTGCTCGTGCCAAGCTACCAAGGGTGTGAGCATGGGTTATCTGAGCTGGGTATCTCCCTTACTCTGACTAGAGTTAGTCTCTATTCTTGGGCAGGGTGTAAACTGACTGCCAACTAGAGACCTAATTTCTAACATCGAGCTATTAAAGGTAATTCAAGTTTGTGTATCTGGGCGGCGCCTAAGCACAAATCTCATGGTGAGATCCAATTGGCTGTCAGCACTTAAACCAGAAAGTGCTGGCAGCCACCCTGGGACCAATATACATGATAGCACCCCATTGAAATGCATTATAGTGAATGACAGGTTTTGAGGGTTACAAATGGTGATAACATCTTAGTTATAATATAAATAATTTTTTTGAAGGTACCATACTGATTTTAGGAATTGTGGTGTGTTCTAAGGTGTTTTCACCCTGTGAAAAAGCCTTCTGCTGTGATTTTATGAATCATGTTTGTGAGTAAACTGTTTTTACATGATTTTCCCATAGAGGTTATAGAAGGTGCTCCAGAAGCTAAAATGAGAGCAGATTTTCTGCAGTTTCACACCATCTTTCTCAGCCATATGAGAATGAAGTCTGACATACTCAGTAAAGCTTACTTCCAATAGCCTGTTGTGATTCCCTTGTGTTCTATTGCAGCCTCCCAGAATGTTCTAAAGAACAACTAGAGCCCTAACAGTATTACTTATGACAAAAGTGTGGCACACTTGAAGCCATCTTGATTGAATCAAACTGGTAAAACTTAAAACATTTAGTTGAGAAAGGAACAAAATGAGGGAGTTCATTTTGTCATAGGAATTATGGTTAGTGCTGCAGAAAAACACATTAGGACATGTTTTAAGTGAATTTTAAAATGCCTTCTTCTGTTTCATTAAAACATTCTGACATGCAGACTGAAACATGAACTTTCAACACTGGCATCAGTCTGCAAGTTTACTTCCTGGTGAACAGCAGCTTTACTAGAATGTTCTAATGAGCAACTACGGTTGCTAACATTCCGAATTTATGCCAAACGTGTGGCACATCTGAACACCATCGTGATGGAATTGAAGTGGAAAACTGAAAGCATTTTCTACCGAGGATACTGCAGTAAATGAGGAAATTAGAGAACTTCATAACAAATGAGTCTCCCAAGATGGCCACCAGAGACAAAAAAAGACCAAATGTAGCACTCAATCACCCAAATGTAGCCCACGTAGGGCTCGGTGACAAAAGTGTTCGAAACACCTATTTGTAGGTCGAGTGCAAGCGCTCTGGTCTGTTTAAATCTATCTGTGGGCTTTTAACCACGCCCACCGCGCACTCATCACTATAACACGTTCACGGGCTTGCCGTTCAAAAATCCTTTGTTATAATTGGTAAATGCTTTACGTTTGTCCCTCCTTGGGGCAGTTTTGTTACTTTCTTGGCTATCGACCCTGTTACATGGATAATTACACTTTTTCCAATATATTTGATTGCAAGCAAACTTCTTTTTCCTTTTGTCTCTTTCGCACACACGCTTATTGCAGCCGTGGTGCTTTGAATCAGCTTGCTTATGTCAACTGTTTTACTTTTTATTTTCAATTTATATGGCAAGAAAAGTCCAGTTAGGAATTTACAAAGCTAATAACTCGAACTCAAGCAAACGCGAGACCCCTTGCATTGCAAATGCTTTTTTTGTTTTTGTTGCAGTTTTATAGGGTGCAGACAGGCGTACCACACTTTTGTAACAAATAAAGAATGTTAGCAATCTGGTCATTAGTATACTGTATGGAGGCAGAGGTCAAGGGCACAGGCTTGAATAATTGAGGGCAGGAATGAAGGTACAGAGGCAACAAGTTGGGCAGTGCAGAGAAAGGGGGGCAGGGTAAACAAAGCAATGCAGAGGAAGTGGGGGGGGGGGGCAGGGTAAACAATCCAACCATGCAGGACAGGCATGAGAGGCTGTGGAAATATAACGGACCATTGAGGGCAGAAGAAAGAAGCAGTGGCAATCCAACCATACATGCCAACAGACCTGGTTTTGGCAGGAGACTCCAGATGTTTTTAAGCTCGAAAGGGCTTATTTTATCTGGCTCCTGCCAAAATCTCCTTTTGTTTTTTCAATGTAATTCAATGGGGAAAATCAGCTCCCAAGGTTTATTTTTCCAAAAGTTCCCTAACCAAGTTCAAGATGTTGACAAGTATGGTACATTGGTTCACAGAGGCCAGAAGGAAAGGGGTAGAGACATGGACTCTGATAACAAAGGGTAGGAGGGAGATGGGCAGCGGCACAAATCTGACCTTATAGGGCAGGTGTTAGAGGTTGCAGCAGCACAATATACCACACAGGGCAAGCGGGGCAGTAGTGCAGCACAGTGGATCATGGAAAGCAATAGAGAGGTGACCGGGCCATGCACATGGAAACAAAAGAGAGCAGAGGGGAAAGAGGCAAGGGCAGCAAGCTGACCATCCCGGACAGACAAGAGGGACAGTTACAGCATAAAGGACCATGAAGGGCAGGAGGGAGGGTGTAGGGACATGACAACGGGCCAGACCAGGCAGGAGGGAGGGGATAGGAGTCTGCACATGGAAAACAGAGGCCTGGGTGCAAGGGGAGCAGGGTAGGAGCAGCAAGCTTGACCATAGAGGGATGGCGGGATGGGCACTGGAAGCACACCATGGAGAGTAACAGTGAGACTATAATGGCATACACACGAACAACGGAGGGAAGGTGTAGGGGGGGTTCAAAGGCACAAGATGGCCACACAGGGCAGGTGGGAGGGGCTGTGGCAGCACAGCAGATCATGCAGGGCAAGTGGAGGGTTAGTGGCAGCACTACGTCCATGGTGGGCGGGGGGGAAGGGGAATGCAGAAAGGACCATGCAGGACAGAAGGGAGGGGTAGGGGATGGACATAGACGAGAGGTCAGGGGAAGGGCTTCACGACAGACCACTCAGGGCAAGTAGGAGGAGCAGTTGCTAATCAGCAGAGCTTGGAGGGCAGAGGAATGTGGCAGCAAAATGGACCATGGAGGACAGGAAGAGAGGATAGGGGCATGGAACTCAGGCAGGGTAGAGGTGGCAGTGACAGGTGGCAGCCATCTGACCATGCTAGGCAGGTGAGAGGGACAATGGCAGCTCAACAGAACACTCAATAGGAGGGGAAGTGGCACGCCTACGAACCACGGTAGTCAAAAAGGAGGGTACAGGGGCATGTGCTTAGACAGCAGGCGAGGGAAGGAGAATAGGGGTAGCAAGCTAAGCACAGAGACTTGCTGGAGGGCAATGATGGGGCATAGAATTGGGCAGCAAAGGGTAGGAGGTGTGGGCTGGGACATCAAGCAAAATGGAGGGCAGTAGCAGCACATCAAACCAGGCAGGATAAGAATGAGGGGGCTGGTCCATGGACTTGGCCAACAGAGGGTAGGGAGGAGATGGGTGGGGAAGCAGGCTAACTCTTCAGGGCAGGTGGGAAGGGCAGAGCCGGAACAACAACCACACAAGGGCAGCACAATGCTAGGCCAGACCCTGCATTCAACCCCTCCTCCATACTGTGCATTGCGATTGGCATCTTACTTAACGTTAAAAAAAAATAAATTTTAAAACAAAAAACTATAAATTCACTGAAAAAAAAACAAAGGTTACAGGGACGTTATAGTTAAGAAATAGAAAAAAAAAACTTAGAAATGTACTAAAAAAACAAAGGTTATGGGGACGTTGTAGTTAGGTTCAGATTTTAAATGCATACACCTAAGAAATTCAGCTGTTCTCGTTAGTTATTTCAAATAACTACAACTTGTACCTTAAGGTAACTATAACTCATGACTTCACCATGCTCTAATTGCCCCAGATTTTACATCACTCATGAAATCTTCTATGACGTCACTGATAATATCACTGTAACAATTGCAGTAAAATTACTGGTGGGGGCACGAGTCATAGTTTCCTTAGGTCATGAGTTATAGTTACTTGAAATAATTAGAACAGCTGAATTTCTGTGATTTTGTGCGTGTAAAACCTGAACCTAGCTATAATGTCCTAGAAACCTTTGGTGTTTTAGTGAATATATATGTATATTTCATCATTGTATTTTTGACCATATGTTCTTACCTTATATTCTACAGTTACTATATTTTGCTTTTATTATAGGGCCCAGACTCTCACTATGGAACGAAAGGCCTGCGTAAGGTCATCCACGAATCTCCTACTACAGGTGCCAAAACCTGCTTCACATTCTGCTATGCGGCTGGAAACAACAATGGCACTTCTGTGGAGGACGGACAGATCCCAGAGATGATTTTCTATACATAATGGGGGATGGTCCACCTGCAAACCTCAACTGACTGTTTGTCAGAATGATCCTCTCCATTCTGAACAATGAGTGTTGGCTAGGGTGCACTGTGCGCATGGTTCCACCTGAGCCAAAGATCTCCTTACGGATGAGGAACCCTGTGCTATCCTGTGCTGCTGGGGTTATGGCCACATTCTAGCAGCTTCCCAGATCTCCTTTGTTGGTTGCCTGTGGATAGAATGTTGTATATCTCTACCTACTTGCACCCACGTATCTATGAAGCAGAATTGCCTTTTTAAAATTCATGAATGTAGCTGGGGCTGCTTAGGAGTCCAGAAGTGCTTGATTCATGTGATTTTTTTTCCTTGCAGCCCTGGTAATAGCAAAGGCCTTGAAAAACTTGATGAAATGGATTCTTCTGCATGCAGAGAGGAATATAAGGAGAGGACAGTGGCGACCCATTTCACAGAAAGAACACTTAAAAAAAAATATATACCACATCTTCACAAGTCCACCCAAGATCATACTGTCCTAGCCGAACTTTTGGTGGTTTCAAGTGAGGGGCGGTTCCAAATCTACTCTCTTCAAATGGCAGATGTGATGACAAGCACTTTGGTTGCATCCTCCCTTGTTTTCTTCTGATTGTTGATGTAAACAACCGTTGTTTGTTTTGAGCCTATTGAGGAAAATCCGTCAAAGCATTATTTCTTGTATGTATGAATGAATGAATGAATGACCGACCAACCACAATTTTGTGTTGTGTGCCTTCTTTTAGCACCGACTTATTTGTTGGGGAAACTGGGGTGTAAGATGTTTATTTTTTATTGAACGTCATTGCTTGGTCTCCAGGCCGTCGCTGAAAGTCAACAATGTTGAGTGGGCTCTCTCTACATGCCACTCTTTACCAGCTGTGTTTTTGAGATCCCTCTATTTCCGTGGGACTCAGGATTCCAATTAAATTATTTCCACACATATTAAGTATGAGAAAAATCAAAAAGGAGAAAAATGTGCTACAAGGCCCCTGATAGTGGGAATTTGTTTGTGAATTGAAATTTTCGTAATACTTTTGGAACCAAGCAATCTCTGTAAGTACCACAGACCTACAGTAGTTGGTCCCGAATTGTCCTTTCTGAGCCCAAGTACACCCTCCCATGATCACGGGGTGAAGTAGGGTGTGCTTCTTGTGTTTTTCCTCAATCTTTTTGATTTTCAGACCATCTCAGTAAAGACAATTTACTGCTTGGTAGTGCAGCCAAAAGAAGTTTAAAGTGGATCCTGTTATTGACTGGGGTCCTGTTTCATACCTTTGCAATAAGTATTTTGTGAAGTGAAAAAAACAGAAGTCCTCATATTTGCAGAAACTGCCTCACCCTGGGATGATTCCTGGTGGCCTGATGAGCTAGGGCCACCCCTCAGGACCTCAAACGCCTTCAGGAACCTGGGGATCATCTTTGACAACAAACTCAGCATGGAGAAGCAGATCAAGCGCAGTCTCTGCCACCTGCTTCCTCACTCTACGTATGCTTTGGAAAAAGAGGCAGCCAGTCACCACGAGAAGAACAGTCACGCAGGTCATCTAGAACCCCACAACCAACACCTAAGGAACCTCCACTGGCTGCCTATGCACAAACAATGCCAATTCAAGATCCTGACCTACACATACAAGGCCCTGCACAACTTTGGACCCACCTGGCTCAGCCACTGACTGAACTTCCACTAACCCTTCAGACACTTCCACTCAGCAACACTCCCCCCTCGCATCCGTTGCAGCTCCTACAAAGGTTGCGCTTTCTCCTTTATTGTAGCTAAAGCCTGGAACAGCCTCCCATCCCACCGGAACACAGCTCCGTCCCTTCGGGAGTTCAAGAAAGGCCTCAAGACCTGGCTATTTGGCTAATGGCAATGCAGCACCTGGATACCCCTCATGGGTGACAGGTTTGCTAGACAAACCCGTTGACTGATTGATATTGGATATACTTTTTTTTCTGGAACAGTTGAAGCCTAATGATTTATTGATAGGTTATCCACTAGGTTTGTGAAGTGCAGGCATGAAAGGGTGACATTCTGGACCAGTATTTGCATGGTACGGTTTGAGTATGCTGGTCTTAACTTTTTAGGCATAATTGTATATCCAGATAGGTCTATATAATTAGACCTGATGTCATGCTTGTTAGTGAGGTTACTGTCTGCAGTGTTTCCTACATTTCTTACGATGGATGATGGGAAATATCTTTGTTTTCATCCGGGGCTGGTGGATTGTAGGAGTACTCTTGAGTAGTTGGGCTACATAGTAGAATGCATGGACTGCTTCAGCTGGAGCTACCTTCTGTCCAGTACAAAAAGTACCACAATCCTGGAATTGTGAATGTACCTGTATATCCTACTTGTAAGTGGTGTTTGGGAAGCCAAGTTTAGTTTCCTCGTTCATCTATTAAATAAAGCTGTGGAAGGTGACACCCTGTGAATAATTGTAAAGCAGACAGAGATGGAGTAGATTGATTGCAGCTCATTCTCCCAAAACACCTCAAAGCTAACCGATTTTGACCAGGCAATTTTGTTATCCTCTTCTGATTTTTGGCTGAGGGTCTTTTAACAGGGGAAACAGTGTGTGTGGAGGCTATAGACGAAAGTGTGTGATGTATCACTGTTTATTAGAAATGTCCTGAATCCAGTGAGCTCACTTATTTCAATGGAGAAGTAGTAACAACTACTTATAAGGGTGTAGGTGAAAATATACTGGTTGATGCATATAACTGCATCTCCTCATGCAACCGCTATTAAAGTTTTACAGTTCCCACAAATGTCATACTGAGTGCTTCTTTTGGAAGAAGCTCATTAAGTAACCGATGATTACAGGAGAGCTAATAGCTTTATTAGGTGTACATGAATGTTTAGAGGAATAATTGTGGTAAATACGGGAGTGCCAATATGAGCATGACAGCCATGGCTCTGAGTCTTCGTAAGATGTCAATCAGCCCTTACAAGAAGCTCTAACAATTCTCACCTGACCGAGCACTTGGAGTTCGGATACCTTAACCTCCCACAACAATACATGATGATTTTTTTTAAGAGCCTTGGATAGCCACTACACTGACTTGCTGCACATTTCAGCGGAAAAGGTCTATGCACAACTGCTTTTTTATTATTTTTTAAAACTAATAGACCCCTCTACAGCTTCTGTGCCAGGCATTATTTTCCTACCTACTTCACCTCTAAAATGCAGGCCTAGTATACACTTCCACATGCCTACATGTTGTTGCAGTTGCAACACACCTTGAAAACAAACGGCATTCCTCCATTTTCACAGTACTAGTCATTAAAGCGTTCATGTAAGGGTTAAGAGTTATCTGTCCAAAAACGCCTGCCCCACCTATACAGGACTCAAATATGGTGCTCATGTGACATATGGGCCCTCCTTTTGAGTCTTTGCATTAGTTTGCTTTCCTTTATTTATCTGATAAGGTGTCTTTCCTCATAGTAGTCACTTCACTGAGGCGCATTAGTGAGCTATGAGCTCTTACAATTGAGAACCATACATTAAGGCTATTCTGCCATTGGGTTGAGACATGTATCATTCAGGCTCTTTGTTTAACAACACTTTCCTGTCCGGTCCATTTGATCGCTTAAAACTTCTCTCTCTACAAAAACACTCAAAAGGACTTATCCCTAATCCAGTCTTTTTCATCTCTACTCAATGATCACTGAAAAATCGATCTTCTCTTAATGCCTCACCGCCGGGGCCACAAGCACCTCCTGGTGAGCTCGGTCACATCAATGTGATTCTTGGGAAGGGCAATCAGGAGAGCAATGGAAAGGATGTCATTTTAATATTGCCTCCAGTGTCATTCCAAGTTCCACTCAGCTGATAATCATGACATCTGCAATCTCTGCCTGCTGGTCAATCTCAACGTTCACCAGCTGTGCGAAAAACAATCTAACGGTGGAGTCGGTGCCCATGCGCTTTGCCAACTAAAATAGAAGTCATTATCCCATGAGACTAAATATTTTTTTGAAGAAAAACAAGCAACATTGGAGCTCAACACTAGATTACAGGAGTATGCAGAGCACGTGAATCTGCAGCACTACATGCTACGAACAAATGCTCACATGGTAAGTAATATACTCCTTCATATATTTATTTAAAATGTAAAGCAAAACAGCTACAGTATTTTTTTAATTAAACATTTCATTATCTTAAATACATAAAATTAGAATTTTTTTTATATTTATTTTAAACAACCCTAACTAAATTGTTTTTTTATGTTATGTATTACATGTGACTAAATGTTAAGTATAGTATTAATTTAAATCTAATTATTTTGATTTAATTTTAAATCCAGGTAATACATTTTTGTAATGGTATTTGATAATTTTTAAACATTTAAAAAAAAAAATTCTGTAAAAGTTGCAATAAATGTATTTTTTCAGCACTATTTTCTGTTGGGTTTTAATTTACATCTCTCCCTCCATTATGTTCTCTGAGAGTATGTTGCAGTACCAGGGTTTGAACATGTGTGATGCTGGACTTAATGGGTTCTTTTTGGCTGTAGTATCTTTAGAAGTACAGGTTGTGGATAAGAATGGACTTACTTTTTTTTGGTTGGGTGTGTGTTCCCTCTTGGCACCCCCTTAACTCCCGACTCCTCTCTGAATCCCTCCCTTTTAGTACTCTCCATTTTCCAGTCATTTCCCCGTCCCTCTAACATTTCCAACTAAAACATAGCTGTATGTATGTGGCCATCTCTACACAGCAAAGATAAGAGCGGTGAAGATATCCGCAGATAGTGAATTGCATTTGTAGTAATTCTAAACATAATACAAAATGCAGTTTGTGAATAGAGAGGGTGCCATGTTAGCGCTGTACATAACATTTAATGAAACATTAATGTTTTAAAAAAACAGGAACTCTATACAGAACTTTGCTTTCAAATCGATGTATTGCCGTGCCACCTTTCTAACGAGAATTACTATTTTTTCTGTATGCAATGGTCCATCTTCTTCTGTAGGTAGTACATGAGTGGTCTCAGCATGTTCAGGGTGTCTAGTGACTTCTTGGGCTGGGTTTTGCATTCTTGGAAGAAGGCCGGTAGTTGGGTGGTTTAGTTGATTTGGAATTGTGATAACTTCAGTAGGAACTGTGGGTTTGTTTTTAGTATTACCTTGTCCTTGTGAATTTGAATGTATGGCTCCAGGATGGCAAGTGCTTGTAGTTCGCTCAGCCCTGCCAAGTGATGCAATCGTTAATAGGAATACAGTCTTTAGGTTAGAAACCTCAGCTCTTTCCTGTGCACGGGGGGTTGAATGGTTCTGTTTTCACCTGTGTGAGTACAATGTTATGTTCCACATTGTTGTTGCTGCTGATCTTGATGGTGCCACCTTGTTTGATCTTTCCAGGAATCTTTTCACCACCAGCAGTGTGAAAACATTGTTCCCTAAGTGTAAGCCACTGTGGCAGCAAGGTGGACTTTCAATGATGCGTGGTTAGGCTGCTGTCCAGCAGGTGGGTTAGCACTGCTGTTTCTGGCTTTTCTTGGTCCCTGAACCAGTGGATGAACCTGATCCATTTGACTGTGTAGCACTTTTGTATGCTCCGTCTCCCAGCCTTAAGTATTTCCATTGTCCTGGGGAGCAGTTGAAGGTGTCTGAATTCTAACTCTTTAGGAGCCATGCAGCTAGATTGTGTCTGGTTCTGGGTGGCATATCCTCCCACTTCCTATTGTCATTGAGTCCACTGATGCTTCTCTACTAGCTCAGAGTACCATGTCTGTTTGTCCCACTGTGGGCGAAGAGTAGGAGTGACATCCTTGACTGTTTGACCTTGTCCAATACTCTTGGTATCAGGGGAATTGGCAGAAAGGTATAAGCCAGTCCCCCTTGGACTGGTGGTGTGGAAATCTGGACGCAAAGTTTTAGGGCATTTGCTGGGCTTGCAAAGAGGTCTAGGTTTAGGGGTGCCTCAGTGTCTGAACACACTGTCCAGCACCTGTTTTATCTCCCACTCGTGAGAGGTGTTTGCTTATCTGCTTAGCCTGTCTGCTTCTCTTCTTCTGGTAGATGTATTGCTACTAGAGTCATATTCTGTTGGACCAAACACTTCCCTATCTCGTGTGCCAGTTTTGACAGTGGGAACAACTTTGTTCCTCCCTGTTTTTTTTAGGTAGAACACGGTTGTGTTTTCAGTCTGGATCAGCACTGTCTGCTCCTTTATGCATGCCTGGTAGGCTTTCAATGCTAAGACGACTGTCTGAGTTTCAGAGGTTTGTGCGTGTCACTGTGTCTTCAGAGTCCTCTGACCTCCAGGTTGTCTGTGAGCATTCTTTAGCCTGTGTGGGATGAGTCCGTTGTTATGGTCACTGTGGGGGCTGGTAAGTTGAAGGGTCTCCCTAAACCTATATTCTCTTCGTTTTACTATTCTACTTATTTTTGAAACTTTGCTGTGCCAGCCACTAGCTCATCTTAGCTCCTGTGGCTTTTGACCATTTGTGGCAGAGCCATTTCTGTATGGCTTGCATACACAGTCTCACCTGCGATATAAGGGGGGGATGCACAATGCCCATTCATTTCATGACGGTCCCCACTGTTGGAGACTGACCCTTCTGGTACAGGCAAGCGTGCTCTATTACCTTTGGCCTTTTGGGTACTGGGTATGCGTGTGCTGTCAGAGTACAGTGTCTACCCCAGGAATGCTTTCACCTGCTCTAGGCGCAGAGAGAATTTGTGGTTTATGTTGAAGCCCAGCTGTTGTAGTGTGGTGACAACAGGCACCTTTAGTTTGATCTTGGGTTCACCAGCCAATCTTTCAGGTACAAGTCTATACCCTGTCTTCTCAGGTGTGTGGCAACTGCTGCTAGGCATTTCATTTGGTGCTGACGACATGCCAAAATATAGCACCTTAAACTGGAAGCATAACATGTCTAAGATGAATCTGAGGAACCATTTGTACCTTTGGTATGTGTAAGTAGGCATCCTTTAAGTCTATGTGAGCCTTTAAATCTCTCTTTGTTATGAGTGGGCTAACCTCTTGTGTTGCCATTTGAAGTGCTGTGTTTGTATGAACTGGTTTAGGTATCAGAGGTCTAGTATTGGTCTTAGTTTTAAGTTTTATTTTGGTCTCGGAAGTAAGCCGAGTAGACCCCTATCTCCACTGGCAGGACTCTTTCTATGGCTCATTTTTTTATCAGTTCTTTTGACTTTTCTTGAACTGGCTTTGGTTGCATGGTGAATTCTAAGCATAACCATGTTTTATTATGCTCCGTATCTAGTTGTCTGAGGTGACTGACCTATAAGCCTTGAGGAATCTTCATATTCTTCCCCACCCAGATGTTTATGTGGTGAGGCTGTGGACACAGAAAGTGACTTGCTTGGCCTCTCAGTTTCCCTAGAAAGGGCTGTCTTGTGGGATGCTGCCACTGTTGATATGTGGGCAAATATGGGGTTTGCTGGAAGAAGCCCTTTCGGTGTGGCAGTGCAGTAGGTGGTCTCCTCCCTGGCCTGCCTGTTTTCTCAAAGACATTTCTCCTTTTTTTTTAAGGGCACTTGGAATTGCAATGCCTACAGTGCTTTTGCAGGATCAATGTTCTTTTGATCTGCTGTAGTGTCTTGTCCACTGCTGATCCGAAGAGGGCCTTGTAGGAAAGTACCCTCTTTTTGGCATGGTTATCCCCACTTTTTGCCTGCTGTCAGTGTGTTTTGACTGTTTTCACTAAGATCCTTCTAACCAGGACCCCAGTGATTGTGCTCTCTTCCTCTAAATTTGGTTGCTTATGACTCTTATGACTCTGCAAACCCCACATCTGATAGAGACTTGTAGTTGCAGATTCCTTACCTTAGAAATTTCCCCCAGGTGTCAGACTGGATCCAGAGATTTTTTTCTTCAAGCAATACCCTTGCACATTGGTAGGTGGCGTTAGTTGACTCTGCGAGCGTCGCTGGCGTCGTTATGATGTCTGGAGTAGTACATAGATGCCACCTCAGCGCATTGACTACAGTTCTTTTCTTTCCGTGCCATGTGCTAATCTGGAGAGAGATACTCCTGGTCAATTTTTGACCGACTTTGACTTTTGTCGACTTTTTGTGAGTTTTTTGTGCGTTGAGGGATGTCCCCGAAGACTGGCTTCAAACCGTGCGAGGACTGTCACCACATGATGTCTGTGACCGATCAGCATCGGGTCGGTTTGTGGTGCCTGGAGCATGACCTTATGGCAGCCCGGCGCTCGACTCCGCATAGGTACTGGTTTCGCTTGAGGAGAAGGTCTCGAGACTGGTTGCGGAGCCACCATCACTCGTCGTCTTTCAAGTCTTCGGGTCAAGGTAAGGAGGAGCGTCGACGCTCGAGGCCTCAGTCTTCGGAGCCTGCTTCTGGGTCTGCTCCGTGCCTCCTCACGTTTCCGGGAGCTGGAGCAACCCCTGCTCAATTAAGGGAGTTTTATGAGGCCATGCGCCTCATTTTTGGGCAGTCAGACCCCGCTATGGTGCCTTTGGGCCCAAGGGGTTTGATTGGGGGGCCTTCGGGTTCCTTGCCAGCGGCTCCAGCCACCAACGTCCCCTCCAGATCTGTTCCATCGAGATCTTCCCAAGCGCCGGTTCGATTGTCGACACTCGTGACAGTGGTGGTGCCCACTATTGACGCTGAGCCAATCCTGATCCCCCGACTACTCTGAGTCAGACTGGCATCGGCCGCCGCCTCCTTCGATGGGGCCTATTCACCCCAGGTTGGACTCTGGCCCTTATTTTTATGGGTTTGAATTCGGGGAAGGATTGGAGGGGTCCCTGGACCCTTATAATACCAGGATGACCATAAATTGGGACTGGGCACAGTATTTGGGGGTGGCCAGTGGTCCGGCTACCTCTACAGATGCCAGCATGCTGTCACCTCCTACCATGGCTACGGGGAAGGGAGCAACTTATTCCATGGTGGTTAGTAGGGCGACTGAGGTCCTCGGCCTTGAGCTGCCTACTGTTCAGGTCAGATCTAATCTTCTGACTGAGGTGCTTCAACCAGGGGCTTCCACATCTGAGCCTCTTCTTCCATTCAATGAAGCCCTCACCGATGTCCTTGTGGGTACTTGGTCCAGACCCAACACAGGGGCTTCTGTGCACAGGACTATCGCACAATGTCATTGCCCACCCCGAATGACCCTAAATTCCTGTCCCAACACCCCATACCCGAGAGCCTGGTCATCCAGGCATCCTCATCCTCTGGCGCATTCCCTTCCACAACTCCTTACAGGGAATAAAAAAGGCTGGAACAATTTGGGAAGATGTTTTCTTCCTCCATTCTCGCGCTGTCATCATTGAACACCGCATGCCTTTTGGGCTGTTCTACTCTCTGGGGGATACAGTTGCCCAAGTTTCGCTGCAGATATCGGAGGAGGCCCATGCTATCGTCTCCCAAGCTTTCACCGATGGGAGAGATGCTGCAAAGTTCACTATCAGATGTGGGCTGGACACGGCCGACTCTCTAGGTAGATCGGTTGCAACAATGGTGGCCTTGAGGCGCCACGCCTGATTACGTACATCTGGTTTCCCAGAGGATGTCCAACAGACTCTTAGGGACATGCCCTTTGATGGCTCTTGTCTATTTGGAGACCAGGCGGACTCTGCTTTGGAGAGGTTCAAGGACTTTCAGGTTTCGGCCTTTCCACTGCCCTTCGTTTTGATCGCCCCTCACGTGTTCACAAAAGTGATGGTGGTGGTTGCAGCTCATCTGCGCAGGTTGGGGATTTCAGTCTTCCCCTACCTCAATGACTGACTACTTTCTGGGGCAAGACCGCCTTCAACAGCCAGTCTCCTACCTTCACACCGGACTCCCTCTCAGATGCTCCCTTTCATCTGAGCTGTTCTGGACACTGCAGTTTCAGGCCTATTCTCCCCTAAAAAAAGCGAGTCCAGGATATTCAGGCTATGAGTCCGATCTTTCAGCCTCTATCTTGGGTTTTGGTGAGACTGACTTTGAGGCTGCTGGGCCTCATGGCCTCCTGCTAGTGACACATGCCAGATGGTATATGCGAGCTGTGCAGTGGGACTTGAAGTTGCAGTGGGCACAGCATCAGGGAAATCTCTCCGACATGGTCCAGATCCCGAAGGGGACTTCGAAAGACTGGCAGTGGTGGCTTGGCATTGGGTCAACGGAAGATCTCTCTCCCTTCCCTAACTAGAGTTATCCATAGTGACAGATGCCTCACTTCTGGGATGGAGTGGCCACATGGGAGAGGTGGAGACCAGAGGCCTCTGGTCTCCATATCAGTCTTCTGGAGCTCTGGGTGATCAGGCTTGCATCAAAAGCATTTCTTCCCTCTCTCAAAGGGAAAGTAGTGCAGGTGTTCAGGGACAACGCTACTGCTGTGTGGTACTGGAACCAACAGGGCGGAGTAGGGTCCTGGACCGTTTGTCTGGAGGCGCTACACCTCTGGACATGGCTGGCACATCAAGACATCACCCTGGTAGTTCAACATCTGGTGGGCTTTCTGAATACCAGAGCAGACAAACTCAGCCGTTGATGCATAGCCGATCATGAATGGCGTCTTTAACCGGAGGTGGGGCAAGGTCTCTTTTAGCAGTGGGGAGAGCCTTGGTTAGATCTGTTCGCCTCTGCAGAGAAAGCACAATGTCCGCTGTTTTGTGTGTTGGAGTTTCCAAGGCGGCAGTCACTTGGATACGCTTTTCGTCTCGAGTAGAACTCCGGCCTCCTCCCTGCCTATACCACTTCTGTCCAGAGTTCTCAAAAGATCAAGAACAACCAGTCCCAAGTAATCTTGGTGGAAAAAACTTACCATCTCACGATGGGTAATTCTTTGCATCAAAATGTGCTATGCTTTGGCCAAGAAGCAACCCCATGAGGGCTTGCATGCTCATTCCACCAGAGCAACTGCTTCCACAGCATTGGCACGTGGAGTTCCAGTCCTGGATATCTGCCAGGCATGAACGTGGGCATCCCTGCACATTTGTACTAAATATTAATGCCTGGACATTCAGGTCCATAGGGACGGCTACTTTTTTCTAGTATGATCTTGGTTTGCAGCCCACCTCCGAGGATGGCATTACTGGAGTATCTATTCTAAGGTAAGGAATCTGGAATTAGAAGTCTCTATTAGATGTACAAGCTACTTACCTTCCGTAACAATATACCTGGTAGACACATATTCTAGTTGCAGATTCCTTACCAACCTACCCGTCCTCCCCGCTTGCGAACTGATTTCTAGGACAGGGCTTGACCATTCAGGAACTTAGCTCTGGTGCACCAATTTCAGTGTTCTTCGCAGCTCTGCACTTTGGTGTGGAAAATTGTGGAAAATAAATGTCACCGCACTGAGTGGGATCAATGTACTACTCCCAACATCATCACGGTGACTACAATGCCACTGACTTCTGCAGAGTCAACCAATGCCACCTACCAACGCGATAGGGTATTGCTCAAAGAAAACAAATCTCTGAATCCAGTCTGACGCTTGGGGTAAAATTCTAAGGTAAAGAATCTGCAACTAGAATACCAGGTATATGGTTAACGAAGGTAAGTAACTTGTACAATTGGCGTACTGGTGCCCACATATAAGTATCTAGTATATGGTACTTATTTACCCAGGGCATTGAGGCACCAGGGTTCACCATGCAGGCCTGCCATTGCAGCCTGTGTGAAAAGGTGCATGCACCCTTTCGCTACAGGCCACTGCACCAGGTCACTGTAAGTCACCCCTATGGTAGGCTCTCCTAGCCCAGAGGGCAGGGGATGAGGAGAGGTGACCCTACAAACTCCAGCTACATGACACTGGACTTTATAAGTGCAGGAAGCCATTTCATTTGTGTCAGCTACATAATGCTAACTCCAAACCTGGGCGTGTTTGGTATCAAACATGTCGGAATCATACCCCAATCTTTTTGCTAGTATTGACTGTATGATTTCATGCACTGTGGAGGCTCCTTAAAGGGACCCCACTATTGCTGCTACCCGTCTTCTGGGGTTTTCTAGGCAGCCTGTGCTGCTGCCACCCCTCAGATAGGTTTCTACCCTCCAGCTGCTTGACCAGCTGAGGCCGAGGAAGGCAGAACAAAGGATTTCCTTGTGGGAGAGGGAGGTAACACCCTCTTCCTTGGAAATAGGTGTTACATCGATTGGGAGGGTTAGCCTCCCCAAGCCACTGGTATATTTGAAGGACACACTTGGTGCCCTCTTTGCATAAACCAGTCTGCACCAGTCCAGGGACCCATGGTCCCTGCTCTGACACGAAACTGGACAAAGGAATGGAAAAGGAAGTGATCATTCCCCTGCCCTAAGGGTAGTGCCCAGAGCTCCTCTAGGTGGCCACTTGATTCTGCCATCTTGAATCCAAGGTGGACAGAGGCCCCTGGGAGCATCTGAGTGGCCGGGTCCAGTAGGTGATGTCACAGACCCTTCCTGATAGGTGGTCACACTGCTAGGTGATCAGTTTCCCCTTCCTGGCTATTTAGGGTCTCTCTTGGGTGGTTCCTTATATTTGATGTGCAAGATTCCAGCAGGACTCATCTGCATTGTTTACGTCAACTCCTGGCCACTGGGACTGCAACTGGACCCTCTAGGAACTGACAATCTGCAACTACAGTGATGACTCTGCTCTGCAACGTTGTTTCCCTGGCTTCTTCCAGCAACTGCAACATTTCCCTCGCTGTGCATCCTCTGAGGGTGACTAGTCTTCAGCCTCCCTCCCCCTCCCCCGCCCCCCCCCCACACACACACGCAGAAACGACAACCAGCTGCGTGGATCTTCTGTCTTTCAGAGCTGGGTGGATCATGCATCACAGCAGGTGGTCTGGAGTGGTCCCCTTGGTCCTCTCTACCAACTGTCCAACTTGGGAGATAGTAAACCCTTGGCTCTCCTTGCACCTACCGAGGCTTGTTTGTTCCTCCTCCAAGGGATCTTCAGGCTCCCTGTAGCCCCAGCACTCCTTCCTACAAAGCACAGTCTTCTTCCTGCTGCTCTAGTGACGTGGGACTCCTCTTCAGGCATGCTGAGTGGGACTCACTGAGACTCCTGCATCTGCTGCCAGTGGGTAGAAACGCACTCACTCTGGTGCTCACCTCTTGGGGTGCCTAGTCCCTCTAGCTCCCTTCTCTTGATTCCACTTCCTTCGGTGGGGGACTGCCTTTCACATTACATTTTTGTTAGTATATGATTTGGCCCTCCCTATTAGTTATTGCTTTTACCAATGCTTAGTGCTTTCTATGCTATTTACTGAATGCTAATGTGTATATAATAGTGTGTTTACACACCTCCAGTTGGGAGAAGTACCTAGTTAGTATTTTAGTAATTGTATTAGCATAATGAACTACCTTTATTTTTGTAACACTGTGGTTCTTTCATGTGTGTAAGAGCTGTGTGACTATAGTGGTCTTGTATATGCTTTCCATGTTTCCTAGATAAGTCTTGGCTGCTTCTCACCAGCTACCTCTAGATGGCCCTGGCTTCCTAGACACTGCCTACATTTCACTAATAGGGAATACCTGAACTTGGTATAAGGTGAAAATGCCATAGGTGTTCACCACGCGCCAGGCCAGCTTCCTACAGGCTTCTCCTGTGAACAATCTGTTGATAATGGATGCCTTCACCTTTGCTTTGAATCCTGAAACCCACAGCCAGGTGTGTCTTTTTTTTCTGCCGCTGGCGGTGTCTGCAACATACAGTCCTGATTTGAAGTACGTGTTGGTGATGTTCTTGCCCTCCTGGATCACTGTCTTGGTCCTCTCCGAATTCATCAGGGAGGTGCTGCAAGAGGTCATTCCATCTCCATAATGGATGTGGAGTGCGTTGGAGTTGGCAGTCCTCCATTGAGCATACACTTCCCTTTCCATTTTTCTGTCCACTAGATCCATTCTCTTGTTCTTCTCTGGTGGAGGTCTGGTTGGTGTGGGGACTTTAGTTCTCTTTGTGGCTGTTGCCACGAGGATGGACTCCGCAGGTACATTCCTCTTGATGTACTGTGGGTCCTGAGTGGAGTTACATCCCTTGCTGTGCCTTGCTCTCAAAATGCCTGCTTGAGTTGGTCTAAAATGCACAGCAGCAGGGTACAATTTTGCCTTCTGGGGTGGCATAAGTGTCTCAATGAGGACGCATGAATCCCACTGCTCAAGTTGGACCCTATATGTATCTGCTGCCCTCTTGATAAGGCCATTGTACATCAACAGGTCATCTGGTGGTGAAGAAGGGGGGGGGGGGGGGGGGGTAATGGTCCACACTGCCTTTGGGGACTCTGTGTCTAGCTCCTGCCACATGTCAAGTTGTCCCAGTGCTTCCAGCTTTGCAGGCTCATATTCATGGTTCTCTCAAAGAATTCCTCCTGCTCTTCATCATGGGGCTTCAGCGTAGATTGATGTGTGGTAGATTTTTTGGGTGAAATGCAGGATCCCATTAAGGAGTCAAACTCCTTCCTTTGGAGGTGGGCTGTAATTTTGGCTTTGAGCCACCTGTTCTTAAAGTCAAAAGCGCCTTACTTTTCGCAGTTCTTTTGCCTTCGGCTCCTGCTGGTGTTTTTCTTTTTTTTTTGGTTGCCCTTTTTGTGTGCTCACTGGTGCAGAGGCCCCAATTAATTTCCTTTGGTAGGAACCGATTATGGCTCTTTGTGCCAACCATCTGTCGTTGGGTGTTTTGATGCTGAGGTGGTCTTCGAGGATTTAGAGTCAGCTCACTTTGACGCGATATCCTGTGCCTTTATTTTGTCTCGGTGTCGCTGGCTGACATTTTTGTGGCCTCTATCTTTTCAACATTAAGGGTGCTCTCCTCTGCCTTTACTCTCCACCAGCTGCTGGCTGGGCTTCATCTATATTCTCTTCCTTGCTGGAAAAGCATAGGTCTTTCAAGAACTGCTGTGCATCTGCCATTGTGTGATCTTCCAGACACTGTTCAAGTCTCTTCTTCAGTGTCCTTGAGACAAATTCTGCACAGTCCTTGCAGTCATCTGTGGTGTGGTCCTTCGGGAACTCTACCAGCAGACTGTTATTGCTGCCTGGACCAGACAGAGGGTAAACGTCCCAACAGCATCTAGACCACCTCCAGATAAAGAAGGTAGACATGGTGGGGAGAATCTTTGAAAGGAGAGCAAAAACAATGTTGCAAAGCCTGTTCAAATGCCCTCCTCCACAGACATGCATTATCAGCACACGGACACAATATCAGCTGATGAAACATCTATTGTAACAATACCAAAGAAGAGCAGCATCCCTGGGAGTAGAAGAGAAAAATCGTCAACCCCTGCTTAAAATCTGCTCTAGATTTGACAGATACAGCAAGTAGGCAGATGGTGACAGGGACCACCCTAAGACAACATGCCTGGCTAAGAGTGTCATGTTTGAAATGCAGGCAAACATCATTAACACCCACATTTAGTGGTGAGCAGTGGATGCAACTGTACAACAGCATAAAAAGGGCAATGACAGCCAAATCAATGGGAGCCTTGCAGTTCAGGGGGGCACCTTAGGAGAGGATCCTCAGCAACAAGAAGACCTGCAGGAAAGAGGGAGTTTTTAAAGTGCAGCCTCACACCAGAGTTAACATTTTGTATAGAAAAGTCTGTTGACCCTCTATCTGCCCCTCTTTCTGATATTCTCTTAGTTAAAACTGTAAAACTTTGCACTCGTATACTGCACTACTCACCCGTTAGGGTCTCAAGGCGCTGTACGCATACCACTATGGAACCCCTCCTGGCTTTTCCCTATCAGGTGCCCACTCCTGGGCACCCCCAGGGTGAAGCCAGGCATCCAAACGCTGTTGGGGCCGTTGTGGAGATTAAGCAAGCTATTGCCCAGAGTCACAGAGTGGGACCCATTAATTAGATTAGGCACCGAGGCGAGAATTATCTGGTCCAACGGAATTGAGCCCAAGACTTGCCGAGGCGGGACTTGAACCGTGGTCCCGGGCCAGATCTCTGCATCAGGGTCTGCCACTCTAACCGTTGTGCCACACTTCTCCTCGTTCTTACCCTTGCCCAGTAGGGCTCTGCTCTGGGCACTCTTAAGGGTTATCTCTCTGCTCTGTCTGCCTTCCTGTGGCTGCCTGACCAAACCCTCTTTATTGAAGTCCCCAATTGTAAATAGGTTTCTCAAAGCACTTGTACATATGTTTTCTCCTATGCCCTTTATTCTGCCTCAGTGGGATCTAAACTACTCCTCGCATTGCTTGTGTGCTCCCTTCAAGCCACTACGCAGCTGCCCCCTTTGGCTGCTTACCATGAAGACAGTTTTTTTTTTTTTTTAATGGTGATATTATCTGCCTGGAGGGCGAGTGAACTGCAGGCTTTATCATCCAAGCCTCCTGCTCTCTCTGTGTTCCCAAAGTAGTGCTTCACACTAGGGCCTCTTTTTTTGGCCAGAAGTGCTGAACACCCCCACCCCTTCATTTGGGACAATCTGTCACCTTGCCCACCTTTTATGCTCTTGCACATCCCTCTAAAGATGAAGAGTGACTCCACTGTCTGGACCCAAAAAGAGCATTGTCATTCTACCTTGACCGTACAAGAGTTCCAGGTGGACGACCAACTCTTCGTGGTTTATGTAGGAGCTTAAAAGAAAAGGTCTGGCAGTGCAGAAATGAACCATTTCATAGGAGGAGGGGATGGGGGGGGAGGGCAGCGGTTGTTCTCTGTAACAAGATCTGCCACAGCTTGCCTAAAGAGCAGCCTCCGAGAGCTTATGGGCCCATTATACCAAGGGAATAGCTGTGACCATGCATTGGCACGCAAGTTCGAGTCCTGAACATCTGTCAGGCAGAAAGTGGGCATCACAACACACGTTCGCCAAATACTACCGCCTGGACAGTCAGGTCCGCAGGACCAGCGTTTTGCCCATTCAGTCCTGCAGGCCTTCTTAGTATAGAATATTTATCTGCAGCGCACCGCCAGCATGGTGTGGCTTACATATCTATTCAAAGGTAAGTAATCTGCAGCTAGAAGCCTATCAGATAAACAAGTTACTTACCTTTGGTAACGCATTATCCGGTAGAGACTATATCTAGCTGCAGATTCCTAACACTCACCCATGTCTCCATGCTCTGCGGATAGATTTCTAGGGTTAAGGTTGATCCCTTTCAGGGCCCAAGTTTGGAGACACATTTGTCAGTTCACTTCATGGCTCTCCCCTCCTGGTGTGAAAAGTAACTGATGTGTGCGTGCCTGGGTGGTGTATATATAGGTGACCGATATGACATATCCAGTGCCAACAATGCTACGCGGAACCAAACAAAGCCACCACTCAGCGCACAGGGATACTGCTCATGCAAAAATCTTCTGTATCCAGTCTGACGCCTGGGAAATTCAAAGGTAAGGATTATACAGCTAGATATAGTCTCTACCAGATAATGCGTTACTGAAGGTAAGTAAGAGGAGCAAAACGAATATCCCCTCCCTCCAATCCCAAGAAGGGTACCGGCCCCAACGTGTAATTTAAATTTAGTGCTAACACACCTAACAAGGAAACCTTCAGAACCACTTTACAAGGCCTCTTTAAAATTGGTCACACTGAAGACTTCGTATAGATGTCATTGTGATTGGGCAAGCAGAGTGAGTTGCCAGCACCCATAATCCAATAACCATACATACAAATACACAAAGACAGGACAGACCTACACATCCCACCAAAATTCATCTCACATAAACCAAACAATCCAAATACCTAGGCCCGTATTTATACTTTTTTAGCGCTGCGTTTCCGTCATTTTTTGACGCAAAATGCGGCGCTAAAACAGTATAAATATGGGCCTTAGTTTCTTCCAGGAGCCATAGACAAGTTGAAAGAGCACTACATATGCTACATTGTAGGAGAACACTAAACTACTGAATAGAGAAAACAATGTCAGTTAGGGAAGGCAAACAACTCCAATTACAAAAATACCATTGCAAGGAGGATTACACAAACAATCTAGTTATGTCACACAACAGCTGGCACACAACTACTAATGAACCAAAAGCACACCTACACATACGAATGGAGCTACAGTAGCTTTCCTGGCAAAAATGCAGTTGCATGACATATGCATGACAGCCACTTGGTCTTCAGTGCATATGTTCACAAAGCACTATTGCATCGACATCCAAATGCACAAGGAAGCACAAGTTGGACAGAGAGTAATACAACATTTATGTGAGCTCAGAACCATTGCCAACCATCACAAGGATAAAAAAAAAAAAAACATAAGCTACAAAATCAATGCACAACATTGTGAATGCATAAAAGATTTACACTGCAAAACAAAATGGTTTCTTACCTGTAGGAGTAGTTTTGCAGCTTGAAGAATTTTCTGGATTGACATGCGACCCACTCACCTCCCCAGAAGAAGGAGCAGAAGTTAACAAAGAACCTAAATAATTATGTCACTTACCCAGTGTACATCTGTTAGTGGCATGTTCCGCTGCAGATTCGCATGCTGTGCATATGTATGCCATCTAGTGTTGGGCTCGGAGTGTTACAAGTTGTTTTTCTTCGAAGAAGTCTTTTCGAGCCACGGGACCGAGTGATTCCTCCCTTTCGGCTCCATTGCGCATGGGCATTGACTCCATCTCAGATTGTTTTCCCCACATAGGGTGAGGTAGGAGTGGTAGAATGAGGAAACTAACGATGTCCATGCAATAAAATAGATCTGTATGTACATAGTTTGTGTTTAGGAATGTTTATTTACATGTATACAATTTTAATGAAACTTAAACAGCTTACGGCTCCCAGGGAGGTGGGAGGGCGCATGTAAATCTGCAGCGCAACATGCCACGAACAGATGTACACTGGGTAAGTGACATTTTCCGTTCGATGGCATGTGTAGCTGCAGATACACATGCTGTGCATAGACTACAAAGCAGTAATCCTCCCCAAAGCGGTGGTCAGCCTGTAGGAGTTGAAGTTGTTTGAAATAATGTTCTTAGTATAGCCTGTCCTACTGTGGCTTGTTGTGTTGCTAACACATCTGCACAGTAATGTTTGGTAAATGTATGAGATGCAGACCAAGTGGCTGCCTTACAAATCTCTGTCATAGGTATGTTATCTAGAAAGGCCATTGTTGCTCCTCTCTTTCTAGTGGAATGAGCCTTTGGTGTAAAGGGTAACTCTCTTTTAGCTTTAAGGTAACAGGTTTGTATGCATTTGACTATCCATCTGGCAATGCCCTGTTTGGATATAGGGTTACTAGCATGGGGCTTATGGAAAGCAACAAACAATTGTTTAGTTTTCTGAAAAGATTTTGTCCTGTCTATGTAATACATTAGTGCTCTCTTTATGTCTAATGTATGCAGTGCTCTTTCTGCTACCGAATCTGGTTGTGGAAAGAAGACTGAGTTCTACAGTTTGGTTTAGATGAAACGGTGAAATGACTTTTGGATTTGTGCGTAGAACCACTTTGTTTGTGTACTTGTATAAATGGTTCTTCGATAGTGAATGCCTGTATTTCGCTAACTCTCCGTAGTGAAGTGATGGCTATTAGAAATGCTACCTTCCAAGTCAAGAATTGGATTTGGCAAGAATGCATGGGTTCAAAAGGTGGGCCCATGAGTCGTGTAAGTACAATATTAAGATTCCACTAGGGTACTGGTGGGGTTCTTGGAGGTATAATCCTTTTTAGTCCTTCCATAAAGGCTGTAATAACTGGGATTCTAAAAAGTGACTTTGTATGTTTAATCTGCAGGTAAGCAGATACTGCAGTGAGATGAATTTTAATAGAAGAAAACGCGAGATTTGCTTTTTGTAGGTGTAGTAAGTAACTTACAGTGTTTTGTATGGAAGCATCTAATGGCGTGATTTGGTTTGCTTGGCAGTAGAAAACAAACCTTTTCCATTTATTAGCATAACAATGCTTTGTTGTTGGTTTTCTTGCTTGTTTAATGACTTCCATACACTCATTTGAAAGGTCTAGGTAGCCAAATTCTAAGACTTCAGGAGCCAGATTGCTAGGTTGAGCGATGCTGGATTGGGTTGTCTGATCTGTTTGTGTTGTGTTAACAGGTCTGGTCTGTTTGGGAGTTTGATGTGGGGTACTACTGAGAAGTCCAACAGTGTGGTGTACCACGGTTGGCGAGCCCACGTTGGTGCTATGAGTATTAGTTTAAGTTTGTTTTGACTCAGTTTGTTGACTAGGAAAGGAATGAGTGGGAGAGGGGGAAAGCGTAAGCAAATATCCCTGACCAATTGATCCATAGAGCATTGCCCTTGGACGGAGGGTGTGGGTACCTGGATGCGAAGTTATGGCATATTGCGTTTTGTTTTGTTTTGTTGCAAACAGATCTATGTCTGGTGTCCCCCAGCGGTAGAAGTAATCCCGTAGAATCTGGGGATGTATTTCCCACTCGTGAGTTTGCTGGTGATCCTGACTGAGATTGTCGGCTACCTGATTGTGAATGCCTGGTATATATTGTGCTATCAGACGAATGTTGTTGTGAATTGCCCAATGCCAAATCTTTTGTGCTAGGAGGCATAGTTGTGACGAGTGTGTCCCCCCCGTTTGTTTAGATAGTACATTGTTGTCATATTGTCTGTTTTGACAATAATGTGTTTGTGGACTAGAAGGGGTTGAAAAGCTTTTAGTGCTAGGGAGACCGCTAGTAGTTCTAAGTGATTTATGTGTAGTTGTTTTTGTTGATTGTCCCATTGACCTTGTATATTGTGATTGTTGAGGTGTGCTCCCCACCCAATCATGGAAGCGTCTGTTGTAATAATGGCGTGAGGCACTGGGTCTTGAAATGGCCGCCCTTTGTTTAAATTTACAGGGTTCCACCGTTGAAGCGAAGTGTGTGTTTGGCGGTCTATCAACACTAGATCCTGAAGTTGACCCTGTGCCTGCGTCCATTGTTTTGCTAGGCACTGTTGTAAGGGACGCATGTGTAGCTGTGCGTTTGGGACAATAGCGATGCATGAGGCCATCATGCCTAGTAGTTTCATGACAAATCTGACTGTGTACTGGTTGTTTGGTTGTATGCTTGACACTATAGTTTGAAACGATTGAACTCTTTGTGGGCATGGAGTGGCAATTGCTCTTTGAGTGTGGCTCCCAAGTATTGTTGTATTTGGGATGGTTGCAAGTGAGATTTTTGGTAATTTATAGAAAACCCTAGTTTGTGTAGGGTATCTATTACATATTGCGTGTGACTTTGACACAGGTGTTGAGTGTTGGCTTTTATTAGCCAATCGTCGGGATATGGGAATACATGCATGTGATGTCTCCTTATATGAGCTGCAACTAGCGCAAGACATTTTGTAAATACTCAGGGCGCTGGTGTTATCTCGAAGGGCAATACTTTGAATTGGTAATGTTAGCCCTGTATGACAAATCTGAGGTATTTCCTGTGAGATGGATAAGTATGTGGAAATATACCTCTTTTAAATCCAGTGTTGCCATGTATTCTCCCTGTTTTAGCAAGGGAACTACATCTTGTAGTGTGACCATGTGGAAATGTTCTGATTTGACGAAGAGGTTTAATGTCCTGAGGTCTAAAATTGGTCTTAGTGTTTTGTCTTTTTTGGGAATAAGGAAATATAGGGAGTAAACCCCTGTTCCTTTTTGATGGTGTGGTACTAGTTCTATGGCTTGTAACTCTATTTGTACCAGGTCCAGATGTTGTGCCGACAGTTTGTGCGTTCTTGGGGGAACATCTGGAGGGAAATGTGTGAACTCTATGCAGTAACCATGTTGGATAATTGATAGAACCCATGATCCGTGGTTATGTCTGACCAATGTTTGTGGTATTTTGTTAATCTTCCCTCTACCGGTGGTGTGTGTTGGGGAAGTGTGACATCGAAGTCACTGTTTGTTACCGGGGGTCTGCTTGGTAGGCTGAAATTTTCCCCTTGCTCTTGGGAATTGTCCCCTCAATGAACCACGAAACCCCCCTCTCTGGTATTGTGACTGGTAGGTGGGTTTTGTTTGGGAGGTGGATGCCTCTGAGGGTTGCTGTCTAAACCCTCCCCTAAAATGTGGCTTCCTAAATGTCCCCCTATACTGGGAAGAGTAGAGCGCGCCCATGGCTTTGGCCGTGTCTGTGTCCTTCTTCATTTTTTCAATGGCGGTGTCCACCTCCAGGCCAAATAGTTGCTGCTGGTTGAACGGCATGTTTAACACCGCTTGCTGTATTTCAGGTTTGAAACCTGAACTTCGTAGCCATGCATGCCTTCTGATGGTGACTGCCGATACCGCAGCAAGAACTGTAAACACAGCAGAGTCCAGTGCCGAACGGATCTGGTTGTTGGAGATGGCTTGTCCTTCCTCAACCACCTGTTGAACCTGTTTTTGATATTCTTTTGGTAGATGCTGAATGATATCATGCATTTCATCCCAATGGGCTCGGTTGTAACGGGCGAGGAGGGCCTGTGAATTGACGATACGCCATTGGTTGGCAGCTTGCGACGCCACTCTCTTCCCTGCTGCGTCGAATTTGCAGCTTTCTTAATCAGGAGGTGGTGCAGCTCCTGATGATTGCGAGTTTGCCCGCTTTCTTGCAGCTCCCACTACTACAGAGTCCGGAGGGAGCTGCTGTGTAATGAACACAGGGTCCGATGGGGGTGGTTTATATTTCTTCTCCACCCGCGGTGTGATGGCCCTTCCCTTGAAAGACTTGTTAGGCATGCTTAACCATGCCTGGTAGCATAGGCAGGCTTTGATATGACGCATGCATGGACGTCAGGGTATTGAAAAGAAAATCATCCTCCAATGGTTCTGAGTGCATAGTGACATTATGGAATGTCGCAGGCCTGGCTAGTACTTGTGTATAGGAGGTGCTATACTCTGGAGGAGATGGCTTTGTGGGGTAGCACTCAGGACTGTTGTCTGAAACCGGTGGGTCGTAGAGGTCCCAGGGATCTGCATCGTCCTGTGTTTGCACAGTATGTGTGGGTGACTGTGCAGCTGGGGTGCCAAATGGTGACCTTGTCCTTTGTGGCGAATGTGGTGGCGATGTTTCTGGTGAGAAATGTGGAGTTGGTGACCTTTCTCTAGCCACCTTTGCTCTTGGCTGATCAGTTTCAGTCTCTGTCTGAAAAGCCACTTTCCTTTTAAATTTGAGAGGAGGGATAGTTTTAATTTTTACAGTATCCTTCTGGATCTGTAATCTTGGTTGACTTTGATCAAACTCCTCCACATCCACCTCCTGCTCAAACCTTTGCCTCTCTAAGTTGTTTGGAGAGCCTGTGTTTTTCTGTATAAGAAGTCTTTTTTGGCTCCGAAGCCGGCTTCCTTGGCACTGAAATACCCATGGTCACGGTTGGTCTCGGCTCCGAAAGGCACTTTCGAGGCTTATTGGTTTCGACCAGTAGTCGATTTTTTTCGACGCCAGTTTCTCGACTCGAGTAGGAAGACTTTGGCACGATGTTGGCCTTTTTCGGTGCCGAAGATATTACTTGGTCACCGCTTTTCTTGTGGGTCGAGCCATGGCCTTCTGTTTTTTTTTGACTGACTTTGGGGTTGGGTCGGGGCAGGCGTACTCACTTTTTGGCCTGCGGTCAGTCTCCGTCGGAGTCGTCCGATTCTGATCCCTGGATAGAGATAGCCATCTCTTCCTCTTAGACGTCGAGGTGTTGTGTCGATTTCGATGCCATCTGTAAGCGCCTTGCCGCCGATCTTTCAAGGTCTTTTTCGTCCGAAAAGCCTTGCAGGCCTCACAGGTATCCTCCCTGTGCTCCAGTGACAGACACAGATTACAGACCTGATGCTGGTCTGTATAAGGATACTTGGTGTGGCACGTCGGACAGAAACGGAAGGGGGTCCTGTCCATGAGGCTTCGACGACTGGTGTGGTCAGGCTGACCAGGCCTCGGCTGAGCGCGGAAGCCCCGAAGGGCCGCAGAAGCAGTTGTCTCGTCGGTGCCGATGTATCTATAGGAACGCAACAATACCGACTGATTTTCAATGATTTTTAAACTTTCCCAATTCGAATCACGGAGCGAAGAGGAACGCGTCCGAACCCGATGGCGGACAGAAAACAATCTAAGATGGAGTCGATGCCCATGCACAATGGAGCCGAAAGGGAGGAGTCACTCGGTCCTGTGACTCAGACTTCTTCGAAGAAAAACAACTTGTAACACTCCGAGCCCAACACTAGATGGCAGGAACAGTGCACAGCATGTGTATCTGCAGCTTCTTATGCCATCGAACATACATATATATGGAAAATGTCACTTACCCAGTGTACATCTGTTCGTGGCATGAGACGCTGCAGATTCACATGCTGTGCATTATCCTGCCATCTAGTGTTGGGCTTGGAGTGTTACAAGTTGTTTTTCTTCGAAGAAGTCTTTTCGAGTCACTCCTCCCTTTCGGCTCCATCGCGCATGGGCGTCGACTCCATCTTAGATTGTTTTCCCCGCAGAGGTTGAAGTAGGAGTTGTGAATATAGTAAATGTGCCCATACAATGGAGTAAGTATGTATGTACATAATGTTAATTAAAATAGTATTTATTTACAAATTTACAATTTTCATTCAACTTATAATGGCTACAGGATCCCGGGGAGGTGGAAGGGCGCATGTGAATCTGCAGCGTCTCATGCCATGAACAGATGTACACTGGGTAAGTTTTCCGTTCGATGGCATGTGTAGCTGCAGATACACATGCTGTGCATAGACTAGTAAACAGTAATCTCCCCAAAAGCGGTGGCTTAGCCTGTAGGAGTTGAAGTTGTCTGAAATAATGTTCGTAATACAGCCTGTCCTACTGTGGCTTGTTGTGTTGTTAACACATCTACACAGTAATGTTTTGTGAATGTATGAGGCGTAGACCATGTGGCTGCCTTACAAATTTCTGTCATAGGTATATTCCCTAGAAAAGCCATTGTGGTGCCTTTTTTCCTAGTGGAATGCACCTTTGGTGTAATAGGTAGATCTCTTTTTGCTTTAATATAGCAGGTTTGAATACATTTCACTATCCATCTGGAAATGCCTTGTTTGGATATAGGATTTCCTGCATGAGGTTTTTGGAAGGCTACAAACAATTGTTTTGTTTTGCGACACTGTTTTGTTCTGTCAATGTAATACATTAGTGCTCTTTCAATGTCTAATGTATGCAAGGCTTTCGGCTACTGAGTCTGGTTGTGGAAAGAAGACTAGGAGTTCCACTGTTTGGTTTAGGTGGAATGGTGATATAACCTTTGGTAAGAATTTGGGATTTGTTCGGAGAACCACTTTATGTTTATGTATTTGTATAAAGGGTTCTTGTATAGTGAATGCTTGTATCTCACTTACTCTTCTAAGAGATGTGATAACTTGGAAGGTAGCCTTCCTAATAGCTAAGTATTGCATTTCACAAGAGTGCATAGGTTCAAATGGTGGTCCCATGAGTCGTGTTAATACAATGTTAAGGTTCCACGAAGGTACTGGTGGTATTCTTGGGGTAGGATTCTTTTTAATCCCTCCATAAATGCTTTGATAACTGGGATTCTAAAAAGCGATGTAGAATGTGTATTCTGCAGATAGGCAGATATTGCTGTGAGATGTATTTTAATAGAAGAGAATGCTAGTTTAGATTTTTGTAAGTGTAATAAGTAACTTACAGTGTTTTTTGCGAAAGCATGTAGTGGTTGAATTTGATTATTGTGGCAGTAGTAAACAAATCTTTTCCATTTGTTTGCATAACAATGTCTTGTAGTAGGTTTCCTAGCTTGTTTAATGACCTCCATACAGTCTTGTGTAAGGTCTAAGGGCGTCATTACGACCCTGGCGGCCGGCTGTAAGGTGGCGGTAACACCGCCAACAGGCTGGCGGTGTTCCGCAAGCAATTATGACCGTGGCAGAATTGCCACGGCCATACCGCCGGCCCCTCCAATTTCCCGCCAGGATTCCGCCTGGCGGTCATAATCCCCAGGGTACCACGGTTGGCGAGCCCAGGTTGGTGCTATGAGTGTTAGTTTGAGTCTGTTTTGACTTAGTTTGTTTACCAGATAAGGAATGAGTGGGAGAGGGGGAAAAGCGTAAGCAAATATCCCTGACCAACTCATCCATAACGCATTGCCCTTGGACAGAGGGTGTGGGTACCTGGACGCGAAGTTTAGGCATTTTGCGTTTTCCTTTGTTGCGAATAGGTCTATTTTTGGTGTTCCCCAACGTTGAAAGTAATCTTGTAGGATCTGGGGATGAATTTCCCATTCGTGTGTTTGTTGGTGATCTCGACTGAGATTGTCCGCTAACTGGTTTTGAATACCTAGGATGTATTGTGCTATCAGGCGAAGGCGATTGTGATTTGCCCAATGCCAAACTTTCTGTGCTAAGAGGCACAGTTGTGACGAGTGTGTCCCTCCTTGCTTGTTGAGGTAATACACTGTCGTCATGTTGTCTGTTTTGACAAGAATGTGTTTGTGGGTATCAGTGGTTGAAATGCTTTCAGTGCTAGGAACACTGCCAACAGTTCTAAATGATTTATGTGCAGTTGTTTTTGTTGAATGCTCCATTGTCCCTGTATACTGTGCTGGTTGAGGTGTGCTCCCCACCCCATCATGGAAGCATCTGTTGTGATCACGTATTGAGGCACTGGGTCTTGGAATGGCCGCCCTTGGTTTAAATTTATAGGGTTCCACCATTGAAGCGAGAAGTGTGTCTGGTGGTCTAACAACACTAGATCTTGGAGTTGACCCTGTGCTTGTGTCCATTGTTTTGCTAGGCACTGTTGTAAGGGCCGCATGTGTAGTCTTGCGTTTGGGACAATGGCTATGCATGAAGACATCATGCCTAGAAGTTTCATTACAAACCTCACATGGTAGTGTTGGTTTGGCTGTATGTTTAGTATTATATTCTGGAACGCTTGTACCCTTTGTGGACTTGGAGTGGCAATCGCTTTTTGTGTGTCGAGTGTTGCTCCCAAGTATTGTTGTATTTGGGATGGTTGTAGATGTGATTTTTGGTAATTTATAGAGAACCCTAGTTTGTGTAGAGTTTCTATAACGTATTGTGTGTGTTGAAGACACTGATGCTGAGTGCTGGTTTTTATTAACCAATCGTCTAAGTATGGGAATACGTGCATGTGCTGTCTCCTTATATGAGCGGCTACTACTGCAAGGCATTTTGCGAATACCCTTGGAACTGTTGTTATCCCGAATGGCAACACCTTGAATTGGTAATGCACGCCTTGAATTACAAACCTTAAGTATTTCCTGTGAGAAGGATGTACGGGTATGTGGAAATATGCATCCTTTAGATCTAACGTTGACATGTAGTCCTGTTTTTTGAGCAAGGGAATCACGTCTTGAAGTGTTACCACGTGGAAGTGATCTGATTTGATGTAGAGATTCAGTGTTCTGAGGTCTAATATGGGTCTCAGCATTTTGTCTTTCTTTGGGATTAGGAAATACAGGGAGTAGACACCTGTTACTTTTTGATGGTTGGGTACTAGTTGTATTGCTTGTTTTTGTAACAATGCTTGGACTTCTAGCTGTAACAGGTCTAAGTGTTGTTTGGACATATTGTGTGCTCTTGGGGGCACATCAGGTGGGAAATTTATGAATTCTATGCAATAACCATGTTAGATAATGGCTAGGACCCATGCCTCCGTAGTTATGTTTGTCCAGTGTTGGTAGTATGCAGTAAGTCTCTCCCCCCCCCCCCCCCCCCACTGGTGTTGAGTGTTGGGGGGGTTGTGACATTGAAGTCACTGATTGGATTGAGGTGCCTTTGGGCTTTGGAATTTTCCCCTTGTTTTGGGAAATTGTCCACCCCTGTATGAGCCTCGGAACCCTCCTCTCTGGTACTGCCCCTGAAAGGTGGGTTTGGCCTGTGAGGTGGAAGGCTCTGCGGTTTGGGAACGAAACCCCACCTCTAAACTGTGGTTATCTAAAAGTGCCTCTGCTTTGTGGGGAGAAGAGCACGCCCATGGTTTTGGCCGTGTCTGTATCCTTATTTAGTTTTTCGATTGCAGTGTCCACCTCTGGCCCAAACAATTGTTCTTGTTTAAACGGCATATTGAGCACAGCTTGCTGGATTTCCGGTTTAAAACCTGAGCTCCGTAACCATGCATGCCTGCGAATGGTTACTGCAGTGTTCACTGTCCGTGCTGCTGTGTCTGCCGAGTCCAGTGCAGACCTTATTTGGTTGTTGGAAATCGCCTGTCCTTCCTCAACAACCTGTTGGGCACGTTTTTGGTGTTCCTTGGGCAAGTGCTGTATTATATGTTGCATCAGTGTGCAGTGATGCCCTGTCGTAGCGAGCCAGTAGAGCCTGCGAATTGGCAATTCGCCATTGATTCGCTGCCTGTGCCGCCACCCGTTTGCCTGCAGCATCGAACTTCCGACTTTCCTTGTCGGGCGGTGGTGCGTCTCCTGATGATTGGGAGTTCGCCCTTTTTCTGGCAGCTCCCACAATTACTGAATCTGGCGCCAGCTGCTGTGTTATAAACACAGGGTCAGTTGGGGGAGGTTTATATTTCTTCTCCACCCTAGGTGTAATAGCTCTGCCTTTCACTGGGTCCTGGAACACCTGTTTGGCGTGCTTTAGCATGCCTGGGAGCATTGGCAAACTTTGAAACGAATTGTGAGTGGATGCCAGGGTGTTAAATAAGAAGTCATCTTCTATTGGCTCCGCCTGCATTGCCACATTGTGGAAAGTAGCTGCTCTTGGTAACACCTGCATATATGCAGTGCTGTCCTCTGGTGGTGACGGCCTTGCCTGGTAACAATCGGGACTGTTGTCAGAGACCGGTGCATCATATAAGTCCCATGCATCTGGGTCATCCTGAGTCATCCCCGTGTGTGTTGGAGACTGCATTGGGGGTGTTGCTACCGGGGACAGCTGTGGTGAGTGCAGTGGAGAAGGCTGTGGCGAAAACCTTGCTGGTGGTATACTGTCTCTTGCCACCTTTGCCTTTGGCTGCATTTCTGACTCCTGAAATGCTAGCTTTCTTTTTATTTGAGGAAGAGTTTGAATTTTACCAGTCTCTTTCTGGATGTGCAGCCTCCTTTGAGTATGGTCTGGCTCTCCCATACTTAATTCCTGCTCAAATCTGTGCTCTTGCATTTGAGTGGAAAGTCCGTGCTCTTCTGTGTAGGAGCCTATTTTCGGCTCCGAAGCTGCCTTTTTCACACCGAAGGTTTCGAACTGTCTTTTTCGGCTCCGAGGAAACCCTCTTTACTTTGGGTGTATCGAACTCTCGGGGCCGAGATGGTTCGGAGCCGGTTTCTCGACCGAAGTCTGATGTCTTCGGCTGTTGGGAGGTGTAAAGAAATGGCTCCTTGTTGCAGTTACCCCCCACTTTTTGCCTCATGCTGATGCTGACTTGACTGAGAAGTGTGCTGGGACCCTGCTAACCAGGCCCCAGCACCAGTGTTCTTTCACCTAAAATGTACCATTGTCTCCACAATTGGCACAACCCTGGCACCCAGGTAAGTCCCTTTTAACTGGTACCCTGGTACCAAGGGCCCTGATGCCAGGGAAGGTCTCTAAGGGCTGCAGCATGCCTTATGCCACCCTAGGGACCCCTCACACAGCACAGACACACTGCTTGTCAGCTTGTGTGTGCTGGTGGGGAGAAAATGATTAAGTCGACATGGCACTCCCCTCAGGGTGCCATGCCAGCCTCACACTGCCTATGGCATAGGTAAGTCACCCCCCTAACAGGCCTTACAGCCCTAAGGCAGGGTGCACTATACCACAGGTGAGGGCATAGGTGCATGAGCACTATGCCCCTACAATGTCTAAGCAAAACCTCAGACATTGTAAGTGCAGGGTAGCCATAAGAGTATATGGTCTGGGGGTCTGTCAAAAACGAACTCCACAGCTCCATAATGGCTACACTGAATACTGGGAAGTTTAGTGTCAAACTTCTCAGAATAATAAACCCACACTGATGCCGGTGTTAGATTTATTAAAAAATGCACCCAGAGGGCATCTTAGAGATGCCCCCTGTATTTTACCCAATTGTTCAGTGCAGGACTGACTGGTCTGTGCCAGCCTGCTGCTGAGAGATGAGTTTCTGACCCCATGTGGTGAGGGCCTTTGTGCTTTCTGAGGACAGAAACAAAATCCTGCTCTGGGTGGAGGTGCTTCACACCTCCCCCCTGCAGGAACTGTAACACCTAGCAGTGAGCCTCAAAGGCTCAGGCTTCGTGTTACAATGCCCCAGGGCACTCCAGCTAGTGGAGATGCCCGCCCCCTGGACACAGCCCCCACGTTTGGCGGCAAGTCCAGAAGAGATAATGAGAAAAACAAGGAGGAGTCACTGGCCAGTCAGGACAGCCCCTAAGATGTCCTTAGCTGAGGTGACTCTGACTTTTAGAAATCCTCCATCTTGCAGATGGAGGATTCTCCCAATAGGATTAGGGATGTGCCCCCCTCCCCTCAGGGAGGAGGCACAAAGAGGGTGTAGCCACCCTCAGGGCTAGTAGCCATTGGCTACTAACCCCCCAGACCTAAACACACCCCTAAATCGAGTATTTAGGGGCTCCCAGAACACAGCAAGATAGATTCCTGCAACTTAAGAAGAAGAGGACTGCTAAGCTGAAAAACCCTGCAGAGAAGACGGAGACACCAACTGCTTTGGCCCCAGCTCAACCGGCCTGTCTCCCCACTTCTAAAGACACTGCTCCAGCGACGCTTTCCACAGGGACCAGCGACCTCTGAAGCCTCAGAGAACTGCCCTGCATCTAGAAGGACCAAGAACTCCCGAGGACAGCGGCTCTGTTCCCCAAAGACTGCAACTTTGCAACAAAGAAGCAACTTTGAAACAACTCGCGTTTCCCGCCGGAAGCGTGAGACTTGACACTCTGCACCCAACGCCCCCGGCTCGACTTGTGGAGAACAATCACTTCAGGGAGGACTCCCCGGCGACTGCGAGACCGTGAGTAGCTAGAGTTGACCCCCCTGACCCCCCACAGCGATGCCTGCAGAGGGAATCCCGAGGCTCCCCCTGACCGCGACTGCCTGCTTCTAAGATCCGACGCCTGGTAAAGACTCTGCACCTGCAGCCCCCAGGGCCTGAAGGATCCGACCTCCAGTGCAGGAGTGACCCCCAGGTGGCCCTCTCCCTTGCCCAGGTGGTGGCTACCCGAGGAGCCCCCCCCCCCCTTGCCTGCATCGCTGAAGAGACCCCTTGGTCTCCCATTGATTTCTATTACAAACCTGACGCTTGTTTGCACACTGCACCCGGCCGTCCCCGTGCTGCTGAGGGTGTACTTTCTGTGTGGACTTGTGTCCCCCCCCCCCGGTGCCCTACAAAACCCCCCCTGGTCTGCCCTCCGAAGACACGGGTACTTACCTGCTGGCAGACTGGAACCGGGGCACCCCCTTCTCCATTGAAGCCTATCCGTTTTGGGCACCACTTTGACCTCTGCACCTGACCGGCCCTGAGCTGCTGGTGTGGTAACTTTGGGGTTGCTCTGAACCCCCAATGGTGGGCTACCTTGGACCCAAACTTGAACCCCGTAGGTGGTTTACTTACCTGCAAAAACTAACAAACTCTTACTCCCCCAGGAACTGTTGAAAATTGCACTGTCTAGTTTTAAAATAGCTATATGTCATTTATGTGAAAACTGTATATGCTATTTTGCTAATTCAAAGTTCCTAAAGTACCTACCTGCAATACCTTTCATTTGAAGTATTACATGTAAAACTTGAACCTGTGGTTCTTAAAATAAACTAAGAAAATATATTTTTCTATACAAAAACCTATTGGCCTGGAATTGTCTCCGTGTGTGTTCCCCATTTATTGCTTGTGTGTGTACAACGAATGCTTAACACTACTCCTTTGATAAGCCTACTGCTTGACCACACTACCACAAAATAGAGCATTAGTATTATCTCTTTTTGCCACTATCTTACCTCTAAGGGGAACCCTTGGACTCTGTGCATACTATTCCTTACTTTGAAATAGTGCATACAGAGCCAACTTCCTACAGGAGGCCTTTTTTGGTGCCGATGGTTGGTCACAGTGTTTTCGGGTTAAGCCATGGCCTGTTGGCGGTGGCATCCCCTTGGCCTTTATGATTTTGGAGTGAGTCTTGGCCGGGGCAGTTTTGCTCACAGTTTTTTCCTGCGCCGTCGGTAGCTCACTTTCGGAGTCGTCCGATTCTTGTATGGAGATTCTCTCCTCCTCCTCGACGTCGATCTGTTCGGCCGGTGTCGACGCCATCTGAAGTCTTCTAGCTCTTCGATCGCGTAGGGTCTTTTTCGATCGAAATGCCTGGCAGGCCTCGCAGGTATCCTCCCTATGTTCCGGTGATAGACACAGGTTACAGACCAAGTGTTGGTCTGTATAAGGATACTTGCCGTGGCAATTCGGGCAGAAGCGGAAGGGGGTCCGGTACATGAGTTTCGACGATGGACGTGGTCAGGCCGACCAGGCCCCGCTGAAGAGTGGAAGCCCCAAAGGGCCGCCGGAGCGCTTCTTCAATCGGTGTCAATGTCCTAACACTAAACCTGTACCGAGCGCGAACAATACCGTCAAATTTTCGATGATTAGCTAACTTCCCCGATTCGAAATACGGAGCGAAGAGGAACACGTCCGAACCCGATGGCGGAAAGAAAACAATCAAAGATGGAGTCGACGCCCATGCGCAATGGAGCCGAAAGGGATGAGTCCCTCAGTCTCGTGACTCGAAAAGACTTCTTCGAAGAAAAACAACTTGTAACACTCCGAGCCCAACACTAGATAATGCACAGCATGTGTATCTGCAGCTACACATGCCATCGAACACATATATATATATATATATATATATCTACATATGTACAAATATTGTTAACTTGAACGACTACAGGCTTGCTGGGGAGGTGGGAGGGTGCATGTGAAGCTGTAGCGGAACATGCCACAAACAGATGTACACTGGGTAAGTGACATTTTCCGTTCAATGGCATGTGTAGCTGCAGATACACATACTGTGCATAGACAACAAAGCAGTTTGTCCTCCCATAAAAGTGGTGGTTAGCCTGTAGGAGTTGAAGTCGTTTGAAATAATGTTCTGGGTACAGCTTGACCTACTGTGGCTTGCTGTGTTGCTAAAACATCTACACAATAGTGTTTAGTAAATGTTTGTGGTGTTGACCAAGTAGCTGCATTACATATTTCAGCCATTGGTATGTTTCCTAAAAATATATTTTTTTAAAACATTGTAGCACCTTTTTTCCTTGTGGAATGTGCTTTAGGAGTAACTAAGAGTTGTCTTGGCTTTAACGTAACATGTTTGGATGCATCTTACTATCCATCTTGCTAATCCTTGTTTTGAAATGGTGTTACCAGTATGAGGTTTTTGAAAGGCTACAAACAGTTGTTTAGTTTTCCTGAATGGTCTCGTTCTATCTATATAGTACATTAGTGCTCTTTTTATGTCTAATGTATGTAGAGCTCTTTCTGCCACAGAATCTGGCTGTGGGAAGAAGACTGGTAGTTCCACTATTTGACTGATATGAAAAGGTGATACCACTTTTGAAAGAAATTTAGGTTTAGTTCGTAGTACAACTTCATGTTTGTGTACTTGTATGAACGGTTCTTCAGTAGTGAAAGCTTGAATTTCACTGACTCTTTGCAATTATGTTATTACGACTAGGAAGGCAACCTTCCATGTTAAGAATTGCATTTGACATGAGTGCATAGGTTCAAATGGTGGGCCCATAAGTCGCGTAAGCACTATGTTTAAATTCCAAGAAGGAACTGGAGGTGTTCTGGGTGGAATGATGCGTTTTAAGTGTTCCATGAAGGCTTTGATAACAGGAACTCTAAAGAGCTGTACATTTTGCGAATATGCTGAAATTGCGTAAGATGCATTTTTATGGAAGAAAATGCTAAATTAGATTTTTGTAAATGAAGTAAATAGCATGCAATATCTTGTATTGATGCTTTAAGAGGGGCAATCTGTTTAGATTGACAGTAATATACTATTTTTTTTCCATTTGTTAGCATAGCACTGTCTAGTAGTGGGTTTTCTTGCTTGTTTAATAACCTCCATACATTCTGATGGTAGTTGTAAATACCCAAACTTTCTGACCTCAGGAGCCAAATCGCTAGATTGAGTGTTTTGGAATTTGGGTGCTTGATTTGTCCTTTGTTTTGTGTCAACAGGTCTGGTCGGGAGTTTGGTACTACTGACAGGTCTAACAATGTTGTGTACCACGGTTGACGGGCCCACGTTAGTGCTATGAGTATCATATTGAGTGTGTTTTGATGCAATTTGTTGACTACAAATGGAAAGAGTGGGAGAGGGGGAAAAGCGTAAGCAAATATCCCTGACCAATTGATACACAGAGCATTGCCCTTGGATAGGGGATGTGGGTGTCTGGATGCGAAGCTTTGGCATTTTGCGTTTTCGCTTGTGGCAAACAGATCTATTTTTGGTGTTCCCCATTGTTGAAAGTATGTTTGAAGTACTTGAGGGTGAATCTCCCACTCGTGTGTTTGTTGATGATTTCTGCTGAGAACATCTGCGAGTTGGTTGTGTATCACTAGAATGTATTGTGCTACCAGGTGAATTTGGTTGTGTATTGCCCATTTCCAATTTTTTTGAGCCAGGAGGGAGAGTTGGGATGAATGTGTTCCTCCTTGCTTGTTTAGGTAATACATGGTGGTCATGTTGTCTGTTTTGATCTGGACATTCTTCTGAGTGAGAAGAGGCTGAAAAGCTTTGAGTACTAGGAAGACCGCTAACAACTCAAAGTGATTTATGTGTAGCTGTTTGTGTTGGGCATCCCATTGTCCTTGGATGTTGTGATTGTTGAGGTAAGCTCCCCAGCCACTCATTGATGCATCTGTTGTAATTATGGTCTGAGGCACAGGGTCTTGAAAAGGCTGCCCTTTGCTTAGATTTGTGGAATTCCACCACTGAAGGGACATGTATGTTTTGGCGGTCTATCAACACTAGATCTTGAAGTTGACCGTGTGCCTGTGACCATTGTTGTGCAAGGCACTGTTGTAAGGGCCGCATGTTTAGTCTTGCACGTGGGACGATTGCAATACATGATGCCATCGTCCCTAATATTTTCATGGCAAATCTGACCGTGTACAGTTGACCTGTGTGTATCTGTACGATAATATATTGGAATGCTTGTATTCTTTGCTTACTGGACTTGCTAGCGCTTTTTGAGTATTTAGTTTTGCACCTAAATATTGTTGTATTTGCGCAGGTTGTAGTTGCGACTTTTGATAATTTATTGAGAACCCTACCGTGTGCAGGGTTTGTATTACGTAATGTGCATGGTTTTGACATTGCGTATGACTGTTTGATTTTATGAGCCAATCATCTAGATATGGAAAGACCTGTATATGTTGTCTTCTTAGAAAGGCTGCGACTACTGCTATGCACTTTGTGAATACCCTTGGACCTGTTGTTATTCCGAAGGGTAACACTTTGAATTGATAGTGCTTTCCTTGAATGACAAGTACGCCGGGTGGATGGGTATGGAAAATGTCACTTACCCAGTGTACATCTGTTCGTGGCATGAGTCGCTGCAGATTCACATGCTGTGCACAGTCCGCCGTCTGGTGTTGGGCTCGGAGTGTTACAAGTTGTTTTTCTTTGAAGAAGTCTTTTCGAGTCACGAGACCGAGGGACTCCTCCCACTTCGATTCCATTGCGCATGGGCGTCGACTCCATCTTAGATTGTTTTCCCCGCAGAGGGTGAGGTAGGAGTTGTGTAGTAATAGTGCCCATGCAATGGAATGAATACATATGTACATAATAAAGGTTAAAGTAATATATTTACAAATGTTGAAGATCTACTTCTAAACGGCTACAGGCTCCCGGGGAGGCGGGTGGGCGCATGTGAATCTGCAGCGACTCATGCCACGAACAGATGTACACTGGGTAAGTGACATTTTCCGTTCAATGGCATGTGTAGCTGCAGATACACATGCTGTGCACCGACTAGTAAGCAGTTATCTCCCCAAAAGCGGTGGTTCAGCCTGTAGGAGTTGAAGTAGTTTGAAATAATGTTCTTAGTACAGCCTGACCTACTGTGGCTTGTTGTGCAGTTAACACATCTACACAGTAGTGCTTGGTAAATGTATGAGGCGTAGACCATGTTGCTGCCTTACATATTTCGTTCATTGGAATATTTCCTAGAAAGGCCATGGTAGCCCCTTTCTTTCTGGTTGAGTGTGCCTTTGGTGTAATAGGCAGCTCTCTCTTTGCTTCAAGATAGCAGGTTTGAATACACTTAACTATCCACCTAGCAATGCCTTGTTTTGAAATTGGATTTCCTGTATGAGGTTTTTGAAAGGCAATAAATAGTTGTTTTGTTTTTCTAATTAGTTTTGTTCTGTCAATGTAGTACATTAGTGCTCTTTTGATGTCCAATGTATGTAGTGCTCTTTCAGCTACAGAATCTGGTTGTGGGAAGACCACTGGTAATTCCACTGTTTGATTTAAGTGGAACGGTGAGATAACCTTTGGTAAAAATTTAGGATTTGTTCTTAGAACTACTTTATTTTTATGTATCTGAATAAATGGTTCCTGTATGGTAAATGCTTGAATCTCGCTCACTCTTCTTAGAGATGTGATGGCAATAAAAAATGCAACTTTCCACGTTAAGTATTGCATTTCACAAGAATGCATGGGCTCGAAAGGTGGACCCATGAGTCTTGTTAAGACAATGTTGAGGTTCCATGAAGGAACAGGTGGTGTTCTTGGTGGTATGATTCTCTTTAAGCCTTCCATAAACGCTTTAATGACTGGTATTCTAAATAGTGAAGTTGAATGAGTAACTTGTAGGTAAGCTGATATTGAGGTTAGATGTATTTTTACTGAAGAGAAAACTAGATTTGATTTTTGCAAATGTAGTAAATATCCTACTATATCCTTTGGAGATGCGTGTAATGGCTGAATTTGATTATTGTGGCAGTAATACACAAATCTTTTCCACTTGTTTGCGTAGCAGTGTCTAGTGGTAGGTTTCCTAGCTTGTTTTATGACCTCCATACATTCTTGTGTGAGGTGCAAGTGTCCGAATTCTAGGATTTCAGGAGCCAAATTGCTAGATTCAAAGATGCTGGATTTGGATGTCTGATCTGTTGTTTGTGTTGTGTTGTGTTAACAGATCTGGTTTGTTGGGTAGTTTGATATGAGGTACTACTGACAGGTCTAGTAGTGTCGTGTACCAAGGTTGACTCGCCCATGTTGGTGCTATTAGTATGAGTTTGAGTTTGTTTTGACTCAACCTGTTTACTACATATGGAATGAGAGGGAGAGTGGGAAAAGCATATGCAAAGATCCCTGACCAGTTCATCCATAGAGCATTGCCTTGGGATTGATCTTGTGGGTACCTGGATGCGAAGTTTTGGCATTTTGAGTTTTCCTTTGTTGCAAATAGATCTATTTGAGGCGTTCCCCAAATTTGAAAGTAATTGTTTAGTATTTGGGGGTGAATTTCCCATTCGTGGGTTTGTTGGTGATCTCGAGAGAGATTGTCTGCCAACTGGTTCTGAATCCCTGGAATAAATTGTGCTATTAGGCGAATGTGGTTGTGAATCGCCCAATGCCATATTTTCTGTGTTAGGAGGCACAACTGTGTCGAGTGTGTCCCTCCTTGTTTGTTTAGATAATACATTGTTGTCATGTTGTCTGTTTTGACAAGAACGTATTTTTGTGTTATTATGGGTTGAAAAGCTTTCAGCGCTAGAAATACTGCTAACATTTCCAAGTGATTTATGTGAAACTGTCTCTGATGTATGTCCCATTGTCCTTGGATGCTGTGTTGATTGAGGTGTGCTCCCCACCCTGTCATGGAAGAATCTGTTGTTATGACGTATTGTGGCACTGGGTCTTGGAAAGGCCGCCCTCGGTTTAAATTTGTACTGTTCCACCATAGAAGCGAGATGTATGTTTGGCGGTCTATCAACACCAGATCTAGGAGTTGACCCTGTGCTTGTGAACATTGTGATGCTAGGCACTGTTGTAAGGGTTGCATGTGCAATCTTGCGTTTGGGACAATGGCTATGCATGAGGACATCATGCCTAGTAGTTTCATTACCATTCTGACTTGTATCTTTTGTGTTGGATACATGGCCTGTATTACTTTGTGAAATGTTTGAACCCGTTGTGGATTTGGAGTGGCAATCCCTTTTGCTGTGTTGATTGTCACTCCTAAGTATTGCTGCGTTTGACACGGCAAAAGGTGTGACTTCGCGTAGTTGATGGAGAAACGTAGCCTGTGAAGGGTTTGTATGACATATTTTGTGTGCTGTGAACACTGTTTTGCGTGTTGGTTTTGATTAACCAGTTGTCTAAGTACGGGAACACATGTATTTGCTGCCTTCTGATATGTGCAGCTACTACTGCCAGGCATTTTGTAAAAACTCTTGGCGCAGTTGTTATTCCGAATGGCAACACTTTGAATTGGTAATGTATTCCTTGGAATACGAACCTTAGGTATTTCCTGTGTGAAGGATGTATTGGTATATGGAAATACGCATCTTTTAGATCTAATGTTGTCATATAGTCTTGCTGTTTGAGCAGTGGGATTACGTCTTGTAATGTGACCATGTGAAAGTGGTCTGATTTTATGTAGGTATTTAGTGTTCTGAGATCTAGTATTGGTCTCAGAGTTTTGTCCTTTTTGGGTATTAGAAAGTACAGTGAGTAAACTCCTGTGTTTTTTTGTTGAATTGGTACTAATTCTATTGCGTCCTTTTGTAGCAATGCTTGTAGCAGTCCTAGAAGATCTATATGTTGTTTTGACATATTGTGTGTTTTCGGTGGGACGTTTGGAGGGAATTGGCGAAATTCTATGCAATAACCATGCTGGATAATTGCTAAGACCCAAGTGTCTGTTGTTATTTCCTCCCAAAGTTTGTAAAATTGGCTTAGTCTTCCCCCCCACAGGTGTTATGTGACGGGGTTGTGTGACTTGTGAGTCACTGCTTATTTTGAGGGGTTTTGGGGCCTTGGAATTTTCCTCTATTTTTTGGGAATTGGCCCCCTCTAAATTGCCCCCGAAAACCTCCCCTCTGATATTGACCCTGGTAGGTAGGCCTTGTTTGTGAGGTTGTGGTTTCTGTGGGTTGACCTCGAAACCCTCCCCTAAAAGGTGTTTTCCAAAATGTGCCTCTGCTCTGCGGGGAGTAGAGTGCGCCCATGGCTTTGGCTGTATCGGTGTCCTTTTTGAGTTTTCCGATGGCAGTGTCTACCTCCGGCCCAAACAATTGCTGTTCATTAAACGGCATATTGAGCACAGCCTGCTGGATTTCCGGTTTGAACCCAGAAGTGCACAGCCATGCGTGCCTTCGTATTGTGACTGCAGTGTTTATTGTCCTTGCAGCTGTATCTGCTGCATCCATGGAAGACCGTATCTGATTATTTGAGATACTTTGTCCCTCTTCCACCACCTGTTGCGCTCTTTTTTGGAACTCCTTGGGTAAGTGTTCGATGAAATGTTGCATTTCATCCCAATGAGCCCTGTCGTATCTTGCCAAAAGTGCTTGTGAATTGGCAATACGCCACTGATTTGCTGCTTGTGCTGCAACTCTTTTTCCCGCACCATCAAATTTGCGGCTCTCCTTGTCTGGAGGTGGTGCGTCGCCTGAGGTATGAGAGTTGGCTCTCTTACGAGCTGCCCCCACAACTACTGAGTCTGGTGTTAGTTGTGTTGTAATATATATTGGATCTGTGGGCGGTGGCTTATATTTTTTCTCCACCCTCGGAATTATGGCTCTGCCTTTAACTGGATCCTGAAAGATTTGTTTTGAATGTCTTAGCATTCCTGGGAGCATGGGAAGGCATTGATACTGGCTATGGGTGGAGGATAGGGTGTTAAAGAGAAAGTCATCATCAATTGGTTCCAAATGTAAGGAGACATTGTGAAACTCGGCTGCCCTTGCGACCACCTGTGTATAGGATGTACTGTCCTCAGGTGGTGACGGTTTTGTAGGATAAGAGTCTGGGCTATTGTCAGACACTGGAGCATCGTAGAGGTCCCATGCATCGGGATCATCCTGACTCATTGTGGTATGAGCTGGTGAATGCATCAGTGGTGGAGTTGTTGCTGGTGATGCATGTATTGATGGTGGTGGAGACGGTGGTGGGGTTGTTTTCCTTGCCACCTTTGCCTGTGGTTGCTTGTTCTTTTGTTGAAAGGCAAGTTTCCTTTTTATTTTGATTGGGGGAAGAGTGGTTATCTTCCCTGTGTCCTCATGAATATGAAGCCTTCTTTGTGTGTAGTCAGGCTCTACAGCTTGAAGCTCCTCTCCAAATCTATGTAATTGGGAGGTTAATCCTTGTTCCTCTGTATAGGAACTACTTTTCGGCTCCGAGGCTGGCTGTTTCAGAACCGAAACCTTTTCGGAAGTCTTTTTAGGCTCCGAAGAAACCTTCTTTGTTTTCGGCGTGGTGTCTCGGTGCCGAAATTCTTCAGTGCTGCTGTCTCTGTGCCGAAGTTTCTCGGAGCCGCTGTCTCTGCTCCGAGGTTGCCGTGTGGCGGTATATCGACCGGAGTCGGATGACTTCGACACCAGCATGCCCTTTTTCGGTGCCTTGGATGGGTCACCTATTTTTCGGGTTAAGCCATGGCCTGTTGGCGGTGGCGTCCCCTGGGCTTTTGTAGACTTCTCGTGAGTCTTGATTTTCTACGTCTTACTCACGGTTTTGGTTGTTTCTTCGGCGTCGAGTTCTTCCGAATCCGACTCGCGGACGGAGAAAGCTTCTTCTTCCTCCTCGAAACGATCGTGACCTGTCGGCGTGGACGCCATTTGTAGTCTCCTGGCTCTTCGGTCTCTCAGCGTTTTCCTCGACCGAAACGCTCGACAGGCTTCACAAGTATCCTCCTTGTGCTCGGGGGACAAGCACAAGTTACAGACCAAATGGTGATCTGTATACGGATACTTGTGATGGCATTTTGGGCAGAAACGGAATGGGGTCCGTTCCATGAGCCTTGAAGTTGCACGTGGCCGGGACGACCAGGCCCCGACGGGGGATCGAAAAAACCCCAAAGGGCCACCGGAGCTCTTCAAAATTCGGTGTCGATTTGTTCTAACTAACCCGATACCGAAGGCAAACAATACCGACGTTTTTTTCCGAGATTCTAACTAACTTTCCGACCCGAAACACGGAGCGAAAAGGAACACGTCCAAACCCGATGGTGGAAAAAAAACAATCTAAGATGGAGTCGACGCCCATGCGCAATGGAATCGAAGTGGGAGGAGTCCCTCGGTCTTGTGACTCAAAAAGACTTCTTCGAAGAAAAACAACTTGTAACACTCCGAGCCCAACACCAGACGGCGGACTGTGCACAGCATGTGTATCTGCAGCTACACATGCCATCGAACATGAAAATACGCATCCTTGAGATCTAATGTTGCATGAAATTGTGTTTTTGGAGTAGTGGGATAAAATCCTGGAGAGTTACCATGTGAAAGTGTTCGGACAGGATGTAAAGACTGAGGGTCCTGAGATCTAATATTGGCTTGAGGATGCCATCTTTTGGGGGAATTAGGAAATATAGTGAGTAAACTCCTGTCCCTATTTGGGATTGTGGTACTAATTCTATTGCTTGTTTGAGTAGTAGAGATTGGACTTCTTCTTGTAACAGACTGATGTGGTCTGTGGATAGTTTGTGACCTTGGTGGTATATTTGGAGGAGTGTGTATCAATTCTAGGCAATAGCCATTACAGATAATTGATGGCACCCAATTGTTTGTGGTAATGTTTTATCAATTTGTGTGGAACTGTTGTAGTCTACACACACACACACACACACACTCTCTCTCTCTCTCTCTCTCTCTCTCTCTCTCTCTCTCTCTCTCTCTCTCTCTCTCTCTCTCTCTCTCTCTCTCTCTCTCTCTCTCTCTCTCTCTCTCTCTCTCTCTCTCTCTCTCTCTCTCTCTCTCTCTCTCTCTCTGCTTAGGGTGCTGTGGAGGTTGCTTAGAGGTTTGAAATTTCCCTCTATTTCTGGGGTACTGTCCTCTATATGTGCCCCTAAAACCACCTCGTTGGTATTGTGGTTTGTAGGTTGGTTTTGCCTGTGATGTGGATGCCTCTGTTGTCTGAACCCACTTCGAAACTGAGGTTTCCGAAAGGATCCCCTGTATGGTGTCGAGTATAGAGCGCCCATTGCTTTTGTTGTGTCTGAATCCTTTCTTAATTTTGCGATGGCTGTGTCAACTTCTGGCCCAAAAAGATGCTTTTTATCGAATGGCATATTTAACACAGCCTGCTGTATTTCTGGTTTAAAACCAGAGGATCTGAGCCCTGCATGCCTCCATATTGTGACTGCAATATTGACACTTCTAGCAGCGGTGTCTGCTGCATCTAGGACAGATCGAATTTGATTGTTAGTAATGGCTTGCCCTTCTTCCACTACTTGTTGTGCCCTTTTTTGGTGTTCTTTGGGGAGATGTTGGATTATGTCTTGCATCTCAGCCCAATGGGCTCTGTCATAGCGAGCTAATAGTGCTTGTGAGTTGGCTATCCTACACTGATTTGCTGCCTGGGATGCAACTCGTTTAGCATGTGTAGCTGCAGAGCTCCCTCTGAAGAGTGCTACCATGCGTGGGAGGGCATATGACATTAGGAGAGGCTGGGTTAGTCACCAAATGATGGGACAATCGAGGCTCAAAGAACAACAGAGGATTACTAAAACAAAGGAGAAATTCCCAGACACAACTACTAGATTGTGGAATAAGGCACAGCATGTGAATCCTGAAAACTCTTAAGCTGCAAAACTAATACAGGTAAGAAACCATTTCGTTACTGTAGAGAATGGAACTATTTTTAGGTGGATGGACAATGCACAATCACAGATAACTAGTTCTGTTTTCTCCCCAATCAAATGAAAAGAAAATGTATTTTATAAAGCACGTTAGTCCCGAGGCGTCTTAGTGCTACCACTACAGAAGGAAACAGAAGAGAAATACCTTATAAAAGAAAAACAGGAGGAATATCAGGATTAAAAAAAAACCTGATTAAAAATCCATTTTTTAACGCTTTCCTGAAAGGGAGAAGGTCTGTCATTTTCTTCAAATCAATGGGGAAGAGTATTCCAGAGTTTGGCAGTGCAAATTACAAAGCTTATGCTGCCCCAACGTGACCTTTTGAACTTGGGAATGACAAGGCCAAGGAAGAACGCAATGACCTAGATGGACTATACCATGAAATACTGTGTTGAAGATGGCTGGGGGTCAGAGTCACGGAGTGCTTTTAAAGCAATGCACAGGCTTTTAAATCAATGCACTTCCACACAAACATCCAATGTAACTGATTTAAGGCCTGTGAGGCTGGCTGATGTTTGGGGGGTGGGGGGTGCGGTGTATCCCTGTGAGAAAATGAGAAAATGAGCTGCAGCTTGTTTAAAAGTCTTTGCAGTATACTTGTATATAGGGCATGGTGATAATCGAACTTGCGTAGGATGAGAGTAGTGGCAACAGTCTTCTGCAATTCCTGGGGGATAAAAAAGGAAGCACTTTCTTGACACATTTAAGGGTGAGGGAAGAGTCAAAGTCACAGCATTGATTTGATTTTCACTAATCAATTTGTTGCCCAAAATAATCCAGAGTTTCTCACTTTTGTAACAGGTATTAGCAAAGTGCCAAGTTCCTGCGGCCATCATCTTGGGGACCAAAAGGCGATGTAACTGAAAAGAAGGACCTTGACGATCCATTTAAGGCAGTTTTTTTTTTTTTTTTTTAAAACCCATTTGCCTATGTGTAACATACAGCTGTGACATCTGACTGCAGTATCATCAGGATTACTTGACATTGGGACCACAATCTGGGTGTTGTCAGTGTAAGATGCTACAGAGAAGCCACATGTTTTTATGAGCACACCAAATGGTAGGAAGAAAGGTTGGAGGTGAATTTGTTCAATGCAACAAATTGTTCTTGCTCTGACAAAAAGGATTTCAGGAGAGCCCCCTAATCCCAATGTAATGGAGACAGTCAATCTACAAATCGTGAATGACTGTGGTGAATGCTGCTGAGAGATCTAAAAGAACCAATGCTGCATTATCTCCTGTGTCCAAAGTAGATCTTATATCTTCGGCTGCAACAAACCGGTACTGTGCTCGCCTCTAAACCCGAAAGTGGCAGGGTGGGTGGGGGAAAATCGGAGATGGGTTTATTTTTCTACTGCAAACATAATACACAGAACAAAAAAAGTGTTTTGTGCATCTGCCAATGTGGCACTAAATAAGTGATGCAAAAAAACAAACATGCATTCATATTTTCGAGTAATCCGGGAGGCTCCATCACACATCAGTATATCTCAGACAAACCCTGGTGTTGCAGGCTGTTACAGGGACTGTGGTCCAGCCTGAAGGAGAAAACTGATAGCTCCCTTAATGTGTCTCCCGGGAGTTGCCGAATAAGACAGTGTGCCATGGTTTATTTCATAGTGCCTCAGATATCAAACCCAATAAAGTCCGCTGGTCAACATTACAGCTAGAAATGATGGTCTTTATTTCCTATACAAATGTCAACCAGAAGGCTTCGAAAGTGGTCTCAGACACAACCTTGTCTACGACGCGCAACAGATGCGCCCAGATCCACCAACATCAGATTGGCTTCAGCGCTGTGTCACATACAGATCATTTTACAGACATTACACATTTCATAATTACAGGTTAAAAACATGCCGCGGCCAGTGCCCCCCACCCTGCCTCTGTTCACTCACACCCAATCGATTTTGGTTTTCTCCAACGTTCATTAAATTTAGCTTTAAATGCGAAAGAAACCTGATGTCCAGTCATCGACTTGTTCAACTGTAGGTTAGCTTAATAACCAGCAAGAAAATTCTCCACTCCTTCCAATCAAATTACACCCTTTCCTAAAGATATCTGTAAAACAGGTCTTAAAATACCAGTTGTCTTATTGTAGATCATCAGCAGAGCCTGGTGCTTTGCAAAGATGAGGTAACTGAAGCTTAGAATTACACCTCCTCTGCATTAAAACCTGAAGGCTAGATCTATTTTATAGATTTTTTTTCTTTACTAAGAAAACACCACAAATTATCTTCTATGCCAATTTTAACATGTCACGTGATCACTGAAGAGTGCACTATGGGTTTGTCCCACCACAAAATACAGATCCACCCGTTGAGAAGAAAGTGTTTAGGGAAGTTGGGAGGTAGATGGCATGTGATGCTGTGTGTTCGCAATAAACTAAGGTTTAAAAAAAAAAAAAAAAAATCCAATGAAATGCTTCATTTTTAGAAGCAGTGGCACTTTCAGCTAGAAGGAGAGCGACAAAAGGAAAGGTGGATAATTCCAGCCAGGCATTTAGGGAAGAGGCAGCATCCATCACATAGAGGGCATAAAACCCTTACCTTTGCCTGAGGCATTAATCAGTTGGGTTCTACTGATTTGTTTTCAATAGGCCAGTCTACCTCATCCTACAGTGGCACTTACATCTCAACCACTAGAGGCAGTTTATGCAGCAGGCACAGTTCCTTCTAGTAACTGAAGAAACCTGCTCCTCTTCCTCCCTTTGCCTCGTCAAGGGTTTGCTTAAAAAAAAAAAATGTCCCTCGAATTGTAATCCATTCTACGTAGCAGAACAGTTCAGTCCAATAACAGAGTCAGCTTTACTAAATCTATACATAATACATCTAGGTACGCCTAACAGGTTATCAGCAACTCATTGTGGTTATATTATAATCAATAAAAAAAAAATAAAGCTCATCATTCATTGCATGCCAATGAGATCTTACTACATTCAGGCCCAGTGGTTACTAGCAGGCAGACTCACCCGTATTGACGGCATTTATCATGCACGAGAGTTGGATAAGGCAGAAGTACGGGTGGATGTGGTCTGGCTGCAACAAAGGATCCATGAACTGTTTGCATGTGCCCAGAATGGAGCTACAGTAAGTTTCTAATGTGTCACACCAAGGACGGCTGCAGTGGCCACCTCATCATTGATTTAGCAGGATACCAAGGTCAGCAGCAGGCGGTGTTCCTACCTCAGGACTGGACCCCCACTCTCAATACCAACCGGGGCTCTCTCAAGATAGCTGAATCGGCTTTTCCTTCAAGGGAAATTAATGGATAGGGCCCGCCTTTCTTACCATTCATACAAGGAGTATAGTTGAAATTCCAAAGTTTTATCCTACTGGGTGGGAGAGGCTGGAGGCTCTCCACTGGAAAACTCTGGAGTGACAACATTTGAAATGTACAATCTACAGTGTTTTCTTTTCTTTTTGCTTGCACAATGCCTGCCATCTACTTCCCAGTTTCCTTGGTGTACTGATCTTAGAAGACAAAGAATGACTTTTATGCAATAGCTCATGGTGGTCTAAGCACATCCAAACAGAGACTTGTCTCTACAAAGTGGCCACTGAGAAGCCATTCTTAAAAGTGGAACGCAAATGGCATCCTCAACCCATAAAGGCAATCAGTCAAGAGGTTAGTCCCAAAAGTAAAGTTTCAAGACAGCACAATCCCTTCCACAACTATCAAAAGTGCATCAAAGATGGGCATGTAAACAAATGTCCTTCCCCCTCCCCCACCTCTTGGAGCACCTGAGGCCAGAGACTGAACACATATTTAATGGACCAAAAGGCATACAAAACTAATAGGAAAAAAGAAACCTAAGACAAAATAATATCTTTTGGGGACCTGGGAAGAGAGGGGGAGCATTATTTTTTTTTTTGTTTAAAAGATAAAATCCCCCAAAATGCGCTCGGGCTGTACCGGGCACCAAATTTGAATTCACATTCAGACAAATTCTGCAATTTGTCACCAAGCCCTGCCTCTGCCAGAAACAATTTTACCGCCTTGCAACAAACAGTGAAGTATTACAAAAAATAAGGCCCTTGATTTGCCATTTCTTCCGCCAATTCTTGATTGGGAAAGTCGTTTGCAGATCAATGTTCCTTTCTTGTGCCCTGTGAACACTTTCCATGGACTTCACAATTTCCTTACCAGGGCTCGTCGTGTATTTTTCTTATAACGTTTTGCGTTGTCTGTGTAAAAAACCACAGAGTGAAGAGGAAACAAAAAGACAGAAAAGCGGGAAGAAATGTTTAAAAAAACAAAACAAAAAAAGTCCGCTACTCAGAACCCATCCACGGTAGGTGAGAAACTGCTCCTTCCTCAGTCTCTTGACCCTGGCTCAAGTGCCCTGCTGATCTCTAGGTGGCACAAACACTGGTGCCAGAAAGTTACAGAGAATATTGGGGCATCCCTGGGCTGTCCTTTGGAAATCATTTATGCCGCTGAATGCCTTTCCTCTTCCTTCGTTTAAAGAAACAGCAGCACCTAAAAAAAACATAAGATATATACTTAGTACTTTTCACTAATGCCCATGACTTTAGAGTTGCCCTATGTTAATAGGGTCAAAGGTAATTTCCTAACAGACAAAAAACAACAGCATCAGTTTCTGTAAATTATCAAACATGGGCCACACTGGCTGTGTCAAATAAGGACAGGGGTTAGACATGTTCCCTTCAACCTGAATGTGTTGGCTACTGAAGACATCAGACACATCTCATCGCCCAACCCCACCAGCCTTGGCCCAATCAATAAGGAAAGCCATTCCAAGGGGCACGTAGAATTAACTCTGACATCTCTGCTAAGAGATCACCACTTCAACCAAAAAGCAAGGCACTGGATAGTGAATTTTCCCCAGTTGTAAGAAGGAAATCAAATGGATAACACAAATCTATGCAATAGGAAGTTATTCTTGCACAGCCAGGCACAGATTAATGCCAAACTACAATCACCCAAAGAGATTAACCCAGAAAGTGATGCATGCTTAGATGGCATAAGGTTCCCCTTTCAGGGGCTACCCTTTACTGCCAGGCCACAGTATGTAAATAATGCAACAGGAAAGTGAGTCAGGTGGATGTCTAATTCCCTCACGTGAGGTACAGTATCCTTCCAGAGAAATGCAGAAACACACATCTCCGCTCAGGAGTAGAGTGTATTAAAGTCTGCCTCCCTGAGATGCTATCCCTTCTAGGACAAGCAGAGATGGATATCTTCCTCACAATGAGAGTTTACACTTAGAGACCGGCAGGGGAAGGCAATGACATGCTCTCATCCCTACACCAATAATTGTCACCACCAACAAGTATCCTAGAAAGATGTTTGTCCAGAGAAGAAAGTGGTTCTGAATGAACAGACATATCAAATTCCCTTTCACCCACAAAGGTGAAGTTATCTCCTTCAAACATGGAGCTAGCATTTATAAAGACCAAGGTCTGTGCATGTCAACTACTTTAATTAAAGTCATCCCTGATGACAGAGCCTGCATTCTCTCCCGTCCCCAAGAGAGAACTCCTCCAAAGAAGCCAGTAAGTGGGAAAGTGTAAAGACTGTACTCAAGCCATAAGCACTGCCACTAGATTGACCACCCCCACCTGGAAATATGACGTCCGTCACTTGGAGAACATGGTTGTGGAGCAGCAAGCAATATTAAACAAACCTAAAAAAGCACCAGTGTCAGTGCCGCCGGTCCATTTGAACAGAGTTGATGCCAGTTTAAGGGCAGAAGGTGAACACTTACTTTGTATCGTCAGCAACCTCCACTTCAGCAGGTGCTGTGATTGGTGCGTTTGAGTGTCCAGCTGTGGGGTCATCTGGGTTCAGTTCGCCATTGGTGGAACTCATCACCTGTGAAATAAGAGGATGGTTAGTAAACAGCTGGAGATGCAAGGACTACTACTGAGGCTTAGAAAGAACCAACCCATCATGGGACAGAATAGAAAAGCTCCACATTCTCTTCTGTTGACCAGCAGAAGAAACCTCTGAGCGCTTCACTTTGGAGGAAAGCTGTACTTAAATTTTCTGAGGTTGCAGTGTGAGGCTATGAAGAGTCTCTTGTTGACTTATTTGTGTAGAAGCTAGTGCGCCTCTCAGTTCCAAGCTATGTGGGGATTTCAGTTGAGCTCAAAGTGGCTAGTGCATGGCTTGATTAAACTATGCAGGCTCAAAGTGTGGAATTAAGCTGAATATACTGCTTCGTCTGGCATCAGCACCGACTCCAACCCACAGCTCTTTTCGGATCAGTTGGGTCAGTAAAGTGAACCACCATCTCTGACAATACTAGAGCAGGCAATTCCCTGTATAACATATGTAAATAAGAATCTCCCCAAGCAACTGGGCCAGGTCATTACTGAGGCCATCCAAGTCTGGAGTGCTGCTATGTTTTTCTCCAAGATACTAAATCTGAAAACAGCACTAGTGAGTTACATGTCTGCGGAAAAGGATAAGTTACTTACCTGTAAATCCTAGTTCTCTTCCAGGGGTATCCTCATCAAAGTCATAAACATTGAATATTCCCGCCCTCGTGCGGGGATCCCGGAGCATATATAAAAACACACATGTATAAGTATGAAGTATATATGAAAAAAATAACATTTTTAGTAGATAATTTCCATACAAGAATCATATACACATGTGTATAATAGCAATGCAGACTATGTTTATAAACAGCCTAAAATGCTTTATTTCTATTGAGTTTTTTTTTTTTTTTTCATTTTAATACATTAACACTCTCCTTTATAATTCCCAAAAACTTTCTGAAGCCCAATTGGAGGGCACAGAAAAAATACCAGCAGCACATGTGAAAACAGAAAAAACTACATTGAAAATAACAGAGCATTATTAGCCAATAGGCTGCATGCAAGTCAATACAGCAGAACCACAAAATTTGGCACCGTGCCTTTAAGACCCTGAGCACCTCCAGTATCCCACCATGCCTCAGAGGTGAAGGAGTTGGTTCACAGTTAGGTCAGTACTTTTTTACGGTGACAAAGAATCCTATAGATTAGATAGATTGTCTGTACTGCACTTCTAGGAGGCTCGCGTCCGGGGAGGAGGGTGGGTTGTTTATGACTTTGATGAGGATACCCCTGGAAGAGAACTAGGATTTACAGGTAAGTAACTTATCCTTCAGGGGATCCTCATCAATAGTCAAACATTGCATAGATTAGCAAGCCCATCCCTTATCTCTGCGGACTGTCTAATAGAAGTGCAGGAAAAGACATACACTATGCAAATACATTTTTCTGAGACTCTTGACCAACTTGTGCGTCTGCTTTGGCATCTGAATCTAAACAGTAATGCCTAGTAAACTATGTACAGATCTCCATGTAGCGGCCTTACAGAGCTCCGAGATTGGAACATTGTTAAGGAGGGCAGCAGTAGCAGCTTTTCCCCTTGTTGATTGAGCCTTAAGCCTAGCCAATAACTGCTTGTTAGCCAATTGATATGCAGTTACAGTACATGAGACTATCCACCTAGAAACAGTTTGTTTTGAGGCAGCATCGCCTGTTCTCATATGTCCATAGTTAACAAACAGGTGGTAAGATCGTCTAATCAATTTGGTGTTATCCAGGTAAACTTTTAGCACTCTCTTAAGATCCAGTGAGTGCAAGGCTTTCTCTGCCGGAGTATCCGGATTGGGGAAAAAAGTTGGGAGGGATATAGTCTGATTGATGGGAAAATCCAACACCACCTTCGGTAAGAATGATGGATGAGCTCTCAGAACAACTCTATTATCATGGAAAACCGTGTACGGTTCCCTGGAGGACAAAGCCCGAATCTCACTGACCCTCCTAGCCGAAGTAATGGCTACGAGAAAAGCTGTCTTCCATGTAAGGTGTTGCAAATAAGCTCTGTGAATAGGCTCGAAAGGAGGGCCCATGAGTTTAGATAACACTATGTTCAGCTCCCATGGAGGCAAAGGTTTTCGAATGGGTGGAAAACTACTGGCATGGTAATGAAAATGTCACTTACCCAGTGTACATCTGTTCGTGGCATCAGTCGCTGAGATTCACATGGTCTGCATAGCTCGCCATCTGGTGTTGGGTCGGAGTGTTACAAGTTGTTTTTCTTCGAAGAAGTGTTTTCGAGTCACTGGACCGAGTGACTCCTCCTTCTGTGCTCATTGCGCATGGGCGTCGACTCCATCTTCGATTGTTTTCCCCGCAGAGGGTGAGGTAGGAGTTGTACTATAGTAATAGTGCCCGCGCAATGAAATGTGTAAGTATGTACCCATTAAAGGTTTAAATAATATATATACAAATGTACAAAATTGAAGGTAACTTCTGAACTGCTACAGGCTTCCGGGGAGGTGGGTGGGCCCATGTGAATCTCAGCGACTGATGCCACGAACAGATGTACACTGGGTAAGTGACATTTTCAGTTCGATGGCATCTGTCGCTGTAGATACACATGGTCTGCATAGACTAGTAAGCAGTTATTTCCCCATAAGCGGTGGTTTAGCCTGTAGGAGTAGAAGTTGTCTGAAATAGAGTTCTTAATACAGCTTGACCTACTGCAGCTTGTTGTGCGGATAGCACATCTATACAGTAGTGTTTGGTGAATGTGTGAGGCGTAGACCATGTGGCTGCCTTACATATTTCATGCATTGGGATGTTTCCTAAAAAGGCCATTGAAGCACCTTTTTTCCTTGTTGAATGTGCCCTGGGAGTAATGGGCAGTTGTCTTTTTGCTTTAAGGTAGCAGATTTGGATGCATTTAACAATCCATCTGGCTATACCTTGTTTTGATATTGGGTTACCTGCATGAGGTTTTTGGAATGCAATAAATAGCTGTTTAGTCTTTCTGATGTTCTTCGTTCGGACAATGTAGTACATTAATGCTCTTTTGACATCTAATGTATGTAGTGCTCTTTCAGCCACAGAATCTGGCTGTGGGAAAAAAACTGGTAGTTCTACCGTTTGATTTAGATGGAACGGTGAAATAACTTTTGGTAAAAATTTTGGATTAGGTCGTAGGACGACCTTATTTTTATGTATTTGTATAAAAGGTTCCTGTGTTGTGAACGCTTGAATTTCACTTACTCTTCTCAGAGATGTAATGGCGATGAGAAAGGCAACTTTCCAGGTTAGGAATTGTATTCCGCAAGAGTGCATGGGTTCGAAAGGTGGGCCCATGAGTCTTGTTAGGACCACGTTTAGGTTCCATGAAGGAACAGGTGGTGTTCTTGGTGGTATAATTCTTTTAAGACCTTCTATGAATGCTTTGATGACTGGTATCCTATACAAGGAAGTTGAATAGGTAGTCTGCAGGTATGCAGATATTGCTGCAAGGTGTATTTTAATAGAAGAGAAGGCTAGCTTTGCTTTTTGTAAATGGAGCAAGTAATTTACTATATGTTTTGGAGTTGCGTCTAGTGGTTGTATCTGATTATGATGGCAGTAACAAACAAATCTTTTCCACTTACTTGCGTAGCAGTGTCTAGTGGATGGCCTTCTGGCCTGCTTTAAGACTTCCATACACTCTTGGTTAAGTTGTAAGTGTCCGAATTCTATGATTTCAGGAGCCAGATTGCTAGATTCAGCGATGCTGGATCTGGGTGTCTGATCTGTTGGTTGTGTTGCGTTAACAGATCTGGTTTGTTGGGCAGTTTGATGTGGGGTACTACAGATAGATCTAGCAGTGTTGTGTACCAGGGTTGTCTTGCCCACGTTGGTGCTATTAAAATGAGTTTGAGTTTGTTTTGACTCAATTTGTTTACTAGATAAGGGAGGAGAGGGAGAGGAGGAAAAGCGTAAGCAAATATTCCTGACCAGTTCATCCATAGGGCATTGCCTTGGGATTGCTTGTGTGGGTATCTGGACGCGAAGTTTTGGCATTTTGCGTTCTCTTTTGTTGCAAATAAGTCTATTTGAGGTGTTCCCCAGAGTGTGAAGTAGGTGTTCAGAATTTGTGGGTGGATTTCCCATTCGTGGACTTGCTGGTGATCTCGAGAGAGATTGTCTGCCAGTTGATTCTGGATCCCTGGAATAAACTGTGCTATTAGGCGAATTTGATGGTGGATTGCCCACTTCCATATGTTTTGAGCTAATAAGCTTAACTGCGTTGAATGTGTTCCTCCTTGTTTGTTTAGATAATACATCGTTGTCATGTTGTCTGTTTTGACAAGGATGTATTTGTGGGTTATGATTGGTTGGAAAGCTTTTAGTGCTTGAAAAACTGCTAATAATTCTAGATGATTTATATGCAGTTTTGTTTGATGTATGTTCCATTGTCCTCTTATGTTGTGTTGATTGAGATGTGCTCCCCACCCTGTCATGGAAGCATCTGTTGTTATTAGGTACTGTGGCACTGGGTCTTGGAAAGGCCGCCCTTTGTTTAAATTTATACTGTTCCACCATAGAAGCGAGAGGTAAGTTTGGCGGTCTATTAACACCAGATCTAGAAGGTGACCCTGTGCTTGAGACCACTGTGAGGCTAGGCACTGTTGTAAGGGCCTCATGTGCAGTCTTGCGTTTGGGACAATGGCTATGCATGAGGACATCATGCCTAGGAGCTGTAGTATTGTTCTTGCTTGTATTGTTTGATTTGGAGACATGTGTTGAATGACTCTGTTGAAATTGTGAATTCTTTGTGGAGTTGGCGTTGCTACTCCTTTTGTCGTGTCTATTATGGCTCCTAGATATTGCTGTACTTTGCTTGGCTGAATGTTGGATTTTGCAAAGTTGACGGTGAACCCTAGTTTGTAGAGGGTTTGTATGACTTGATTTGTGTGGTTTGAGCATTGTATGAGCGAACTGGTTTTGATTAGCCAGTCGTCTAGATACGGGAATACATGTATTTGCTGCCTTCTGATGTGTGCAGCGACTACTGCTAGGCATTTTGTGAATACCCTTGGAGCAGTTGTTAAACCGAAAGGCAATACTTTGAATTGGTAATGTATTCCTTTGAATACAAACCTTAGATATTTTCTGTGTGATTGATGTATTGGTATATGGAAATATGCGTCTTTGAGGTCTAGGGTTGTCATGTAGTTGTGTTTTTTGAGCAATGGTAACACTTCTTGTAGTGTGACCATGTGAAAGTGGTCTGATTTGATGAATGTGTTTACTACTCTGAGGTCTAGAATTGGTCTCAGTGTTTTGTCCTTTTTTGGTATCAAGAAGTACAGTGAATAAACTCCTGTGTTTATTTGTGTGCTTGGTACTAATTCTATTGCATCTTTTTGCAGTAGTGCTTGAACTTCTATCTCTAGAAGCTGTGAATGGTGTTTTGATAAATTTTGTGATTTTGGTGGTATGTCTGGAGGGAATTGCAGGAATTCTATGCAATAACCATGTTGGATAATTGCTAGGACCCATGTGTCTGTAGTTATTTCCTCCCATGCTTCGTAATATTGACCTATCCTTCCCCCCACTGGTGTTGTGTGGGGGGGGGTGAGTGACGTGTGAGTCACTGCTTGTTGGTAGTGGTTTTGGGGCTTTGAAATCTTCCTCTATTCCTAGGGAATTGCCCTCCTCTATACTGGCCCCGAAAGCCTCCCCTGTACTGTCCCTGGTAGGTGGACGGTGCGGACTGTGAGGTACTGGCTTGTGTGGCCTGACCCCGAAACCCTCCTCTAAAAGGTGTTTTGCGAAAGGTGGTATAAGATCCTCTGCTCTGCGGGGAGTAGAGTGCGCCCATGGCCTTGGCAGTGTCAGTGTCCTTTTTGAGCTTTTCTATGGCTGTGTCGACCTCCGGACCGAACAGAAGTTTTTCGTTTACTGGCATGTTAAGTACTGCCTGCTGAATTTCTGGCTTGAATCCAGACGTTCTGAGCCATGCGTGCCTACGGATGGTAACCGACGTATTAATGGTCCTTGCGGCTGTGTCTGCTGCATCCATAGAGGAGCGTATTTGATTGTTGGAGATGTTTTGACCCTCCTCAACAACCTGTTTTGCTCTTTTTTGTAGATCTTTTGGGAGATGTTCAATGAGATGCTGCATCTCATCCCAGTGGGCTCTGTCGTATCGCGCTAGCAGCGCTTGCGAGTTGAATCTGGTGGCAGCTGAGAGGTGATGAATACAGGGTCCGTAGGAGGCGCCTTATACTTTTTGTCCACTCTAGGCGTTACTGCCCTACTTTTAACTGGCTCCTTGAAGATCTCCTTTGCATGGCGTAGCATGCCTGGGTGCATAGGCAGGCTTTGGTAGGAGCTGTGGGTGGAGGAGAGGGTGTTAAATAAAAAGTCATCCTCTACTTGTTCAGAGTGTAGTTCCACATTATGGAACTGAGCTGCTCTAGCCACCACTTGTGAATAGGCTGTGCTGTCCTCAGGTGGTGATGGCCTAGTTGGGTATGTGTCTGGGCTGTTATCAGACACTGGTGCATCGTACAAGTCCCACGCGTCTTGATCTTGGTCGTCGTGGCTCATGGCGGTGTGAGCTGGCGAATGTGACGGGGTGTAAGTTGGCGAAGCCGGAGTTACAGGTGGAGGCGAGGGAGGAGGTGTTACCGTCTTTGCTGTTTGTTGCTGAGGAGCCTCTCGTGCTCCAAACTGAAGTGTTCTCTTTCTTTTGACAGGTGGAAGGGTACTGATCTTCCCTGTCCCCTGCTGAATAAAGATACGCTTTTGCGTGTGATCCACTTCAGTGGATTGCATTTCTTGTTCGAATCTGTGTCTTTTCATTTGTGAAGACATAGAATGTTCTTCAGTATAGGAGCCTGAAACTGGGTCTGTTGGTGCTTTTTTCGGCTCCGAAAACCCTGTTGTTTGTTTTTTCGGCTCCGAGGTAACCTTCCTCTTCTTTTGTGCCGAAAAATCTTGGCCTCTACGGTCTTCGGCGCCACTGTCTCGGCGTCGATCCGTGTCGACACCGAACTCTCGGTGTCAATGCTTCTCTTTAGCACTCTCTCGGTCCCGAGGAGGCTGCGTGCCGGTGTCTCGACCGGAGTCGGACGATCTCGACACTGAATGGGCCTTTTTCGGTGCCGATTGTTGGTCACCGTGAATTTGGGTTGAGCCATGGCCGGTTGGCAGTGGCGTCCCCTGGGCCTTTTTTAATTTCTGATCTCAACGTCTTACTCACAGTTTTTGTATTGTCGAGTTCGTCGGAGTCTGAATCCTGGATGGAAAAGGATTCCTCCTGTTCCTCTTCTGTCTCGAACTGCCGATGCTCCTTTGGCGTGGACGCCATCTGCAGTCTTCTCGCTCGACGGTCGCGCAGAGTTTTTCGGGACCGGAACGCCTGACAGGCCTCACAGGATTCTTCGCTGTGCTCGGGTGACAGGCACAGGTTACAGACCGAGTGTTGGTCCGTATAGGGATATTTGTTGTGGCATTCAGGGCAGAATCGAAACGGGGTCCGTTCCATCAGCGTTGTTCTCCACGCGGTCGGGCCGACTAGGCCCCGACGGTGTGCCGAAATCTACCCCGAAGGGCACCGAAGCGCTTCGATGTTCAATGCGTCGTCGTATGTGTTTATCTCGAACCGGATCGCAACGATACCGTCGAAAATCTTCCGTTTTCAGCTATCTTTCCGTTCCGAAACTCGGAGCGACAGGAACACGTCCGAACCCGATGGCAGAAAGAAAACAATCGAAGATGGAGTCGACGCCCATGCGCAATGAGCACAGAAGGAGGAGTCACTCGGTCCAGTGACTCGAAAACACTTCTTCGAAGAAAAACAACTTGTAACACTCCGACCCAACACCAGATGGCGAGCTATGCAGACCATGTGTATCTACAGCGACAGATGCCATCGAACAGAAGGATTTCTGAGGTGACTTACGATAAGCTGTAATGGCAGATAAATGTACCTTAATAGATGACAACTGCAGACCTGATTTCGCCAGATGGAGCAGGTAAGACAATATGACCTCCTCCTGAGCCAGAATAGGATTCTGACCCTGTTGTCCACACCACATGTAGAATCTCTTCCACTTGAACTCGTAGGAGCGTCACGTGGACAGCCTTCTGGACTCCTTCAAAATGTTCATTCATTCCTGCGAGTCCTAGATGCCCATACTGCAGGAATTCAGGAGCCATGCCGTCAAGCTCAGAGAGGGAAGGTTGGGGTGAAGAATCTTGCCTCCTAGCTTGCAAAGGAGATCCGGTCTGCACGGCAGCCTCTTGTGCGGTTGCTCTGACACTTGAGAAGATCAGTGTACCAGAATTGTCGAGGCCATTGCGGTGTTATGAGTATCATTCTGGTGTTGGATCTGTAGAGTTTGTTTATCACCGCTGGTATCAGGGGGATCGGTGGAAAAGCGTAAAGAAATATCCCTGACCAGTCTATCAACAGGGCATTCCCTCGAGTCCCCGGACGGTAGAACCTGGACGCGAAGTCTGGGCATTTTTTGTTTACTTCGTCTGCAAACAGATCTAACTGAGGCTGACCCCACTGAAAGAAGATGCCTGTGACGACCTCGTCGTGAAGAACCCAGTCGTGGGCGTCCGCGAGGGTTCTGCTTAGGAAATCTGCCTCCACGTTTTGCTGCCTTGGGAGGTGGATTGCTGTAAGAGACATTCCCCTCGCTATGAGCCAGTGCCAAATGGTTTGAGACTCCCGAGACAGGGGGCAGGATCTCGTACCCCCTTGTTTGTTCAGATAGTACATTGTCGTTGTATTGTCAGTCTGCACCAGCAGAGACTTTCCCTGAATCGATGGTGCAAATTATTTGAGAGCCAGATGAACCATTCTGAGCTCCAGCAGGTTGATATGGTAAGTCTTCTCTTTGCTGGACCACAAGCCCTGAGCTTGAAGGTAACCCAGATGAGCTCCCCAGCCCTGTAGCGATGCATCCGTTACCAGAGTGTGGGAAGGAATTGGTTGATGAAACGGAACTCCTACTGACAGGTGATGTCTGCGCATCCACCATTGTAATGATTGCTGCGCTCCGATCAGAAAAAATATCCTGTCCTCCCATTGGCCTGTGTGTTGATTCCATTGTTCTTCTAGAGTCTCTTGAAGAGGTCCCATATGCAGTCTGGCGTTCGGGACAATAAAAATGTAAGAGGCCATGGAGCCCAACAGAGATGTCACCTGACGGGCCGTAGGCGCGGGGGAACCGAGAAGATCATGACACTTCCTCCTTATTGATAATAGTGGTTCCTCCGAAGGATACACTTTTTCTAGCTCTGTATTCAGTATCGCCCCCAGGTAGTGGAGGGTTTGAGTTGGGATGAGAGTGGACTTTTGGAAGTTGACTTGCAGACCTAGAGAGCGGAAAACACTGAGAACCATGTTTAGATGTTTTTTCGCCGGTTCCGGAGAAGAGGCTTTCAGTAGCCAATCGTCTAGGTATAGATAAATGAAGATTTTCTGCTTCCTTAAATGTGCCGCTACTGTTGCTACACACTTGGAGAATGCGCGAGGGGCAGATTTGAGGCCGAAAGGCAGCACCCTGAACTGATAGTGTTGAGAGGCTATCACAAACCGAAGGAATTTTCGATGTTTGGGTACAATCGGAATATGAAAATATGCATCCTGCAGATCTATGGAGCACATCCAGTCTCCTCGATGCAGCTGAGGGAAAATCTGATGAAGAGCCAGCATTCAGAATTTTTGTTTCCGTATTAACTTGTTGAGCAGCCTCAAGTCTAGAATAGGTCTGAAGACTCCTTCCCGACCCTTTTTTGCTACTAGAAAATATCGGAAGTATAATCCTTTTCCCCTTTGGGCGGCTGGCACCTTTTCTATCGCTCTTTTCTCTAACAGGACGCAAACTTCTTTGCGTAGTAAGTTCATGTGAGCAGGCCTCAACCTGGTTGGTGGCAAATGAGGTGGAGGTTGTCGGAAAAGAAGAGAGCATCCATTCTCTACAATGTTCAGCACCCATTTGTCTCTTATTATGCCATGCCACTTGTGAGCGAACTCTGTGATATACTTTCCCCCAACCGGAGTGGTGGACGTTATTAAGGGAAGTGAACCCTCATTGCTTGGCGGGGGTTTTGGGGGTAGACTGCTGAGGTCTGCTTGATCCTCGGTCTCTTGTGGGGACGCCCTTGCTTCTGTTGCGGTCTCTGGGATCAATGAGGGGTTTGAACCCTCTGTTGGAACGGGCGCCTGCCGTAAGGTCTATACCTCCTTCTGAAGTCTTTCCTTCTTTCCAGACCAACTGCCCTCATTGTGTCGACCTCCGCCTTCATACATGCCATCTCATCATCCGTGTGGGCACCAAATAACGAGTTTCCGTTAAACAGAAGGTACATGATACGCTGTTGCACCTCTTGCTTTAACCCTGTGAGCCTCAGCCAGGAAGACCTTCTTGCACAAACCCCATGCACGTATCCATGTGCCACCAAGTCTGCACTGGCTGCGCTGATGATTTGATTGGCCACCAAACTCCCCTCTTGAAGGATCTCCTGGAAGTCCTGCCTGTCTTCCCTAGGCAGCTTTTCCGCAAATCTGTTTAGCGAGTCCCAGAGGGATCAATCATATCTGCCTAGGAGTGCTGAGGCACTGGAGACCTTCATCATCGACGCCGCCGTGCCACACATCTTCCTACCCAGAGAGTCCAGATGTCTGCTCTCCTTGTCTGGCGGTACAGTTGAGGATGACCACTGAATGAGTCTTGCGGGCTGTGGCTAATATGACTGAGTCTGGTGGTGGATCAGCCCTGAGAAATAAAGGATCCTGATCCGGGACCTTGTACTTTTTCAAGACCCTATCAGGAGCTGAACAGAGGCTTGCTGGCGTCAAAAAAGTCTCCATGGTTGGCTGGAGAAGACCAGGCACGAGTGGTAACAACTTCCTTGAAGCCGTTCTGTGCTGCAAGGTTTTGAAGATCACTGATGAGGAAGTTGAAGGTTCCGGGACATCAATGTTAAGCTTTTGTGCTCCCCTGAGCAGCACCTCGTTGAAAGTTGTTATATCATCCACGGGGAAACTCTAGCTGGTGGAGAGTCCGTCAGAGTCGGGGAGTAACCTCTTATGGAAGACCTCGACAATGTGGACCAAGAAGGGGTCCTTCTGTGATGGCGCAACCTTGACCTAGACCTCCTCTGGGAGAGTGACCTGCTCTGAGATCTTGTGAGTGCGTCGAGGTCTAGTGATAGATTGGCGAGACGTAGAGCGAGCCCGCTCTGTGTGCGCCATTGGCGATGGTGTCCTCGGTAGCGACGCTGATGGTGAGTACATGCGTGTGTACCGAGAGTCTGGAGAAGCCGGCGCCTTGTTAAGACTCTCCAATCACCTAGGCGATAGGTTTATGGGCGAGATGTGCCCTGGCGAAGAGGCCCTTGACCGTCTGAACGATTCACTCCTTATGGAGACCACTGGACTTGGCGGAGTGAGATTCTTGTCGGCCGGTGGTTGCTGACACTCTTCTCCTTGAGAGACAGGTGGTAGCTGTCTCGATGTCGACCGGTGTACCGACGTCGAAGGAGGCCCAGATTGTGCCATAGACTGCTCAGGTCTCGCCGTCGAGCGCCTCGACGGTGACTGATGGTTCTTTCCACGTGTACGACTCGACTTCGTATGCTTTGCCATCGAGTGATGGGCCGCTGACAACGGAAGTCTCTGCTCTGCACGATGCGGCGACCTTGACGTCTTCCGTGCCGTCAAGGGTTGTAACGCCTTCAACGGCATATGAGCACTCCGGTGCTGGCTCAACGTCGATCGGTGAGTTGCTGTCGACAGAGATCTGTCCCGATGAGGGAGATGAGCTTTCGACGTCGTATCCTTCAACGCCGGTCGGGTCACGGTCGATGGCGATAAGGTCCGATGATGCGACGGTGGCAGCGATGACGTCGACGGAGAACAATCAGGTATTTTCTTACCAGCTGACGTCGATCTAGCCTGTCTCTCATGAGAATGGCTTGTTGAATGTCTGGGAAGAGAAGAGGATAATGTTTTCTGCCTCTCCTGAAGCCCATGAAGTCGTATTTTCTTTCTGTCCTTCAAAGTCCTTTTAGACATGTTTTTCCAGTGTCTGAAGGTGTCAGGGCAGTGGCTCTGAGGCAAACACATAATGCAGAGAGAGTGTGCATCAGACTGGGCCGCCTTCTTCCCACAGGAAGGGCACTTCACAAAAAGAGAAGGCATTTTCCAGACAGGAAAAAATCCCCTCACTCAGAAAAAGGTGAAAAACGTTGAGTGAAGGTAGAAAAAACAAGGTTTTTGAATATTTTTCTGTGAAAAACTCAGCTGAGAGCTCAATGCTCCAGGATCCGCTCAGAAGAAGCCGGAAAAAAGAACTGACCTGACTGTGAACCAACTGTCACCTCTCCTTCACCCCTGAGGCATGGTGGGATACTGGAGGTGCTCAGGGTCTTAAAGGCACGGTGCCAAATTTTGTGGTTCTGCTGTATTGACTTGCATGCAGCCTATTGGCTAATAATGCTCTGTTATTTTCAATGTTGTTTTTTCTCTTTTCACATGTGTTGCTGGTATTTTTTCTGTGCCCTCCAACTGGGCTTCAGAAAGTTTTTTGTAATTATAAAGGAGTGTGTTAATGTATTAAAAAAAAAAACTCCATAGAAATAAAACATTTTAGCCTGTTTATCAACATAGTCTGCATTGCTATTATACACATGTATACATGATTCTTGTATGGAAATTATCTACTAAAAATGTTTTTTCATCATATATACTTCATACTTATACATGTGTGTTTTTATATATGCTCCGGGATCCCCGCACGATGGCGGGAATATTCAATGTTTATGACTATTGATGAGGATCCCCTGGAAGAGAAGCAATCTTCAGCTTCAGAAAAAAACAGTTCGGAGGCTTCCATGCAGCAGGCAGAGTAAATTACTGCCTTCAAGAGAAGCAATGCTGTACTTTCAGGCACCATGTTTTTGCTCAGGATAAAATTAGGTGGAACCAAACTCTGCAGCCTACCAAAATGAGAACTGTTAATCCTTTAACCCGCCATACAACACAAAACCAATGTCCCTTCAGTCAAAACCTCAGTGGGAGTCGGAGCACACCTACCGCATGCTTAGTTCCATACAGGTCTTCCCTCGAGATGAATGCTACAGGTCTCATCAGGAAAAAGCTCTCTGCAGTTAGTTTCAAGCAACAGCGATCTACCAAATGTCATATGAACATTTCAAGCACTTTTCGGTAGGTAATAACTGCTTGAGAAGGCTCAAACCATATTATTATGATTATTATTTTTTCCACAAGTACCTCTTTGCTCTACAGGTCGGGCTAGCATGTTTTTTATAAGCATAGCAAGACGACGAGATTTTTTTTGACTTTCATATACGTAGTCTCTTAAAACTGTATCTTTCTCAACAGCCAATGACTAACATTTCGAAAAAATGCCTGGGTGACATGTTTGCCCTGCAACCGGTGTACATATACTTTAGTCTGGACATTAAAGTACAAAGCAAATACCAGAGCATTTTGTAAAACAATACTGAAAGCAACACAAAGAAGAGCAGTTTAAAATAAGCAGTGCACCTCTAACAGGATGAAACGGACCTGTGTGGTCTAATTCTTTACGGCATACACCTGAGGAACTATCTTTGACAAGCCATAATCCTCCAATAACAAAAGATGGCCAGCTCATCCCAGCAGGCACCTTAGAGACGCTGCATGGGTATCGGGATCTGGTTGGCCAGTCTCCACCTCCGACTTGCCAAGAACTTTACCCTTCTACTCTCACACACAGAGCACCCTCACAAGGACCACCATACTGCCATGATTTGAACATAATTCCATTTACTTTCAGGAAGAATCTGAAGAACGACTCACTTTAAAACACTGTTTTGTTGCTGGAAATCTAATCAACATCCATCAATCTTTACTATGCCCCATTAACTCACAACCTGTCTCCGTCTTCAGCTATGTTTTTCTTCCTGAGCCCGACTCTTGGATCTGGACCGTATGAAACAAGCATTAGTTGCCAAGAGTGTCAGTAACTGTCACCCACAAAAGATGCAGTCCTGCAGCTGGAAGTCTGCACGGAGACTTAGTTGGGAAACCAGGCCTATCATTCACCCAAGCCTTGTGCGGACACTTCAGCAAAACTGATTTTCACAATTACAGACAACATGTTCAAGTCTATTCACAATTTTTTGAGGAAGACATTAACAAACAAGCATTTGCAATGCAATAGGTCTCACAACTGCTTGAGTTAGAGCTATTGGCATTGTAAATGCATAACTGGACTTTACTGCCACCTTAATTGGTCAACCCTGACATATTTTGGTCCTTTCTGCCACATAATTCCAGTGGCTCTGCATATAATTAAAGGGCTAGTAGGCCTACTGGAATAGGTTTTCAAACAATGACCTTAAATCACAAACTACTGCCAGGTGCAAAATAAAAGTTCCAGCCATGCTGAATAGTGGGAGGGGTTATTATTTTGGGGTCCCCACTAACAGTGTGGGGACCCAGAGGTGACCTAGACAGAATGAGTGTGCCATGCTGAACGTTTTGGTGGTGGTCCCCTTGTCCTAGGACCACCACAGGCTGAGCTATGAGCAAAAATGTTTTGAAAAAAGAATAATCTGCAAAGCCTGATGGGGCAAGTTTCCGAGTACTGCGAATATTGCAGGATGTTGACTGCCATGCTTAGAATAGCCCCTAGAGGACACCATAATGAAAATGGCATTTGTAAGAAACACGGTCATGTAACTATATAGTTAGCCCCTAGAGGTCATAACCACATAAAAACAAAATGGCAGAAAGTAATGCAGTGCCACCATATATTTAGCCTCTAGAGGGTGTAGTGCATTACACATTTTCAAGGCTAGCCGATTTACTACAATGACATTATAAACAACAGCCTTAAAAGACAAACTACTCAGATGTAAAACAAAAGGTTCAATCATGAAAGAGCTTAAAAAGACACTGAATGGTGTGAGGGGTTATTATTTTGGAATTCCCCACTAACCTAGTGTGGGGACCCAGAGGTGACCTAGACAGAAAGAGTGCGTTGTGCTGAATGTTTTGGTGGTGGTCCCACCTAGGACCACCACAGACTGAGTTATGGGCAAAGAAAATTGAAAAAAGAATGTCCTGCAAAGCATTATCAGGCGAGTTTCCCCAGAGTGCAGTGAATGGAAAATGTCACTTACCCAGTGTACATCTGTTCGTGGCATGATACGCAGCAGATTCACATGCTTTGCACATCCCGCCATCTAGTGTTGGGCTCAGAGTGTTACAAGTTGTTTTTCTTCGAAGAAGTCTTTTTCGAGAGATCGAGGGACTCCTCCCCTTTCGGCTCCATTGCGCATGGGCGTCGAATCCATCTTAGATTGTTTTCCCCACAGAGGGTGAGGTAGGAGTTGTGTATTATAGTAATAGTGCCCATGCAAAGGAGTAAGTATGTATGTACATAACGTGGTTTAAAGTGATATATTTACAAATTTACAAATGTTCAAGATCAACTTCAAACGGCTACAGGCTCCCTGGGAGGCGGGCAGGCGCATGTGAATCTGCAGCATATCATGCCACGAACAGATGTACACTGGGTAAGTGACATTTTCCGTTCAATGGCATGTGTAGCTGCAGATACACATGCTTTGCATAGACTAGTAAGCAGTTATCTCCCCAAAAGCGGTGGTTCAGTCTGTAGGAGTTGAAGTTGTTTGGAACAAACTTCGTAGTACTGCTTGTCCTACTGTGGCTTGTTGTGCTGTTAACACATCCACGCAGTAGTGTTTGGTAAACGTATGAAGCGTAGACCATGTGGCTGCCTTACATATTTCTGTCATTGGAATGTTTCCTAGAAAGGCCATGGTAGCACCTTTCTTTCTAGTTGAGTGTGCCTTTGGTGTTATAAGCAGTTCTCTTTTTGCTTTGAGATAACAGGTTTGAATGCATTTAACTATCCATCTAGCAATGCCTTGTTTGGATATTGGTTTCCTGTATGAGGTTTTTGGAAAGCAACGAACAATTGTTTCGTTTTTCGAATTAGTTTTGTTCTGTCAATGTAGTACATTAACGCTCTTTTGATGTCTAATGTATGTAGTGCTCTTTCAGCTACAGAATCTGGCTCTGGAAAGAACACTGGTAATTCTACTGTTTGATTCAAGTGGAACGGTGATATGACTTTTGGTAAGAACTTAGGATTTGTTCGTAAAACTACTTTATGCTTGTGTATTTGAATAAAGGGTTCTTGTATGGTAAATGCTTGTATCTCACTTACTCTTCTTAGAGATGTGATGGCAATTAGAAATGCTACTTTCCATGTTAAGTATTGTATCTCACATGAGTGCATGGGTTCAAACGGTGGACCCATGAGCCGTGTTACGACAATGTTAAGGTTCCACGAAGGAACTGGTGGCGTCCTTGGTGGGATAATTCTTTTCAGACCCTCCATAAAAGCCTTTATGACAGGGATCCTAAATAGTGATGTTGAATGCGTAATTTGCAGATAAGCTGAAATAGCGGTGAGATGAATTTTAATAGACGAAAAAGCTAGCTTTGACTTTTGTAAGTGCAGTAGGTAGCTGACGATGTCTTTAGCAGATGCATGTAAGGGTTGTATTTGTTTATTATGGCAGTAATAAACAAATCTTTTCCACTTATTTGCATAGCAATGTCTTGTGGTTGGTTTCCTAGCTTGTTTTATGACCTCCATCAATTCATGTGTGAGGTCCAGAAGTCCGAATTCTAAGACTTCAGGAGCCAAATTGCTAGATTCAGCGATGCTGGATTTGGGTGTCTGATCTGTTTGTGTTGGGTTAACAGATCTGGTCTGTTTGGTAGTTTGACATGAGGCACTACTGAGAGGTCTAGTGGTGTTGTATACCAAGGTTGTCTTGCCCAAGTTGGTGCTATTAGTATGAGTTTGAGTTTGTTTTGACTCAATTTGTTTACCAGATATGGAAGGAGTGGGAGAGGGGGAAAAGCGTATGCAAATATCCCTGACCAACTCATCCATAACGCATTTCCCTCAGACTGATCCTGTGGGTATCTGGATGCGAAGTTTTGGCATTTTGCATTTTCTTTTGTTGCAAATAGGTCTATTTGTGGTGTTCCCCATCTTTGGAAGTAGGTGTTTAGTATTTGGGGGTGAATCTCCCATTCGTGGATCTGCTGGTGATCCAGATAGAGATTGTCTGCTAATTGATTCTGAATCCCTGGAATATACTGTGCTATTAGGCGAATGCGGTTGTGAATCACCCAATGCCATATTCTTTGTGCCAGGAGACACAACTGTGTTGAGTGTGTTCCTCCTTGTTTGTTCAGATAATTCATCGTTGTCATGTTGTCTGTTTTGACAAGAATGTGTTTGTGTGTTATTATAGGTTGAAATGCTTTTAACGCTAGAAACACTGCTAGTAGTTCTAAGTGATTTATGTGAAACTGTTTCTGCAGAGTGTCCCATTGTCCTTGGATGCTGTGTTGGTTGAGGTGTGCTCCCCACCCTATCATGGAGGCATCTGTTATTATTACGTATTGAGGCACTGGGTCTTGGAAAGGCCGCCCTTGGTTTAAATTTATATTGTTCCACCATTGAAGCGAGGTGTATGTTTGGCGGTCTATCAACACTAGATCTAGAAGTTGACCCTGTGCCTGTGCCCATTGTGATGCTAGGCACTGTTGTATGGGCCGCATGTGCAATCTTGCGTTTGGGACAATGGCTATGCATGAGGACATCATGCCTAGTAGTTTCATCACCATCTTGACTTGTATCTTTTGTTTTGAATACATGGCCTGTATTACATTGTGAAATGCCTGTACCCTTTGCGGACTTGGAGTGGCAATCCCTTTTATTGTGTTGATTGTCGCCCCTAAGTATTGCTGTGTTTGACACGGCTGAAGGTGTGACTTTGTGTAGTTGAGTGAGAAACCTAGTTTGTGGAGGGTTTCTATGATATACTTTGTGTGTTGTGAACACCGTTTTTGCGTGTTGGTTTTGATTAACCAATCGTCTAGGTACGGGAACACATGTATTTGTTGCCGATATGAGCAGCTACTACTGCCAGGCATTTTGTAAAAACTCTTGGCGCAGTTGTTATCCCGAATGGCAACACTTTGAATTGGTAATGTACCCCTTGGAATACAAACCTTAAGTACTTTCTGTGTGAAGGATGTATTGGTATATGGAAGTATGCATCCTTTAAGTCTAGTGTTGTCATGTAGTCTTGTTGTTTGAGCACTGGGATTACGTCCTGTAATGTCACCATGTGAAAGTGATCGGATTTGATGTAGGTATTTAATGTTCCGAGATCTAATATGGGTCTTAGATTCTTGTCCTTTTTGGGTATGAGAAAGTACAGAGAGTAAACTCCTGTTCCTTTCTGTTGAATTGGTACTAATTCTATTGCTCCTTTTTGTAGCAACGCTTGGACCTCTAGTCCTAGAAGATCTATGTGTTGTTTTGACATTTTGTGTGTTTTTCGTGGGACGTTTGGAGGGAATTTGATAAATTCTATGCAATAACCATGCTGGATAATTGCTAGGACCCAAGTGTCTGTTGTTATTTCCTCCCAATGTTTGTAAAACTTGGTTAGCCTTCCCCCCACAGGTGTTAGGTGTTGGGGATTTGTGACGTGGAAGTCACTGCTCGTTTTGAGGAGTTTTGGGACTTTGGAACTTTCCTCTACTCTTTTGGAATTGTCCCCCTCTATGTTGTCCCCGAAAACTTCCCCGTTGATATTGGCTCTGATAAGTGGGCCTGGTTTGCGAGGTTGTGGATTCTGTAGTTTGTCCTCGAAACCCCCCTCTAAACTGCGTTTTGCGAAATGTGCCTCTGCTCTGTGGGGAGTAGTGCGCGCCCCTGGCTTTGGCCGTATCAGTGTCTTTTTTAAGTTTTTCGATAGCAGTGTCCACCTCCAGCCCAAACAACTGCTGTCTGTTAAAAGGCATATTAAGCACGGCTTGTTGTATTTCCGGCTTGAATCCTGACGTACGCAACCATGCATGTCTCCTTATGGTTACTGCTGTATTTACTGTCCTAGCAGCTGTATCTGCTGCATCCATTGCTGACCGTATCTGATTATTTGTGATACTTTGTCCTTCCTCCACCACTTGTTGTGCCCTCTTCTGGAACTCCTTGGGTAAGTGTTCAATGAAATGTTGCATTTCGGCCCAATGAGCCCTATCATATCTTGCCAGCAGTGCCTGTGAGTTGGCAATACGCCATTGGTTGGCAGCTTGTGCTGCAACCCTTTTCCCCGCAGCGTCGAACTTGCGACTCTCCTTGTCTGGAGGTGGTGCGTCTCCTGAGGTGTGAGAGTTTGCTCTCCTGCGAGCTGCCCCTACTACCACAGAGTCTGGTGTTAATTGCTGCGTGATATATACAGGGTCTGTTGGCGGTGGCTTGTACATTTTTTCTACTCTTGGAGTTATGGCCCTGCCTTTCACAGGCTCCTGAAACACCTGCTTGGAGTGTTTTAGCATTCCGGGTAGCATAGGTAAGCTTTGGTATTGGCTATGAGTGGAGGATAGTGTATTAAACAAAAAGTCATCCTCAATAGGTTCTGCGTGCAAGGTGTGTAGGAAAGTACCATCTTGCCTGGCATGTTACCCCCATATTTTCACTGTATATATGTTGTTTTAGTTGTATGTGTCACTGGGACCCTGCCAGCCAGGGCCCCATTGTTCATAAGTGTGCCCTGTATGTGTTCCCTATGTGATGACTAACTGTCTCACTGAGGCTCTGCTAATCAGAACCTCAGTGGTTATGCTCCCTCATTTCTTTCCAAATTGTCACTAACAGGCTAGTGACCAATTTCACCAATTTACATTAGCATACTGGAACACCCTTATAATTCCCTTGTATATGGTACTGAGGTACCCAGGGTATTGGGGTTCCAGGAGATCCCTATGGGCTGCAGCATTTCTTGTGCCACCCATAGGGAGCTCTGGCAATTCTTACACAGGCCTGCCACTGCAGCCTGAGAGAAATAACGTCCACGTTATTTCACAGCCATTTACCACTGCACTTAAGTAACTTATAAGTCACCTATATGTCTAACCTTTACCTGGTAAAGGTTGGGTGCTAAGTTACTTAGTGTGTGGGCACCCTGGCACTAGCCAAGATGCCCCCACATTGTTCAGGGCAAATTCCCCGGACTTTGTGAGTGCGGGGACACCATTACACGCGTGCACTATACATATGTCACGACATATGTACAGCGTCACAATGGTAACTCCGAACATGGCCATGTAACATGTCTAAGATCATGGAATTGTCACTCCAATGCCATTCTGGCATTGGGGAGACAATTCCATGATCCCCGAGCCTCTAGCATAGACCCGGGTACTGCCAAACTACCTTTCCCGGGGTTTCAATGCAGCTGCTGCCAACCCCTCAGACAGGTTTCTGCCCTCCTGAGGTCCAGCCAGGCTTGGCCCAGGAAGGCAGAACAAAGGACTTCCTCAGAGAGAGGGTGTTACACCCTCTCCCTTTGGAAAAAGGTGTCAGGGCTGGGGAGGAGTAGCCTCCCCCAGGCTCTGGAAATGCTTTCATGGGCACAGATGGTGCCCATCTCTGCATAAGCCAGTCTACACCGGTTCAGGGATCCCCCAGCCCTGCTCTGGCGCGAAACTGGACAAAGGAAAGGGGAGTGACCACTCCCCTGACCTGCACCTCCCCTGGGAGGTGCCCAGAGCTCCTCCAGTGTGCTCCAGACCTCTGCCATCTTGGAAACAGAGGTGCTGCTGGCACACTGGACTGTTCTGAGTGGCCAGGGCCAGCAGGTGATGTCAGAGACTCCTTCTGATAGGCTCCTCCAGGTGTTGCTAGCCTATCCTCTCTCCTAAGTAGCCAAACCTCATTTTCTGGCTATTTAGGGTCTCTGCTTTGGGGAATTCTTTAGATAACGAATGCAAGAGTTCATCAGAGTTCCTCTGCATCTCTCTCTTCACCTTCTGCCAAGAAATCGACTGCTGACCGCGCTGGAAGCCTGCAAAACCGCAACAAAGTAGCAAAGACGACTACTGCAACCTTGTATCGCTGATCCTGCCGCCTTCTCGACTGCTTTCCTGGTGGTGCATGCTGTGGGGGTAGTCTGCCTCCTCTCTGCACTAGAAGCTCCGAAGAAATCTCCCGTGGGTCGACGGAATCTTCCCCCTGCAACCGCAGGCACCAAAAGACTGCATCACCGGTCCTCTGGGTTCCCTCTCAGCACGACGAGCGTGGTCCCTGGAAATCAGCAACTCTGTCCAAGAGACTCCCACAGTCCAGTGACTCTTCAGTCCAAGTTTGGTGGAGGTAAGTCCTTGCCTCCCCACGCTAGACTGCATTGCTGGGTACCGCGTGATTTGCAGCTGCTCCGGCTCCTGTGCACTCTTCCAGGATTTCCTTTCTGCACAGCCAAGCCTGGGTCCCCGACACTCTAACCTGCAGTGCACGACCTCCTGAGTTGTCCTCCGGCGTCGTGGGACCTTCCTTTGTGACTTCGGGTGAGCTACGGTTCACTCCACTTCGTAGTGCCTGTTCCGGCACTTCTGCGGGTGCTCCTTGCTTCTGAGTGGGCTCTTTGTCTTGCTGGACGCCCCCTCGGTCTCCTCACGCAATTGGCGACATCCTGGTCCCTCCTGGGCCACAGCAGTATCCAAAAACCCTAACCGCGACCCTTGCAGCTAGCAAGGCTTGTTTGCGGTCTTTCTGCACGGAAACACCTCTGCAAGCTTCTTCACGACGTGGGACATCCATCCTCCAAAGGGGAAGTTTCTAGCCCTCTTCGTTCTTGCAGAATCCACAGCTGCTACCATCCGGTGGCAGCTTCTTTGCACCCACAGCTGGCATTTCCTGGGCATCTGCCCACTCCAGACTTGACCGTGACTCTTGGACTTGGTTCCATTGTTCCACAGGTACTCTCGTCTGGAAATCCATTGTTGTTGCATTGCTGGTGTTGGTCTTCCTTGCAGAATTCCCCTATCACGACTTCTGTGCTCTCTGGGGAACTTAGGTGCACTTTGCACCCACTTTTCAGGGTCTTGGGGTGGGCTATTTTTCTGACCCTCACTGTTTTCTTACAGTCCCAGCAACCCTCTACAAGGTCACATAGGTTTGGGGGTCCATTCGTGATTTGCATTCCACTTTTGGAGTATATGGTTTGTGTTGCCCCTATACCTATGTGCTCTCATTGCAATCTATTGTGACTGTACATTGCTTGCATTGCTTTCTATTGCTATTACTGCATAATTTTGGTATTGTGTACATATATCTTGTGTATATTTGCTATCCTCATACTGAGGGTACTCACTGAGACACTTTTGCCATATTGTCATAAAAATAAAGTACCTTTATTTTTAGTATATCTGTGTATTGTGTTTTCTTATGATATTGTGCATATGACACCAGTGGTATAGTAGGAGCTTCACACCTCTCCTAGTTCAGCCTAAGCTGCTCTGCTAAGCTACCTTTTCTATCAGCCTAAGCTGCTAGACACCTCTTCTACACTAATAAGGGATAACTGGACCTGGTGCAGAGTGTAAGTGCCCCTTGGTACCACTACAAACCGGGCCAGCCTCCTACAAGGTGACGTTATGAAATGCAGCTGCTCTTGACACCACCTGTGTATAAGCTGTACTGTCCTCAGGTGGCGACGGCCTCGCTGGGTAACAGTCTGGGCTGTTATCGGACACAGGCGCATCATAAAGATCCCATGCGTCGGGATCATCCTGACTCATTCCAGTATGAGTTGGGATTGCATCAGTGGTGGAGTGGCTACCGGTGATGTGTGCGTTGATGGTGGTGGGGATGGTGGCGGTGTTGTTTGTTTTGCCAACTTTGCCTGTGGCTGCTTGTCCTTTTCTTGAAAGGCAAGTCTTCTTTTCATCCTAATTGGGGGAAGAGTACTTGTGTCCTTTTGGATGTGGAGCCTTCTATGAGTGTAGTCTGGCTCCACTGACTGTAGTTCTTGTCCGAACTTATGTCCTTGCATTTGGGAGGACAGTCACTGTTCCTCTGTGTAGGAACCTGATTTCGGTTCCGAGGCTGGATGTTTCGGAATGGAAACCTTTTCGGTAGCTTTTTTTGGCTCCGACGACACCTTCTTTATTTTCGGCGTCCCGGTCTCTCGGTGCCGACTTGTTTCGGTGCCGCACCTGCTCGGACCCGCTGTCTCGGGCTCGAGTTTGCTGTGTGCCGGTATCTCGACTGGAGTCGGATGACTTCGACACATGCGTGCCCTTTTTCGGGTTAAGCCATGGCCTGCTGGCGGTGGCGTCCCCTGGGCTTTTGTGGTCTTCTCGTGAGTTTTGTGTGTCGACGTCTTACTCACGGTTTTAGGCGTCTCTTCGGGATCAAGCTCTTCCGAGTCAGAGTCCTGGATGGAGAAGGTTTCTTCTTCCTCCTCCAAGTGTCTTTGTCCTGTCGGCGCCGACGCCATTTGCAGTCTTCTTGCTCTTCGGTCTCTTAGTGTCTTCCTCGACCGAAACGCTGGACAGGCTTCACAAGTATCTTCTTTGTGTTCTGGAGACAAACACAAGTTACAGATGCTGATCTGTATACGGATACTTGTTGTGGCATTTGGGGCAGAAGCGGAATGGGGTCTGTTCCATCAGCCTTGAAGAGACACGTGGTCGGGCCGACCAGGATCGAAAAAACCCCAAAGGGCCACCGGAGCTCTTCAAAAGTCGGTGTTGATCTGTTGTAACTAACCCGATACCGAACGCAAACAATACCGTTGAATTTTCCGAGATTCTAACTATCTTTCCGAACCGAAACACGGAGCGAAAAGGAACACGTCCGAACCCGATGGTGGAAAAAAAACAATCTAAGATGGAGTCGACACCCATGCGCAATGGAGCTGAAAGGGGAGGAGTCCCTCTATCTCGTGACTCGAAAAAGACTTCTTCGAAGAAAAACAACTTGTAACACTCCGAGCCCAACACTAGATGGCGGGATGTGCAAAGCATGTGTATCTGCAGCTACACATGCCATCGAACATTGTAGAATCAGCTCTCCTGCTGAGCTGCTATGAGGATTTCATTGTTTTTTTTTTATGTAAAGCATTTATCAATTACAAGTGTTTTGTGAAAACTATGAAGCGTGAAGGGGAGACCCAAAAAAATGAATGACTGATTATGTAACAGTGTGAACAATGTGACCAGTGCGCTTTCTGCGCTGAGAGAACTATGGCCGCCACGGAGCATGAAGGGGAGAGACAAAAGAAAAAAATAGTTTGCCCATGCTGAAGAATATCGGCAATCGTGCAATAATGCATGTAACGGGGTCAGTCTGCAAGGCGGTAACAAGCCTACCCCAAGGCGGAAGAAACAAAGCATTTACCAACATTAAGGGATTTTTAAAAGGCAAGCCCACGAACAATTGAGTGATAGGGTGACATGGGCAGTGGTTGTTAAAAGCCCACAAAATACTTACAACAGGTTTAAAAGCGCTTGCATGCTCAATCTAAAAATGAACCAGTGTAATCTCCTCCATATATTAAAAGCAACAACTTCATCCGCTATTAAACTATTCTTCAACAGTGCTAGCGATAATTCCATTCTGGTCTCAATGGGTTCTCTAAGGTCAGAAAAGGCTCAACATAGAGAAATCTTGTTGCAAAGTATAATGGAATGTATTTACAGGTGAGTGACTTCTGTGTAGTAACATTTACGCTTGTCACCAACTTCCCTGCAGGTCTCAGTCTATTAACACATGCCACCGTTGAAGGCTCACAGCTTGTACAAAAACTTTGAATAATGCAAACACACTGTTCCTACAGTTAATGATTGTCCACTCTAGAGTGAAAATACAAAACACACACACGGCTCAGCTATTTTTCAGCCCTCAATAGGGTGCACATTGATTTTGCGTATACCTGCACGGAGCCCCCCAACCTGCTGGCCGAAAGGCAATGTCCTAAAGGCTCCACAGTCGGGATCCGACCAACCTCGCCAAGCTCTTTCCCCTCAGGTGATGGCTAGTGATGGAAGCAAAAGAAGAACATTGGAAGAAGGGGTGGGGGTGAGCAGGAAGGGAAGAAAGTTTAAAGGGAAAGGTGCAGGCACAGGACAGAAAGGAGGCGAGAAAAGGAAAACAAAGAGTAACTCATGCAAAATAAAAAAGGCAGAAAACTTTCCCAGAAATGTTTTCAACAAATGGAAGCCAATGGAACATCTTACTAACAAACTAAGTATAGGAGTTATGCTAGTCCTCAACTCCGGGAATACCCCAACTTCGAGGAGATGCAGACTAAGGGCCTCATTACGACCTTGGCGGAGGGGATTACTCCGTCACAAATGTGACGGATAGTCCATCCATCGTATTACAAGTTCTATAGGACACAATGGAACTTGTAATACAGCAGACGGGATATCAGTTACATTTGAGATGAAGTAATCCCCTCCGCCAAGGTTGTAATCAGGCCCCAAGTGACAGTTTTGCAAAGGCACTCTGCAGATGAGGAGCATGCACAAATTTTATCCAGAACTCAAGGACCTCTAGAAAGTAAGGGCTATTTTACAAACAAATTCATTGTAAATGAGGAGGTGTTGGCTAGGCCACTGCATGGCACAGATGAAAGCTTAACACATTCTCAAACTCTGTTTGTAGTCTCCCAATTGCTTCCTGATTATGCTTGATGGCAGGCAGCTATCCAGAAGAGGGCACACTCGAGCAAGAAACTTAAGCACATGCCCTAAACAAAGTTGTTCAATCCAAGTTCATATTTAATGAAAGTGCTCTCCTGTTTGTACTATACAAGGTGTAAGCTAAAATTAAGATGGGTAGTTTAAACAAATTTTTGATTAAGCATACAAAATCTTCCCCATCCCAAAATTTAATTGAGAAGCAGAAGCTACTGGCAAACAACACAATTTCACCCTGATGGAATACAAGGACTACTGGGAGCCTTGGTGGCAATGCTGGTGCTTGATTTCTAGAGGACCCCTATCAGATTTAGGCTAGGACTCTCACTTGAGAGATGCCTCTCTCCCATTTTTAAAATATTTGAATTCCATCAAAAACCCACAATGTTTTAAACATAATTCATTTCCGAACCACACATTCATACTTCCTATATTACATGAATTAACCTAACTTTTACTTGCCCATCCTCGAACCAATAAAACGTGAGGCCACTCTATGTTATCTAATTTGTTTGACTGAAAACCATAATATAAATATCAGCAGAAAGAGGCCTACTAAATCTCTATATCTAATTCCCGTCTTGTTATATCGGCTCAGCAAATTAGTCTTCAAGTTGGCTTCTGGGATTCCTCGGTTTACTACCCACTACACTGTGTACATTCCTCCCTTCTTATTACACTTCCACAGCTCACATGGCCAACTGAATGGTACATTGTAATCATTCCTAAAAGACTAACTTGTCTGAAGTCCGTGATGCAAAGTTCACTTGGCTGTTTTTTTTTTTTTAATTCACTACAAACTAAGGAGACTTGAACTGTGATACATTAATACCAGACTATCGGAGGCCAAAGCGAAGATGCAGGCATGTTGGTCAATTAAGACCGAGCAGCCCATCAATCGCTGGGGGTCAACTTCTAACAGACCCTTCTCCATCTTCATATGGATGACAATGGGTCATTAGTGATACAGCGCATGCCCAAAAGCAAAAACCTACCCACTGTTTTCCTCTGCCAAGACCAAAGTCAGGGTTTACCTTGACAATGTCAAGTCCATGTCATTGGGCATTATCCTCCATGCTTCTACGTTTAGTCCACCAGCGTCAGGTTACTGATTATTTAGAAAGTGCGCCCTTTCCCAGGACTCTATTTGCACTGTGGAGAAAGCAAGTAAAGTCGAGGAAAAGCGAGGTCTTGTCTAAAGGAAAAAAAAAGGGAGCTGCGAAGACGCAATCTGAATTGTCCCTGTGCTGACAAACATGACCCAGATGAGCCAATCCACCCTTCAGCACAAATGATGACGGCAGGCTTTTGTTTTTTGTGTAATTAGTAAATTCTATATATTTACTGTCTTGGTAAATCCAAGGTATCATTTAAGGCACAAGGTGCTTTACAATTCTGAAGGTCCTTACTCTTTGATTGGTATATTCACACTCTATAAGCCTGAACATATTTTACTATCATAACTGTGAAAGCTCAATACCCTTGTGCATGTTTCAGAGGTGGAGTAAATACTTCCGCTTCTGTGCCATTAACTAGCTTGCAGGATGTTTAGTTTCCCACGAATTCCAAAAACCTGCCACGTATGACACTCAGTTGACATCTGATTGCTTCGGCACCATTTAAGCAGAAAAGATTGCCAAACACCATGTTACTGACATGAATGCACTGTTTTCCTGAATTGCATATCCACCTTCCTCCAGGTTTGGATTGATGAAAGACCAGAGAACGAGCCATTTTACCACCAATGTTAGTGGGTATTGGAAGTGTGGCCCATTGTGTATGAGTTTTTCAAGTGTAGTTTTTTTTTAAAAAAAGGAAATTTAATAGGACAAGTCAAAATCTAATCGGATGCCACATGGCGCGTTCAGTTAATTGGAGGACCTTTTCCTTAAAACCGACACAACAACATTGACACTTTGTAGACTTGCCACTTTAATTACCTGTGGGCACACCCAGTTTCTTGTTGACTCACCCGGCGTATTGAAAGTTCCTCATCCCAGTCAGCAGGGAATTTTTGCCGAAAGTGCTCTTGTCAAACAGCAGAAGCAACTGCAGAAAAAGTGCTGGCCAGGCAGGCCACCATATCAAGACTGGCCGCACAGCATGTGTTTTTGTATTGCAGAAAAAATCTAAAGCATGGGGGAATTAAGTGGCTGGGTTTGCTTTGGAATACAAAAAACAAACATTTATTCTCACACAGGGAAGAATCTCTCTGCACATTTGGGACATCCTTCCCCACAGGATGATGAACATCCGAAGGCTTGTCCTAAGCAGAGCAGGGGTTTTGACTTTGATGCTGGTGACCTGGTATCCAATGCAAGACCCAGCTGCAGCTCCACAGTCGAAGACCTGCAAAACCATAGATTTGGCATAACTGGACATCAGCCCGTTTACACTGTAAACGCAGTGCTTACCTGCAAAACTACAGGTTTGGCATAACCAAATAACAGATTTACAGTGTGTGTGTTGTTCTGGCAAACCCTAAATGACCCTCTTAGTCAATGCTATGTTTGAACGAATTTCCCACAATTTCTTACTATTGCACATGCGACATTCCATACATCTGTTCCTCCATTTTAAGAGGGACAATGCTTGCCCCTGCTCAACTTCTCAATCACTACAGACCTAACCCTTTTACCATTTCTGAAGCGGTCATCTGAGCCCCAATAAGGTAAAGCATTTGCCTCCTCTAAATCACAAGCTTTATCCCTAATGACATAAGCCCTAATCCACTTCCCAATATATCATACGCCACTTTCCAATTGTGCAAGTAAATGTCTACCCGAATACAAATCCAGTATTTCACTTACTCAACGCAAGATCTAATCCTCAGCTACATCACAAAACTCTGATCCCTATTCCTCGATCACCTAAGCTCTAGTCCGTTTCCTGATCACATAGCAGATTTTTGGTGGGTCAGGAAAAGTCTGAGCAATAAATAAAGATTTATTCAATTCTAGTGTTTAATGTATCACATTTGCCAGTGCTTAAAAGACAAAAGGTAAAATTTCAGGCTAGGTCTCCTGACAAATTGCTATGGGATTGGTGTTTACTTTTCTTCCTCTGTCTGCAAACTGAGAGGAGTTTTTAAAGTGAATTATGTGATAATCTTGCTAAAACACAGGAAATGATAAAGGAAAGGCTGCAGATTTTTTCGCAACATACAGCAAAATGTTAATACCCTTAAATAAACAGTATACCTTCAGCAGTTATGAAAAATTAAAAAGGAGCATATTGTTTGCAGCTCTGAATTTTTTTGCAGCACTGAAGACTTAAATATGATCAAAACATCAAGACACTTCAATTGGTGATACACACACGATGAATATTCACAGAAACACATTACCTTGTGTATGCTATTCAGTGTCATCAGTAAAACTGGTTCTCTGTGCAAAGTTAGTGGCCATTGCAGTGGAAAATGTGCTGTCTGTAATGACAACGCGCTACAATATGATCCTTTAATCGCATTTTTAAAAAGTGCCTGCCTCAAATCACTGAAGCTAGGTCGGTCGCCAAAGAGTGTCAATCTCAAAAGTAGGTTGGTTATGGTTCTAAATGATTTGGGAACTACTGATAAAAACAATATTTTTTTTTCAGTCATCATCCCTCTTTGTGATTCAATAAACCCTACTCTATTCCGCACAAACTATAATCCACTTTGAAATTAAATAACCCAAGTGTTATCAGCATTTTCCCTCTGGCCAAGGATATGGGGACCTAACTTGTTTTTGGAGAAAGATCATGTGTGCCGTTCACAGTACGGCACCAGTCAGGAGGAGCTCCCATTTTATCAGACTGACTTGAGGTCACGGTACAGGTCAAATAGGGTCCTCTTTCATGCTCTCCAGGTCAACTGGTTGTCTGCTGATCGCTGCCCAACAATTTTAGAAATATCAATTGTGCTTCTGATACAAACTACCAACCCTGGGAGTGGTTTTGGGAGTTGACGATATTTATATTTGGAAATGTATTCTCAATGTCGAAACTGATGCCTGAAGCCATGTTCAAAACACAAACCGGAGCCCTCAGGGATCCCGGGCCGAGAGGATAGACTAAATGGCAACTAAGCCCAATTGTTTGTTGGGGAGGTACAGAGACGCCTGGGAGAGAGGTGCAAACGTACAGTCTAACTCATTAAAGTTTACACAACAACAAATATCTAATTTTTCTTATTCTCAAGAAGGCCTAGGGAAAAGCGTAGAGTGATCATATGTCCATTTCTCAGGAACCTGACCACTCTGTAATTTTCCAACAGTTCAGCCTCCCACAATTATTAGCTACAGAGAAAGGCTACTGTTCCAGGAACAGTAACAAAAAAATTCGGATGACATTCATTATGGAGGAACCTTGGAATCCAAGGCTGCAAAACACCTTCAGCTGTCACCCAACATCTCGAGTACCACCTTAAAATGACACACTGTATGGTGCACTGCGAGACCAATATGTTTTTTGATAAAATGAAAAAAAATTAGTTGAAAAGCTTACGCATGACTGTGTTGCTTTGCTCCATGTATGCTTAAATCTCACAGTCCATACGGAAGCACTTAGTGATGGTCTGCACCAGGGTCCATGTTGGAGCTTTTCACAACTGTGGATGGAATGTGACCAATAAAAAAAAATATGATGAATGGGGTTTGTTCCTAATGTACGAGCACCTCACTTTAAAGCCGAAAGAATCAGCCAAACGAAAAGGACACACTACTAGAAGACCTTTTTTGCGATAGCCTTTTCACTACCCTCAACCACGCAGTCTCAAAGAAAAGTCCATGATTTGTTTAAATGTGGTATGGGCTTCTGAGCAGGGGTGAGGGAAGCAAGTAAATGAGAGTGAGGATGAAGGGCTCTTGAACCCTGGTTTATGCTTCACTTATCTTTGTATATCTTTCTTGCTCAGTCTGTGGAGCCTTTACTACTCTCTTGTAAAAGACTGGTAACTCCACCATGCTGTAGGTTTGGGTGGGTGGTGAGTATCTGAGGAATAGCCATTACATTATTACAGTCAACTTCTCTATTTTTCTTAGATCATTTTGTTTTTCAGACTCATCTCATCTCTCTTCCATGCTAGTAATGTGTGAAATTTAAAATGGGCGGACAGTATTGTATCTTGTAAATTTTGTGAAGTGGATAACTGTTTATTCTGACCTTTTTTCCCACCACAAACATATTTCAGTGAGAGACTTCCTCAGCAAAAAACTGTCGTTTTTTTGTTAAAACTACACAATTTTTGTGAAGTTTTTTTTTTTTTTTTTTTTAGCTTTCCAAGCTTGGGAACTTCAAAAACTGAATAAGCAATGTCGACCACTGATCGTAAACTATAAACTGTAGTACTGTTTTACCCTTCAATCACCTGACTGATACATGCATATAGACTTGATTCCATAAAAACCATTTGCTGTGACTTCTACTACCACTGGATTTCCAATAAGAGATCCTGGCAAATTCTATAGCCAGCCTCCTGCCTTGGGAGGTGCTTGAAAGGGATTGTTGCCATACTCTGCTGCACTCTTTCCAGTGTAACTCCCCAATGGTTATGTCTGAGCAAAATGTGTCTTGTAAAGGAGCACAACGTAGAGCAGTTCAAAGCAGTAGATCCTCACCAGGAACCATGCTTGTGAGAAAACATACTGAGGTAAGTGCGTTTTCATAGGGTCTCGTAAGAAGCAGTGCCCTGTTCCTGACCTTGTAACACTTCAGCTCCTTACCTGGTGCTTGGTGTGTGGCTGCACTTTGTCCCTGTGGGTTGCTGGGGCTGAGACATCACTGGGGATTGTACCAATAGGGGTCGGCTGCAACAAGACATCAAAGCAGAACAGCAATTAAAATTTTGCACTGATTAAAATGTACTTCGATTTTCATCATTACTGAAAGACGCCCCAAAGGAGAACTTGCCAATTTCTTTAATCTGAAGGAAAGTATAAATCTATATGTCCAACCAGCCATTAACATATTGCAGGCAAATAAAGTGTTCTTTCTGCTGAATATTGTGATACCTTTTGTTGTACAAACATACATGATTCTTTTTGTAAGTTTGTGCACAGACAAGCACCAATACTGAACTGTCCATGAGACTGACCGATATGACACATGGATACGACATCTACCCAGCACAATGAGCTGCGCTGACGATAGGTCAGTGTCCTTTTTTCCATTCCTTTTGAGCCAGGGACAAGGCTGCAGAGACTGAGAAACTGCAGAGTACCTGGAACCAACTCTTAAAACAATGTGGGATCAGTGAAGAAACTGTAGATAGAGTATCATCAAGACAGATCATTACCAAAGGTAACTAACAAACAAATTACTTACCAGTAACAATAGCTTTGCAACTAGGAGCAGATCTAGATTCAAAGGGGTTGATCAGCCTCCCTAATTAAGGGAGGCAGTTTTCAAAGAAATAGAGCGTTCTTTAAACAAAAATAATAATAAAAATGAATCTAATCACTTCGAAAAACCACTCCTACTCTGTCAGAGAGCACTTTTGGCACACAACCTACCTAGGACACACTCGATCCAACATACTTCCAGCCATAAACTAGGAAAGGCCACCCGGGCCCTTTGAATTTGAGTCCTCAGTGGCCTCATTGGAAGTATATGGCAGCATCCAAATTCTGCAATAGAATACATCATTCAGGCCATATGTGGATTGCCTTTGATGGCAAACAGTCTTTTTGGGAGGAGACAACTTTCCTAATCAATGTGCTACATAGACAGAGTCACTTCTGTGGAACCTTTTAACAGAAGGCAATCTCAATCATAAACCAAAGACTGGTCAAGGCTTACACTGCTACACAGTGTTCGCATGAAGATTATCACTGCTGTGCCAAAAATATGCACACTCCAGGACACTCCACTATTAAACAATAAAGACAAATACAAAGTATACAACCACAGCTGAACATGAAAAAGATAGAAACAAAACAATGCTGGACCCGTCAATACTGTCTTTCTTCCTGCCTCGTTCATGGTCTCCTCACCCTCGTTCTTATGACTGAACCCACTGGAGGTAAAAATAAATATGAAAAACTGAAGCAGATGCCAATGGCTGGGGTGCTTTGGAGCTCTAGAGAACATCATGCTCGAATCTCATTACAGACATTTCGAGCCAACAAATGTAAATCGTTTTGGAGTAAAAGGCACTGCACATTTCTGTCTGATGCACTGTAAGGCAGGTAATGCAAAGCATGAGAACCTACAACAATGTCATGCTGCGATGTACAGGCGACTGCAGAGGATTGACATGGTGAAGTGCAACGAAGTGCTGTGAGCTGTACAGGACAGCAATCACAGAACCAAGGTTGGCTGAAAGACAAACATGCCATATCCGTTCCTTCTTCATTAGCTGGTGAAACACACCGGGGTACTATATTTAGCTCTTGTAGCATTTCAACAGTTCTTTACTCTAAAGCGTTAAGACTGTCCTTTCATCTGTTATCACATGATCTAGAATGCATTACAGCCTTAACATTAACGTACTTGGAACTAAAATAGCCAACTCATCACTTAGTGCCAGAAATAACTGGTGTTAAAACATACTTATAGCATGAAAGGTTATCAATACCAGTGCTTAATTTGTAAACAAAAGAATGCCGGTGCCTGAAGCTTTGCAAGAAGCCAGCGGCTAGTGCAATTAAACGTTGACACGCTGAATTCAAAGTCGGGTAGTCTTTAATCCACTACCAGACACGCCATGTCCGTTCTCGCATGTTCCTGCTCTCTCTCTGTGACTGTTCCGCTACCTCTCTTCCTCCATCTTTCCGATCTGCGCTCGTTTTCCCTCTCTTGGACTCCTAAACATCTGATGTGGAGAGATAAGTGCCAATCCCCACAAGTAACTGCCAGTGGCCCCTACTGCCTACCACCGGCTCAAATTAAGCACTGTATGACACAATATCTGCCTTTGATTTAAGATCTGAATCACCTCCATATGTTTACAATGTGAGCAACGAGCAGAAGCTGGTGGGTGCTTACATCTACTGGTGTTCCTGCTCCTCCTACATGTCCACATGCCCAAACCCCTACACCCTCTATGTGCTTTACAGTCTGTCTATGCAGATCTGTCTCAATCATGTCACACCAACTATACTGTGTCTTCCTTTGCCCACATTCCCTGCCAGTTTCTCAAGCTCCTCGTACTATACGTGCCACAACCCATGCACTGTTCGTCCATATGTCCCAAGCTTTTTCCTCTACGTGCTAAAAACCTCTTCACAGTAAATCGCTGTGCCATGAAGCCCTCCCCAGTGTCTTTTCGTCTGAACCTATCTCCTCACACTGTTCATTCCAACCTTTTCAAACCAAATTCTCCTATTTCCAAGGGTGCTCCTATCATCAATAAATGCACCCACAAGTTCTCACACTCCCTGTCCATGGGCTCCCAAACTTCTTGAATGTGTTAGTTCTGTGAAAGTACAAGGACATGAGATACTTGGTCAGTCAGCTACTGTCCTATAATCTTTCCATACTTCTATTCATGTGCCTCAGTCCTCAAGCTATCTATCCCGATCTCTTATGTTCCTTACAGTGTTAGACACATTTTTTCATTGTGCACCAAGCTCCAGCCTGATGACTCAGCCAGACAACTCTACGTTACTTACGACAATTAACTATGCAGATACTACATATTTAAAGTGTACTTGGATATGAACCAATACAGATACTAAGGTTTGCACATAAGTGCAGGTTTATGCTACTGTGCAACCCAAATATTGACAATATTAATTTCTACTTCTGAAGTGTGGCTTGGCACTAGCAAACGCTGTTCCTGATACTAGGCCTTGTCATAGTACAATGATGAAGATTGTTGTGGGATTTCAGGATTTAGTTTGGGGTCAGCGAGGAGTCTATAGAAAGAAGCCAGTCATCAGTGCAGGAGGGGGGAATCTTTCATGCTTAACACTTACCAACTGCTTCCCCACCCAATCGTATTCATAGTCAAAGATGTAACCGTGGCGGTCAAAGAGGTCAGTGAAAAGCTTCCGCAAGTAGTCATAGTCTGGCTTCTCAAAGAAATCGAGCCGCCGCACATATCGCAGGTACGTGCCCAACTCCTCTGTCATGAGAGAAAGCAAAAGACAATAGTCATTAGAATTCATAATCTGGACACTTGTTTTGGTAGGCATTCTGCAGATGTGTAAAACTAGGGCTTTTAAAAACAGGCTTTTCACATACATTTGCAAATTCAATACACACAACATGAGGACATAAGCCCAAATAGTCATTGTGGTGGGGATTAGGGAGATAGCATAGATTCCCCATATCATACTGGGAAGCTACACCATTCAAAACATTACCTTAAAAACCCTTACCACTTCAAGTTAGGGTTGCAAGGTATTCATATTAAAAACCAAAAGGAAGCCACCCAGCAGAAAACAAAACACATGGAGCAGACTCATTTATATAGATGAAGACATCTTAACTCAAAACCACTGTGTCTGCAGGATGTTCTTACTGGATTACATTTAATACACATTTCTTTAACATCAGTTTGTTATAGTCTCTTTGTTACAAGATAAAACTATCACTTCACAAACACGATCTGATGAAATACTTCATCACTAAATATTTTCAAAGAAATGACTACATGTTCCTTTTAAATGAGTTGTCCTGGTTTATTATCTTCTCTGGCACAGGCCTTTCCATACAGCGTGGCCTGATGTACCTTTTTTCCCCACCAGTACCTCATTCAAAGGAGATCTTAGTGCAGCTCTTTTGAGGAAACTAAAAGCACCGATTTTTTTTAATGTAAAAAAGGCATCAGAGTTGGTGTGAGAAATATCTAAAAAGAATCACAAAGACAACAGGTCCTGCTTCTAATATTAGGGTGTAATATTCAAAGACACTTGTATGTGCATGCATGGGACATCTCGGTACAGTTTATGTCAAGACATGAAGAACAAACCATTCCAAGGTTACCACCTGCGCACATGCATGTACTAGCACCATCTCACAATGATTTGTTATATTTTGACAAAAAAAAATCCAAAATGTCTGCAAGCACTGGCAGCGATCTAGCTGCCAGTGCTTGCATTTTTGGTAAATTGTAACAAAACACACTGCAATAAGGCAACCAGTGCGCACACATGCGGTAATGATATTTTTAGTTACACTATTATAAATTTTCAGTTTCAAGATGGTAGACAGACTTTCTCGAATGGAAAACTGATGATACAGCCTGGACGGATTGCCACTCCGCACAGTGGAAGTGAGCAGCCCAGTAACAGTGTGCAGAGAACTACTGAACCTTGGGTAAAGGCAGAGAAGAGGACTGGCTGGATTAGATTAGAGCAGCGGGGGTAAGTGGGAAGAGTAGCGGGCGCTTGATGGATAAACACTGAACAAAAACGTGTTCCAGTTTGCTTTCAAAATATGTGACTTGCATGAATAATTGAACAAAAAAGACTTCGCCTTCGTAGTAAAAAGCAAACAGACAACGCAAGATACCTTTAAATTATAAATAAATGGAGCACAAGAAGGAGCAGACCAACTCTTAGAGCAGGATACAGCTTTGCTGCTATGAAGCGACAGAAAACAAATGACAACCGTTATATCAAGAAGTTAATGACCTTACAAGTGGAATACAAACATAAACCAATGAAAACTGGTTAAAACGCAATAGTTCACCTGGCAAGCAACCCAAGAAACTGAAAGCAACACTATCAATGAATATAGGGGGCTAAACCAAGTAAGCTCCTTTATGTATACGGGGAGAAAGCGAGCGAAACGTCTCGGTTATATAGGAGGGTGTAACAAAGCATAATCCCACATACAGAAGCAGATGCCATTCTGTAGAAATGTGCACATTTCACAGGACCTATGTAGCTCTCTGATAGCAAGTAGTTCCGAATCACGTCTATCGGCCAATGATAAATCTGGATGGAAAAGAAAGAACTATTCTAGTAATAAAGAGGCTGCAGGTTACGCAGAACGCGGCAGCTAGACTTCTCATGAATACCCCAAGGCATCTTTCCGCTAAACCAGCACTTGCAGCTCTTCATTGGCTCCCAATTAAGCAGCGCATTCAGTTTAAAGCTCTGTGTCTTGTTCACAGAGCCTTACACAATAAGGGTCCCCTTTTCCTTAGAAAACGGATCTTTCTTTACTCGCCCCTTAGACCTCTTAGATCTCGTTCTTCTCGACAGGTTTACATCCCTTCGGTCAAGAGATCATGGGGAGGTAATTCGTTCTCCATCAGGTCTGCTCGGCTCTGGAATGCCCTGCCCTTTGAATGCCGTCAGGAATCCTCTGAACTTCTCTTTAGGAGGAAGTTGAAAACCATTCTCTTTCCCAGTTAATCTGCTTCCCCTGGCTCTTCCGACATTCATGGTGTACTTTAGCGCTGGGATGCCCCCGGGTAGCCATGCGCTCTACAAATCTATAAACTAAAAAAAAAAAAACTAAACTATATTGATCTGTGGCGTCCTAAAGTTACATCAGTACCTGGATTTAAATGCATTTTGACATGCAGCAGCAGAGGGGGCAGGTGGGGGATATCTGAAACCACTGTATTGGCCTGGACCCTTAAGAGCTCCAACAATGCAGCAAGACCCTGAGTCGGTGATGAAAGATGGGGTGACTACGTCAGCACATTATTTTATCAACTAAAAGTAACTGCAACCAAACAAAGTTGGGGATCCAGCAGGAAGTTTCTGAAATATTGAGTTGAGTCCTGTCAGCCTCATCTACAGAAAGAGTAGGGCACAGTCGCAACAAATTCATACACACTTTGTTAATCAGAACCCAGATTTTATAAGAACAACTGCCATTTTTTCAGCATGTCACACGTAGATAAATACACACAGGAAAGGGTTGGGGGTCTAATCAATGGATGACAAAAGCCAGAGGCTAAGTGCTTCCACTTCTGGTGGGGCTAGTTTTGCAAAGGCCCCAACTTTGGCATGGTGGGTTTTTAGAAAAAAGGGCATCATAAAGTTAAACACACCAGCATTAATATAGTGCTTAATATAGACCCACCATGAAAGATATACATAAAAAAAGGATCATGCACAATTTTTGTTTTAAGTGATGCAAGAACTGAGCTAGAGACATAGCAATGTTTGATATACAAACTTCTCATTCAACAAAACCCCACAAAAAAGCACAGGCTGAATGCTTGTGAAACAAAGGATTGCAACACAAGAACTGGGTTCTCTGGATGTTGCAATCACAGAAAGATGGCACTACCTCTTAGCACGAGTTTGAGAGAAGAAACAAACTGTTGGCAGCTGTTCATACTGGAAAATGTGCTCACCTTTCAGATGCCACTATTGGCACTTGATGTGTTAACAGATTTCGGAAGCTCCTGCTTTCCAGCAGTGTTAATACCCGTCCTCCTCATCCTATGCAAGGCGGTCTCTCTGCTGTACAACCACAGCCAACCAACTGCCACGTCCCTCTTTTACACCTTACTAAGCCTCAGAATCCTGACATCCATTGCTCTCTTGCAGTAGGGCAGAGATCAAAACCAACAAGCCTGCACACTCAAAATGGGACACCACATCATGCTGTTACAGTTTCCACCAAGGACCCACCCAGACTACCGATATCACAATATGACAGTCCTCTGAAAGAATTCACGGCTACACAAGCACTGGACATGCCTGCCACTCGCATCTGCACTTGAAATGTTTCTGCTCGAATATGCATTCCAGCAGACACCCATCCTTCTCGGACTTAGTTTACTCCTGTAGTTAGGAAAAGGAGTGAGCACTTGGACCTGGTTACATTGGCGTTCTGAAGACATTTCCCTGTATTCCAAAGCTGGGAGGAAACTGCGTAAGAACGAGTACACACACCAGGTGTTGCAACCAGTTAATGTTTTGGACAGTTCAAGCTGTGCAAAATCTTCCTTAAAATTAGCAGACTGTTCCCATACCCAAAGTAAAACCTTCAAAGTCTAGGCTCACAAGAAAGTGTCTCGGTACACACAAGCTGCGGACTGCAGTGGTAATAAAAAGGAAGAGAAGTTATTGAACTGTCTTTAGAAAGTGGGGCAGAGATTCTAGGATAATGGAACAGGTGGATATATATTTTTTCTGGTTTTTGATAATTCTCACCTGGAAAATTTTCACATAGTACTTCGACCGGCGTGGACCTCTTCGTGTCACCAATTTTCTGATACCTCTCCTTTAACGTGTCAGCCTGTACCATGAAATTAGAGACACAAGGGAGAAAGGCGTATTAATCAAATAGTTACTTACAAAACCCCAAACTTCAAATGATTTGTGAAGTGATAAATTCTTTGTCGAATAAGAAATGAGAAGTTTTAATGGACTCGGACCAAACAAAACAGGGAATCCATGATGAGGTAGATTAACTGTGTGAAAGTCAATCAATTTTTCTGAGATCTGCAGGATGAGGACTTAATCAAATTTGAGTGTATACAGTAGATGCTATTCCTTCTACTAAGGTGTGCTTGATTTTAATCTTTGTCGTCTCTCACCTTTAATCCTTGCCAAGGGAGGCTTCCTCGCAGAAAATACATGAACATGTGACCTAGGGCTTCCAGGTCATCCCTGCGACTTTGTTCTAGAAAGAAGAAAAAAAAAGCCATCAAGCAGGTACAGCAAGAAAACATTCAGATCACCCATCAGAAGAAATCTCCACAATAATGAGGTTTGGGAGATGCTTGCGAGTCCAAGTATCCAAACACTGGAAAGCCTTTCACCTGATGGCAACTGCCAACTCTACAGAACAAACACTCTTGAACCCTTCAGTGTTCAAAGTGAGATGCATCAAACAATTAATAACAGATAGCTGATGCCCAACCGCTTGTCATTCACAATGCACACTGACTGTTTCTACACCTACTAACCTCAAAGAATATCGGCTAAACCCTCAAAAGCAAGGAGGGACACTGTTCCACCCAGCCCAATGCCTACCAACATAACCACAGCTGTATACTGTAGACAGCATCAAGAGCTCTCGTATTACTGGTATAGTTTTTTGAATAGCAAAAAGCTCTGAAGGGCACCAGAAAAACAAATCAATAGAAAAACGCACCTCTTCAAAATACACCTAAAGGTTTCAAGTAAATGAAAATCATTTTTACATAAAAGCAGAAGCCGTTGTTAGGGAAGTGCTGTATTACCCTGAGTACAAGGTTGGCACTAGACAAATTACCTCAAATAATAAAAACAAACTAACAAATATGCCACTGCACTTTAGTCTTTCTTTCTACTGTTAACACCACTTCTATTCCACAACGCAGTTCACCTCCCAGCTACGTCCAAAAAAAATCAACAACAAAAAAAATCAATGAAATAAAAGTTAAGGAAGAGATGCAAGAATATAAAACTGTTGTAACGGAGACAGGAAAGTAGATAGGTGATGACGCCAGTGCTAGAAAGAAACCCATCGCAGGTGTGCACAATGGCAGGATGTGGGCATGCGTTGCAGTCGTAACTGGGTGAAGGAGGGGAGCTATGCATGCGGGTGGCAGGCCATCTTGATAAAAATGGCAACGTAAGATGAAGGCAGTGCCTTAATGTAAGGGTAACGTAGGAAGTTATCAGTGTTGTCTGAACAAGAGGAATCAAGAGGCGTTGTCAAGGTAACAATTTGGATCTGGATCCCTCACCTTTTCCCAGGTGCGTGTTTATGCTCATATAGCGTGCGGTGCCCGTCAGACTTTTGTGCTCTCTGTACGGGATGTGTTTTTTGGTCTCTGGGTCAATGTATTCTTTGGCCAGGCCAAAGTCGATGATGTGAATGTTGTTCTGCCGTTTGCTGCCGGGTCGGCCTACCAAGAAGTTTTCTGGCTTCACGTCTCGGTAGATCAGGCTTTTGGTGTGAACATATTCCATCCGCGTGACCTAGAGGAGCACACACGTGTTAAAAGAGTACATACATCCAAAAACCTCAAAATAGGGAAGCCTTACCTACTACTTTCAAACTCTCTTGGGGTAGGTAAACCGGTCACAATATGGCATCAGCTTTGTATTTCTGGGTGATAGAGAACCGGGCATGGTTTCCTGCATCTCATGGTTATCCCCACATCCTAACAAATGACGAGGGTAGACATTTCCTTGGCCAATAGGATCCAGCAAGTTAATCTTAAGCAGGATGTTTAAATGGTGTTTTGTAAGTCGTTTGTCTGCCACACTGTCTATTCACCTGCATAACACTCACCAATAGTAAAACACTTTGTGTGTTACTACTGCTAGCACTGATTTCTCGTATTTCTTTTATCAGTACTACAAGTGAAAGAGATCCTTTTACAGTCAGATTGCTATTGCATTTTTTTTTTCTATTACCACTACGCTACAACTGTTAACATTAGTGGTATCCCCTCATCAGTGATGTTATTACTTCCGGGTGCTAGAGATATTGATACAACTGCTAGTATCCTATTACCAACACTGCTACTACTTCCAGTATTAATACTACCTCCCCATCTAACTCTACTCAATTCTAGTGCTCCTATGATGTTGAACCATCAAATATGAGTTCCTCTTCAGTGTCTTAAATAGAAAGACATGTCTAAAGTGACAGAATCCACCTTTTCCCATTAGCCATATCTCCCCACTTCAAGAACTGCTTCAATTAGTACTAATAATTCAAACGTCATAACAGTATTAGCATTACTTATGTCACGTTCAGTAATACTTGGAGCAATGATACTACTGCTATATAGAATAGTTTGCATTTTAAATATATATCAATAAAATAAATATGATGTTTCATAAATGCAATCAGTTTGCCATGCAAAGTTTATTTTAATTAGAAACTGTTTACATAAAAAGTTTGCTGTGAACCAAACCAGGTAGAAGCAAAGCTGCAGCTTCTGGCTCCAGTTTTGCTGGAGCAACGATGTGACTGGATCACCTGTCAGAGCCACTCCAAACACAAAACCAATTTAGCATTGTTGATATCGGAGGTCGCTGGGCCACAATGGTGTCAACCAAGGTTAGAAAGGAATCAAATCCAAGAAAAGCTTCAGAAACCATGCCCAATACCACTCCAGTCCAGAAACAAAGACATTGAGGGATGGTGTCAGGAGTCGAGGGTCCAGAGATGATATGAGCTGGTTCCTCTTCTAGCAGGGTCAAGTCAATAGCACAAAATATAGTGGTGGCAGCATTAGGTCATCGACATTTTAGGCTATCTCACATTATGAGCTCACACAACTAAACTTACCAACTGGATTGCTATCATGAGGACAGTTTTGAGCGTGAAAGTGCGGTCACACAAGTCGAAAAGGTCTTCCAGGCTGGGACCCAGCAGCTCCAACACCATGGCATTGTACTTTCCACAGGGGCCAAAGTAGTAAACCTGAGGGATCCCTTCTGTTGTGGAAAGGAGACAGTAAAATAAGAATCAACTCAAAGAGAGGCAGCTTCATATCACCAGATAGCTACTTTAAGTATTGTGTTTGTTGCGATATAACGAAAACTAGCAATTCCAAGGTAAAAAGATACCGGTCTCCCTCAGGAGCACTCTTGGCTAGGAGTATGAGATCTAAAACAAAACGTCTGGTCTGAGCCATACACCAATATAAACCGCCCCCCGTCTAGATAAATGCTGGAAAGTGTATTCGTGCCAACTACTAGGACAAGATTTTTAAAAAAAATAAAAAAAGATTACATACAAAAGAGGAATTGGGATCTGATCTAAGATTCCAAGGGGATTAAAGGCAACAGATCTCTAGGCTGTTTAAGAAATAAAGCATCCTAAATAAAACTCTGATTTGAGGAACGCAAGAGCTATTCATAAGACAAAAAACAATGAATACTCTCAAGTTCAAAGTATTACTGTTTTTCAATCTTTCTTGGATTGGATGAACAAAATACTTGCCTTCTCTAAAACTCTTTCCGGTGGATACACCTGGACCACAGATTCCTCATTATTATATTTCCCGAGTACCAGGCGAGACCCGGAGGGTTTTACAGCAGTGCTCCCACATGCTAGGTGGCCTTGTGAGACTCTGTATGATCTCATTACGCCCCAGAAGCGACAGTGTGGAGCACAGAACAACTGTCTGCACCAGTGTGAGGAGCTCAAATTTGGGAGCTTTTAAGATTTCAAAAGGAGGCCACTCCACAGAACATGAGGCAAGAGTGCAGTAAGGAAGTTAAGGTTAGAGAGAATATCACCAGAAAGAGTGTTACTGAAGGTAGGTAATTTTGGTGTTCTGATGAGAACTTCTAACCACAGTTTACTGACCCAATGAAGAGGCACCAGGACCAAAATAAGACCTCTCTTTGGCATAACAAATGGTTTGGGATGAAATGTGCGTGTCAAACCAACAATGATCTACATCACACCTGGTGACTGTTGGTCCAGCAAATGTTAAAAGGCCGAAAGGCCAAACCAATCAACTTTAATGGTGCCCATTGCAAGAACTTACTGGGACAAAGATAAAACAAACAAAAAAGCCATTAACAGTTTGGCTTGTAGTGGGTCTGTATTGCAGACACCAGACCAGGCCACAAATTTGCCCAGTGCACTGCATAAGTAAGTTTAAAGAGGGACATTTGGCTACAAGGATGATATCCACAACCTTATGAGGGTGATCAAACACAGTCAACTGCTGCAGCTTGTTGCCCAAGCAAGAAGGTGTAGATTGTGCATGCTTGGGCTCAGAACCCTGTCCCGCTTCTGCGACAGAAGATCCCCTTGTAGTAATGCCCTGATCAGAGGACACTTGCTCATGCACAGACGTTTTGGTTTTGCAGAGACACTCTCCTGGCTAATCCAGAGTCACTAGGACTTGGGGCTCTGTCGTTTCTGATGATCTTCAAACTCCAGTCAGAAGAGGCAGTGTCTGGTATTCACAACCTTCGAAGAAGGGCAGCGACCCCAGTCACTTTCGTGAACATCCAACTGCGTTGGTAAGACCAAAGAAGGGCACAGCAAACTGAAAATGCTCCTTGACCTTTAGCTGCAAAGAACGTCTATAGGATTGCAGGTTGGGCACATCAAAGTATGCATCCTGCACATTCCAGGCAACAATCCAGTCCTGGATCCAGGGAAGACAGAATTTGGGCCAGTGTAAACAATTTGAATGTGTTCTTCGGTATAGAGGCATCCAGAGGATGAAGATCCAAAACAGGGTGAAGGCCTCTGTCCTTTCTCAGAACGAGGAAATAGGAGTAACAACTCATCCCTACTACCAAGGCCAGCACCCTCTTGATGGCCCTTATGGCCAGTAGAGACTGCCCTTCTTTTGGCAACATTAATAGGTGCTCCTCTGATAGTCACTCTGATGTGGGAGTATGTTGAGGTGGTACAGACAGGAATAGCAGGGCATAGCCCTTCTGAATGATGTGGAGGACCCATCTGCCAGATCTAATGAGCTGCCACACTGGAAGAAAATCTCTAATCCTGCCTTTCACAGGGTGGTGGTGCACTGCTCAGGTCAAACTGGGTCACCTGGGAGGCTAATGTTGTGTGGCAGAGGGCTGGGTGGAACAGTGCCCCTCAGGACCTGCACCATGTTTGCTTGATCCCTGACCCCGGCTCCAAAAGGACTAGGTTGAGACTGCTCCAATGGTTTCAAGGCCAGCCATCTGGATTATCCTAGGAAGGATCTTGCTGCTCAGGAAATTGTCGAGCAGGGGTCGAAAGGTCCAAGGAACATTCTGCGACTATTTCTTTAAAGCGTTAAAAAGTAGAATCAGCCTTTTCGACAAAAAGGCAGGACACATCAAATGGCTTGTGTGTTACTTACCTACCTGTCTCCAGAAAAGCCAGTGGACTGCATTCACACATACTGGTGGAGCACTACACTAGCGCCCACCACTAGTCCAGTCAGTCGTATCCAAGCCACCCCTAATGAAAAATGAATAATTTGGTGGTCAGATTAATGCCAGCGCACTCCTTTCCCAATTAATATAAGCATCCAAAGATATCATAGGAGTATCTGTAATAGCATGCTCAGCAAAGGGAAGGAGCTGCCACTCAAACATGCCTCAGGTCAGGAAACTAAAGTCCCAAATTTCCACTATGAACGCTAGCACTCCTTGAGAGATCACAAGAGAATCTTTAGCATTCAGGACAATGGATTCTTCTTCGCTGACAATTTTCTTTTTTTCTTCCATCAGGTCCTACCCAACCAGCATGTGCTTCATCACACGGTAATAAAAAATTACTTTACATGGGCTTATGTATCTTTGGGCCCCAAGAATCTGCAGTGAAATCCAGTTATTAATGCAAGCACATCTGTCCACTGCAGATTCTTGGGGCCCAAAAGATACAAATTCAGAACACAACAGGACAACTCAAGCATTAAGCTCCGCAATTTGGGACTGGGGCAACATCGAATGGCACATTGTCACCCTTCAGACTTCTCTTTGGGCAGAGCATGGCGATATGTAGACGAGTCACGCTTTAGATAATTATATATTTTTTTTAAAAGAACAAGTTACTTACCTTTGGTAACGCTTTTTCTGGTGGATACAGTAGCCACCTGTGGATTCCTCACCTTAACAATTCTCCCAGTGCGCCAGCATTAGACAGAAATTTCTTTCTAGCTCTCCACGTCGGCAAGGATGTCACAACTGATCAGTTCTGCAAGCAACTCCGTATGACGTAATCAGAGCCATAAGAAATCCTCGCCAGCGTGCGGAGTTCAGTTTCAACATTTTTTACTATGCCTTCGAGGCGAACAGGTGAATAACTGACATCACAAGCACAACATGTGCAAACTCAATAAATATATATATTAAAATAATTCTTTATCCAAAATATATATATATATATATATATATAATATATATACACATATACATACTATCTATAACATTAATACTATCTATAACATTAATAGTACTCTTGGTATGACCAGACAGGCAATGGAGAGGTGGGTGGAACTGTGAGGAAACCACAGGTAGCTATTGTATCCACCAGAAAAAGCATTACTGAAGTTAACTTGTTCTTCTGATGGATACAACTACCTGTGGATTCCTCACCTTATGAACAGAATACCACAGCAGTCCCGCACTCGGAGGTGGGTGCGTGACCAGTCAAACCAAGAAGTCCTGCAAAACAGAACGGGCAAAATGGCCACCCCTCCTATCTTCCAAGTCTAAACAATAATGCTTTGTGAAAATGTGGAGGGAAGCCCAAGTTGCTGCCTCAAAAATATCAGCAACCAGCACACCTCTAGTTAAAGTCGAAGTGGGAGACTTAGCCCTGGTTAAAAGGGCCCTAATGCCCTCAGGAGGAACCTTCTTTGCTAGTGAATAACACATTTTTATGCAAAGAATGACCCACCCTGAAAGAGTCCTCTTGTGGACAGCTTTGCCCTTCATTTTGCCCACATATCCACTGAAGAGCTGATCATCAATTCTGAAGTCTCTTGTCCTTTCTATGTAGAAGCTCAGGGCACTTCTCGGATCCAAGCGATGCAGCCTTTCCTCCTCCTTTGATGGATGGGGAGGAGGTTAAAAGGACAGGAGAGTTATAGATTGTCTTAGATGGAAGGGAGTGACTAGCTTAGGAAGGAAAGCCGCCGTGGTTCTCAGCATCACCTTGTCCGCATGATAGGTAGTGAAAGGTGGTTTCACACTAAGAGCCTGAAGCTCACGCCCACGTCTAGCCGACGTGATGGCTGTTAGAAAAACTGTCTTAAAAACTAAAAGCCTCAACGGGCAAGTATGCATAGGCTCAAACAGTGAACCCATCAAAAAGTCAAAACTAAATTCAAATCCCACTGACACATTACAAATGGAGTGGGAGGTAACTTGATCGCTAACCCTTTAAGGAACCTAAGAGGTATAGGGGACTAAATAAGGAAGGCTGATCAGGTAGGCAAAGAATAGTCAACAGTGCCGATAAATAGCTTTTCACTGTTGCCACTGCACAACCTTTCTGTGCTAAGGAAAGTGCAAACTGCAAAATATTAGATAAATGGGCCTTTAAGGGATCAATTTGTCTCTCCACCCCAAGTAACAAATTTCACCCATCTACCGGCATAGACAGTCTTGGTGGAGTGTTGCCTGGCTGATAAGATAACGTTCACCACTTCTGGAGGGAGAGGAAAAGAACTCTGATTGCTCGGTTTAATCTCCAGGCATGTAGGTGCAGGCCCAGGAGGCAGGGGTACAGAACCTGCCCCTGCGACAGGAGGTCTACCCTGTGATGGAGATGGAGCAGCAAGGCAGTGAGAGTTGAAGGAGGTCTGTGCACCGCACCCTTCTTGGCCAATCCGGGGCTATTAATATGACCTGGGCACGATCTTGTCGAATCTTCCTCAGAACTCGAGGAATCAAGGGTATGGGAGGAAATGCGTAAAGCAGTCGGTCACTCCAGGTCAGCTGAAACCTGTCACCCAATGCTCCCCTGCATTGTATACTGGAGGTTGCAAAACAACGGGCAGTGTGCCTTCTCATGAGTGGCAAACGGTTTTATCTGAGGTGCTACCAACATCTGGAAGACGTGAAGAACCATGTCCGGATGGAGATGCCACTCGTGATCGGTGGAAAAGTGCGGACTGAGACCGTCCGCACTTACGCTGAGAACTCCAGCCAGATGGTTTGCTACTATGCAAATCCGATGGTCCTGCGCCCAGGACTAGAGCCGCAGAGCCTCTCTGCAAAGAGGGTACGACCCTACTCCTCCCAGCTTGTTGATGTACCACATCGCGGTACTGTTGTCTAAGACTTGTACCAACTGACTGCGAATGGACAGAAGGAAGGCCTGGAGAGCCAGACGTATCTCCCGCAGTTCCTACAGATTGATGTGAAACATCTGTTCTACTGGAGACCAAAGGCCTTTGATCTCCAGGTCCCCCTAGATGAGCTCCCCACCCTAGAGTGGAAGCATCCATTATGACTGTTGTCACCCGAGGTGGAAAACAAAACGGTCTTCCTTGAGAGAAGTTGCCATCCACAGTCCACCATTGCAGATCCACCGCAGCATCGCTGGAGATCATTATCGACTCCTCGAGATCCCCTTTGTGTTGAAACCAATGATTGCGGAGGCACCACTGGAGAGCCCTCATGTGCCAACGTGCACGAGTAACCAACAGAATGCAGGAAGTGAACAGACCGAGCAGACATAGGGCCTTGAGGACTGGAACAGCCGCTCCCTTTTGAAACATTGGAATCATCACCTGAATGTCCTGAATCCTCTGTGGTAGAGGGTAGGCCCAACTCAATGTTGTGTCCTGTACTGCCCCCTATGAACAGGTGGCGCTGAGCGGTCTCCAGGTGAGACTTGGGCATGTTTACCATAAAGCCCATGTTGAACAACAACTGGGTTGTCACCTGCAAATGATACAGCACGAGCTCTGGGGACCCGGCTTTGATCAGCCAATCGTCCAGGTAAGGGAGTGCAGATATTCCCTTCCTTCTGAGGTCCGCTGCAACCACTGCCATCACCTTTGTGAAGACTTAAGGTGCTAAAGTTAGACCAAAAGGAAGGACCACAAACTGGTAGTGTTGCAAACCTGCCATGAACTGGAGATACTTCTTGTGCAACTATAGAATGGGGATATGAAAATAAGCATCCTGCAAGTCGATAGACACCATCCAGTCTTCTTTGTTCAACACAAGAAGCACCTGCGCTAGGGACAGCATTTTGAACTTTCCCTGCTTGAGGGACCAATTCAAAATCCTCAGATCCAGGATAGGCCTCAACCATCCTTCTTAGGAATCAGGAAATACCTTGAATAACATCCCTGACCCCCTTCCTGCTCCTAGACCAATTGCACTGCACTTTGTAAGAAAATGGTATGCACCTCCTGCTGAAGCAACAGGAGATGCTCTTCTGTGAAAAATGGATGATGCAGAGGGATGGGCAGAATCCTGAAACTGAAGGGCATAACCGTTTTCCCACTACGCTCAACACCCAAGAGTCCGATGTTATTAACTCCCACTTGTGGAGAAAATGTAACAGCCTTCCACCTAAGGGTAGGATATGCTGGTGAAAGGTGAGAGCAATAGGGCTGCTTCCCTGGCTGATTTCCCCTGGAGGATGAAGAGGAGGAGGTAGGCTGCTGGATGGCTCCCTGCACTTCTAACTCTCCCACGACTCCTGTATGACATGTAGAGAGGGTTGGCAGGCTGTTGGACATAGGACTGCTGCCTCCCACGAAAGGACGATCCACGGTCAAACCCTCTGAATCTGCAGAAAGGTCTGAAGGGCACAGAAGAAGTTTGAAGGCCCAAAGATTTTGCAGTGGCTCTGCTATCTTTGAACCTTTCCAAGGCTGAGTCCGCCTTTGCTCCAAACAGCCATGCACCGTCAAATGGGAGGTCCACCAATGTGGCCTGCCCATCAGAGGAAAACCCTGTACCTCTCAGCCAAGCATGCCTCCTAGTAGCAATGGAAGTCCCCATGACTCGAGCAACTAAGTCCTCTGTGTCCAGACGTGATTGAATAACCTGCTTAGCTGTCCTGCAACAGTTCACTAAAATGCTCCTAAACTTCCTGTGGCAACTTAGGGACTACCTCCTTCGCCATATCCATAAGGGCATACATGTATCTCCCCAGTACACCGGTTGCATTTAGCGATTTTAAGGCCATGCTTCCTGAGGAGAAGCATTTCTTTGTTGACTGCTCCATGCGCTTTGAATCCCAATCGGATAGTGTTGTAGGGAATGAACACGAGCTGATCTAGATGAACAAGAAGCTTGTACCACTAAGCTTTTCGGAGTTGGGTGTTCGGGCAGAAACTGTGGATCACCATGAGCCACTTTGTACCTTCTGGCTACAGCCTTAGAAACAGCAGGTGTAGTAACTGGTTTCTTCCATATCTCTAATATGGGTTTTGTTAAGGCATCATTAAATGGGAGGAGGGGCTTGGAAGAGGAAGCCGATGGATGTAAAACCTCAGTCAGAATATTGTTTAACTCCGATGCAGGCAGTGGCAAGTACAAAAATTCTGCTGCCTTCCTTATCACTCCATGGTAGGTAGTCGCTTATGCCGTGAGTTCACCTCTGGGAGATAGAAGCTCCCACTCAGGGGACGTATCCAACCCACCAGCAGAGTCTAATCCCTGGAAATCCTCTGAAGGCCCAGGGATTTCTCCTTTCTGCAACTGTAGATGTTGCTGTTTTTGTTCCTCTGGATACAGCTGCTCCACTAGAAGTATCAAGGCTTCTTTCTAGACCTCAGCCTTAACTCCAAAAGCGGCGTTGATGGAGAATTGATCGACATCGAGGATGCAGGCTTTGAAGCAGATGGCCACAATGGGGTTAGGCCGACAACGTGGATCCAAACCCCATATAATGTGTGGCGTCACACCACGCTCTCACCACTGTTGCAGTGTGCGTCAGCAAGAGTTGCAAGCTTGCACGATCATACAGAGCAGATTCATATCCCTTCCTACCCATCGTCTCTTTGTCCACTCGAAATGCCGGGTCTCCCTGGTCAGCAAAGGCCCAGTCATTGACGGTGATCAATTGTGTCGCCCAGTAGTAATACTAGGGGTCCGGGACGGCCAGCCCACCCTCATATACCCACAGTTTCAACTTCTGCAAAGTTACGCAGGAGCAGCCATCTTCCCATAGCAGCAGTCTAATCTCCCGGTCCAGTTGTTGAAACACCTCTGCCGGTGTTCTATAGGGTGTATTCTGGAAGACATATATAAGTCGTGGCAATGCCATCATTTTGTATATTTTGTATATGGGGGCTCTGCCCATCAGGGAGAGTGGTAGAATCATCCAATGACATGGCCCAAGCCAAGAATAAGAGAATTTCAAAGAACCCTCAAAATGTGTTCTATTAGGATCATCAGCTGCTGCAGTATTAGTCTTTTATTTTGAAATCTCAGCAGTATGATGCCATACAGAATCAGATCATTTTACGAATGACTAGAGTATTATTGATCATTCAAATCATACAGCAATTTTTACAATGGGTAACAACGTATGGCAATTCATCAAGTGCCAACATCACATACAATTTTCACCAATTAGCCTCATGTGGCTACTTCCTCAGCTAATGACGTCATGAGGCAACACTTCAAACCACTAAGCAGCGACAACCGTGACAGTCTTACCTGAGTTTCCTAGCTGTTTGTAAAACCGGTATTCGAGGTGTAGCTGAGGGGCTCTCGATTTTATAGGTTCCTTTGAAAAAAAGAAAAAAAGAATTATGGACTGAGAGCAAGATACGGCTCATTACACCACTGCGTTACTATTGTGGCAGCCTAAACTTTAATACCTGCCGTCCCACTTACAAATGAATGCCATTCCGTACCACGTATGTTCATTTCCCAATCTACCTCCGTACTAACAAATCTTTCCACTTTTGCCCATAAGCCATCTTATGTCCGACAGAGCAAAACTGACCATAATAATGGCGACTGCTGGACTAGAACCAAACCAGCCAAGCACAAATATTACTTGGGGGTAAAGTAAAGAAAAGAAAAACAAACGCACAAACTCACCAACTTTATGGCCACGTATTCATTGGTGTACAAATTCTTGCCTATATAAAAGAAAACAAAGAAATGGAACATTAACAAAAATAATAGAACATTGGTGCTCCGAAGCCACCACAAAAAGGTACCAGGTAAACAAGGCTAATGTGTATACAATCATATATTAATTGCAACAGTTTACTACCCCATTTTTGGCCAAACTTTTAGAAGTGGAATACATTTTGCCTTGCCCACATATCTCGAAAACCATGACCTTAGAAAAAAATACGGGTGTAGGTCACAGCACGATGGCTCTCAAAACACTAGTGTATATGTTAGATTTGTTCATCTGTCCTTGTTCCTTCCATCTGAGCTTCTTGAACTCTAATAAGTTCAAACATACCTACATTTGACTGTTGGTGATGTCGTGGCATGGCTACACACAATATGCCAGGATTTCCAAACATTACATCAAGGCCAGTGTTAAGCTAGGGTGGGGAAGCCATGCCTGCCCAAAGTATTTCATAAATGGTCACTGTAATACAGGCGCTTGCATTATAGCAGGTGCAAAATGCATCAAGAGTGACAGCTGTTTGGTTTGGGCCAGGAGGAAGCCAGCACACGAGCACACTAGGGCACAACAGGGCATACACCTTTTATTTCCTCGGGCTTCAAGCTGCATGCACTGACACTTGGCTAGTACGGAGGATAGGAGACAAAAGCAAATGGAAACGGAGGGGGAACATGAGGCTTTCCTGGTCACTGTGGGTTGGGATGAGAGGTGTGTGAAGGCAGAGGGTGCTCAAATGGGAATACCAACCTCCTAAATTATCTAAATATTCTGGCCACATTCCTGATATATTGTCTACATAATTACCCAACCACACACCTTGGCTTTATTTTCATCACTGTAGCACTATTGTGACAAATTCTGTGCATTGTCCATAAATAAGGCATAATGTGTCCTGGTAATCGAGAAATAAAAAAAAACAAGGGGACATATCTAAATAACCAACCACTATTATTTGTGATGCTTTTTGCTTTATTAAAAAAAAGTTCAACATACGTGTTCGAACTGTCTAAAGGAATATCCTTCCTATGGTTTACCTTGGTAACCATCACAGGAGGTCACCCAGTTATATACTAACCTCATAAAGAATATGCCTTCACACATTAATCCAAACGAATCCATATTTACAAATGGCCATTATGCAGCCAGACTGCACAAGGTGAGAGGTCAGCCGAAATATTTAAGCTCCAACTATTCTGAAGATAGGAAGGCTTTAAACCCACTAGATCTTGACACTTATACCAATTACAAGCAACTTCACAGAAGCATTAAAACAGAATGTATATGCTGGCAGGGCTCCCTTGGAGGCTAAAGTGAAAGTACGATGTTTTATGTTTATCTGAGTAGTACTCTTTTCTAAGGTACAGTAAGTAGCTGGCGCACAGTAAATAGTCTGAAAAAAATAAATGTTGCAAATGTCCGGTGAGTTTTTTTTTTGTCTTTGTTTTTTAAACAAATGTTTTAGTCGCCATCAGGGGAGAAAGCCAACAAAGAAAAGGCTGTTGCCCGTAGGGTCCTAGGGCAGATAGTGATGGAGGGGGTTAAAGGGGCGGCGGTCGTGAGCCGATTAGACATGAACCATAAACTCTTTAATGCAATACCCCAAAATTAGCTTAGAGTGGGGGGCAAGGGGTCGTTTAACTCTGCCCCCCTCCCCACGCAGAGGAAGCCGTGTGCAAGAATCTAGCAAGGGGGATGGACACGGGCCGGGTCAGGATAATATACACATCATGCCAAACAGAGCCCAAGAAGTGACAACCATTTAAAATTCAACGGGTCTCACGTTTGCTCGAGTTAGGACTATTAGCCTTGTAAATTCTTAACTGGACTTTTTTGCCACACAAATAAAAATAAAAAGTAAAATAGTTGCTGTAAGCGAGCCGATTTAAACTGCCACCGTCGCCATGAGCACCAAGGAGAGAGACAAAAGGAAAAATAAGTTTGCTCTCAGTCAAAGTTATCGGCAAAAGGCCAATTATCCATGTAGCAAGGTCGATGGCCAAGGCAGTAACCAAATCGCCCCAAGGAGGGACAAACGTAAAGCATTTTCTAACGAAAACAAAGGATGTTTGAAAGGCAAGCCCATGAACGAGTGATAATGCTGGGCGTGCAGTGGGTGTGATCAAAAGCCCAGATACACACCAACACGTCAGAAAAGCAGCGCTTGCGCACTGCTCTGCTCAACTTAACAACCAATATCAAGGGTGTGGAATTCCTACAGCCCCAATGCCCATAACATTGTTTGGGGTCAAGCAAGATTTATTGTTTATTTTGTCCATGGGACAAGTAGGTCCACCCCCCTGCAGCACAAACACTTTGGCTGCCAGTTTACTGTACCACATTATGGAGCAGGGAAGGGCACTGTCTGCAGTTAAGGTAATGCATGTTAAGGCTGTTCCAACTTGTATTCCTAGTTCATTAATGCAAAGCCTTTATTATTAGGGTGAGCGCTCCAATGATATGTTATAAACTCGGATTGCATTACTGACAGGGGTTCCAGTATAAAGACATGTACACGTTTCCAGAGTTAAAAAAAATATAAGGCTACATATGCTTACAGAATGCACTCCGATTACACACACATATTTGTAGATGCCGAAAGCAAGATTAATGTTTATTTCTTTCAAAATAAAATGTTCCCAAAATATATGCAACTAGGAAAATAAATTTGCTAAACTACTGTGAAATATTAGGCACCATTACTTTGAAACCTCATTTAGTAAAATCTGTTTATCCATGCTAGCATTTCAAAAAAATTATCAGAACGGAAAAATCAGTGTGACCAGTTTCAACAAGACTATGGGAAACATTAAAATAAACAAGTATTGGCAAAGCCAATAGGTCTAACATTGGTAGCCAGCCTTTTGGTTTTGTCACTGCGTGTAATGTTTAGACATTATTTTTGTAAAACTTTATTATTGTGCGAGCTGCCGGGCACTACTCATTATAACAAACACTGACACAAAGCAAAAATATTTTCTGGTCTCAAGAAGCACAAATTGCCACAGTAGTTCCTGGCACTGAACAAAACTTTGTGTGCTGATATGCTTCTATGAAAGAGAAGTATGCTGTCAAGTGAAGCCAGCCAATAGAGAGATAACATTTTAATAATTATGGAACATCTTGGTTAATGCCAGACCAAATTAGATGCCCAATTCTTAATATCAAACGTGCACCCGTAATATATGTCCTTGTGTTAGATTAGATTTATGGCTTTCAAGAATTCACAAGAATTTACGTTAGTAGGCAAGGAAATCATACTCCTAGAAAATAAATGTGTACTCCATTTTATCATGAGCAAATATGCATGTGTAGATTTTCTCACGTGAAAATCTATTGATCGTTTACAAGTTCAATTTCCCTCCAACCACTTTTTTTCCAACCCTGGAAGATGTTTTACTTCTGCCCTTGTCAAGGAGTACATTTTCAACCTTTTTCAGTATGGGAAAAGATGAGAGAAGAGCTGGTGAAAACCCCTAAAACATACAAGTTATTAGGTTTGTAATATACTCAAAAGGACACTCCAACCCTGGAACTATTGCTTACTGCTACCTCCATACCCAGTATGTAGATCTGCAGAAAAGTGGCAAAATAAGAGAACTGCTAGTATTCAGCCCTACTATAGTATGGGCCTTGGCATAATCAGACAGGTTATTAGCAGAGCTCTTAGAGAATGAGATTGGTGCCATGTAGTGCGGCTACAAATTATGGCAGCAAAGGGACAAGTACATTTTGTTACAGGACATGTAGATTTATAAGGCAACCTGTCCCATGGACAAGTAGATATTTTATGAAATTCCACCCCCCCGAAATATTCATCAGTAATGCTACAAATATCTACGATGGCAATTCACCACTTTATACAAGCCTTATGCAGTAGTCCTGTTACACATGTCAATATCATTTTCCCTTCAGGGGCTAGTATTCAACTAATGGGGAACATATGGCATTAAAATTTGAGTGCAAAAAGTACAGGTATTTTGCATGAGTTTCAAACTTAGTTCCTTCATAAATTGAATGCAGGTGGGTTCTTCGTGAAGGAGAAAGTGCTATTACAATGTGGGCTATAGATGTTCGAATATTGTGTATGTATACACATTGTTCAGTATAGAAATGAGTGCCATTTGGAACAGGTATCCATTTAATCAAAAGTATTATCAATTTCATAAAATGTGAGTTCTTTGGTACATCTATCAAATATGACAGTAAAAATTAGAATCCACTATTCCTTCAAAATGGAGGGAATATTCCAAGAAAATAATATGTGCCAACGATTCGGGTGACTTATCAGGAGACTAAGCTTCTAGTGCTGCCAAATAAACTTCAAAAAATTATTTTGTACATTCTGGTTTCCATTCAGAGGTACTGAAATCAGACTGTGAAACACAAATCAACCTCAAGTTGAAGTTTATCATTACACTGGTAAACAAACCAAACCAAGATATTTCCTATTTCTTCAACCTTTTAAATTCAGAGGAGACAGTATATACAAATTATACAGCAATCGAAAATGGGGGGGGGGTGCATTTAAAATGTAAAAGAAAGTTTAATAAAATAGAAGGTGTACATCGGAACCTTTTACTAGTAAAGCTAAGAGTATTATGTCTTTTCTTTCCGGGGTATTCCACTGCTTGACCTACATGTGCTAGTCAATTAAGCAAACACTTTATGTAATTAGTAAAATGTTGAATAGGTGTGAATAAATATGACACATTTAGTTTATACCATTATTAGGCATAGGCAAAGTAATTTTAACCAGTTATTTTACCACTGTGATGCCAAATTCTCGAACATTAAGCAATTAGATTATGTCACCTTGTGTAATTTGGGGCAAAACTACCTTCTCCAGAGAGGCTGGGCTGCTGCTGTTCCCCCTATGATCCACTTTACACCATTTGTGTAGTGCAAAATACATCATCAGGTACATTTTGGACTCGGGGGTAAAAAAAATGATATGACTGATATGAAAATAGCAATAAATGCACGATGACGCTCCGCTTGGAATCTCACATAATTCTGCTGTAATTTCACCTAATCATGCTACAGAATCCCGTAACCCTCGCCTAAGTTACACCCAAATTAATTATCTTCACCAATCATATCTATCACCAGCTCGCATCCAAAAAATCTACCCCAATACAACACCAACGTGTCCCAGATGCGCTACACCAGCAGCTGACTTCTATCATATGGTTTGGAGTTGCCATCCCATAAACTTGGCCTGGCAACGAGTGACGGAGATCACAGCAGAGATCTCATCTCACACCCTGGTACCCACACCTGACTCCTGTTTACTCGGCATACGTCATCGTGTCAAAAAAGATAAACATACGCACAGGTTTATAGACCTGGCATTTGTGGTGTATAAACGTTTGATAGCAACACATTGGAAAGCCCCACATACCCCCTCCCACGCGACATGGCTACGGGAGTTACATAGCCGATCTCAAGCTGAAGCACAGACGCTGCACTTGCTACAGCACAGAGGTCTCATTCTTTCGGGCCCGGAGATTTGGGACACGTTTGTGGTGGCAATAGAGGCCAGAAAAGACATGTACCCCCCGTGAACAGGATACAACATACAAACAACACAGCTTGAGCTGACGCCGTTAATACTTTAGCTACACGGTACCAGTTCTGATTGTCCTTAACTGAACTCATTGCTAATATTCTCCTTCTCTCTCAAATGACACTTCCCAGCTGCACCCATTCACACCCCACGCGCTAACATAGGCATGTAACATACATTTACAACATGTAAAATATTCTTGCCCTTGTATCTGTCAATACCACAGACACTTTTTACACCCTTGAGATGTAATTCACCTCAATTACGGATGCCGTCAGAGTTTGGCCAGACCCCCTTAAGCCGCAATCATTCCCCATAATAGCTCTCACGCTAAATGCCACTGTACCCTCCTTTCACTCTGCCCTTAATTTTCTCGCACTCTTAGGATTGGTTATAAATGTTCTCCCTTTCAGTTATTCTCGTTCCCCTCTTTCTATCCCCCCTTCCCCTCTTCTCTCTTTGACATCTTACGGTGTAGCAATGCTGTGTAAAATTATACAATTGTACAAACGTATTGCAAAATGGCGAACCGCTATTGTATTGTTGTGTGAAGATTGTGTTTAATAAACAGATTTAAAAAAAAAAAAAATCATGCTACAGAAAACTGCATGAGGTACACCAAGTCCTAGTTATTACATTCTTCAATTTGGCAACTAAGCTTATGTGAATATATTATTTACAGTACGTAATTTAAACGTCGACTGCTTTTTAACATTCGCTTCCTATTCATTTCTGAGTTTCTAGAAGGATGACAACTATGTCTCTCGTTTAGTGTTACTTCTAAGTGTGCATGTTAGCTTGGCCGGCTGGCCAAGTCCAGCCAAACAGACATGCGCAATTAGAACTCTCCACCTGTGTATCACAGCCCAGGTGAAGAACCAGTACGGTCTCCAAGTCCCGATCGAAGCACCAAGGCAGCCTTCTTCAGGTAAGTGTTTTTTTTTTTTTTTTTTAATTATTCCCACTCCCCCCTCCCCGCTGTTGCACGCTCCCTTCTCCCGCACCACAGAGCCGCTGCTGCTGTAATGTCTTATGAGACGGATTGTTAGCTCAAACTCATCTAGCTCAAACAGGGCTCACTGAGTTGTGGAATGGCTGCAGTACAATTGGTTTTCCCATTCAAGTTGGCATACTGAGTCTTTAGTGCCATGGTGTCTAGAAAACTGGTCTTTGCGTCTCTGAAAAATCTAGAGAATGTGTTATATATCGTGTGTACTGCAGGGCAATAACCTTCTAGATCTTTGAGTAGTTTTATATGACAAGAGACCACTTACTACAGATAGCGAGTAGGTCTATTATAATATTGGGGGTACCTCCTTCAACTCAGTAACGTACTTCCTATTATGCTGTGGGTTTGTCAGGCACTTGACTTATAGAAGTGATTCCCCATTTTGATTTCTGCAATTTGCATCTGTGTTTGAATCAGTTTTGTGGAAATAGCGGAAGCTCCTCCTATCTCTATAGGTCAATGCTACAGGGCACCGGTCACACAACATCATCTTGTTGGTGGTGTCCCTAACATGGGGCTGAAGTACCATTTGTTGTTAATGCACACGGGCTCCCTAGCCTTTTAAAATACTTTATTCATGGGTGGAATTTGATGCTGTAGATCCCAATACTGGCATTTCCATGAGTACAGACATGCAGCAAAAACAGGTAATTTTGTCCCATATCATGGCTTGGGGGACCCCTTAGGATATGAGGAGCACCAGTCATGGTTTCATGGTCAACTATCATATGTAATGTAGAATACTAGAATGGGTCTCATAAGTAATGATATGGCCTCCTGGCTTGAAATGGTTGAGTACACACCTTTACCTCATGTAGCAAATCGGGCACTTCCAGAGGCAAGACAGTTACTGACTCAGGTAGTGTGTTTATAGGCAACTACAACAGCATGCCCTACAAACTACTGTTACAGGAATAGTTGGCCTTGGACCAGCACTCATGACATGCTGCAATACAGGCAATCAGTGCACAGACAACTAACTAATGCTATCATGGGCTAAGCCACAACCCCTCAACAGTATTTGTCATTACTTACACAAACACCCATGGGGCACCCTGCTTGACCATGTTATAAGAGGTGTAAAACAAGAACAGAATAGGCATGCAGTTGCACCTCCTCTGGTTTTAGGGATGAAGGTGAAAGTCATTTTGAGGGAGTCTTCTATTTGTCCTGGTTAATGTTTGCGGAGAAATCACAGTTCTGGCAATAGGCCAGCGGCTGACAACTGTTTCCTTCGATTGAGGAAGGGAACTTCCCAAAAAATAATTTCATAAGCTTACACCTCTGAGGGCTGCACCCAAGCTTCAATGCGGACTATGCTGACAATTCGACCAATGATGCTGAGGTCAGCCAGTGCTGTTCTACAAGCTATTACAGCCCTGTTATTTCCCCAAACGGCTCCCCTGCCATCCACAAGTTCAGCATCCATGGTAGCCCCTGCATCGCGCGGAGAAAATGACATGTGACAGAACTGGAATGTGAAAATGAAACCTACTCTTTCTTGTCCGGAAATTACATGGAGAGAGTGTGCATCTGTTTATCTCACCCCCTGCCGCCCACCTGCATGAAAGTTTGCACCCGACTGCAATTACAAAATGAATAGAAATGCCTAGCTTCATTAATTTAAAATTTCGCATACAGCTTTATATTAATTTACAAATATATTCATTGTAAGTATCTTTCGCAATATTTGGGGGATGTTATAAATATTATGCCTTTTCCATTTGGGGTATTCTCCTGCTTCAGATACATGTGCATGTCAATCAATCATAAATGAAATATAATATATACAATGGTGGAATGGTGTCATTAAAAGACACATTTAGTTTATTTTGTTATGTTCTACAATGTGATAATAAAGCTCTTATGAATATATTGGAAGCATTTAGCCTAAACATTGACTGCTTCATTTTACATTAGCTTACTGATTTCTGAGAGTCTGAGAGTTCTAAGGTTAACAAGTATGTGTATCGATTATTGTTATTCAAAAGAACAACAGTCTTTTTGCTTAAAAATGATTAAAAGGGCGTAAGGCATATTCTGTTAATTGTTTTGCTAAGAGTTCCTAAAAACATTGAGATTAGGTTATGACAGTCAGAAAGAGTGAAGGGTAGAGAGGAATCTTCACGCCCTGCGACCTAAACCTCTGATTTTGATTGAAGGCTACAGCGATGGGAGGCATTTAACCTTTGCTCGCTGAATTATCAGGGCAGATGGCTTAACAGACCAGAATAGCAGTACTTTCTATTTCACTGACCATAGAACTCTATTGTTCAAATGTATAGGTGGGTGTGTACTATCTCTGAAATTCAAAATAGATTTTGTTTTTGGCTGTGCAAGAATTTGATTAACACTTAGGAATAGCAGAATGAAGGTAGGGTTGCTGCTGCTATAAAACATCAATCATGTTATAGTGGTGCCTCTTCTTTATGCTTTCGGTGAACGTTGCTGCTGCCATTTTATTTGTCTCATTGTGCTTAGTATTCATATGGTATGCACTAGGCTAAGATTCAATCAAAATAAATCCTTAAATGTGTCCTTTGTGCTCCAGTGTACGTAAGGGCATTATTCCTGAATAATTAAAAAAAAAAAAAAGGGTTCGGGAATGCAGATAATTATTCTTGCCACGTCTCATGGGACTGATCATTATCTAAAACACTGCTAGTTCAACTAGGGCTCAATGGGTAGTGAAACTGCTGCAGCACAACTGTTTGCCTGATCTGAGTCGGCACATTGACCAAGTCCTTAATGTCAAGGAGTCCAGAAAACCCAACTGTGCCACCTGAAAATCTAGGGAACGCATCAGTGATATTAGCATCTAAAAATCAATGACCACTAAAGTAGATGTCTGTAAATTATACAAAGCCAAAAAAGGTTATAGCTCATGGTCACCGACAGTATGGGCTGAGTAACCGAGTTACTGTTGAATTTTACTATGTTCATCGGTTTTAGGTTTTGTAATTGGATTCCTCTTCTATTTGATTTTCAGTTGGGACGCAAGAAGACTATTTGCTTGATCACACAGGCAGTAATAAATCTGCTCCATGAATTAAAGTGATCTGTGTTTAAAGGGGTTTTAAATTCACTTTTAACAGTTTTCAATTGAGGATACATGGTTCGGTACATGTCTTTTGTGATACAGCTCTAAGGAGCAATTCTTGGTTTCCAGTTTCAATGTTAAGACTACCTGTTTTTCTCAGCAGCACTTAAATTAAAAAATGCCCCTGACCACCGCTTTAGATGCTTCCGTCCCCAATGTAACGTTTGACATCACAGATCCAGAAAGAATTCCTTAATTTCTATACAAGTGTATCCTCATCTATGTTCACAACTGACCTGGCACAAAATAGAGAAGAAATCTTGCTGGGGTAGCCCGACTTGTTATCCATAAACTTGAACGCTCATTGTCTGGAATTTTCTGCATTGGGTGGCTTGTATTGCAGATATTTATTTGAAAAACTGATGTGCCCATGTGTTTATGAAATCCACAGTCAATGTATAGTGGTAAGTATTCTCCACATTAGAAACGGAGACTCCAATGGAAGGATATAAAGATAAATGAAATTCAATACTCTTTACCTTCTGTAGATGACATCTGACAAAAGAACCCTCTTCATCACTTCAAGGTTAAAAAGAAAAAACACTGCAAGCTACTTCTTCAAATTGATGTTTGGTGGAAAAGGTACTCTGCTTTAATCAAGACGCCTAGTTATCGGATGATTTGAAATGCAGATGGCACCCTCCTTCACCACCGCCACGCTAAGAAGATGAACCATTAAGAACATACGGTGTGCAGACAACGGGCTTCACCTTGATACAGAATATCCTAGACCTGGGACCACCTAAAACAAGGGCGAGCAAGTATGTTACCACACCCAGGTGCATGGGCAAGCTGAGAAAGATATGGGGGGCTCTTGTAAACACGAAGGAGAAGAATGCCTGCCTGACTTAAGTCGACATTTGGTTTACATAAAAATGTGTTAAAAAATCATCTCTGGGGATCCTGCAAGGTATCGGACTCGAGTGGTATTTGAAGGAGTGCAAAGCAACCATAGAGGCTCTGTGGGCAGAAGGGAATTCACCAGGACTAGCACAAAGTTCGTACACTGTGTAAGAGGTTGAACAGCAATAAGTTTATGGTGTTAATGCCACTGAAAGAACATCCCGTAGAACACCAGCATCAAAGGCCATTGACTAAATACAGGCAACAGCAACAATACCTTGCTCCTTCACAGGCATAAATCCAACTTGAAATGATTCACAATGGCTGAATTTGTAGGATTCGGTCACGGTTCAGAAAGTGATCGCTACATAAACCTGCACTTCGCCTACTAAATAGGCAACAGAATATTGATTTGTTGACCAGTGTTGGAAGGGGATGAGTGGTCAGAGTAATCGAGTTTAAATCTGGCTGATACAGAAGAGCATTTTCTGGAGTCTCTGAGGGCATCAAAGCCCCTCCTCTTCTGGCAGAGATGTTCTTTCTTGCTATCACCATCCGTTTGGCATACACGAGAAAACAGGAAGTGGCTAGAAGGTGACAATGATCTATAATTCTCCGAACAATCATTTACCTGCAAGTATCGTAAGATCCAACAAATTGGTACAATAAACAAACATGCAGCACATAACGTTCCGGTTTAAGAAAAGCAGCTATATTAAACCTGTAAAAATGCCGCCAGGTGTTTACCCATGTTAACACACTGCAATGCAACAAATTACATTTTTAATGAAATACAGTGTTTTAAGGATATGCCAATCTCAGCATCTGGTTTGAATTAAGGAAGCTAAAGGCTAAACGCAGGGTGCTCCCCACTTAGAACTGGGATGGAAAAAAACGATTTTGAACCTGAATTTGATGAGAAATCCCAATAAACCAAATTCAGCGAACCACACGAAATGTGTACTTTGATAATCAATACAGTAGATATCTTTGTGCACTGCAATGGCCATCTCTTTGAGATAATATATCCACCAAAATACAAGGGTCATCTTTAATTCTGGGGAAAACCTCTTGCTAAGGCACAGAAGTCTGTTTGAAGACTTCACTGCCGAAGAGAAAAATTAAATTCCGTCAAAGTTACAGTTCTTTCCTCCACCCATAATTGATCGATTTCTTAACTGAAACAGTTTACTCGTATAGATGCTGTCAAATGGTAACAGACCGTACATGTGAACAACAGAATAGCGTATGAAGAAAAATAAAATACTAAAAGCTTACTCCGATAACTTAAAAAGAGGAATAACAAAGAGATACATGCATACACCCCAGGCAGTGCACAACAGATGATAGAAAGTGAACAGGGCACACATGTCTTGTCTGATAGTCTGGGTTTGTGTCCTCACCATCCGAAATTAGAGTTAAAAGATAATCTCTGAGGGGCTGACAAATGTCCCTCGGGCAGAGGCAAATGGCTGCAGCAAGGCATACAAGTGGCTTTTAGTATCACAATAAGTCAAGTCGCAGAGCCAGGCTGAACTGGTTGGGACGTGAGGGCTGCCCAATGGTGTGCTATTTGACATTTTGCTAGCAGAAAGGCCCCGGCTTTAAAGCATTGTAGGTGTGCATCTAAATAATTTTAGAAAAAGATAATCACACGCAGCAGGGTTCAGTGAACCTGGGAGCGCAGCGGTGTCAGTCTTGTGTGGTGACCTCCTCCCTCCCAGCCTGCGCTCGGCCTCCAGTCACTCGAGGCATAGGGCTGGGAAAACACTTTTTAGCGCCATAAGGCACCACACTCCAAAAAAAACAAGGTAAAGATCCCAGGTATGCCCCGCACTGGCTGCAATAAACCAGGGACGTGCAGCGGGGCCAGACAGGCCCAGGGATATATTCCCTACCTTGGCCCCGGTGCGAACACTTGGGGGGTTGTGGTGTGTGTGTGTGTGTGTGTGTGTGTGTGTGTCTGGGGGGGCGGGGGGAGAGGAGTGCACATAGGGCCAAGAAGGACAGCACATCAGGACCAACCGTGGTAGCTCCTCCTGGCAGCCCACAGAGTCCGGTGAGCCACGGAGTCAGTGAGTACTGGCAACAAGCAGAAATGAAATTCTGATGAGTCCTTTGTGCCACCCAGGAGGCAGCAGAGCAACAAACAGAAGGGCAGTCCAGAGGAGTCCTTTGTACAGTCTAGTAGCCCCTCGGACAGAGGTCCAGTGCCAGTTCCAGAAGTGCTCTAAAAAGGAGGGGAACAGCCCCCTGCACTTATACTCATTTTGTGCAGCTTCCACAAAGGGGATAGGGGGGTTCCTACCAGCACTAAACAGTTCCAGAAATGCACCCTTTCTCTTTCAGCACTGGCTCCAAACATCAGTAGAGGGTAAACTAGCCCTTTGTGTAACCCAGGGCACAGCCTTTACAAATGCAGGTGTGCCCCACCTCTACCTCTCCCAGCCCAGGAAGACCATGCAATATGTAGATGCACTTTTGTGACACCTACACCCTCCGTGAGTACAGGCTGTCTGGAAAGTATACACAAAGCCCAGCTGCCACTCTGCCCCAGACGTGGATTGGAGTCAGGCTGCAAAACACCAGAGTCATAAGCATAGTGAAATCCTCACTTTCTAAAAGTGGCATTTCTATAAGGGTGATAAAAATCCACCTACACCAGTAAGCAGCATTTCCACTACCATTACAATCATACTAAACATGCCTACACCACCCCCTCATAGATTAGGCAATACCACTTAGACATTAGTTAGGGCATTTCCAATAATACAATCCTATGAGAGAGCCAGCACTCACAGTAGTGAGAAGCTGTTTGTCACTACCAGGACATGTAGTACATAAAGACATGTGTAATAACCTTTTACATACATAGCACCCTGCCCCTATGGATAGCTAGGGCCTACCTTAGGGGTGACATATGTAGTAAAAGGGGAGTTCTAAGCCTGGCAAGTAAATTTAGATGCCTGGTCCATGTGGCAGTTAATTGCGCACACAGGCCCCGATGTGGCAGGCCTAAGACAGGTTTGAAAGGCTACGTCTGAAGGTGGCGCAAGCTGCACTGCAGGCTCACTAGTAGCATTTCATTTACAAGCCCTGAGTATAGATACACCACAGTACAAGGGACTTCTAGGTAAACTAAATTTGCCAATCAGGTGTAAGCCAACCAAACTAAGTTTAGAAGGAAGAGCACATGCACTTTAGCACCGACAAGCAATGGTATAGTGCTCAGAGTTCTAATGTCAACAAAATGGGGTCTGAAAAAATATAGGAAGAAGGCACAATGTTTGGGAATGACCCTGTTAAAAGGGCCTGTTCCAACAGAGCTAAAAGTGGGTAGAAAGAGAGTATGGAAACTTGATTTTCTGTGAGGCCATAACCATCATGTAATATCAATACCACTCTTGGTATGTTGCTAAATTTAAATATTTAAAGTGATTTAAAGGGTTGCAAGGAAATCTGAGTAGGGACAATTTTTTCTGATGGCTTTTCAGACAAATCTGCTTTAGGAAGCCATGAAGCATAGGCTGTCTAGCTTCACAAACCTAGTGACCTACGCTAGATTGCAGCACTAACAGATGAAAAGGTGCCTTCTTGAGGATTCAGGTAAATCCACTGGACAATTCTCATACTAGGCACACCTTCATCTACCGCAAAAGATAACCACCCATGAAAGTCTGAAGGAGGCACTGCGGGTAGTACCAGTTTAGTAGAACATTTCAGGTGACATGAATAAATCAACAAGCAACACTGTTATCCAAGCGCTGTGGTAACGCCTGAAACAGCAACTGGTTCAGTTATTTTCTTGCTGGACATGAATGGTGTTCCTCCTAAACCAATGTTTGTTAAAACACAGTATCTGTGCCTGCCAAAAAAGTGACTTGTGAGCAATGAGTTTCGCTTGCTATGCTCTATAACCAGACCTATCCAGTTTTACTTTCACTCTTGCATCAGATTTCTAATGTCACAACAGTCTAGTCTTGTTTCCATATAAAAGGATAACAGAAGAGGCATCTTCACTGCAAATGAATTACAGCCATTTTGTTAAGAATGGCACCTGCTTTGCAGTGCTTTGAAATAGCAGAACCTATATTACCAAGCGCTAAAAAAAACAAAAACAGAAAGAAAAAAAAACGAGTTATTCCCAGACTGCCCCCAACAGGCACCAAACTAAGAACCCTAGGGGAGAGGATGTGGTGTAAGGGCCAGAGCTGCTCACTCTGGAGCTTGGGAACACGGTTAGAGTCTCAGCACTGGCTCAACATACTGCGATTCTGGGCAAATCACCTAATCTCCCCTTGCTACCAAATATTAATGCGTTCTTGTGTAATGTAACCGGTGCTCATGTAAAGTGCTGCAATACCTTGGTATCGAGTTTGCGCTAACTGAACTCTATTTGAAGAGGCCCAATTTACATCCAAATGGTAGATGTTTTTTGCTATCAAGCTTGAGGCCATGAAGGGCTTGGGACTGGAGTCATCACTCCTTTTCCACCATTTTGAAGACATCTTTCGCCATCTTCTTGCCTAGAAATAGCCTATGTGATTGGTTGGTGCCCCTCCAGAGGTTATCAAGAGCACGTGCAATCACCTAGTCTTAATCTCTACTGAAGTCAGTTGGTCAATGCACCCACTGCAGAGGTCTTGGCAGAACGAGAATGACACGGTTGATAATACTGACATAGCTCTTTCACCTCTTCATCTCTGCAAGGTCGATACAAATTAATTATATTCATTTTGTTGGGAAGGGCATCTGCTTTGTAGAGCTATGAAATTCAGAACCTGTATTACGAAGTGCTATATGAAAAAAACAGATTTACTCCCAGACTGCCCAAACAAAGAACCCTAGGGAAGCTGCTGAGTTTGGAGCCAAGGAACACGGAGTCTTAGCGACAGCTCAACATCCTATGTTTCTGGGGAAATCACTTAATCTCCCCTTGCTACCAAAAATGAATGTGCTCACGTACAGTGCTGTAATATCTTTGTATCAAGTTTGCGCTATATAAAACTACAAAAAAAAAATAAAATAAAATAAAGTGCTCCTATAGCTTTGTGTCAAGGTTGCGTTACATAAAACTGTTAAAAAAAAAAAAAAAAAAAAAAAAAACGGCCCCACAGACAACACAAAGAAACAGCAAGATGCACGAAACCAAGGAAGAGGAAAAAAAACATACTGCCATGAGCGTGAAGTGGCAGGGCAAAATAAGAAAAGTAGTGCGCCACACTATGGTTTCTCATCGAGCGTGCAGTTATCCATGTAACAGGGTTAGTCTCCAAGGCGGTAACAAAACTACCTCAAGGCGGGACCAGCAAAAGCATTTACCAACGATGTCAAGGGATTTTTGAAAGGCAGGCCCAGGAACGAATGAAAGTGATGGAATAGGGATGGGCGTGGTTAAAGCCCGCAGAACAGATTATAACATGCTGAGAAGAGCAGAGCTTGCCTTTGGAGGGAATTGACACTGGAGAGGATGGCGGATATATTCTCAGATGATTTTTAAAACTTTGAAGATACTTAGGGACCTCGAGTATTTTATTTGTCTGTAGGTCTGCCGCTATTCGGCTGCCCCACATGCACCAGGGCTTTATATTTGCTCCAGATTTAGGGGCTTGGGGTTCCCCCTCTTTGGGCCTTCCCTTCCTTCGTCCCCTAGGGCCTTTGGGCTCTAGCCAGGTGGATGCCAGGTGGATGCCCCGCCTCCCCCCCGACACCCACTGGGACAATGGGCTGTACCCTGTCATGCTGACTGACCCGCTCTACCAGACACAGGACCGCATCTACCTCCCTAGACCCATGGTCGGTTTGTTCAATTGGTGTCACTGTTTTATTTTATTATTACTAAAATGGTTGACGGTTACAGAAGATTTATGGTCACTGGATGCCAATATCTTTCTTGATAGAAGCTTAATGTCATGTCAATGGCCACTATGTACAGACGAGATGCTACGACATGTTATTCTCTTTGTACTGACTTTCAACTTAATAAAAACAAATTTAGCAACAAAAAAAACAAAAAACGGCCTTGCATATCACATATTTGCCGGCAAGGGATAGAGGAAATGTCTAACCAAATCACGCATACCAATAAAGTTTTTTTATGTTGTCCTTTTCGCTGGTCTTGATTCATTGTGACATAACAAAAAGGTGCTATGTGCGCTTGACTCCTTGGTTTACACACTAGTTCTCAGAGGTTAGAAAGGCTGCAGGAGCCGTGTGTGAAAAGTTCAGTTCTTGACAAGTGTGACTTAACCCTGTGGATGAAAAGTAGCACACCTTTCTGTACAGGGAAGCTAGGCCAATGTAGACATCTGGTGCGCTAGGTGTAGTCCCCAGCATTTTTTACACGGCCCTCTACTTCTTGAAAACACTTTTTTCCAAAATGCAAGGACTTCGAAACCCAAAAGTAGGTGTTTTCCCTAAAAAGGAAAAATCAAAACCTTCATACATTAGAAAATGCACCCTTCCTACCCTCAGCAGATCAAAGATGCAGGTTAGCAGAACACAACTAAACAAGAAAAAAAAAAACTTTGAAAACTGGCCAAGAGACAGAAGCGGAGTTGTAGGGTGGACATTAGTGCACATAATGTCTAGGGGTTACAACTGGTCTTACTCTTTCATGCCGCTAGAGGTTGTTATGGATATAGGTGTTCCTTGACACAACTGTCACATTGAAATAAAAAAAGATCCAGCACCCCCATTAATCACTCCCATTTTCTTTGGCTTTGGGGAGCTACGCACACATTTCTAAACTCAAAAGCTTCTGAGCCAGATCAGATCCTTTATAATGCGATGAAGAAGTTGCACAGACAAATGCCTGCCCACAAAGTGTTCTCAGTATATATCAGGGGAGATCTACGAACACTCAGAGCAAAATTAAAAGAAGTGAAGTACAGCGCCATAGGCGGCTTTAATTTCATGCAACTTTTTTTTTAGATTTTTTTTAATTTTTTTAAAGACTGCAACATGGCTGGTGAACAACGAAAATCTCTTAAGCACTCTTATAATTCAGAGAAATATACAAAAACTGGGGAAAAAAGTGAAAAGAGGGGACTAAGTGAAATGTCAAGCAAAGAAAGAAAGATTACCGTGACAACAAAACCAATTAAAGCAAAAATAAATATATGCACACACACACGCACCCCTCCCCCGAATAAGGCAATCAGATCCTTGTACCCACCCAACAGTGAGAAAGCGGAAAACAATCTGGAAGCGGGGGCGTGGCGAGGTATGGAGATGTGATTCTGATACCTGTTGCGTGTATTTATATTTTAATGGAGAATCTCAAGTTAGTTTTATTGCTTTTTGATGGTTATAATGAGTATGCAATGAGGGGTACTCATGAAGAGCAGGTCGGAGTGTTATTTCTCTAGGAGGCCAGTTAGTGAACGATTACGAAACCAACATTTTATTTTGGATACTCTCGACCATATGGTATAAAGAGATAGATCCTGAGAGTGGAGGCACAAATGATAAGCATTAAATTAAGGATGGCACGTCAGGGTGCCACATCCAGTGGACTCCCGATCGTCAGAAAACCATCTTTGTAATAAGCAACGTCATAAGGTTAGGAAGAGAGTAAGCGAGCAAGGAACATTGCGAGCCCGTGTTAGATGAAAACTGCCTTCAAGAGCATTGTTTGCACTCTTACAGAACTTGAACTACATAATCATACAGAAATTCAATTTCCTAAGAGCGGTCAGCACTTTAGCCTCTGCAACCAACATCCAGCAAGCACTGGCAAAGCCAATAGCTCTCACTATGCGAGAGCATATGGCCATATCTGCCCGACTCCAATCCAAAACAATCTTCCCCATTCCAATCCACCCTAATTCAATCCAAAGCAATATGCCCCACTCCAATCCAAAACAATCAGCCCCACTGCAATCTGCTGCACTCTAAATCAACAATCTGCCCCACTCCAGTCCAAAACAATATGTCCCACTCCAATCCAGACACAATATCCCCACTCCCATCTACTCCAAAACAATCTGCCCCACTCCAGTCCAAAACAATATGTCCCACTCCAATCCAGACACAATATCCCCACTCCCATCTACTCCAAAACAATCTGCCCCACTCCAGTCCAAAACAATATGTCCCACTCCAGTCCAGACACAATATCCCCACTCCCATCTACTCCAAAACAATCTGCCCCACTCCAACCCAAAACCACCCGCCCCCACTCCAACCCAAAACCACCCGCCCCCACTCCAACCCAAAACAATCTGCCTGCTGCAGTGTGCTGCACTCCAATCCAAAACAATCTGCATCTCTCCAATCTGCCCAAATCCTAAACAATCTACCCCACTTAAATACGCCCCACTCCAATCCAAAACAATATGCCATATTCCATCCAAAACAATCTGCCCCACTCCGCCTAACTTTAATCCAAAAACAATCTGCCCCACTTCAATCCACTCCACTCCAATCCAAAACAATCTGCCATATTCCATCCAAAATAATCTGCCCCACTCCAATCTGCCCCAATCCAAAACAATCTGCCCCAACCCAAAACAATATGCCTCACTGCACTCCAATTCAAAACAATCTACCCCACTCTAATCCGCTCCACTAGTCTACCCCACTCTGATCTAAAACAATATGATCCACTCCAATCCAATTAACCTCACCCCAAACCAATCCACACCAATCCAATCCAATCCACCCCATCCCCACACCAATCCACCACACTCCAATCCAAAACAATGTGCCCCCCGTTAACCCATTTCAGTCTGCCCCACTCCACTATGCCCCAAACCACCAACTCCATGCCAAAACAATCTGCCCCACTCAAATCAAGCCCTCTCCATCCCAACTCACCCCACTCCAATCCACCACAATACACCCCACTACAATCGAGTCAACCCCACACAAATCCAATTTACTCTACTCCCATCCACCTCATCCAAGCCACCCCAATCGAGTCCAATCCAATCCACCTCACTCCAGTCTCACCCACCCCCCACTCCAGTCCGACCCACCCCCCCCCACTCCAGCCCGGACCCCCCCCCCACTCCAGTCAGCCCCGACCGACCCCAATCTAATTCAACCCGCCCACTCCAATCAAGCCCACTGCTACCCAACCCACTGCACCCCAATCCACCCATACCACCCCAGACCACCCCACTTCAACACAATTAATCACAATCCAGTCTAATTCAGTCCACATTAATCCATCCTACTCCAGTCCAATCCATCCCACCTTAATCTACCCCACTTCAATACACCCCTCTCCAATTAATCCACCCCAACCCAACCCAATCTAGCCACTCTAATCCAATCCACCCCATTTCAATCTCATCTAATGCAATCCAAACCATTCCAATCCATCCCACTCAGTCCAATCCACCACAATGAATTCCAATGGAACCCACTACTATCCACCCCACAAACCAGCCCACTCAAATCCACCCAATCCAATCAACCTTACTCCATTTCAATCCACCCCAATCCACCCCACCCCACCCCACCCCAATCCACCCCACCCCAATCCACCCCACCCCAATCCACCCCAATCCACCCCACCCCAATCCACCCCACCCCAATCCAATCCACCCCAATCCACCCCACCCCAATCCAATCCACCCCACCCCACCCCAATCCACCCCACCCCAATCCACCCCACCCCAATCCACCCCACCCCAATCCACCCCACCCCAATCCACCCCACCCCAATCCAATCCACCCCAATCCAATCCAATCCACCCCAATCCAATCCACCCCAATCCAACCCACCCCAATCCAATCCAATCCAACCCACCCCAATCCAATCCAATCCAACCCACCCCAATCCAATCCAATCCACCCCACCCCAATCCAATCCAATCCACCCCACCCCAATCCAATCCACCCCAATCCAATCCACCCCACCCGAATCCAATCCACCCCACCCCAATCCAATCCACCCCAATCCAATCCAATCCACCCCAATCCAATCCACCCCACCCCAATCCAATCCACCCCAATCCACCCCACCCCAATCCAATCCAATCCACCCCACCCCAATCCAATCCAATCCACCCCAATCCAATCCACCCCAATCCAATCCACCCCACCCCAATCCAATCCACCCCAATCCAATCCACCCCACCCCACCCCACCCAATCCAATCCACCCCACCCCAATCCAATCCACCCCACCCCAATCCAATCCACCCCACCCCACCCCAATCCACCCCACCCCAATCCACCCCACCCCAATCCACCCCCATCCAATCCACCCCCATCCACCCCATCCAATCCACCCCCATCCACCCCACCCCAATCCACCCCACTCCACCCCAATCCACCCCACCCCAATCCACCCCACTCCACCCCAATCCACCCCAACCCAATCCACCCCCATCCAATCCACCCCATCCACCCCACCCCAATCCACCCCACCCCAATCCACCCCATCCAATCCACCCCACCCCATCCAATCCACCCCACCCCAATCCACCCCACCCCAATCCACCCCAATCCACCCCACCCCAATCCACCCCAATCCACCCCACCCCAATCCACCCCACCCCAATCCACCCCACCCCAATCCACCCCAATCCACCCCACCCCACCCCAATCCAATCCACCCCACCCCAATCCAATCCACCCCAATCCACCCCAATCCAATCCACCCCACCCCAATCCACCCCACCCCAATCCACCCCACCCCAATCCAATCCACCCCACCCCAATCCACCCCACCCCAATCCAATCCACCCCACCCCACCCCAATCCAATCCACCCCAATCCAATCCACCCCAATCCAATCCACCCCAATCCAATCCACCCCAATCCAATCCACCCCAATCCAACCCACCCCACCCCAATCCAATCCAATCCAATCCAATCCAATCCAACCCACCCCAATCCAATCCAACCCACCCCAATCCAATCCAACCCACCCCAATCCAATCCAATCCAATCCAACCCACCCCAATCCAATCCAATCCAATCCACCCCACCCCAATCCAATCCACCCCACCCCAATCCAATCCACCCCACCCCAATCCAATCCACCCCACCCCAATCCAATCCAATCCACCCCAATCCAATCCACCCCAATCCAATCCACCCCACCCCAATCCAATCCAATCCACCCCACCCCAATCCAATCCACCCCAATCCAATCCACCCCACCCCACCCCAATCCACCCCACCCCAATCCAATCCACCCCACCCCAATCCAATCCACCCCACCCCAATCCAATCCACCCCAATCCAATCCACCCCACCCCAATCCACCCCAATCCAATCCACCCCACCCCACCCCAACCCAATCCACCCCACCCCAATCCACCCCAATCCACCCCACCCCAATCCACCCCACCCCAATCCACCCCAATCCAATCCACCCCAATCCAATCCACCCCAATCCAATCCACCCCAATCCAATCCACCCCAATCCAACCCACCCCAATCCAATCCAACCCACCCCAATCCAATCCAACCCACCCCAATCCAATCCAATCCAACCCAATCCAATCCAACCCACCCCAATCCAATCCAACCCACCCCAATCCAATCCACCCCAATCCAATCCACCCCAATCCAATCCACCCCACCCCAATCCAATCCACCCCAATCCAATCCACCCCAATCCAATCCACCCCAATCCAATCCAACCCACCCCAATCCAATCCACCACACCCCACTCCAATCCACCTCACTCCATTTCAATCCACCCCACCCCAATCCAATCCACCCCACCCCACCCCAATCCAATCCACCCCACCCCAATCCATTTCAATCCACCCCAATCCAATCCATTTCAATCCAATTGAAATCCAATCCAATCCAATCCACCCCACCCCAATCCAATCCAATCCACCCCACCCCAATCCAATCCACCTCACTCCATTTCAATCCACCCCACCCCAATCCAATCCACCCCACCCCAATCCAATCCAATCCAATCCACCCCACCCCAATCCAATCCACCCCACTCCAATCCATTTCAATCCACCCCACCCCAATCCAATCCACCACACCCCACTCCAATCCACCTCACTCCATTTCAATCCACCCCACCCCAATCCAATCCACCCCACCCCACCCCAATCCATTTCAATCCACCCCAATCCAATCCATTTCAATCCACCCCACCCCAATCCAACCCACCCCACCCCAATCCAACCCACCCCACTCCATTTCAATCCACCCCACCCCAATCCAATCCACCCCACTCCAATCCAATCCACCCCACTCCAATCCAATCCACCCCACTCCAATCCAATCCACCCCACTCCAATCCAATCCACCCCACTCCAATCCAATCCACCCCACTCCAATCCAATCCAATCCACCCCACCCCACCCAATCCAATCCACCCCAATCCAATCCACCCCAATCCAATCCACCCCACCCCAATCCAATCCACCCCACCCCAACTCACTCCATTTCAATCCACCCGACCCCAATCCACCCCACCCCAATCCAACTCACTCCATTTCAATCCACCCGACCCCAATCCACCCGACCCCAATCCACCCCACCCCAATCCAACCCAACCCAACCCAACCCAATCCAACTCACTCCATTTCAATCCACCCCACCCCACCCCAATCCAATCCACCCCAATCCAATCCACCCCACCCCAATCCAATCCACCCCACCCCAATCCAATCCACCCCACCCCAATCCAATCCACCCCACCCCAATCCAATCCACCCCACACCATTTCAATCCACCCCACCCCAATCCACCCCACCCCAATCCACCCCACCCCAATCCAATCCACCCCAATCCAATCCACCCCAATCCAATCCACCCCACCCCAATCCAATCCACCCCAATCCAATCCACCCCAATCCAATCCACCCCAATCCAATCCACCCCACCCCAATCCACCTCACTCCATTCCACCCCACCCCAATCCAACTCACTCCATTCCAATCCACCCCACCCCACCCCAATCTACCCCCAATCCACCCCACCCCAATCCAATCCACCCCAATCCAATCCAATCCACCCCAATCCAATCCAATCCACCCCACCCCAATCCAATCCACCCCAATTCAATCCAATCCACCCCACCCCACTTCAATCCACCCCACCCCACCCCAATCCACCCCAATCCACCCCACCCCAATCCACCCCAATCCACCCCACCCCAATCCACCTCACCCCATCCCATTCCAATCCACCCCACCCCATTCCAATCCACTCTAGTCCAATCGACCCTACTACCTGTCCACTCCAACCTATCAAATCCCATTCCACGACACCCTCTGCTACTGAACCAATGAACTCTAGGACACTCCACTCCACCAAATCTACTTAATGACAATTTACTCTCCCCACTGACACTCCACGCCACTAACTTTAAGCCATGTTGAACAGCAGCCACACTGGTGTACAAAATAGTAAAATCACATTGTCAAAGCCAATAACTCTTGTATAGGCAAGACCTATTGGCTTTGCCAATGCTTGTTTTCACTCTTGCTAACACTGTCTCGGCATAGGTTTCATCTCATTAGTACCAGTTAAACACCCAAAGATAATAAGCAACAAAAGAAGTGAGTCAATATTTGCCAAGGGCCTTCCACCACGCTGCAACTCATGTATGTGTTTTAATAACTTTTGATCTGTTTGGGCTAGAAGCTTTTTTTTTTTCTTCTTGAAGTCAGAGGTTGCCATAATTTAAACATCTGAATTGCACAAAAACAATATTGATAGTAACATTGGAATACCTGGAGCACTGTTACATCTACAGCATGAATCATGGTTTATTTAGCCAAATATCAACATAAAATGCTTCTTCTTTGGGGGTACTACACGTTTCTTTATGTATACTCAGAATTCCTTATGCTAATCATTCAAACCTTTTCACCAAATATCCTTAAAGCTTCATTAGAGGTATAAGCGTAAATAATTCCTTGCTTTTTGTCTCTATGTTTTCATAGCTTTCCGTAACAAAATAATCCAAACTGTCCAATTTTACTTTGTTCATAATCATTCAATATATGTATTGTTTATTCACTTCTTTCTTCTAATGCTTGCCTGTTACGGGAGTAGACACGTTTTAGTCTCCAAAAATATTCAACAAGACCTTCTCAGGACACATACACAAGGATCATGTTAAAAATGCCATACTGCGTGGTACAATAAGATGAAAAACCTGATGTGGGGTTTGCTAGAATTATGACTGAACACCAATGCATGGCACCACAATATCCTGTATACACTTAAGTCAAGGAAGCCTCCTAATCCAAATGCCTTTGGCCCGTCCAACCAAACAGGGCAATTGGATTCTGGAATCGAAGGGGAACTTTAGGATGTACAGCAGTTGAAAATGTATGATTATGGTAGATAAAATCCTGACCAAGCACCCAGTCAATGAAAACGTAGGATTTGTAGTAGTTAAATGTATACCTTTGAGGGATAGTTCCATACAGGTCAAGTGCAACACCTACTACCAACAGACATTACACTTGCAGATGGTTTCCAAATTTTGACAATACATTGCACCCAGCTCGCTGCCTGTGTGCACCCTAACTCCATTAAAAAAAAAAACATAGGTCTCTGGTACCGCTGCACTTGAGACCCAAACGAATAAAGGTGGGGTTCAAACCTTTACAGAGATACGTTCCTAAATGGAAGGATGTGTGTCTTGGGAAAAAGTGCTAAAAATCTGACAAAGATGGTGCTCACTGTGTACTGTTGACCAACCAGTGAGGGCAATGTGGGTGTTGATTGTAATAATAGATCCCTTAAGTTAGAAAGAATTAGAAAATATAGGTTTTAATCTGTCCATATAGTTTAGAGTTTGATATCGGTCAAACAAACAAGGCAGCATAAACTTTGATTTTGCCTCAAATTTGCCATTTGCACTATTTTTACATAATTGATTGGGCAGACTACACAGCCTAGGAGAATTCACACGGTTGGTATTGCCAAACATTCAGGACAGGGTGTTCTTGGCTGGTGATCCGAGATTGACATTTGTCCATTTGTGAAATAATGTATCGTGAAAACTGAAACCTTTAGAACGAAGTACTGGATAAACGGAGCATTAAATGAACAATTAGGAAGAGAAGCAAAAAAAATATATACTCAAATTATATATATATATATATATATATATATATATATATATATATATATATATATATATATATATATTATATATAGTGCATTCGAAGAAGAAGCAAAGACAACTTGAGACAGTTTCTGAATAAGTATTTTAAAACTATAGAAAATATTTGTTTGAAAAAAGGAATAAATCACTGTCTTTTGAATGACACTGTGCAAATTCCTAATCAAGAGGCATAAGTGTTTGCTGAAAGAGATCACACTCAATAAAATAATGAATTTTGAGTCTACATAAAGAAACGTGGTACCCTTATATAGGAGGAAATTCTATTTTTGATAATCCGTCCTGGCAGAAACTTCTATTATATTTTTGATTTTCTCTCTTGGGGTTACTGGGAGCTCCCTATGCCTAGTTTTGGAATATGAGCACTGGCATCACAAAGTTCACTGGGTTTCATCAGCTGCAGACCACAGAAACACGAAAACGTACTTTTGTGGTCAATACATTAAAAGCAGAAGGAAGTTAAATAAGAGTACAAGCACACATTTTCCAGGTTTTTGCAATGAGCGTGTCTGAGTATGATCACTTCCGGCGACTGAGTTAATACCATCACAGTTGGGTATCACTATCTAAAAACACACAAGGGACTGCATGACGACCTAAACGTGCATCTGGCTTAACCTTGTACAGCAGGACCTCCTCCTGTGTTGTAGCCAGGCTAGACTGCGGGCAACAGTGGGATGGGGCCTGTGCTTGGAAATGAGAAACAGCATCTTCAAACATGTGGTGAAATTACTTTGGAACAGATATCTAACAGTAACTGGGCAGTAGTCTGGAAAATGAGACTACTGCAGTCACCTCTGAGGCCTATGTAAAATATTACCACCCACCACTGCAAGGTCCTTTTTATGCAGTTAGTGTCAAGGATCCTTAAACAAAAAATGGAGCCGGAAAAGGAATATGGATTTCAGGAAGGGACTTCTAAACCTGCCTCGTATCAACACAGCAGTGACTGGACCAGCAACCAAAAACAAGCATTTGCAATAGCTCTTGCGTTTGCTTGAGTTAGAGCTATTGGCATTGTAAATTTATAACTGGACTTTTCTTGCCACATAAACTGGTCAACCCTGCCTCATAATTTCGTATTTTCCTGCCATATAATTCCAGTGGCCCTGCTTCTAACTAAAGCACTTCCATGTACCTTTTTCCTCCAAATGCAGCAAAAAATGAAAATGTTGCCATTTAGCATCCTAATTTAAATCTGCCATGCTAATTCTAATAGAATACCATATCAAGAGTGTTAAAACAGTCATAGTGTAATGAGGATGTTAAATTGGCCTGAATTATGGTCATAATTGGAATAAGGACAGATTATTAAAACATATGTAATTATAATATAAACCTTAATCAGAAAAACTGTTGGCATTAGACTGTAATCCTCAAAACAGACCGTAGAGGGCACCATAACAAAAATATCAATTGTAAGAAACACTTTCATGTAACCTTATTGCTAGCCCCTAGAGGACATAACCCCATGAAATAAAAACAAGGGAGAAAGTAATGGAGTGTAACCATATAATTAGCCTCTAGAGGGCGTTTTTAGGGCTAGCAGGCCTGCAGCAATGATGTTAATAACAAGTCCTTTAAACAAAACTTCTCCCAGCTGTAAAACAAAAGTTGTAGGCATGAGAAATCTTAAAAGACACTGAATGGTGGTAGGGATTATTATTTTGGGGTTCCCACTAACCTAGTGCGGGGAACCCAGAGATGATGTAGACAGAAGGGGCGTTTTGAAGGTGGGCCCATTGTCCTAGGACCATCACAGGCGGAGCTATGAGAAAAAAATGTTTTGTAAAAGTAATGCCCTGCAAACCTTTATGGGGCAAAATTTTGTGTCGCGAAAACTATAGTATGTTGACTGCAATGCTCAGAACAGACCCTAGAGAACACCACATTAAAAATTGCATTTGGAAGAAACATGGTCATTTAACCATAGTCAGCCCTTAGAGAGCATAACCACATGAAAAAAGAATGGGAGATGGTACTGCAGTGTAACCATATATTTAGCCCCTAGAGGACATAGTGCATTACACATTTTCAAGGCTAGCAGGCATACTAGAATGATATTACTAACTAGGCCCATAAAACAAACTCTCCCAGCAGTAAAACAGAAGTTTCAGCCGTGAGGGAGCTTAACAATATAATGAATGGTGGTAGGGGTTATTATTTTGTAGTCCCAACTAACCCACTAATATAGTGTGGGGACCCTAAGATAATATAGAGAGATACAAGCACATTGTGGTCAATGTTTTGAAGGTGGTCCCCATTGTCTTAGAACCACCACAGGCTGAGTTATAGGCAAAAATGTTTTATAAAAGCAATGCCCTGCAAAGCATTACGGGACAGGTTCCCGTGCCACAAATATTTTAATATGTTGATGTGACATCAATGCTTAGAACAGCTCCTTGAAGATATCACAATGAAAATAGCATTTGTAAGAAACGTGGTCATGTAACTATATAGTTAGCCCGTAGGAGGCATAACCACACAAACAAAATGGCAATAAATAATGCAGTGTAACCATACATTTAGCTCCTAGAGGGCATAGTGCATTACATATTTTAAGGGGTATCAGACCTATATCAATGATATTACAAAGAAAGCTCTTAAAACACAAGCTATTCGCAGCTCTAAAACAAAAGTTCCAGCCATGAGAGTGCTTAAAAAGACATTGTAGGAAGTTGGCTCTGTATGTGCTATTTCAAAGTAAGGAATAGCATGCACAGAGTCCAAGGGTTCCCCTTAGAGGTAAAATAGTGGTAAAAAGAGATAATACTAATGCTCTATTTTGTGGTAGTGTGGTCGAGCAGTAGGCTTATCCAAGGAGTAGTGTTAAGCATTTGTTGTACATACACAGACAATAAATGAGGTACACACACTCAGAGACAAATCCAGCCAATAGGTTTTGTATAGAAAAATATCTTTTCTTAGTTTATTTTAAGAACCACAGGTTCAAATTTAACATGTAATATCTTGTTTGAAAGGTATTGCAGGTAAGTACATTAGGAACTTTGAATCATTTCAATTGCATGTATACTTTTCAAGTTATTCACAAATAGCTATTTTAAAAGTGGACAGTGCAATTTTCACAGTTCCTGGGGGAGGTAAGTTCTTGTTAGTTTTACCAGGTAAGTAAGACACTTACAGGGTTCAGTCCTTGGTCCAAGGTAGCCCACCGTTGGGGGTTCAGAGCAACCCCAAAGTTACCACACCAGCAGCTCAGGGCCGGTCAGGTGCAGAGTTCAAAGTGGTGCCCAAAACGCATAGGCTTCAATGGAGAGAAGGGGGTACCCCGGTTCCAGTCTGCCAGCAGGTAAGTACCCGCGTCTTCGGAGGGCAGACCAGGGGGGTTTTGTAGGGCACCGGGGGGGACACAAGCCCACACAGAAATTTCACCCTCAGCGGCGCGGGGGCGGCCGGGTGCAGTGTTAGAACAAGCGTCGGGTTCGCAATGGAAGTCAATGAGAGATCAAGGGATCTCTTCAGCGCTGCAGGCAGGCAAGGGGGGGCTTCCTCGGGGAAACCTCCACTTGGGCAAGGGAGAGGGACTCCTGTGGGTCACTTCTGCAGTGAAAGTCCGGTCCTTCAGGTCCTGGGGGCTGCGGGTGCAGGGTCTTTTCCAGGCGTCGGGACTTAGGTTTCAGAGAGTCGCGGTCAGGGGAAGCCTCGGGATTCCCTCTGCAGGCGGCACTGTGGGGGCTCAGGGGGGACAGGTTTTGGTACTCGCAGTCGTAGAGTAGTCCGGGGGTCCTCCCTGAGGTGTGGGTTCTCCACCAGCCGAGTCGGGGTCGCCGGGTGCAGTGTTGCAAGTCTCACGCTTCTTGCGGGGAGATTGCAGGGTTCTTTAAAGCTGCTCCTTTGGATAAAGTTGCAGTCTTTTTGGAGCAGGTCCGCTGTCCTCGGGAGTTTCTTGTCGTCGTCGTCGAAGCAGGGCAGTCCTCAGAGGATTCAGAGGTCGCTGGTCCCTTTGGAAGGCGTCGCTGGAGCAGAGTTCTTTGGAAGGCAGGAGACTGGCCGGTGAGTTTCTGGAGCCAAGGCAGTTGTTGTCTTCTGGTCTTCCTCTGCAGGGGTTTTCAGCTAGGCAGTCCTTCTTGTTGTTGTTGCAGGAATCTAATTTCTAGGTTCAGGGAGAGCCCTTAAATACTAAATTTAAGGGCGTGTTTAGGTCTGGGGGGTTAGTAGCCAATGGCTACTAGCCCTGAGGGTGGGTACACCCTCTTTGTGCCTCCTCCCAAGGGGAGGGGGTCACATTCCTATCCCTATTGGGGGAATCCTCCTTCTACAAGATGGAGGATTTCTAAAAGTCAGAGTCACCTCAGCTCAGGACACCTTAGGGGCTGTCCTGACTGGCCAGTGACTCCTCCTTGTTTTTCTCATTATCTCTCCTGGACTTGCCGCCAAAAGTGGGGGCTGGGTCCAGGAGGCGGGCATCTCCACTAGCTGGAGTGCCCTGGGGCATTGTAACACGAAGCTTGAGCCTTTGAAGCTCACTGCTAGGTGTTACAGTTCCTGCAGGGGGGAGGTGTGAAGCACCTCCACCCAGAGCAGGCTTTGTTTCGGTCCTCAGAGAGCACAAAGGCTCTCACCGCATGAGGTCAGACACTCGTCTCTCAGCAGCAGGCTGGCACAGACCAGTCAGTCCTGCACTGAACAATTGGGTAAAATACAGGGGGTATCTCTAAGATGCCCTCTGTGTGCATTTTTTAATAAATCCAACACTGGCATCAGTGTGGGTTTATTATTCTGAGAAGTTTGATACTAAACTTCCCAGTATTCAGTGTAGCCATTATGGAGCTGTGGAGTTCGTTTTTGACAGACTCCCAGCCCATATACTCTTATGGCTACCCTGCACTTACAATGTCTAAGGTTTTGCTTAGACACTGTAGGGGCATAGTGCTCATGCACATATGCCCTCACCTGTGGTATAGTGCACCCTGCCTTAGGGCTGTAAGGCCTACTAGAGGGGTGACTTACCTAGGCCACAGGCAGTGGGAGGTTGGCATGGCACCCTGAGGGGAGTGCCATGTCGACTTAGTCATTTTCTCCCCATCAGCACACACAAGCTGGCAAGCAGTGTGTCTGTGCTGAGTGAGGGGTCCCTAGGGTGGCATAAGACATGCTGCAGCCCTTAGAGACCTTCCCTGGCATCAGGGCCCTTGGTACCAGGGGTACCAGTTACAAGGGACTTACCTAGGTGCCAGGGTTGTGCCAATTGTGGAAACAATGGTACATTTTAGGTGAAAGAACACTGGTGCTGGGGCCTGGTTAGCAGGGTCCCAGCACTCTTCTCAGTCAAGTCAGCATCAGTATCAGGCAAAAAGTGGGGGGTAACTGCAACAGGGAGCCATTTCTTTACACAAGCCCCCCCCAGCCCACAGGCCAGGAGACTCAGCCAAAGCTGGGAGAGTCTTCCTAGTCTGTCAGGCGAGGAAGAGTAGAGGAAATAGGCTGGTTTGTTGCAGGGCCTACTCTGCCTTACATCCTCCTGTTCAGGTCATTCCCTCTGGGGAACTGACCCACTTCCACAGTGATAGGACCTAGTCTGAACTGCCTCTTGTCTGTGCTTTTTATGTCTTCACCCATTCTCTCTATTTTGGGGTTAGAGGTATCCACCTCTGCTAATCTTATCTTAGCCAGGGTCACCCCTAGCTTACCCAAAGAGGTTACCCAGAGCTGGAGTAACCCCACCATGACCAACAGGGTCAGGGGGCCTAACTTGTTAGTTGGCATGGGGTCAGACCACCATGCCAAGGATAGTGCAGCCATAAAGGCTAACACCCATCAGAGGCCACTGACAGCTGTCAGTGCCCAGAACCACACCTTTAGCTCTTCACCTACAAGGGAAGGGGCTAAGTTACAGGCTTCTTTGGGTTCAGGGTGCCTGTCTGCTGTATTAGAGTGGGGGGTTACCACATCTTGTAGTAAACACCCTTCTTCCACTCTTTCTTCTGTTAGCTGAGGAGCCACCCACTCAGGTTTAACAGTTGCCTGACTAGCCAGGACTTCTTGTGGGTCAGGTTGGACTTTATCAGGGCCATTTTTGGAGTTCTCCCCTACTGGAGCAGAATCTCCCTGGCTTGCTGGAACCTTGGCTAAAGGTTGTCCACCCTTCCTACTCTGTTTTCTTTTCTTTTTCTTCTGGGGCTTACTTGCATTTACTGCAGGGGTAGCACCTCCAGAATCCTTGGGAGAGGACTGGCCCTGGACCAGTTCTTCTCTTAGGCTCTGACTAACCTCTGGGTAGTCATTTCCAAGGAGACAATCAAGGGGGAGGTCTGTACTGACTACCACCCTTCTCCAGCTAAAAGTTCCACCCACTTCTATGGGCACAAAAGCCACAGGCCTATTAGAGACCCTGTCTGGGCTAACTCTTACTCTGGCCATCTCACCTGGGATGTACTGGTTTGAGAACACCAGCCTGTCATGCACAATAGTGTGACTGGCACAAGTGTCTCTCAGGGTGTTAGAATTCATTTTGAATTGCTTCGTTTCTTTTACACGTGTAAGTTTGAGCTTTTGTTGTCTCTGAACGCACTGTCTATCACATATGTTATCTTATGTATATTTGTTTAGGTAAAATAAGCCTGGTTCCACGCCATGGGCTTGCAGCTGGTTTCTTTCCCTAACTGGGGCACTGTATTCATTATAATTGTGTGTTCAAATAACTAACTGACCTCGGCTGTGGTATTTTGGGGAGGGAAAGGCTGATATCTATACCTTTGAACAACGTAATCCTTTGAAGGGTCTCAAGAATGTGGGGAGTCAGGCAGCTGCAGAAGGGAGGCAAGGACAAGACTGGGAATGGAACAAGTGTGTGGATACTGATTAACTCCTTAAAAATATCTGTATGACGTATATCATTAGTTACACATTTTATGTATCCTTTGATGTATGAGTATAAATATCACTGTTAAACGCTTTATGTCAGCACACTTTACTTCGGGCCTGGGATGCCAGTGGTAAACCTGTCCTCTTTGCTGCAGCAAAAATAAACAGACCTTTGGTCATTGATTTTTCACTCCGGCTCTCCGTGTCAAAACTCCTTTGTAAATGCATTTGTAAGTATCTGCAAATATGTGCATTTGACAATTTGGCGCCCGAACAGGGACCTTCCAGTGGATATCTTCAGTAGCTCTGTCACGAGACGTGCTGCCAGTGGGGGGACGCCGTTCCGGAGGTGTAGATTCCAGGGGCCCCTGCACAAAGACTTAGTTTCTGAAGCAGCTGCATCTTATCCACCGGGCAGGTTTCCCCCCGTTTTCTCATGATGTCCCAGCGAAGTCCCTGAAACATCGGTGTTTATCTTGACGGATTAGTCTGACACGGGCGGCCGGAGAGAAATCCAGGAAAAAGCAGATAGTCAGGTAAGACTGTTCCTCGCTGGCTATTTGTCTGCTTTAACTTGCATTTGAGAGAATAATTGTTTTTGGATAACTTATCATTTTTGGGAATGATTAGTTCTTGGTAAATTTGCATTTGTACAAGGTACCATTTGACAATTTGTATTACATGTGTTTTTCTTGTTTGAGTAATTTGCCCAGGCCTGGAGCAATTTGTAAGTTGGTAAATATTTGAAAAGGTTTTCTTTCGTGCACATTTGAAAAAGGGTTTTTTTTTTTTTTCGGTGCAGGTTGCATTTTGAAATTTGGTGCGTGTTGCATTTTGAACAAATTAAAAGGTTAGATATGGGAAATAAGAAATGTTGGCAAGGGTTATGTCTTTGTTTTCGCCGAAATCATGTGCCACGTTTAGATAAAAAGCAACCCATTCCAAAAGAGGGAACACCAGGGTGGGACATGTTAAAGGATTATGGTTTAGAGAATAATTTGTATAATAGTATATGGCGCAAATATACTAGACATTGTCCTGACCTCCAGTGGCCGGAGGATGGGTCTTTTGATTTAAAGAAACTAACCTACCTACAGGAATGTTTGTTTCATAAAAAGGCTAGACAACATATGTTTGAAGTATACAGAAAATGGGAAATTGAGGCCACCAAAAGAAAAACGAAGTCAGATAAACTGTTAGAGAAGGAGAACCGGAGAACCATCATGCAGAAAGCCGCCCTGTACCACCATTCCCAAACCCAGAAAAGAATTGAGTCTGAAGATAGAGTCCATAGGGCCCAGGTGGAGGGAAGTTATGTATCAAAGCCAACAGAACCCAAACATGCATTAGAGGAAGATGAGGTAATGCTACAGCTATTAGATAATAGCCCTACTGCACCTCCACCTTACACACCCCCTGCAGTAGCCCAACCTATCATGGGGGCACAGCAACAGCAGCAAGGGCAAGGGCACAATTTGGGAAATCCAGGTGCACCACTACAGCAGCATGTGCCACAGCCACCACAGCCTCTAGCTCAAGCCACCCAAATAGCCCAAGTCCTAATCCCTCCGCCACCTGCCCCACCACTACCAGCCAACACTGCAAGGTTACCAATAATGTCCCCTGCCCCTAATACCCCAAATGGACAACGCCGACGGTGCACAGCCACTCACTCACTTTCACCCATATGGAGCACACCTATGAAGTCGATTTCGCCCCCTGGTACCCGCTCCACTATTGGGGATTGGGAAAAACGGGTTATCAAGGATCAGTCAGATAACTGGATGTCACATCTTATTTACACCCACACCGATATTATGGACACAATACAACAGATGTCACATTTTGGACAGCAATTAGCACTGTTGTATATGATTGAAAAATTGGAGAGGGATTGGAAGTCTTGCATTACAGATTCTACCCCTCTCCCTTATGAACAAGAATTAAACCAATTATGGCGGGACAGTAGGGCTTGTATTCTTGATAGTAGCAGCATAAATGAGGGAGTACGCATTTGTGTCATAGCCAGGGAAGATGTTCTAAATAGATATGACAAGGGGTACCCAATGAGGGAAGTGCACCCTGATATGCCCACTGCAGCTGCAGTCGCAGCAGCAGCTGCCGCCGGACAGCCAGCTCCCGTGCCGGTGGCCCAATTTGTTCATATACCATGGAAAAGGGAGGAGGTAATGGCTATAAAGAAAGACTTGCCAGACCCTCGAAAGAATCCAGCTGGATTCTATCGGGACCTTAGAACTGCCATTTCCACCACAACCATGACTCTCAAAGACATTGACTATTTTTTTGGTGTTTTATTGGGTCCTGAAGTTTGGCATAAAATTAGAAGAGTAGATGATGCACCTACTTTGGGAAATACATGGGGGGGTTTAGAAGCACATGAAGCACAAAGGGCACCAGGAACCCTGCCGCATCAGGATATTTTAGATTTACCTAATCGGATATTGACTAAGTTAGAAACTGTTATACCTCTTCAGACTGTGGATTGGGGAAAGCTTGCCACTTATAAACAGAAAATAGGTGAAGATGTCCCAGATTATTTTACTCGAATTGAACAAGCGTTCATAGATTTTAGCGGTCAAGACCTCGCCACCGTAACAGGTGTCACACTATTTGTAGAACGCTTTGTTAATGGCCTTCTACCTGAAATATCACAAAAATTAAAAGCAACAGAGAGTTCGTGGATGACGAAGGGACAGGCAGAGATTTTGCAGATGGCGCAATACTATGAGAGCAGGTACAAGGAAGAATTAGAAAAGAATGAGAAGTCAGTAAAAGAATTGAAGAAAAAGGCATTATTACAGCAGGCATACCCTCAGCGGGATGCAACCCCTCAGCAAAGGGGTGGCCCACCAAGGGGACGGGGAAGGGGTCGAGGCCGAGGTACATCTGCACCACCCCAAGACCGCCGATTAAATATCAACCAATGTGCCTACTGTAAGCAGGATGGACATTGGCGTGATACTTGCCCATTACTGGAAGGAAGGCAAAGTATGTCACTTCATAGAGGGAACGCGGCAGGTAATGCACGAGGACGAGGAAGAGGTAGAACTGATCAGAATTCGCAGAATGAGAATCAGGTCCCGCGTAACACTAATATTTTTGACAATGCATTTGAACGACAATATTATGCTGATGATTTCTTTTCTGAATCCTACAATTATTAGGACAGCCACAGACAGGGCCAGGGGCGAGTAAGTATTCCTGTAGATCAAAATGGTCCCTACATTGATGTAAAAATCGAAGGAGAGGGCCATAAGTTTCTTCTAGATACTGGTGCCACCAGAACATCTATTGCACATTCTGCAGTCCCCGGGGCTCCCCTGTCTGGGCTTCATACCACATCAATTGGGATTTCTGGAATCCCCGTGGTGAGCCCCATCTCAACACCTATGAGAGTAACTGTAGGCCCATTTACAGTACACACGCCACTCTCTTTAACATCAGGTTGCAATGAAAACTTGTTTGCATTAGATTTGTTAAAGAAATTAAATGCAGTTATTCACTGTTCAATGGATGGTGTCTATGTAACTATGGATAGTGTTTCCCCAACTCGGTGCATGTTCTCACAGGAATACGACTTACCCCCAGAGCTACAGGAAATAGACCCTCGCTTATGGGCCAAAGGCAAGAATGATGTAGGCATTATGGATATCGACCCTATTGTAATAAAAATCAAACCAGGTGCCCGGTTACCTCGTGTTCCTCAATACAAATTACCTAAATCAAGCGAAAAAGGGCTCAAGGCAGTCATATCTGATCTTGTGCATGCAGGTGTCATAAAGGAAATAGTGAGCAGCCCATGTAACAGTCCAATCCTTCCTGTTGTAAAGAAACGAAATGATGCTAATAGATTAGATGGTGAGCAATCATTTACTGATAACACAGTATATCGATTAGTTATTGATCTCCGAGAAATTAATAAAATAGTAATTCCCCAGTTTCCCGTGGTCCCAGACATGAATAGTCTTTTCACCATGATCCCACCCTCTGCGTGTTTTTTCACCGTAATCGATTTGAAGAATGCTTTCTTTAGCATTCCAATTGCCGAAGAATCTCAATATTTGTTTAGCTTTGCGATTTTTGGTAGATCATTCGCGATGACAAGAATTCCACAGGGCTTTGTTGAGTCCCCGAGCATATATAGTCAATGTCTTAAACGTCAATTAGACCAATTCGATCCACCTACAGGCTCTGCGTTGTTGCAGTACATTGATGATATTTTAATTGCCTCAGATTCCATGACACAATGTAAGACTGATACTGTTGCATTATTACATCATTTAGCACCTCTGGGCCATAAGGTGTCCCTTCCAAAATTGCAGTATTGTAGAGAGGAGGTCACCTATCTAGGACACCTCCTCTCTAAGGAGGGAAGGAGATTACATCCAGACAGAATTAAATTGGTTCATACAATGACTGCACCACGCACCCCTTCTGAAGTCCGAGCATTTTTGGGATTTACATCTTTTTGCAGACAGTGGATTCCAAATTTTTCACTTATAGCAAAACCATTGACTGCTCTGACACTTTCAGATGTGCCCTCTCCTGTACCTTGGACTGACAAATGTGAGGAGGCTTTTCAAGAATTAAAAAAGGCGATGTGCTCTGCTCCTGTATTGGGTAATCCGGATTACAGCAAACCATTTGTTTTATTTGTGCATGAAAAGCATGGCTGTACACTGTCTGTTTTGACACAGGCCCAAGGTGGGAGACAACGCCCTTGTGCATACTTCTCTTCCACCTTGGACACTGTGGCGCAAGCTTTGCCTACTTGTCTTAGAGGAGTGGCTTCTGCAGCAGCTGCGGTGAAACAAAGTGAAGGGTTTGTTGGTGGCAATCCGCTCACTGTGATGGTTCCTCATGCCGTTGATATTTTGTTAAACAAGACACAGACGCAGCACCTCACCAGTGCTCGTCTAACGGGTTACGAATTAACATTGTTCAGTCCAAATATTACTTTGAAGCGGTGCAATGTCTTGAACCCAGCTACGTTACTACCCCTCCCTCAGGACAATGTGGAATTTGATCATAATTGCATTTTTGCCACTGAGGAAGAAACTAAGGGACGGGTAGACTTGACAGACACTCCCCTATCTGACCCACAGGGAGAGCTGTTTGTAGATGGGTCTTGCTTCAAGTTACCAGATGGTACGACCACTGCAGCCTATGCCGTCACCACAGTCAAAACAGTGGTTGAATCTCATAGAATCCCGCAAAATTCGGCACAGGCTGCAGAATTAATTGCCCTCACCAGAGCTTGTGAAATAAGTGAACATCTTAGTGTTAACATCTACACTGATAGCCAATATGCGTTTGGAGTAGCTCATAATTTTGGGCGACTCTGGGCGAATAGAGGCTTTATCACGTCACATGGCACTACCATCCAGCATGGCAACTTGATTGTGACACTTTTGACTGCTCTCAGTCTGCCCCGTCAGGTCGCAATCATTAAGTGTAGTGCCCACAAAAAAATTACTGATGATATAGGACGAGGAAATGCTTTTGCAGATGCTACAGCGAAAGCAACAGCACGAGCACCATTTGACAATGCATATGTTGAGAGTAGCATCAAGGGAGAGCCCCAGTACGAAGTATTAGAAAATACCATGCAGTGTGTGAGAGATATTCAAGCAGAAGCAACAGCAGAGGAAAGGGAACAGTGGGAGAAGAACGGTAGACTAGACAGTGAGGGTTGTTACACAGATGACACAGACAGAAGAAGATGGATGTTACCTAATTGCTATGTACACGCTATGGTTACTATGGCCCACAGTCCTGCACACATCAGTGCCCAAGGCATCAAGACAACTTTGGACCATGTTTGGAGTAATCCTCTGATATCCAAAGCTGCTAATAACCTGGTTAAAAGTTGTATGGTGTGTGCAGTGCACAATGCAGGAAAAGGGACCCCTACGCCCCCTGGTCACTTTGCCCCTCCTGATCTCCCTTTTGAAGCTATACAGATGGATTTTATCCACATGGAACCGTGTAACAAACTGAAATACGTGTTAGTGGTAGTATGCATGTTTTCAAAATGGATAGAGGCCTACCCATTAAAAGACAATGGTGCTCTCTCTACCGCCAAAATATTACTAAAAGAATATTTTCCTAGATACGCCTTGCCACGATTAGTCTGGAGTGACAATGGCAGTCATTTTTCTAATGAGGTAATGGAGAAGGTCTGTACTGCCCTTAACATCAAACATCGATTTCATGCTGCAAATCACCCACAATCAGCGGGCCTTGTAGAAAGGTATAATTACACCTTGAAGAGCAAAATAGCTAAGATTTGTGCTGAGACCAACTTAAAATGGCCAGATGCTTTGCCCCTAGCATTAATGTCCATCAGGATGACTGCCAGTAGCAAGTCACGATTATCCCCCTATGAAGTTGTCATGGGGAGGCCAGCCAATATCTGGGGGGTACCACGACCAAAGAAGCTTTCTGAAGTGCAATATCCTTTGTTTGTAGATTACTGTAAACAATTGACTAAAGATTTGCGTTTGATCCACCAACAGGTCAAGGCCAGCCTACCGACTCCTCTTGAAGGCCCTGGTCACCCTTTTAAGCCAGGGGATTGGCTTATGACAAAGAATTTTCAAAGAACCAACAGTCTTCAGCCCAGGTGGCGGGGGCCAGCCCAGGTACTGCTTGCAACACAGACAGCGGTGAAAGTGGAAGGAAGGAAAAACTGGATACATGCTAGCCACTGTAAGCGTGCACCAATTCCACTACAGAGTACTCTAACAGCAGAATTACCATTGTCTCCTGATTACAGCGAAGTAGGGAGACAGGAAACACCTCCACAGGTTTCAAGTGCTATTTCTGCTCCTGCGGTGACACAGCAGCCCAGTGACGAAGAGTTGCTGTTTGAAGATCAACAAACTCATCGATACAACCTGCGTCCTCGCCCATCCAAATGAACAGAATTTTGAAGGTGCGTAAGGTGGTGACCCCTACGAAAAGCTACATTTACATCACCCTGATAGCTCCTAGCTTGGAATTGCAAACTGAGGTCTCTTCTGAATGGCCAAGGAATCCTTTGCTCAGCAGAATACGGCACGCCTGCCTTTGTGAAATACAGTTCCCCGCTTTCACCGCCACCGGCATTTCCGATGCCATTGATGTACCAGCATTAAAACGAGCTATCCTCACTGTTGTTACGCACACTTTGGGCGACGAGGTTGTAAATGACTGTGATGACTAAAATTCCAGCATGAACACGGGTGACTAGCCTGTGCAACGACACCAGAACATTGGTCAGAACAATTGTCTCAACGAGAACACAAGTATAGTGGGATGCAGCTTGTGCAACGCTATTCAATCAGTGGGTAAATGGAGTTAACAGTTCTGTGACTGGCGAGAAAGAAAAAAAAGAAAAAAAAAAAACCAAGTACCAGTTCTACGGAAGCGGCCAGCCATTAGGGTTGGTGCGGTTTGTAGTCCCAACGGTAAAAAAAAAAAAAAAAAAAAAAAAAAAAAAAAAAAAAAGAAAGGTGCCCTTTTTCTGTTTAATACCCAAGCACATCACTAATCTGGTTGAAAATTGCTGGCCTCCGCCCTCATTTTGCTGAGACACTGAACGAAACTGACAAACTATACTGAAGACTAACTTTGAAGTATTGCGACTTACTCACTGGGAGTTGAGACTCACCAGGAGTTAAAACTTGAAAAGGAGAAGCTAAGGGACCTAGGATCAAGCCAACCTCTATTGTCCTGGACCAACCAGTGCAGCCTAACTGCTAGAGTGTAAAGCACGGCGGTGCTGAACCCTAGTGGGTGTGAACATTGAAGGAAAAATTTACTTATTTGTATCTATACGTATATGATTATTAGTATAGTGATATCAATATTTTGCATTTACATATTTGGTAATTGTGTGAGTATATTTTTGAACACGCGTAGGCGGTTGAGACGAGTAAAACGGTATCATAGAAAAGTTGTAGGACCAAGGAGAAGAGCACAATAAAATTATGAAGATATATCCATTTGGCAGGACAAATATCCCTCTAGAGAATAGGGAAGAGTGGCCTTATAACTATTTCTACAAAACCATAATGAAGTACCTAGTGACCCTTATGTTAATATGTATAATGTCCAGTGGTGTTGCATCATTGTTGCAAAATCCTACCTTACATCCATTAATAAAGGTTCATGGAAAATTAGCGGAGACATTAAGTCTCACTGACTGTTGGATTTGCCGGCACTTGTCTAGACACCCCGAGGATCCTATAGGCCTTTATGAAGTACCAGTATCACCAAGCGAATATGAAAGAGGGGAAGTGTGTCTTGTACCAAATACCACTTGGAGATGTGACCAACAAGAATATCAATGGTACCCTAGGTGTGCGGTGCTCCCTAATACCCAGGCAGAATACAAGCTCTCCCCGATGCCTGGAGAGAATGCCACACTTAAAATGTTTCCCATATGTTTTGGTACCTATTTTTATGGGCAAAACCCAGAGGCAAAATACATGGGAAAGATCCCTCCTGAACAGTGTGTTTACACTTTGTTATTTGATATAAAAACAGGGAATTGGGATCTTGAAGGAGAGGAGAAAATAGACAGAAATTGGACAGCGTTAATTAATGGGACTCATCAAAATTACACTGTGAATTATTGGAACCTGACTGTGGGAGAAAATGAGATTCTAGTAGATCCAGAAGGATTGTTATATGATCCCTCCAGAGAACAAGATAGAAATGGGAAAAATTCACCTGTAATATTGTCCCGGGTTTTCCTTGGCCCCCTCTGGACGGCTAGATGTTCATATGTTGCACCCTGGGCAAATGTATCATTGCTAAATACAATCTGGGAAGATTACAAATATTGCAATAATTCTGAGCATGACACCCCAGAGGGTGTAGGATTGCCTCGAATAAAATACAGCATTATAAATTCACAAATCCAGGGAGGCATGTACTTCGTATGTGGAAGAACTGCATATAAAGTACTGCCTCTAAACTGGGAAGGGATATGTTCACTGGCATATTTGGCACCCAACATTACTGTGATATCAAATATATCATCTTCCCAGCCCCTTAACATGGGGAGTTTTGCACATAGGTACAAACGAGGGACACCCATACTGGAGGAGCGAAAGAACTGGGTATTTCAAGTATTACATGTTCTTATTCCCGGATTTGGAATTTTCGATTTGCAACTGGCAATGATGAATATGTCAGCTGAATTAGCCATTGCATTTAATGCCACCAGAGAGGCCATAGGAAGTATACAGGTAGAGATAAACTCTGCAGCCCAATTGGCGATACAAAATCGGCTTGCCCTAGACTTGATTACAGTACAACAAGGAGGAGTATGTGTTTTAATCCAACATCAGTACCAGCAAAAGTGCTGTTATTTCGTCAACAAGTCATCCGAGATAGAATTGGATATTGGGAAAATAAAAGAAGCAGTACAGGTATTTGAAAAGGGGGGCCAATATGAAGGAGGCGATTGGAGTTTATCATGGTTATGGTCTTGGTTTGGGGGGTGGGGCTGGTTGTTTAAAGACATACTTTTTATAATAATAGCTATTGTATTAAGTTGTTTATTAGTGCAGTGCTTACCTGCTCTCTGTTCCTGTTTAAAATTGTGTAAACTTCCGCCAGTGAAAATACTAGAAACCAATCGAGCTATGATGCAGAGAGAAGAGATAACTTCCCTAATGGCTATTGACCCCACTGTCCTCACTGCAGATACTGGTTGCTCATACCCATCGGTTGTTTATGTCCCCATGAATGCAAATTTCAATGAAGTGGGAGTAAAATTCAACATATATGAGGAAATTTAGAACTATTCAAACGTTTATTATGTTCAGAAGAAAAAAAACTCAAAAAGGGTCGATTGTTAGAATTCATTTTGAATTGCTTCGTTTCTTTTACACGTGTAAGTTTGAGCTTTTGTTGTCTCTGAACGCACTGTCTATCACATATGTTATCTTATGTATATTTGTTTAGGTAAAATAAGCCTGGTTCCACGCCATGGGCTTGCAGCTGGTTTCTTTCCCTAACTGGGGCACTGTATTCATTATAATTGTGTGTTCAAATAACTAACTGACCTCGGCTGTGGTATTTTGGGGAGGGAAAGGCTGATATCTATACCTTTGAACAACGTAATCCTTTGAAGGGTCTCAAGAATGTGGGGAGTCAGGCAGCTGCAGAAGGGAGGCAAGGACAAGACTGGGAATGGAACAAGTGTGTGGATACTGATTAACTCCTTAAAAATATCTGTATGACGTATATCATTAGTTACACATTTTATGTATCCTTTGATGTATGAGTATAAATATCACTGTTAAACGCTTTATGTCAGCACACTTTACTTCGGGCCTGGGATGCCAGTGGTAAACCTGTCCTCTTTGCTGCAGCAAAAATAAACAGACCTTTGGTCATTGATTTTTCACTCCGGCTCTCCGTGTCAAAACTCCTTTGTAAATGCATTTGTAAGTATCTGCAAATATGTGCATTTGACAAGGGCAGTGGCTGGGATTCCATTCACCTGTAGGTGGTGGAAGTGTCTACTTCCCTCTGGAATCTCCAACTCACCTGTTGGGCCCTTTTTCCAGTTGAAGGCTATGAAGACCTCCTCATCTGAGGAGTCATCTCCAATGGCTACACTGGTTACCCCTGGGATTTTGCTAGGGGGTTTGTTTTTTGGACAAGAAGTGTCCTTGGTGTGGTGCCCTGTCTGTTTACAGTTATGGCACCATGCCTTAGTGGCATCCCAGCTCTTACCCTGGTACCCACCTTTGTTTTGGGTTGTGTCTCCGGGCCCACCCACCTGGTCTGGTTTTTGGGGGCCTACAGGGGACTCTTTTTCTTTGTTTCTAGTGTCACTTACTTTCTCCTGGGGAGGCTTTGTAACCCCTTTCTTTTGGTCACCCCCAGTGGAAGTTTTGGTTACCCTAGTCTTGACCCAGTGGTCTGCCTTCTTTCCCAATTCTTGGGGAGAAATTGGACCTAGGTCTACCAGATACTGATGCAACTTTTCATTGAAGCAGTTACTTAAAATGTGTTCTTTCATAAACAAATTATAAAGCCCAACATAGTCATACACTTCATTTCCAGTTACCCAACCATCCAGTGTTTTCACTGAGTAGTCTACAAAATCAACCCAGGTCTGGCTCGAGGATTTTTGAGCCCCCCTGAACCTAATTCTATACTCCTCAGTGGAGAATCCAAAGCCCTCAATCAGGGTACCCTTCATGAGGTCATAAGATTCTGCATCTTTTTTAGAGAGTGTGAGGAGTCTATCCCTACACTTTCCTGTGAACATTTCCCAAAGGAGAGCACCCCAGTGAGATTTGTTCACTTTTCTGGTTTCACAAGCCCTCTCAAAAGCTGTGAACCATTTGGTGATGTCATCACCATCTTCATATTTTGTTACAATCCCTTTGGGGATTTTCAACATGTCAGGAGAATCTCTGACCCTATTTATGTTGCTGCCACCATTGATGGGTCCTAGGCCCATCTCTTGTCTTTCCCTTTCTATGGCTAGGATCTGTCTTTCCAAAGCCAATCTTTTGGCCAACCTGGCTAACTGGATGTCCTCTTCACTGGAGTTATCCTCAGTGATTTCAGAGTTGTTGGTCCCTCCTGTGAGGGAACCAGCATCTCTGACTATTATTTGTGGAGTCAGGGCTTGAGAAGCCCTGTTCTCCCTAGATAGGACTGGTGGGGGGGAATCACCCTCCAAGTCACTGTCATCATCCTCTGTGTTGCCATCCTCAGAGGGGTTGGCTCTTTCAAACTCTGCCAACAGCTCCTGGAGCTGTAGTTTGGAAGGTCTGGAGCCCATTGCTATTTTCTTTAGTTTACAGAGTGACCTTAGCTCTCTCATCTGTAGATGGAGGTAAGGTGTGGTGTCGAGTTCCACCACATTCACATCTGTATTAGACATTATGCTTCTAAAAGTTGGAATACTTTTTAAGAAACTAAAACTAGTTCTAGAATCTAATTCAAACTTTTACCAAACTTTTAAACTCTAAAAGAAAATGCTAACAGGGACTAACACAAGGCCCTAGCAGGACTTTTAAGAATTTAGAAAACTTTTCAAATTGCAAAAATCAATTTCTAATGACAATTTTGGAATTTGTCGTGTGATCAGGTATTGGCTGAGAAGTCCAGCAAATGCAAAGTCTTGTACCCCACCGCTGATCCACCAATGTAGGAAGTTGGCTCTGTATGTGCTATTTCAAAGTAAGGAATAGCATGCACAGAGTCCAAGGGTTCCCCTTAGAGGTAAAATAGTGGTAAAAAGAGATAATACTAATGCTCTATTTTGTGGTAGTGTGGTCGAGCAGTAGGCTTATCCAAGGAGTAGTGTTAAGCATTTGTTGTACATACACATAGACAATAAATGAGGTACACACACTCAGAGACAAATCCAGCCAATAGGTTTTGTATAGAAAAATATCTTTTCTTAGTTTATTTTAAGAACCACAGGTTCAAATTTAACATGTAATATCTTGTTTGAAAGGTATTGCAGGTAAGTACATTAGGAACTTTGAATCATTTCAATTGCATGTATACTTTTCAAGTTATTCACAAATAGCTATTTTAAAAGTGGACAGTGCAATTTTCACAGTTCCTGGGGGAGGTAAGTTCTTGTTAGTTTTACCAGGTAAGTAAGACACTTACAGGGTTCAGTCCTTGGTCCAAGGTAGCCCACCGTTGGGGGTTCAGAGCAACCCCAAAGTTACCACACCAGCAGCTCAGGGCCGGTCAGGTGCAGAGTTCAAAGTGGTGCCCAAAACGCATAGGCTTCAATGGAGAGAAGGGGGTACCCCGGTTCCAGTCTGCCAGCAGGTAAGTACCCGCGTCTTCGGAGGGCAGACCAGGGGGGTTTTGTAGGGCACCGGGGGGGACACAAGCCCACACAGAAATTTCACCCTCAGCGGCGCGGGGGCGGCCGGGTGCAGTGTTAGAACAAGCGTCGGGTTCGCAATGGAAGTCAATGAGAGATCAAGGGATCTCTTCAGCGCTGCAGGCAGGCAAGGGGGGGCTTCCTCAGGGAAACCTCCACTTGGGCAAGGGAGAGGGACTCCTGTGGGTCACTTCTGCAGTGAAAGTCCGGTCCTTCAGGTCCTGGGGGCTGCGGGTGCAGGGTCTTTTCCAGGCGTCGGGACTTAGGTTTCAGAGAGTCGCGGTCAGGGGAAGCCTCGGGATTCCCTCTGCAGGCGGCACTGTGGGGGCTCAGGGGGGACAGGTTTTGGTACTCGCAGTCGTAGAGTAGTCCGGGGGTCCTCCCTGAGGTGTGGGTTCTCCACCAGCCGAGTCGGGGTCGCCGGGTGCAGTGTTGCAAGTCTCACGCTTCTTGCGGGGAGATTGCAGGGTTCTTTAAAGCTGCTCCTTTGGATAAAGTTGCAGTCTTTTTGGAGCAGGTCCGCTGTCCTCGGGAGTTTCTTGTCGTCGTCGTCGAAGCAGGGCAGTCCTCAGAGGATTCAGAGGTCGCTGGTCCCTTTGGAAGGCGTCGCTGGAGCAGAGTTCTTTGGAAGGCAGGAGACTGGCCGGTGAGTTTCTGGAGCCAAGGCAGTTGTTGTCTTCTGGTCTTCCTCTGCAGGGGTTTTCAGCTAGGCAGTCCTTCTTGTTGTTGTTGCAGGAATCTAATTTCTAGGTTCAGGGAGAGCCCTTAAATACTAAATTTAAGGGCGTGTTTAGGTCTGGGGGGTTAGTAGCCAATGGCTACTAGCCCTGAGGGTGGGTACACCCTCTTTGTGCCTCCTCCCAAGGGGAGGGGGTCACATTCCTATCCCTATTGGGGGAATCCTCCTTCTACAAGATGGAGGATTTCTAAAAGTCAGAGTCACCTCAGCTCAGGACACCTTAGGGGCTGTCCTGACTGGCCAGTGACTCCTCCTTGTTTTTCTCATTATCTCTCCTGGACTTGCCGCCAAAAGTGGGGGCTGGGTCCAGGAGGCGGGCATCTCCACTAGCTGGAGTGCCCTGGGGCATTGTAACACGAAGCTTGAGCCTTTGAAGCTCACTGCTAGGTGTTACAGTTCCTGCAGGGGGGAGGTGTGAAGCACCTCCACCCAGAGCAGGCTTTGTTTCGGTCCTCAGAGAGCACAAAGGCTCTCACCGCATGAGGTCAGACACTCGTCTCTCAGCAGCAGGCTGGCACAGACCAGTCAGTCCTGCACTGAACAATTGGGTAAAATACAGGGGGTATCTCTAAGATGCCCTCTGTGTGCATTTTTTAATAAATCCAACACTGGCATCAGTGTGGGTTTATTATTCTGAGAAGTTTGATACTAAACTTCCCAGTATTCAGTGTAGCCATTATGGAGCTGTGGAGTTCGTTTTTGACAGACTCCCAGCCCATATACTCTTATGGCTACCCTGCACTTACAATGTCTAAGGTTTTGCTTAGACACTGTAGGGGCATAGTGCTCATGCACATATGCCCTCACCTGTGGTATAGTGCACCCTGCCTTAGGGCTGTAAGGCCTACTAGAGGGGTGACTTACCTAGGCCACAGGCAGTGGGAGGTTGGCATGGCACCCTGAGGGGAGTGCCATGTCGACTTAGTCATTTTCTCCCCATCAGCACACACAAGCTGGCAAGCAGTGTGTCTGTGCTGAGTGAGGGGTCCCTAGGGTGGCATAAGACATGCTGCAGCCCTTAGAGACCTTCCCTGGCATCAGGGCCCTTGGTACCAGGGGTACCAGTTACAAGGGACTTACCTAGGTGCCAGGGTTGTGCCAATTGTGGAAACAATGGTACATTTTAGGTGAAAGAACACTGGTGCTGGGGCCTGGTTAGCAGGGTCCCAGCACACTTCTCAGTCAAGTCAGTATCAGGCAAAAAGTGGGGGGTAACTGCAACAGGGAGCCATTTCTTTACAGACATTGAATGGTGGGAGGGGTTATTATTTTGGGGTCCCCTACTAACACAATGTAGGGACTCAGAGATGACCTAGACACAAAGATCAAGTCGTGGTTAATGTATGGTAGGTGGCCCCATTGTCCCAGGACCACCACAGGCTGAATTATGAGCAAAAATGTTTTGTAACAAAAGTAATGCCCTGCAAAGCATTGTGGCATTACGGGTGAGTTTCCCGAGTGCAGTGAATATTGTAGTATCAGCTCTCCCACTGTGCTGGGAGAGCCACTTTTGCTTTGAGGAGTTTTGTTTTACATAAAGCATTTACCAATTTCAGGTGTTTTAAGGGAAGAGCCATAAGAAATTACTCTGATGAGGTAACTGTTAACAATGTGACCAGTGTCCAATGCCTACAATCCAGTTTGCGCTGTTGTGCCTGTTCGCGCCTTGAGAGCCACGGCCGCCATGCAGCACGAAGGAGAGAGACAATAAAAAAATCAGTTTGTCCAGGCTGCAGCATATCGGCAATTGTGCAATAATCCATGTAACAGGGGCAGTCTGAAAGGCGTGACAAAAACAGCCTCAAGACAGGACAAACCAAGCATTTACCAATGACATCAAGTGATTTTTGAAAGGCAAGCCCACGAACGAGTGAAAGTGATGGGTGTGACATTGGCGTGGTTAAAAGCCCACAATATTTACAACAGGTCAAAGGCTCTTGGGTGCTCAACCTAAAAATGGGTGTGAAAAGATTACTGCTAGAAACTGTTGTACTCCAAAAGCAAGCTGCGACAGTAGTAACACACTAGATACTGCAAATTCTCTGTAGATTTTTTTTATTGAATAAAGAGCCGACACTGCCAGAAGCAGATTTTTATGTAAGCTCCACAAAGAAGAGGGACTCACACCCTGCTTAAACCACTGTTGTGGCCAGTCGCACCGGAGCAAATGAACACATCAGATCACACCACTGTCACGCAAGCAAGCATGCGGGGAGTTGTTGAAGCATCTATAAAGGTCATAGTAGGTAAACAAATACCACACTTTTCCCCAATGTGTGATAAGAATGACAGAATGGAGTATAAACGGATTATTTCATGTAATACCCTCAAGGTATTCCAGGCACCAACCAAACACCTTTGAGGTATAACGGGTAAAGGTTGGCATGCTTAGAGAGCAGGCCAGCTAACAGGCTGGGAGATGGGTAGAGACATCAGACTGTATGTCAAACAAAGGTGCAAATGCACAGCTGTAAGAAATGGACCTCACTGCCTGGTTCTAAGTCTCAAGGGAGAGGCACCAACTTGTGCGAGAGACACTGATGAAAAACAAAGTAACCTTAGGGGATGCTACCTTGAGGAGTAAAAGCACACTCATGACAGTATAAAAAAACAAAATAAAAAAAACAAACAACAGCAAGCATTTGCAATGCAAAAGGTCTCGCATTTCGTTGAGTTAGAGCTATTAACGCTGTAAACTCCTAACCAGACTTTTCTTGCCACATTAAATGGGGGGGGAGAACGAATGCGATCGCGCTGTGTATAACACAGCACGATTGCATTGTGAAATAAAGAGAAAAAGTAGTCCAGAAATCATATGGAAAATATTGAGCCTCGTATGTTTCCAGTAGTTGGTCCGTTCGCTCGAGGAGGGCTAAGCACTGGAAAAGGCATGACGTATGCAGGCCTTACACTAATGAAAGTAAGCGGATTTTAAAAGGCAAGCCCACTAACCTATGTAAAGGACTAACATGACATAGGCGTGGTTAGAAGCTCCAAGAGATTACATCAGGGGATGGAGCGATTTGCCCTCGCCCCCCCCCCAAAAAAAAAACACATGTGGTGTATACAACCAAACTTTCCGCTTGGCCAATGATGGTAAAACCTGCAAATAAAAAACAAATATCCTAAAACCTAGTAGTTTCTATTTATGGGCAACAGAGACAATATGTCTTAGAAGACCAATCCATATCACATGAACGAACGTACTCACCAAGACGGAGTTCCCCAAAGTTGCCACATCCAATCTTCTTCCCAACCCGAAAGTTGGGTCCCACCATCAAGACTCCAGAGTTGGTACCGGCGCTGCGATTTCCATGTGTGTTTCTTCCACCGCCTACCTTGGACATCCTTTTGCCTTCTTCCGTCTCCCCTTTCCCTCCTCTCTTATCAAAATCCATAAGTTTGTGGTACCCCGGCCTCTCCACGGTTACACCGCTGCCATGCAAAGCCCCCAATCCGGCGAAAATGGTGCCAACACAGAACTCAGGGTCACCCGCTAGTACACCATCACGGTGTGAAGAGGAGGGGAGGGCGGGATCGCCACCCACAAGCTCTCAGCTAGTGCAATGTCAGTGCTCCCAGATGCCAAGCCGCCAGTCCCATCGCCTGCTCCCCAGGGCTGCCCTTGGATGGAGAGCACATCTTTCGGAACTCCACTTCCTTCTGATGATAACCCTTCCTGATCCGACCTGAAGGACAGAAAAAGAACGAATCAATCAGAGAATAGACTAAGCAGTACAAAAAGACAATAAATGTGTCTTTTTTCAAATTTCTTAAAAATGTTTAAAAAGAACATGGAAGCAATGACAAAATGAATGTGGCATTTAACAAAAGCATTTGTGGAATTTCCAAAATCAACTTGGAGATCCAATGTGCTCTTTGCTTTCTTATCCAGTTTTCTTCCTGCTGAAATAGAAAGATCATCATTGTTGTCACACGTCTGTAAAAGTGAAGAAGAGATGACATGTTACAGTGTCCCAAAATAGAGGCAGTTCTTGTGCATTTGTCTCCTAATACGTATTAAGTGCTGTATATCCTACAATAACACCAGAACGTCAAAATGGCATCTCAGGTGGAGGCTGAAACTGTACTTTCTGGTGGTTCCTTGTAAGCAGGAAGTTTTTGCTACTTAAAGGTTCAAGTGGGTCTATGCTATGAAACAAGGCGGGTTGTTTTTCTTAAACAGCAGACGAAATCAGACAGACAGTTGAACTGAGTTTTTTTCAATTCAAGTAGCAGTGTGGAAACAGCTTTGCTTTCTTAAATGAGATTACTGCTGTCATCATCGAGGCACGCCCTACATAAGAAAAACACTTTCATGCATATAATTTGGATACAATTAGTATCAAGGTTCAAATTACAAGACATATCATTTTGGCTTTTTACCTACCGCAACTTCGCTGTAATAACCGCTATCAGAGAATTTTAGTCATGTCCCAATACAGCTTTAAAAACTTTTATCAGTATTAAGTTCTTTAACAGTGACATATAAAAATGTTATTTCAATTTTCTAAATGAAAGTAAAGCAGTTTAAAAGACTAAATGACAAACATACGAGTTCAGAATCCTTTGGAAAATGCGAGTGTCAGGAACAAAGTGTGTGAAACAAGGTCCACGTTTGCTAAATTTCATGGTCGTGGACTTATTTCAAAAAACGCGTTAACATAAAAGATACACTAAACAGAATGCAATCTTGCCTCCAGATTCATTTAAACATCAATCACATAATGACATCAGGCACTTGCTAACTACTGTGTCTTAAATGTGCAATACAGGAGCTGTACAAACGAGTACAACGATTTTTAATCCAGTACTGGCAATGTCAGGCTGTCTGTGAGAGTCACACTTGGTATAGAGCCAACACGGTCGTACAGCGAAGGATATAGTTGTAAAATAGTCCCTCGTGCAGTTTAATGTACACATTCAAGTGAAGGTAGAAGGATGCCCCCAAATAACATTAGGTAAAAGATGAATACTCCACTTAGCTGAACTAAAAAGCGACTGACAAGGTTTCAAACAAATGACTGAAAAAGACTTGTTGAATTAAGTCACTAGCTGAAAGGTGCAGCCAAAACTCACTTTATGTATATTAGAACAGAATTAAGATCCTTTTGCTTACCATAAATTATATTCCAAGGAAGGGGCAAAGTGGAACTCAAGGTAGGATTTTGCCACGGTCCTATTGTGATATTATCCAGTATGAATGCTATTGGCATACAGCACATATTTTGTGCCTAGTCAGCAAAAGCACGGCTATGTTTAGCCTGTTACCCAGTTCATGTAACAAATACAAATGAACACAAACTTTATAAAAGTTATCTCGGACTCATCTCAAATCTTGCAGACTAGCGTAGCCTCCCAAACCTGTTTTCCCAACTCTTCTCTTTTTCTACCTACTCATCCAACTAACAGGCGCACATGTCCCCTACTCACAGAAACACCTCACACCTTCCCTTTACTGATCCACTTCAAGTAATCTATCCTATTCAAAACAGCTAAACTGATGGACGAGATATCGCCAGCACAGCTAACTCGACAAGGAAAAACAAAGCATATTACTAATATACTATCCAATTAGCTCGAAGCTTGGGCTCTGGAGTAGCGTGCTACTGCCGCTAGGTGCTTCCACGCCTCGCCAGGGGTAGTAAGAGCAATATAAATACAATTACATCCAACATGGAGTAGCTTGCTGACCATGAGGACAAGCGCCTTAGTGCCCTACAAAGGGGGTAACGAGCACTGTATAAATGTTGCAATACAATATATGCAAATCCCCAAACTACACGTTCCTAGCCATACCAGCTGTAACATGCAGCTGCGTATATGTGGATTTGTTACTCAAACACAACAAAGCATCAAAACAGGCGTGAGATTGTCTGTTCTTGCACATGCGCCGCTGAGGCCCGGTTGTACTGAATGGTAAACATGGACGGTGATAAATTTCAAACACAACTTAAAGGCACAATCTGTGATGGTCGTGCATACTCACCAACACAGGCACGTACTCGCACATTCTCTCTGGCTGCAGTTCACACAGGCACTGGCTGCAAACCCCCTAGAACCGGTTATAATTAGTGGACGGCGGTTCACTTTTCCAGGAAGGCGCTGCGAGCTGCAGTTTCACTCAGAGAGAAGCCATAGGAGGCGTTCAACACTGACGCAGCGGCTTCCCAAACATTTATAATAAAAATAAATTAAAAAAAAAAAAAAAAACTCATGTCGATTTCCGCAGTTACAAAGACAAGTTCCTGCTTGTCTGGGAGACTTTTCTGCCCACCATTACCTTGCCCCACACATCCGTGTGTCTCGCACCGAGCAGGCAGGCATGGATGCCACCCAGCCTCGCCCGTGCCAGCTCGATGCCAAGGTGCAGCGGGAGACCCCCGCCCCGGTGTGAGCGGTGCCGCCCCCCGCCGGTGACGCCGGGGCCGCCAGGAAGCGCAGGCACGACTCATGGCTCCCTCCACCCACCCACCTCAGAAAAGAGGTAAATACACCTCCCTTCCACCGGCGCAGGCGGCCATGAATGCACCATCCAAAACTAGAAACTTCACACGCCGCGGGCTGGATAAACATACCAGCCACAGAACAGACCTCGCATTTACCAGCGGCGGAGAATGGTTTACAAGCGGAGGCACAACAGAGGCATTGTGAGAAGAACGCAAACCCTGAAACAGCTGGCGAGCCGAGCCCCCGCTAAAGCCATGCGTGACACACAACACCTCCCATTTCCACCAGCCGACAGAACCACGCTGTACCCACCAAGCAGAGGCGTCGGGACAGTTTGTTACCCAGCCGCCCCAAAATGGAACGTATCTGTAAAAACCACCACCCCCACCCCATCTTCCATTCACGTCAGGCTTAAACGAGTCCAAGATGCCCACTGCACGTTCGGGGAGCCCCTCAAATCACAAACACGACACACCACCCCTTTCTAAATGCACCACTCTAAAAACCCTCATAGTCTGGCAAACAACCAGAACAAAATAACTAGCCTTTTATTTGTCCACTAGAAGCGCTTTAGGGCCTTATCAGAAGACTGCGATGTTATTAAAATACAATAAACTGCTATTCGGAGGTCCTGCCATACCAGAGGTACCATGAGCAGGTTTCACTTCAATACCCTGTTAAAGGAAGGCTGCTGAAAGAGAGCGAAGCCAAACCTGTAACCAGGGTATCCAGTCCCAACATTAGGACTAGGACGAGCATCGCACCCAGTGTGTTGGGCTTCCATCACAGTAATGCATTCTGGGTGTTGTAGTCTTAACTTGCTTCTTTTTTAGACTAGCTCACGTGAAGTCAACGATTTGTAGGTGCAAATTTCAGGAGCGAAGACAGTCTATAACGACAATGAGCGCGGAGGTCCCCTCAATACCGAAAGAGCAAGACCATACTGAAGCAAGTAAACGCAGACAGCCACTTAAGGACTCCCACACTATAAACAATCTAGACTTCCTTAGTCCACAGGACAATGCCCACAAAGAAGCAGTCTCCATTTAGGTCACTGTCAAAACACTATCAACGGAGCACGTACAGCCATGGGCAGAACGAACATGTAAACAATATAGATGCTAGCATGTGTATCTCTATCAAAATATTGCTAATGTGCAAAGAAATCCGGGTTATGGTATCAGTTTTGCCTGTAAAACATCGCTAACATCGGCCAGAGCGATAGGAACCGATCTTGGAGGGTAAGAGATACCATATGGGTCTCATCCTGGCCCCAATAAACAAGGACTTGATTAATCATATTCTAAGGAGCGCTAAGCTATTACTCGATGTGGATACTAAAAATAAAGATATTTCAAGGGAACCCCAGCTTCCCTTTAAGATAGGGTACCCTAGGTATGGTAAAAGGTTTTGGCAGGTGATAATAGGAACTGATACCCTCACACCGATTGGTTTTGACGTGTTTCAGCCTTCCAAATTGGTCTCTCTGGGTCCAGGGCATTCATCAGGACTGTTAAATCACTTGGTTCCAAGTTATTGCCGCGTCCTGTCTGTGTCAGTGGGGGAATATCAACGGACAACACATCACATATAAACCTTCAGGCTTACTTTGCCTCAGATAATGCACATACTAGTGCCCTAGTATTTCTCTAGGTACTGTCTCTTTGAAAACCACGGAGAACGTGTCCTTGTCACACTAATGCAAGGGTACCATGTTGTCGTGCCACCTATTTGGGCACCACTGTATTCCTACATGCAATGTAAAAGGGAAAATGTGAAGTCCCTGGGATAGTTTTATATTTTAGGACACCATAAAGCATCAAAGTCAAAAGCTGAGGCAGTAGACGGGTATGGGATACCTTTTGAGTTGTCTTGTAAACAATTTACATACTGGCATAAGCACCGACACTGAAAAACAGAAAAAAACTATGTGACGGCACGAACGCGGTGATCAAAATATGCAAACAAGAAATGGTACAGTCGGGCATGACATCTAGCAGTCAGGTCGGGCAAGACATAAGCACACAAACTTACAATCACACATCCAATCTAAGTAGGGATAGAGGTAGTGACGTGGGAGCATATCCACGGAAAGGCTACTATCATAAAACCTGTCTTACGTGTTTGGTAACATACTGCCAAGAAAACTTCACCGGCTGTTGTTCACATTGCGGCGCTGAGTAAAGATAAAAACATTCTCAAAATACAAGGAGCCATGGTGCTGTTCTACAAACTGTTAAAAGTATCAACATGCGACCAGTCTAGGCCGGGGCCGGGACATGGACACTGCCAACATACCCCCAGAATGCAACCAGTTATGGCGCAGCGGATGTCTGGGCATAGCTATGCATAGGCGGACTGGACGGGTTTTGCTTCCGGGTGGCAGAGGCCCCGCGTGTTGATGGACGGGCCTCGTTAGCACGGATACATGGACACTGCCAACCTATCCCCAGAATGCAACCAACTATGGCGCAGCGGATATGCATACATTCGTTTGGGTACTGCGCGGAGGGCAGTGAGTCAACAGTGGGGAGGCTTGGGTCATGGCGGACTGGACGGGTTTTGCTTCCGGGTGGCAGAGGGCGCGTGGCCCGGCGTGTTGATGGACGGGCCTCGTTAGCCCCGCAGACCCTTCATCACAAGAGACTCCTGGGAACGGTGACGTGAGCAGGGGGGGTCCGGTGACGTCATGGCCTCACCTGACGAGGGCGCACAGGCGGACATTTTGCGGAGTGCGGGAAGGACAGGCGGTTGGGGCTGGCACGGGAGCCCTGAGCCCGCCCAGCTAAAAACATCCCGGCTCCTCCGGAGGGCAGGGTGCCTCCCTCCGGCTGCCAGCCATTAACCGGGGGCCGCGGGCCAGCACACGGTAATTTCAAAACCACAACAGCTCTGTTTTCGGGGCCAACACCCTTCCCCCGCGCCGCAGGGCGCCGGATCCAGGGGCAGGCGGTGCCAGCGCTCAGTTAAAGGTCGGCTTGGAAATGAAGGAGGCAAAGAACCGGGCCCACCCGGCAGGTCTGCTAAATCAGCGTTTATTGAAGAAAAGAAAAAAAAAGAATACTTTTCGGAACTTAAGCAGACTCAAAAGAAGCCTCAGGCCGCCGATTTGATTTGTACCTCTCTAGGGCGGGACATGTGAAAATAAAGACCTGTAACACGACGAGGGACTCTTCAGTTTGAAAAAAATAGGTAACTCACCTGAACAGCTTTTAGGAGACTCAACTATGGTTTGGAAATAAATAGAAGGCAAAAAACGGAGGGATTACGTACGGGCTTAATAAATAAATAATGTAACTTAATTTGATGGTCCTACTTTGGCATCTGATGGCTCTAGTAGCAACCACAAACTATTTGCCATCAGAGCTCATGCTGTATAGTCACTAGAATCGCTCGATGGCATTACATGAGCATAATACTGAACACCTTGTATATGCACTGTACACAACTTCAGCCAGGATAATCTGCTTCGCGCTACACGCTGTACTGTGTTTCAGAAAAGGAGCCTTTTTTTGCATGGGCCTAAAATGCATTTAAAAAAAAAAAATACTGGCAAAGATAAAAGGTATGGCCTTGGGAAGGTGGGGCCATGTTTATGTTTTCCATTTCAGGCACATGCCTCAAAAAGAAAGAGGAAAAAAAGAAAGCATGCTGCTGCCTAAATGAGTCAGCCATTTGCCCGCAATAAAAATAAACGGTGGGTATAATTTTAATACATTAGTAAAGATACTTTCTAGCAGGAATGTTAACTCAGAACAGGTATAGACATTTTTCGTTAACGCGTATCACAGTCTAGTATGAGTCTTGTTGATTAAAAAAAAAAAAACACACACTATTGGCTTTGAGATCCTCAAACCTCAGGAGCATAGTTTAAACACACACGGATGTTAAACCAAACAAAACAAATATTTACAAAGTAAAGTTTTGGAACCCCAGCCTTGACACTTAAGTGAACAACTTTTTAACAGGATGTGCATATGTTATCAAGCTAAATGGTGCAAATTATAGCTCAAAAGTGCAAATGGCTAAATTGCGCTGACCTCTTGCCCCATTTTGTAATCAGAGGCATAGGCAAATTGCGATTAACATTTTTCAAATCTGAACAGACTTGTGGATGAAGATGGGTGACCTAAAGACCCTGTGTGTGCACAATATGTATAAATGGTGTGTATAAATATATGTGTGTGTGTATGTGTATATATATATATATATATATATATACACACACACACACACACACACATATACACACACACACACACATACACACACACGCATATATACACACACACAAACATACACACACACAAACATACACACACACAATTCACTACAAAAAGGAAAGGTTGCCAGGGACGATACAGTTACGTACTAAATATAGTTGCACAAAACCAGATAAATTCAGGTGATAAAGTTAGCAGCCCTAACTATAACTTACGCCCCGGCATTTCCAATGCTTATCACCTCACATATTACGTCACTCATGACATGGTCCGTGACATCACTGATGAGATCATCTAGACTGTGTAAAACTGTAAAAGATGTTTACAAGAGTTAAAAGCTAGATACAATGGTATTGTACAAGTTAAATTAGTAATCTTACAGAGCTAGTGATCACTGATAGTATTTGTAATATTCACAGCCTCAGTGGGTGTGTGAGTGTGAGGATTTGTGGTTGAGTGGTTGTGTAATAGCATCAACAGTTGCATGACTCATTGCGTTCCTAGATGTTTTACTGAGTGAATGGGTTCCTGTGTAGCTGTATGCGTAAAGAAGTCAATGTGTGAGTAGCTTTATGTGTGAGTGTTTTTCTCAGTATCTGTAGTGGTAAGTGAGTGTCAGAGTTTCTATACTTGAGTGAGTGGCCCAGAGTGAGTTAGAGGCTGTCTCAGTATCTGTATGGGTTACTTAGTGGGTGTGTTTAACGGTATGCGTGAGTGTGTCAGTGAATGTCAATCATGGGCGAGTGGGTACTTGGTTCTATGACTAAAGGAGAGTGTATATGCGTTAGTAACTATAAAAGTAAGTTAGTGTGTGTGTGAGTAACTGTGTTGGTGAGTGAGTGGTTGTTTTATTTGTTGTACAGGTGAGTGGGTTTATAGCTAGTTGTACGGGTGAATGGCAATGTGCTGCTGAAAGTATTCATGAGTAATTTGGTGTGTAAGTGTATAAGCGGGTGAGTTAGTGGCTGTTTACAAGAATATTTAAGCTGTGTTGGTGGGTGTGTGGCTTTGTGAGTGCTTTTATGCTTCTATAACTCACTATTACAGTAACTGCATGGTACAATAAATGGTTGCATGACTGGCTATATGAGTATGGTAGTAGTGTGTGTGTGTGCATTTTCAAATATTTTGTGTGTAGTTTAATGGGTGTGTTTAAAAGTATGTCAGTAGTTGTGAGAGTGCAAGTGGGTGTATGAGGGGTTTGAATGGGCATCTGAGTGGGGTGAGAGTCTGTAGGTGGATGTCATTTGAGATGTCATGAATTATGACATTAGTGAAGTCACTGACCATGTCATAAGTGACGTAATGTGTGAGGTGATAAGCAGGTAACTGCGGGGGCGTACGTTACACTTAAGGCTGCTAACTATAACTGCTGCATTTTTCTGGTTTTGTGAGACTAAATTCGGTACCCAACTATGGCGTCCCTGTAACTTTTGCTTCTTGCAGTGAGTTTCTTAGTTTTTAAAATTATTTTTCCTCCCTACAGTGTCCCTGTAATTTTTGGGTTTTGCAGTGAATTTCTAAGTTTTTTTTTTTTTTAAATGAAGAGGAAGACTGTCCATAGGGCCTGGGGTACGACCAGGCTTTGTAGCAACTATATGCATTATTTGTATTCTAACTGGAAAAATGGAACTAGATAGTTTTAAGTTGTGACAAAAATAAAAGCAAAAGTAATAAAAAAATAATAAAAAAAAAAGCAGGCAAAAGTGGATCCTGCAATTTTGTTTATAAGGCTACTTCCGGTGTATACAGGCCTCTCTTTTTGATATTGGTATTAGGGTGCACCTACATATTAGCTACCCTATAATTGTTTTACCTTCAAATTTGTAATTTTATGTTTCGTTCAGAACCGTGGATCCGTGAAGGGAACTGCAGATCGGCCCAATGTCAGAAAGAAACCTTCACATTTCATTGGCTGCATTTGGACCAAGCCTTGTAGCCACACCCTACAGTACTCATTTCTAGATTAGAAAAGGCAGAAGTGACATCTAGTCTCTCTGTTTGTTTTGGGGGTTCTGAACTTTCTTAAAATGTCTAGTGCATCTTCTGAAGCACATTAAGAAGAATGGAAGCGGAGGAGAGCAGATCACCTCACAAGAAGCAAAGTGAAGTGTCCAGATACTTCACAATTCCTGCTGGAGATGAAAAAGTTTCACCAAAATCTGTCACATGCACCATCTGTGACAAACAACTCTCTAGATGCACCACCAAGAAATACTCACACAGCACCAGCTCAATGTAGAGCCACCTTCATACTATCCACAAAAGAATTTATAGGAGGGTGATGAGATACCGGGATGCTGGAGAAGGTATCTCATCTTCAGGTGCTGCATAAGGACAGGAAACATCTACCATCGCTGTCCCATCTGTATCCCAAGAAATAGGAGGCACACTAACTTACTGTGCAACTTGCCACGCCTTCCTTTCTACAAAGGTGTCATCTGTTGCAAAGTATTTCAATGCTGTTCGTAACTGGGTGTGAGAGGGAGCGTCTGGGTGTGAATGTCTGGGTGAGAGGTCTTGTCTGAGTGAGACTGGGTGTGAGACTGTAAGAGGATGTGTCTGGGTGTGAAAGGGTGAGAGAAGATGTATCTACGGATGAGAGTGCAGTGTGTCTGGGTGTGACGGTATGTCCAAGTGTCAATGTATATGCAAGTATTTGCAAGAGTGGGTGTGAGAGGGTGTGTCAGTGTGAGAGGGTTTTAAAGTGTGTGTCTGGGAGTGGCTGTGACAGTGTGTGGGCGTGTGTTTCTGGCTGCGAGATTGAATTTGAGTGTGTCTGGATGTGAGTGAGTGTGCCACAGTGGGTGCGAGTGTCTGGCTGTGATACTAGGTGTGAGTGTCTGTGTGTGTGTGTGTGTGCACACATATAAATATATACTTTTTTTTTTTTTTTTGAGATCCGCGGATCCACCTGCTGATTTACACTGGGAGCCACACTGAGCCCCGTGGGTGGATCTGCAGCTCTCGGGAAATAAAGAAAGAAAAATAAAAAAGAGGAGGGGGGGGGGAATTGTGGGCAGCCCATTCCCTACTGTTTTCACACATTTGTGTAAACATCATGGGGTCAGGGATCTTCTACCCTGATCCCAACCTATCTATTGCAGCCCACATTTCAGCATCGGGGACCACTTCAGCTGCCCTTTTGTTATATTTGGGAATGGTCCCGGGGCTTAAATGGGGGTTGCAATGGAAATAATCAGTCTGCAGTGGATCCAAGTCCCTAGATATCTATATTTTTTGCACTTTAAAATTTCCCAAGCCACTGAATGGATTTACACCGTATCACAAAAAGTGTGCTCGCTTAGCCAAGAGCTATCTTTCTTCCAAATTTGGTGTAATTCTGTACGGCGGTTTGGGCTGTAGTAGCGTTCAAAACCCTATAGAAAAATGAATGGGGAGTACATGTTTTGGAACCCTCCCCCCCACCACCACCCCCTGCTTGAGGGATCACCTTGAAACTTTCAAGACAGCAGTTGAACTCACTAAAATATAAGTTATTGGCAAAACAACAACAAAAAACACTCTTCCTATGGAAACTAGGTATATATATATATATATATATATATATAAAAAATACCATGAAGCTGGCGAAACAGCTATAGCTGTCTTCAAGTCAGCCACAATAAATGAAAGTCTAAAAAGTTCCATCACTCATCATTAATTTGCTTTTGAAGTGCTGCGATCTAAAACCAATGTAACCATAAGTACCACCAATTTTACCCCTTAAAATTCCTTCCACTTGTGTTTAAAATTAAGGAAAAGGACAGACCATTACAATGTATGGTAATCAGGAGAAATGGAAATGAATTTGGACTAAGTTGTACGCGTTTCAGGTAACGTAGTGAAGACTGCTTTGTATTAGCAATAACTTCATATACCAGATGACAGTTGGGAATGGAATCCTCAAAACTAGGGCAGGATGTTATTGACCCCAATTTTGCAACAAAGAGGTGAAAAGGACTACCCATTATTCACATAGGAATGGGGTAATAATGCAAGATTTACCCTATAGGGGATGTTTTACCCAAAGAATTGCTTAAGTGAGTACAATGCTACCAAACTCATTGCTCTCCAACATTCCTTTTTTCCCATTTATATTAAACCTTAAAAACAAAGTCTACTCAAACAGAGATTAAAGCATTCAAGGGAAAAAAAACATTTTAAATACGTTTTTTCAATTTTAATCTAATAATTAAAACATCATTAACAAAAGTTCACTCTTGAAAACGTATGTATTACCTTATATTCAGGGCACTTAGCCTGACAAAGCTGAGATATTAGCAATGCCTGTTTAATGTTATAGAAAGAAACAATGAAAAATAATCAGTAATTTTTATTGATTTTAGAGGCAGAGGCTGTTTTGAATTCAAGAGTTCATACTTAAAGACTACGTAATATCTTGAATGCCATGTTTAATGTTGGCTACTACAAACTGTCAATGCGTTTCACTTCCTTGCTGCTTTACAGGTAATTTTAGGGCAACGATCCAAAAACTGGGCAGTACTGCAAAGTAAAAAGTGGTAGTATTGCAGTTGTTATGCTGTATATGAAGAGTTGCTTCTTTGAAGCAGGAAAGAACTCGGCGCTGTGTGAGCAGCGGAGCAGTCAAAAGGTCAGCACAAGGAGGAACACCTATCAATAATAAATTCAATTAATCCGTGTAGTGATGCAGCCTCTAACAACCTCTAAAGTATAGCCTTAAACAGCAATTCAAAATACTCGAATTTCAGTGTGCTGCTTCCTGTAATATTTCACAAGGATTGTTGACCCACCAAATCTTTGGTCTAGATGCAGTGTGTGAAATAATGAGTTTGGAAGAGTGAATAGGATTCTTTGCTTAAATTACTATAAAGAGATGCAACAAAAGAAAAGGTGGAAAAAAATGTATATAGTAGCATTGTATTCATACAAGCAATTCTTTCTGTAAAAAAATCCCATGTGGAACATCTTTCGTTTAAATATAAATATATAGAACCTAAAAATGTCCACACAGTCCTGAATCATTAATTAGTAATAACAGCTGGATGATCTTAGAGCAGCACACTAGCTAAAAGCTACGGAGCAAACTGAGGAAAGTACTTTTGGGTAGCAATAACTGGCTGCCACAGTCGTAGTCACCTATTTAAGCAAGCATCAGCAAAGCCAACAGGTCTGGCATGCATGACTATTGCATGGCAAGCCCAGGCTATTTAAATCAAATATATATATATATATCCTGCTGCAGAAAAAATAAAAGATTGCTTTTTTACTCAATGCATCAATGAAATAAATGGCTTAACGTGCGATAATTCACTGTAATTCTGAGAAGTAAAATAGTTCCTTTTATACTGGAATGCAAGCTCTCCAGAAGGTGGAATGAAACATCATACAGAACGCGAGAAATAATTTCTCCTCTGTCAGTGGGTCAGGTACCCGCAATCAAACCAGACCTAAAACAAACCGAGGTTTTCACCCTTCTGAGCATATATACATGTGAGACACTTCACCCGTTGGCAAAGAGCCTCGACTGCTGCCTAAAGCAATAATGATGTGGATTAGGCAGGAAAGGCATCGTTTGTACGATTTCTATAGTCTAGGAAGCACAACTGCTTGTGAGTATTAGAGATTAGTACTCCTAACAGATCATTTCTATAGATTAGTACTCCTGACAGATCACTTCTCTGGTGTAACACAAACCTTCCAACGGTCCACACTCACAAAGTTACCCTACTGCAGAGTGGGCAACCAGCGAGGACATCCTTTGTCTGATAAACAAGACCTCCTTCCGCTCTAAGATGCTCGGGGTATCGACTGCATTCTCCCCTTGTTCTTTGCCATTTTCACAAAGTTGTCTTAGGTGATTTATTGTGCGGAGTGCTTTTTCACTGCAATTACATCTCAAAGGCCAATACGTTTTAATTTAAAAACTCGAGAGTTTATGCAATTCCCCACTAAAACTGAACTAAATCATATGGATTAAAAAAAAAACATCTTCATATTAATTCAAACAATGTCGCTATTACTAAATTCCCTGTTGAAGAACCATGTTACACCACTGCCCGCACAAAAGGGTACAAACAACTGCATATTCTGCTGGAACAACACAAACTATGCGGCTTTGCATTCTTCCTTGCACACATCAGACTGCGCCAAAACACAGGCAGACTCGTGCAAGAGGCCATTTGTCAGACTCCATTCCTGCTTCTTAACACTCGCCCCTCTTGGGACTGCGTATTTTCCTAGCTGGAGACCTTTCACACGTTTGGTAAAGCATTTGATAGCGCCAAGCAAAATCAATAAACAAGTTGGACAGCGGGTAAATAAAGCTCAATCTTCAAAACTAGCTGTTGGCTAAAAGAGAGGGTGTTGGGTGCAGCCGATTACTGGCACAGAATTTCAGTCAAAGTTGCAGAGACTGAACACAGCCCATGTGGGTGGAAAACCTCTGTGGTTTTAGTTGGGCTTGTGTAGTAATAGCGCTCTGTGCACGCAGATGACTCCTCCTTGCTTCATACACAGGCCTACCCACCTCCAAGGGATGGCAAGATGCATAATTGAGTGATAAGAGCAGCTGGCATCTCCCAAGGATAACAAGTAGGGTTGTTTTGGGTTCTTTCTCATGTTTCCACCAACTGCGCAAAACTGCAGAAGTTTGACAGCTTCAGCTGGCAGGCATGACCAATTCAGACCTGTAGAAAGGGCGGTGATTGTCTCCTGGGGGCACAGAATATGTCAACATAATAGAAGGGAAAGGCTGCACAGAATGACCACCGCATCGCCCTAGATTAATGCTGTGGCAGTGGGATTGGTCAAAAATGGCCTTTGTTTTTCAGGTTTTGCCCTGGTGGAAGACGAACAAAAGTGTTCACTGCTCGAGGAAACTCATTTTAGCTGTGATGCTGGGGTACGGTTCCCGGGTTATTATGGCACCCAAGACTCAGGGCCTCCTGCATTTGCCTTTCATGTAACAACCCAATGAGAGTATTGGTTCGCTTCAGCAGATTCCATTTGATTACCTACCGGCAGCATGAGACACCAGAAAACAAGTATTTGGAAAAAACAAACCCATGGACTGGAAATACTGGGTCCTTGATGACATGGAGTTATCTTGTAATCAGACTGCAGTGACGGCCAAGTGCTCCCATGGACTGTCTGCGGCGACATCAGTGTTCATATCATAGTTATTTTCTTGCAGATACTTGAAATCAATCAATCAGGAATTTGTAAAGCGCACTACTCACCCTTGAGGGTCTCAAAGCGCTGAAGCAGGGAGTGGGGGGTTGTTGCTACTGCTCCAACAGCCAGGTCTTGAGAAGTTTCCGAGAAGGTAAGGAGGTCTTTGGGCTGACACGTGGGTGAGAAGAGTGTTCCACGTTATGGCGGCGAGGTGCAAGAATGATCTACCACCGGTTGTAGTTCTGAGGACACCTGGGATGGTTGCGAGGTCGGTGGAGCGGAGATGCTGGGTCGGGATGTAGAAGGAGAGCCGTCTGTTGAGGTATTCTGGTCCGGTGTTATGCAGTGCTTTGTGAGCGTGGGTGAGGAGTTTGAAGGGGATTCTCTTGTTGACGGGGAGCCAGTGCAGGTTTCTCAGGTGGTCTGTGATGTGGCAGGGGATGTCCAGGATGAGGCATGCAGAGGAGTTCTGGATGCGTTGCAGCCTCTTCTGGAGTTTGGCTGTGGTTCCTGCATAGAGGGCATTGCTGTAGTCCAGTTTGCTGCTTACGAGGGATTGGGTGACTATTCTTCTGGTTTCAGTAGGTATCCATTTGTAGATCTTTCAGAGCATTTGGAGAGTGTTGAAGCAGGAGGAGGAGATAGTGTTGAAGCAGGAGGAGGAGATGGGGTTTACTTGCTGGGTCATGGATAATGAGGAGTCCAAGATGAATCCTAGGTTGCGTGCATGGTCGGCGGAAGTCAGAGCAGCTCCAAGAGTGGCAGGCCACCAGGAGTCATCCCATACGGAGGGGGTGGAGCTGAAGATGAGAACTTCAGTCTTGTCGGAATTGAGTTTGAGGCAGCTGCTCTTCATCCATTTGGTGATGACCTTCATTCCTTCGTGGAGGTTGGTCTTGGCGGAGTCCTTATTGAGGGAGAGATCAGCTGGGTGTTGTTGGCGTATGAGAGGATGTTGAGGTTGTGGAATCAGGCGATGTTAGCGAGCGGGTCCATGTAGAAGAGGGTCAGGTTGAGGGACAAACCCTGGGGTATGCCGCAGATGATTTTGGTGGCCTCCGAGTTGAATGGGGGAGGCGGACTCTCTGGGTTCTACTGGTGAGATAGGAGGTGACCCAGTCCAGGGCTCTGTCGCGGATTCCAGCATTGCTGAGGCGTGAGCGTAGGGTGTGGTGGCAGACTGTGTCGAACGCAGCCAAGAGGTCCAAGAGGATGAGGGCCGTGGTTTCGCCGTTGTCCAGTAGGGTTCTGATGACGTCATGGTGGCGATTTTGGTACTGTGATTGCTGCAGAATCTGGATTGGGAAGGGTCCAGGGTGCAGTTCTCCTTGAGGAAGCGGGTTAGTTCTCTGTTGACAGCCTTCTCAATGACTTTTGCTCGGATGGGGAGCAGGGAGATAGGCCGGAAGTTCTTGAGGTCCTTTGGGTCCACCTTGGGTTTTTTGAGTAGGGAGTTGATCTTGGCATGTTTCGAGCTCTCTGGGAAGGTTGCGGACTCGAAGGAGAGGTTGATGATCTTCCGTAGTTGGGGTGCGTTGACGGAGCTTGCTTTGTTGAGGATGTTGTGAGGGCTGGGGTCAGATGGAGAGCCGGAGTGGATGGTGTTTATGATTTCGATGGTGTCGTGGTCGTTGACCCAGGAGAGCAGGAGGTTAGTCGGAGGTGAATCTGTGGTGTTGGTGGTTGCCAGGGGGGTGGGTGGTGCTGTGTGCTTAAGCGGTCGTGGATGAAGCAGTTTTTGGTACACAAGAAGGGGGTGGACCAGAGTTGAGGAATTGGCAGGCAGCCTCAACTACTTTTTGTACTGATATTGATAGCTCGTAGAGAAATTTGTCTAAGGTGGTCGTGGTTATCTAACTCTCGTACCACGGTTAGAGAATAGGTTAATATGCGTAATTGGATCAGAGAAGTGGGTTAAGATGCGAGAACCTTTCCTTGCATACGCTTTAGACTGATTGAATCTGCAAGTTGGGTGCCAGGGAATTTTAACAAGGGCTTGGTCCGGATTTCAGGGGCAAATCCAAAAGTTCAATTATAGACAAGGCTCAGCAATGTGTGTGTGTGTGTGTGTGGGGGGAGGTTCTCTGATTTCAGTGTTTCCCCAGTTGATGAGGTCTCGAATGATGAGGTTTTAACTCCCCAGAGGGTCAAGCTACGATTAGTGTTCTGTTACTACCTCTTGTACCTTACATGCATGGATGAGAACTTAAAAAAATATATATTATATATATATATATATATATATATATATATATATATAAATATAAAATAATAAAAGCAGAATTGTAAATATGGCTTAGATTAAAATCCACATTCCACAATGAACATAGAGGAAACTGAGGTGCAGGATACAGTGAAGAGCCTTTCTTGACTACCCACAGGATGTACAGGGACAAGTCAGGATTTTGCTTTTTTCACATACTTCCAACTCCAGATGTAGGAACCGCAAGTTCAAAAACCACCTCGAAGGCTAAAAATAGTTTTTAAAAAATGATATCTAAAAAAAAAAAAAAAATGTTAAAAGTAATGGTTACGTTTAGCTTGGCTTCCTTTCTTCCTTCTTGAGTAGATTGGACTACTTTCACTTTCATTAACTACCCAGTCAGACACCATGATACTACTGGCAACTCATTATTCCAAACTGACCTGACTACAAACAAACCCAAGAGCTTTAAACATCCATACCGCCTTTCTTTTCAAGTTTCCTTTGATCGCATTTCCAAGTAACTTAAGCCTTACTCCATCACCCACCTTCTAATCCATAACACAACTCAATCTAGTATAACCATGCATTGTTCTTTTATGCATGCTCACTTCTCTGGTCTGCAGTTCCATTCCATAAGATGCCCCAATACAGAATTGACAAAAGTTATACTCTTCGAAGTTTCGAACGAGTCAACCCATTTGTGCAGTACTGCTAAAAGACCACAAACTTTTCACCATGCTCCCACCCATCCTAATCGCTTGCTCGATTAACTTTCTATTGATACAACATACAATCCTTACGAACCAGTCTCATTTATTTCAAAAACTGAATCTCATTTGAGAGAAAATGTACTCCATTACCCAAACCTGGATTTCCTCTACTACTTCCCTTGAGAAAACATCAGTATGAAACTCCACAATGGCTCAAGTGTCAAGTGTTATGTAAACACTTAACCTCTTCCACCTTTAGTATTTGTCCCGACTCAACAGGAGAAATCTATAGACACTGAAGAAGGAAGGAAAAAAAAAAAAAAAAAATGGGGGGAAGGTTACAGGCAATTACGGACCCAACTACTGGATGACGGAAAGATGCACATCATGTGACTCAAGAAAGATTTATACTGCAAAACTATGTTTCTTTTGTTTTCAGCTCACCAAGGGAGTGTGCATGCATTTTCTTGCTCAGTTCTCCATATGTCCTTAGTTTCACATCCCCACCCCCTCCATGGCTGTTGGTCCCTGACCATATTCAGCTCATGCCCAGTCCCAAGCTTAACTTACTGTTGTGTTCTTTAAAGAAAAACAACAAAAAAAAAAAAATGTTTTTTAGAGAGCCAGGCAGCTGCAATTTGCTACCATGCTTTTTTTTTTTTAAATGTACTATATATTTTTGAGGTCGCGCCTAAGCAGCCCGGATATGCAGTCTCTTGACATGCTGTGATCTACTTCTGTGGGCTTTCATCATGCCCATCACTTTATTTCGTTCCTTGGCCTGCCTTTCAAAATTCCTTTGGTTTGTTATGTAAATGCTTTACGTTTGTCCTTTTTTGAGGCTGTTTTGTTACCGTATTGGAGACTGACCCTGTTACATAGATTGCCCATATAACTTAGTGTGCGCGCACTACTATTTTCTTTTGCCTGTCACCTTCACGCTTGTGGCTGTATGCTGTTTCATCCTCTGGTATCGTTCTGTTTTTCTTTGCGGTGTCTGCACCCAAATAAGGCTGCAAGCTGGGGGGGGATTTTTGTTTACATTTATATAGCACAAACTCGACTTGAAGATTTGAGCACTTTATAGGAGCAATTGTTAAATTTGCAGCCCCATTCCCAAATTCTTCCCAAGTTTAGCCGCTGAAAAATATACAAACTGGCACCTTTTGAATAGAAAAAAAAACCACAAGTGTATCCCTGAATGAGGCTCTCCCCGTCACAGCGGGAGAGCCAATACTATAATACTAAATGAACTCAAGAAACTCGCCCCATAATGCTTTGCAGGAAATTCCTTATCCAACACATTTTTGCTCATAACTCAGTCTGTGGTGGACCCAAAACAATGGGACCACCACTAAAACATTCAGCACAACATGCTCATTTGGTTCAGCTCATCTTCTGGGTCCCCACACTAGATTGGAGGGACGGGGCAAAATCATAACCTCTCACCACCCAACGTCTTTTTAAGCTCTCTCATGGCTGGAGCTTTAGCTTTAAAGCTGGGATTAGTTTGTGTTCTAAGGGCCTTGTTTGTGATAGTATTCTAGCAGGCCTGCTAGGCCTGCAAATGTGTAATGCATTACACCCCCTCATCTGGGTATGCCTTTTAGGGGCTGACTATATTGCTACATGACCATGTTTCTTCCGAATGCTATTTTTATTGTGGTGCCCTCTAGGGGGATGTCCTGACCATTACAGTCTAATGCCAAGTGTATGAAGGAATGCACAAACACAGTTTATTTCTGATAAAGGTTTAATGAGCTGCATGGCTAAACACTTATAAGGTCCCAAAGCAAGACCTATTGGCTATGCCAATGCTTGTTTAAAATGTTACCGCTTTAATACTGGTGCCTGCAATCTTGGAATGGTAACAAAAAAACAAAAACAAGGCACTGCCGCTTGATTCATAATGGCATTAGTGGGGGATGCATGAGCGCTTAGAAGTCATTATTCTGCAGTTGCTTACGATGCGCGCAACATGCTTCAATGAACTTACTGGTGTTTCTCAGGTTCTTGTGTGTACTGCTTTTCCATGATCTGGAGTTAGGGACTTGAAATCTATTAGGTTGTCTTTTGGGGATGATCACAAACAATTCATCTCTGGAATGGTGACGGGTCTGCACTACATTTAAGTAGTTAGCTACAGGCTCCCAATATCGGTATTAAATAGTCTGGACAGACTCACGTGAGCCATGTATATTCTAGATCTGTCTTAGTATGGGATTGCAATAGATAGTGTTTTTGGATGAGGTGCTCAAATGAGGCAGAATTTTGAAGATGTATGGCTTCAACATTGCATGAGTAATCAAGATGGGCAGTCCATAAGAGAACGAAACTGAAATCCATACTCTTCATAGTCATTGTTTTAAGGATTTTCCTAATTATATCCTTAATTCTATATTAGACCTAGCCACATTCATTTTTATGACCATGCCACTGCTTGCATAAATGCCAACAGACGTGATTCAGGTGGGAGATTTCAGACCTGTGAAGCCAAAATGGCTTTATTTTGGTTGTCTCTGACCTAAAATTGCCTCTGCTTCAATAAAAGCCAATCAGGAAAATACAGTTTAACGTTTTTTTGTTCAAAATATCCTACTTTTGTGTTCCAAAATGTATGCTGCTTGCCAAGACATGGGTTTCTAGACATTAACTCGCTTTATCAGGGCCTTAACAAAGTAGTCAACATAATTTAAACAAGCTAGGTTTCCGGGCAAACATCAGCATAAAGTTTACAATGTTTATTTACATTATTTAAGGAGCCTCTTTAAAGGTAAATCAAGGGACACAGGCTTCAAATCACAGCACTACAATGTGGCCTGGTGGACCTTGTTTACCATCAAGATTCCTTTGCTGTTCAAAACACTGCACAGCACATAACCAAGTAACATTCCCTTCATATGGCTGCTCTGCATGATTCTGGTGCCATGGGACCAGGAGAGGAAAAGCTTTATTTCCTACTTCCGGAGAACGTGTGTGATGCCGTCAGTTAGGTACCAACAAGGTGCGCTGAAACTAGCTACAAAGAGCCACAGAGTTAGCAAATGGAGAGGAAGGAAAGATATTCATAATGCAATGGCAGTCAATCAATAATGGCCGATCGAAGGAAGTCCTTTAAGTGCTTTCAGAAGCGTATACCCTCATTTTAAAGGATAAAAACAGCGAAGGAGGAGACAAAGCCGCAGCAACAAGGACAGCTTTCCATTAAGTAATGATACATCTCAACATCCTGCAAAACTATTGCATCTACATAGGTCTTCTGGACCCCAGGTAACTAGTTCCAACTCAGAAGCCATATCAAAACAAACTCTGATTTGGAATGTTTGCTTAACCAAAACAAGCACTAGCAATGCCAATAGGTCTGGTATATGAACAAAAGTATTTTCTGGCATTCTGGGCTAGGCACTCAAATCTTCATCCATGTATTTTATTACTCATCCTTGTACTCATCCATCCAGTGGCTTATTTTTGTATTCATCTTCTGACACAATTACAATAAAACACAAACTCAACATATGCAAGAGAAATTAAAAAATATATATAATTTAACAAGCATTTGAAATACAATAAGTCTTGCATTTGTGAGGGTTCGAGTTGTTGGCATTGTAAGTGACTATGTATTTTACCTATGCATTTTGGTTTGGAGTGTAGTGGATATATGCCATGAGCCACAGCAACATTCCCAGGCCCGTAGCTGCAGGAAAAAGGAAACAACAAGGCTGCCATCTTGGGAAGATTTTTGCTCATTGCTACAGACTGGCTGTGATACCCTAGAGATGCAACCCTTTCTAGTGTGTTTACCTAAACCTTTATAGCACCAAAAAAGCCACAAAGAGGCACCTTCATGGCATTTAACCCACAGAATGAGGAAGGTCATAAGAGGAGCAAAGAGAAGGGGGCAGTCACATATTTCTGTGTGTTAAACATTTAAATAAATTATTCCTCTACATTGGAAAGAACAGGCTAACTTTTAAAAACTGACTTTATACAAAGAGAATACCAGAACAGGCAGCTTAACTTAACAGGAAGCTTCAAATGTGTGCACACTGGTGAAACAGAGCTTCAGTGGTAGGTTGGCCAACAGGATAAGTTCTAGAGGTGCAACATCTGTGACTTTGGGTTAAGGTTTTAAATAGAAATACAGAAGGGCTGGTACTCTGTATTTATTTAAAGCACTGCCTTAGGTTAATAGTCTCATGACAGCCCTCAGTTCAGGACTGGACTCTGTAGAACAGATGTGTGTACCTGAATCTCCTGGGTCTTGATGGTGCCTTTTCAGTGCATACATTTGTATACTGGCTGATGGTTGTAAAGTGAGAATTATCTCTGTTGGGGTGGCTACTCAAAATTTGAAGTCTTGGCTTGGCCATCTGGACCACTCAGAGTAGAGCGGGAAGCCTGGGTTTGGACGATAGTGTATTTTTGTGCATGACCATTGGTGCCCAGTGAGGCTCCTACAGGGCTGGTTCACTGGATTTTTTTCTGGCTACGAAAATAATTCAAATGTATCCTTTTCTTGGGACTCCAAGGTAGGTCCAGAACCATGTCAGAGATTCTTGATACCCATATAAGATACATTACGTAAAATAATTCATATGGAACTTATTTACACAGTAATTACCATGCAAGCCTGGCATGGATCCTGCCTTCCCAGTACTTCAATGGACATGCGTGTTCTATAATGGCATACAATACAGCGTTCTAATAACCTCACGATGTACCTCTGATATGCATATAGCACATAAGAACCGCAATATGAAAATGAAATAAAAAAAGCTGCTGTGCAGTGACCTGCTTCCCGTGTCATCCCGGGTGCTTTTAATAGGCCATTCACTCTATCATTCCGTGAGATCACAGACCTCTCTCCTCGCTGAGTGAGGAGAATGACGACACAGGCCCAAGCTTTTCCAGCAAGTAGAAAAATCCAGTGTTCGAAATATTTAAAAAGAAAGTACTTTAGGCCCATACGAATTATGAAGTGTAATGTTAACCAAGCCCAAGGAAGCTATGAAGCAGCCATGGCTTTGCAGCTTAAGTAGCAGATCACTGTTTCAGAATGCACATACATGAAACTAGCAAATTAGGCCAAACTTTGGTGTACAGAAGCAAATAAAGACTGTCTGAGCATAAATCACCAGCTTCATATTAAACTGGAAGTTAGAATTACAGAAGCAAAAACAATAACAAATATTCACAGGGGCATTAGTCTGCCACCCGGTCTGGAATCATGGCTCCTACGCTTGTGTGTGTGTGTTTTTCAGACACAAGGGGCCACTTTCAGTCTCAAGCTTACTCCTACAATAAGGGTGAGATTTCTGATTCAGGTTTCGGAATTCCAGAAGTAATCCTGGGAGACTACAACAGTACCAACTTTTTAGAAGTACTCACAATCGCAAGGAGCTACACATGCGTAACTGCTTATGGAAAACAATTTCATATGAGAAAAAATTGATTACTATGACATTTACCTTTTCTAACTCCCCTTTTCCTGGTGGAGAAGCCAAATCTCCTACAACTCCACAAAGTTTAGGGATGCTTACCCTCATTCTGTTACCGAGAAATGATTTACTCCCGTTGGTAACGACAGTTATTTTCTAAACTTTTCCAGCCTGAGAATGTTTGTGAGTAGTTACCAATTCATACATCTGTCAGTGTGCACAAACTCTCTATGGCATCCCCACCATGGAACGCACACTCCACACCCATGAGAGTTGATTTACTCCAACCTAATGTTACATAATACACGTGTAATATGTGTGTGTAAATTGAGTAATAACTTCCAATTCATATTCCACTTTTGTAAATCAAGCCATTTACACAAGTAATTTGAACCTATCCATGCAAATGAGTGAATTGGACAATGAGTGGTATTGGGCACATTAGCCCAACTTCCCACTTCCTGTGAAATCATTTGACAAGTAAATCTCATGGAAAAAGAGCAAGTGATGGACGGAATGCTGAACAATGTCAAACATTCACCCCCAGTACAGAGATCTGGGCCTAAATCCATTGTTTTTTTGCTGCCCATGCCATTCCAGTTTGGACCCAGCCATATGCAAATCAGCCTTGACCCTGTTCCCCATGGGAACAGTCCAGCCCGAACTGCCAGACCAGGTCTTCCCTGGACTGGAAACAAGCATCCTGGGACCGGTTTTGGGGTTTCACACCCCTCATCAGCCAGGCTAGCTTGAATCCAGTGGCATGGGAAGCACGGGACCCACATCTGGGCATTCCCTTACCACTTAGGGCCACAAATGCAAAAAGAACAAGTGATGGACGGAATGCTGAAAAATGTCAAACATTCACCCCAGTACAAAAATCTCATGGTGCCCGATTAGGTGCCGGGAAAAGGTTTGCATTCAAAATATACCTGCATACTAGGATGAGGACATTGATCCAGCCAAGGGTGGCCAATGTCGTGGCACTGGATACTGCAATGGTGGTGTCTTGTGTTATATCAGACAGATGCTTGGTCCCCTTTCCGGTTTTGACACAGTTTGGGTGTGTGGCACAGCCATAAATGAGAAAACACACAGACCTTTTCCAGCTGGCAAGCACCTCTGTGTGAATTGTAATACCAAATACAAAAATTCGGAGACATAGCAAGGCACATCAAGCGCCATCGTTTTTAGCTTGTCTGTGCCCTTACAGGCTGAGGCAAAACATGTGAGAATGAATTTGGCCCACCCATTCAATGGACGTTCTGTTGAAACAGCTGGGTCAGGGAGCGGTGCAATTTTCAGCTCCTCTGGCAAAATAGAACTGTCTCAATGGTGCAGTCCCCCATTAAGTTGTTTAAGGTAAATTGGCAATATTTGCATCTAACCACTAGGTACCTTTCTCACACCACAGAGCTTGGGTAGACGATATACCATCTAAAGAGGAGCTTGTGCATTCCCAAAAGCAACAAATATGAAGCATACAGGATTAGTGTACTTTTGGTGTGCAGTCATATAACACACAATGAGAATAAGCTAATACAGTCATGTCCCTCTTAGGCAGCGACTCACCTCTGACTTCTCTTAACGTCAAAGAAGATGTCCAGAAATAGTCAGTCAAGTAACTGGAATATCTGTGTGTATCGAAGATGCCATGAGCCGCTGCTCTGAAACAAATTAATGTTGTGGTGATGCTGAGAGCGGATCAGTCCAAGTCTGTGGAGCATAAATGGAATGTTGCACCGGTCACAGAATCTCAGTGCCTCACAAGTCATAAACAAGAATCATGTATTATGTTAGAGAAAATATTAACTCCTGTGTTAGAAACCTAGACTGCGTCATGTATATAGAGTACAGTCGTAAAGATTCATTCCTCTTCATAACCCCATCACACAACTAATGCAATAATAATAAAATAACAAGTCTTTGACTCAGGCATATTCTGCAGAGACGCAGATCTTTGCAGAGGTCATCTGGTCACTTTTTAAGTTGATGACTTTTGTGGTCATGCGTGAAACTGGTACTGATAAGGAGAAATCTTTGTTCAGACCGTATTAATGTGGGTTAAATGACAAAACAGCAAAATAACGTTGCTACGATGTGCAGCATTAAGTAGCATAATCTGTACTTTCTAGCCACATAATTCAGGCACCTCTGCCACATACTTTTGCCTGCCATTTGCTGCATAATTCAAGTGGCCCTGATAATGGGTGACCTGAAGAGAAGACACAGATGCACAGCACAAGGCATACAAATACACGTGTTGAAGAATTTATTACTATGTAAATCAGTACAGAAAGTAGGTGATCAGTCATATGTTGCATTGTCCCACCAGCAGTGTGATTTTATTACCTCATTCCCGAGTACCTGTTCCTGTATCCAGCTAACATACAAAATCCTGAGGAACCACATGGCATCACACACAAAACCACGACAAGACATGACTCCAATACAAGGAAAGGACCAAGAGACAGACACAAGATAAAACATATATATTATCTTCCAACCGTTTGTCAAGCTTGTCCCACAGAGAATCAAACATTTAATCCTGGCTGCCACACAGATCTTTGGAGAGGACATATTAGGCCCGTGGGCTACTTCAGCCCATTTTCAGGCTACCTTCACTTAAACGCAGGGACCTCAAATTTCAAATATTTGTAATGTGAACAAAATGTGTGGCACAATTATGTACAACATACACTTGATGTACACCATTTCAATTGTCTATGGTCTTTCACCCGTGGCCCTGTGCTGGCCATATTATAATAACCTATCAGTGATGTGCCAGCAACACATCTGGACTCAAAGCGTCTATTTGTAGTCTTACTTTGTTGTCTTATACAAAAAAAAAAAAAAAAAAAAACTTAAGACACATTTGGGTTACATAAGTACAAGCAGTGGCTAGCCCTGGTGGCAACAGTTTGTAAAAAAAAAAAAAATATATATACACGTTTCTCCTTTTTAAAACATCTCCTGTCCATGGAGTCTTTACTATAACTGTCCAGGAATGACTGAGATGTAGTCTTTGGGGTGTGTACCCATATGAACAAACACACGTATATTCCTATAGACACAGGAATGCACAGCAAAGCACAGAGAAACAACAGTAGAAGCAGGTATTTGAGGTGGGGCCTCTTTAAACAGGAAGCAGCGCTATTTGAATGCTGTTTTAGACAGAGCTACTGAAGTGGCACCTGCAAGGTCGCAGTAGCCGTGAGGGGACTGTCGAAGACAAGACACCAGTGAATTCTGAGAGGAGGATGTTTTGGAGATTGCTCCACTTTTGTGCGCTATGATACGCTGCTCCTCTCACTGTGGCACCCTTGTGCTAGCTACTTTGCGCTACAGGGTTAGGAAAATGGCTGCCTCTACTAACTGAATTCTATCTGAAGAGGCCCAATTTACAGCCAAAAGATAGATGTGTTTTGCTATCAAGCCTGAGGTCGTGAAGTGCTTGGGTCTAGAGTCACACCTCCATTTTAGTGACACCTTTCACCATCTCTTTCCTAGAACTAATATATGTGCTTGGTGACCCTCGGGAGGTTATCAAGAGCATGTGCTATCGCCTAGTGTTAAGCTCTACTCAAGTCAGTTGGTTAATGCACCCACTGCAGAGGTCTTGGCAGAACGAGAATGTCACAGATTACAATCCTGACATAGCCTTCTCACCTCTTCATCTCTGCAAGGTCGATGCAAATGAATTATGGTGATTTTGTTAAGAATGGCACCTGCTTTGAAGCACTATGAAATGGCAGAACATGTATAGCCAAGTGATATAAAAAAAAAAAAAAAAAAGTTAATCCCAGACTGCTCCAACACAAACCAGACAAGGAACCCTAGGGGAAAAGATGTAGTGTAAGGGGCAGGGGCCAGAGCTTCCTACTTTGGAGCTGGGGGAACACGGTTCAAGTCTCAGCGCCAGCACAACATCCTGCGATTCTGGGGAATCACTTAATTTCCCCTTGCTACCAAAAATTCATGTGTTTTTCTGCAATGTAACCGGTGCTCATGTAAAGTGCTGTGATACCTTTGTATTTAGTCTGCGCTATATAAAACTGCAAAAATATAAATAAAGTGCTCCAATACCTTTGTGTCGAGTTCGCACTAAGCTGCAAAAAAATAAAAAGACCCCGCAGACATTGCAAAGAAACAGCAAGATGCCTGAAAACAAGAAGAGGAAGAAACAACATACACCAACGAGCGCAAAGTGACGAGGCAGAAGAAAAAATAGTGGGTCACACTAAGGTACGTGCTCGATTGTGCAATAATCCATGTAACTGAGTCAGTCTCCAAGGCGGAAACAAAATAGCCTCAAGACTGGACAAACGTAAAGCATTTACCAACAACATCTAAGGATTTCTGAAAGGCAGGCCCAGGAGCGAATGAAAGTGATAGGTGTGAGATGGGCATGGTTAAAGCCCACAGAATTTATTACAACATGTCGAGAAGGGCAGTGCTTGCACGCTGCTATGCTCAACCTAAAAATAACATGCTGCTGTTTAACCATGGCAGGAACATGCCTGCAATAAAACTAAGCATTACAGCCTGAATCTATCTTGCAGTGATATTGTAGCAAGTCTATTGTTTGGTTTAAAGTTCCATCATGACCTCCACATTTAGGAATTGTTACTCATTAAAAAAACGAAAAACAGTAATAGACTATACACAACAACTTTCCATAATTGTCTCCTGGTTTAGAGAAGTGGCCATTCAGAATGCAGAAAATGGCAAATTCAGTGAGTGGCAAGCACTGCATGAGGAGCTGTAATAACCCTATTAACAGTTAAAAAATACAAGGTCTAGCTAGCCAGACCGACACTGAAGCACATTACTTTTTAGGTAACTGTGCGCATATGATCAAAAAAATGCAGTCATTCAAAGGGCAATAAACGAATGGCTAACGAGAAGGGAACCATTACCTAAACCAGTATGCTGTCATAGATGGAAGCAGAGCGTAAATGACATTCTGAACCAAGAATGACAGAAGAGGGCTGACCTGAAAGCCCTCTGTATCTACCTGGATATATATAGTTCCATATATGATGCACTATTATATGTGCTTTTTACTTAGAAGATCTAGGCAGACAGCTAAGCTTGTCAGGCCTTCCAAGGAGATTCTACCAAAAATTATTATAGCCTTAGAGCCTGCCGTAGCGGGCTTTTCCGGCCATTAAAAGCCTGCGCCAGTGTTAAAGGCCCAAGCTGAAGGAGAGGGCCTTTAACAAGGAAGCTGGACTTTAATAGCCGGAACAGCTCAGCTACGAAGGGCTAGAAGGCTAGAAAATTCTGCCACTAGAGGGCAAATTGTTCTAATAAATAAAACAACTGAAATCCCCTCGGGCTCCATGAGACCTTTGTCCAAACTCAAACGCAAACTCCAGAGAATCCAGAACACAGCAACACGACTCGTCCTTGGCCTCCCCCGCCACAAACGAATCTCACCACATCTCAAAACCCTTCACTGGCTCCCCATAAACAAGAGAATCACATTCAAGATCCTCATCCACGCACACAAATCCCCCCACAACACCGGCCCGACCTACCTCAACGAAAGAGTGAACTTCGACATTCCCACCCGCAACCTCCAATCAGCCAACCTCACCCTAGCCACAGTCCCCCGCATCCAACGCACCACCACAGGAGGCAGGTCCTTCTCCTACCTCGCCCCCAAAACCTGGAACTCCCTCCCCACCAACCTCCGCATAACCAAAGACCACCTGCTTTTCAGAAAGAACCTCAAAACATGGTTGTTCCAACAGTGACCCTCCTGCCCCCCCCCCCCTTTGATGGGTGAGTAGAGCGCTTTATACATTTTTTTGATTGATTGATTCACAGATGTTACTGTGAATAAAGAACATTAGAATGTTGAGGCTCTGGGCTTTTTCCAGCCATTAGAAGCCTGGAGCACTCCATTCTCTCCAATGGTGCTCCCAACATTCCAATGTTCTAATACGGTGCAAATCTTCTACCTGTAGGGTTGTTAAATAGGGTACCCAACACCAAAACCCTTGTCTACTAAGATAATCTAAGAGATTGCATGTGCCAAAAAACCTTCTATATGCGTCAATGCAGAGTAATTACAATCCACCCTTAAATACTTATTTACTATTACATATATTTTGATAATAAATACATCAGGCTGACGTCCTTTGTCATAACAATTGGACCGGTTACCTTTATCAATGGCTTGTCACCATAACCAACTTGGACGTTGTGTTTGGCATCAGCAGCCATGTGGGAACATGAATGAAAAGCACACCACCATGAAGTTTTGTTAAAAGGAGGTTGTGATGATATTAATGGTGTTTGACCAATGACTTTGTGTTTCACCACTGCGCATATAAGTTGCTCAATGTTCACCAGTAGCACATTATATGTTTTGTTCAGTTTAGTCGCCTATTGGCTTTGACATGGCATTAGCCATTACTTTCTGTATTTAGTTTAGCCGCCTATTGGCTTTGACATTGCATTAGCCATTACATTCTGTATTCTGCCTATTGGCTTTGACATGCTGTATTCAGTTTAGCTGCCTATTAGCTTTGACAATTCAGCTCAGCTGTCTATTGGCTTTGACATGATATTAGACATTACATTTTGTATTCAGTTCAGCTGCCTATTGGCTTTGACATGACATTACATTTGATATTTAGGTTAGCTGCCTATTGCCTTTAACGTGGAGTTAGACATTGCAGTTGAGAATCCAAGCTGTATTTTTCCACAAGATGAACCAAGCTGTTTTCTTCGCACAGCAGACTAGACATGATAAGAGAGAGTACATTTGGTGTTTTCCTTTCTGCTCAGGCTTGGGAAGAGGAGAAGTCTAGGAGATCTGGCCAGTCTCCAAAGGCTTGCGTAGTTTTCCCGAGTCTGAGAGGAGGTGGCACGCTTTTGTAAGGATGGTTCGGGCTTCAGGGAATTAGTTTGAAATCTGCTGGACTTCGGGCTGGAACTTGGTGCCAGTTGCCAGTCTCCCGTGTGGGTAGATAATCTCTTTCTCGCAGTTGACCGGAGTCATCAACTTGCAGACCCCAGAAAGATGAAGCTGTAAATAGTTTCTCACACGGTGAAGTATTTGTTTTGCTTTGCATTATATATATAACCTGCTGTGTACATTGCAACTGAGAAGCACTGTGATATATTTTGTTTTCATTGCTGCGCCGTGTGCTTGAAATCTATTAATTCGTCTCTCAGGAACTTGTGGGTGGGGAAGAATTAACAACAATAAAGGTCTTCTTTGAACTCAGAAGTGCATTCTTGATATGTTCTGTAAGCTCTGATACGAGATAAGATAAGAAGGAAAGCAGAACAGAGGTGTAAAGCCACCGCATATATAATCACAATCCTTGTCAGGGTGAACCACAAAAGTCACTAAATAAACATATGCTTAATCCTTTCATGGCTTGGCAAAAAAAAAAATATATATATACATATATATACACACACATATATATATATTTTTTTTTTTATTATAAAAAAATAAAAAATAAATAAAAAAAAAGACAGGCTTAACCTAGTGGCAATGTGTATAGTATTTATGCAGCACTCAAAAAGTAATAAAGTAAAACCACAAGAGAAATCCCAAACTAATTTATTAAAACAGAGAATACTGCAATAGATAAAATGACCCCCCCCCCCCACAAAAAAAAAAATCCAATGAATAGAACCAAAATTATGAACGTTTTAAATTTAAAGTTCAATATGACACCAAAAAGCAGTAAGCATCTTCCGTGGTTATCTGGTTGTGCTATACTAGGTCAAGATTAAAAGTGAAGGCTGACTTCAATGGTGTGGGGGTCAGATACACAGGCCAGGTTCGTCCTTTTAAAACAAAAAAAAAAGTTAGTTTTTAAGTCTCTGGGATGGAAGTCAAAAACCCTCAGCATGGAAGGGCAGCAGGCTGTGGCAAAAGAAGGTTCTATGTTTTTTTAGATAGAAATTTACTTTTTGCACCCAGGGAAGGCCTGTCACAGGGTGGATTACTTTAAGCACTTTCCCCTGGTCAAGATTTCTACTTTGGGATTTAGTCACTTTTTTTGGAGCTCAGATTCTTCCACTAGGACAAGGCTGCAGGCTGTAGCCAAAGAGGGCTCCATGAGGACAGACACCTTTTAGCAAAGTCTATACCCCGGAATGTAGTGGGACCAAATGGAATCTTTGGCCCAGCAGCAATGCACCTTCGTCGGATTGTCAGGTTGGTTTCGGTCCCATTCGGTTCTCAGAACAAAACAATGGCATAAAGTTTCTACATCTCATGTTTCAGAAAACGTTGAGGCAGTGCACTTTGACTCCAGCCAAGTGTTTATGACTGGGACAGGGGGCAGCTGGGAGGATTTGGGGGCAAAGCATACTCCAGCAGAGGCCAGCAGCAAGGTCCAACTCACGTCCAGTTAGAGCTGGGCAGCTGAGAAAAGGCTTGTTTCAATGTAGCTTAAGCAGGGGGGTCAGTCAACTGTCCTTTGGAATAACTTCTGGAGTCCTAGGTTCAAGTTAAGCAGGTCTCGTCTTCCTTCAGACCGCAGGACAGTCCTTCTGACTCTCCACAGGTCCAGGAGAGTTCCAAAGGCACTGGGGTACCACATTTATACCCAGTGCCATCCTGGGCATAAGCTCCTGGCCAATCCCGAACTAATGGGGTGAAAGTTCGAAGAGGTGACCCTACCCACGTTTGCAGCACTTCTGGTGTATTTTACTGTTATGCCACTGTGCCATTCTCTACTTAAATCTACCTTTGCCCACCCAGAGGTGTGGCTATGAGAATGGGCAACCCCTTCCTGGTGGTCACTCAAAAACACTTCTGGTGGCAGCCTCTTTCCCAGTGTGGTTGGTGCCTGGCTGGCTAACTAGACAATGAAGGAGGCAGGCCGTGGCATGAGTTAAATCTGCTTGTGGGAGGGTAGGCAGCTTTTAAAGTGTAGTTAAGTTCCTGGGCACAGTCCACATGGCCATCCTATCAGAAGGCGGGGGGAAAAAAAAAATTCAGAAGAAATTTGCCCACTGTCTATGAGCAATACACATCTCACTATAGTGGAGCCATTAACAGCCAGGTGACACTGAACACTGGCAGAAAGGTACACTTTGCTTAGGCAGGAAAATGCCAACTTTTTAAAAGTAAACACAAAAAGTAATGAATGGAACTTTTTGTAAACATTCTAAAAAGTGTTATTTTCAAAATTAGATTGAGTTTTATATTACTATTAGTTCGAGTCTTCTATCATTGTTCTAGCTATTCTGAAGTTAAAAGGCATGCATTATAATTTGTTATACCATAATCAAGTGTTTTTCTATGGGGGAGCTAGGAGGAAAAAAAAAAAAAATGACTTGAGATTTTTCACTCCCAGTACATGTACAACTTAAGTATAGGTGTTCTACCTTTTAAATACCATGCACCCTCCAGCCCTACAGGCATTTAGTGCCTTCCTTAGAGGTTACTTATAAGTACTTAAAAGGAAGGTTTAGATTTGGCAAAAGGTTTATGTTGCGAGGTCTAAATGGCAGTTTAAACTGCCCACCAATGTGTCAATGGCAGACCTGTAGACAAGTTTTACAGTCCTACTTTCATGGGTGACCCAATGAGTGTTGCAGTCAATTAGTAGCCCTGGGTACATGTTGTACTACATGAGGGACTTACAAGTACAGTAAACATCCCAGCCAGGGATATGCCTATTTTATCATGTTTGAAAGGGAGAGAAAAATCAGTTTACAATTAGTTGGCAGGAATAAAATGTGCAGTCATTTGGTCAACAAAAAATTGATTTAGCTGCAGAAGCAAAAAATAAATAAAAAAAAAGAAGAAAAAAGAAAAAAAATCTGCGGTGCCACTGCAGAATGGGCAAATTCTCAAAGTCCATGGTGAGGGAAGGATACCAGCAGGCACAAAACTGATGTAGAATGAACAACCGAAAGTACTAAATAGCAATAAAACATTACACATAAATGAGTATACACCACATTACATAACTTTGACAGAGTAGTAAATTCACAATAAAGTGTTTATCCAAGCAGTTATGTGAAAACCCTTACAAACCTTCTCATTTCACTCAAAAACTGACCCCTTTGTACGGTCCATTATTTTATCAAATACAATAATAAAATCACAGACTAAAAACAGTTATTCATACCAAATGTAACGAACCAAGGTAGTGAGAAGAAGGGAGCCACAGAAACAAAGGAAGCAGCTAATGCAGGAATGTAAGGGAAGAGACTGAAACAACTTTAGTACAGTGCAGTACATCCTACGTCGAAAGCCTAAAAGGCAGAGAAAACAGCACCATGTTGTAGGCTGGGCCTCTTCAATAGTTAGCTAGAATACGTCTCTACCAACAAATTAGGAGAAGCCGTCAGCGATTCTTTGAAAGTTGTCAACTTACAATTATCGATCACAGAATGTTGACTCAGCGCTTCCCTCCTCTCCTCAAATCCTTGTTTGTGCCAATCGTCCGTAAAGAGCCTGGGATAACCTGTGGTGTGGGCTTACATCTCTGGGTAAGATTTTGCCGGTGTAAGCACAGCGGCTTTCCTCAAGCTCCACCTCTCAATGAATTCTGATACTAGTCCACAGCATACTGTCCCAAAGCAAAAGACACTTTGCACGCCAAAGCCATGCACGCACGCGTACACACACACACCACTACTGCTCCCATTTTTTTTCCTTCGGTTGTGTGCGATTGCTTCAAACTTGTACATTTATAGGATTATCAAGCTTGTTTACAAATCATGAGACCAGGCATACAGCTGTTCAATTTTTAATTAAGTAAATTTGAAAGTAATCTTGTTAATGACAGTTTTATAGAGATGCTAGTCATTTCCTACAGGATTTTGGACATGAACGCTTTAAAGGGGGTGCAAGGAGTAGACAAGTGTCCCAGCCACGCGCCCAAGCAATGGTAAGCTTGGGCTCATAAGAGGAGAGGAAAGTCAAACTTCAAATATGTAAAATCCCAACTGAAGAAGTTCAAGAAAGGGAGGCACATTCTTCTGTTTCTTGGCCGGTGACTGCAGGGTGCGATCAACGGTTTGTGAGATATGAACAGCAAGTAGAGTGGAGGCAATTCCATAACAAGCTATAGTTAATACTGACACACACAGACAAGATATAACAGGGAAGACATGCAAAAAGGGCCCATGCAAGTAATATGTGAAGTAAATCAGGATAAATGCATACATCCATTGAAGTGGCTATCGTGGTATTCCACCCTGCAGATACAGTAGTTTTTGAGATGGCTCTTCTTTCACCCAGGTTTTACAGAAAAAATCCTGCCTCCCACGTGCACAAAATTTAGAGCACAAGTCTTAATGGTGACTCTGTCCTTCTGTTGAGTATGTGAAATGAATGCACACAATGGAAAAGTTGAGTGAAAGTTTCCTGTTGCGCTGTTAACCACCCCAACAGCAAACAGAAGATGTCTTTTGTTTAATATTGAACATAGGATAGGAATGATATATCTACTCCTTGGAAACTATTTCACCCCATATTCTACCAGGTTGCTGAAACTGTCCATCAGAAGCGTGAACCAGACTTTAAGATGGTCAAATGGGCATCAGAGTGGGTACATGTACAACCAGAGAGCCAAGTCATTGAAGCTGAAACGATCACATGTTTTCACAGAGTAGTCTAAAAAGAGCGCTAAAGTTACAAGTCAGAGCAAATGACAGTCAGCTGTGCAGAAGTGAAATGCCAGGTTACTGGCGAGCCACGTCATCAGGGTCGACAAGATATAATTTTCAAAGTCAGACTGCCAAGCAATCACGCAGGTTACAAAGGAACCAAGCAAGATTGCAGCTCTGTGTCCTAGCCACAGAAACACATCGATGAGGCCAAATTGAGATCCACGAAACCAGGAAAGTAAAACATTCTTGTGCGTCATTAGGTCAACAAGGACCGAAGAGCAGTGCTTTGACATGCCAGAAGTACCAAGTCAAGAGCACTAAATAGATTTCAAGGAAAAGACCACCAAGTCAAAAGAATAAACACTAGGCCTAGAAATTACTTATCAACCAGGGGAAAGACTAATCTGGATTGCCAAAGTAGAGGAGAGACATCCATCCCACTTAACTGAATCAATGAATGAGCCTTGCTTCGTAAACTGAATACCATGGAAGAAAGTAACTGAGAATAAATTATACCTTGCCCGTTACATGATTATACTCGAGGCCACTATAATTATGTGGCAGGGGTGGGCCAAATTATGCAGCAGGGTTGACTTCATCACGCAGCAAGACAATGAAAATAATGCAGCGTAGTGTGGCACATTTTGTGATAGCATTACTTATTTTGTCAATTGTACACTTGTTAACATTGCCTGGGCAGTGGCTGCACCTCATTAGTACCAGTTTAACATCCAAACATAGCATTAAGTAGCAGAAAAGGGAGCAGTCAACCTTTGCAAAAGGCTTCCAATGCACTGCAACATGTGTTGATGCGTTTTTAGCAACTTTTGAACCGTTTGATCTAGAAACTATTTTTTTGTTTTGTTAAAATCTGAAGATTATGCAACAGATAATGGATTATGTGACAAACCTGGCAAATCTATATCTATGCAAGAAACGTTAGTTGAGGTCTCAGAATCGCATTGTCTAGTTGCCCCGATTATACTGTATATTTGTTCACGTCAATTTTGTCATTAGTGTGCGGGTTCAACAGGTATTGGTTCTTCAATGCACCCAAGTATGTTACATGGAATAGTTACCTACCAGAGAAACCTGGCTGAAACTGGGGAGTATGTGGCCTGCTAGAATGGACTGCATTCTAAAGCAATTCATTCAATAGCTAAAGAGGAGTCATTATATGCATTACTTTGCACCCGTTAGCAACTTTGCTCCAGGGGCAGGAGCTAGGAAAATAAGAAGAAAAAACGTATTAGTGGTATGCTGACACAGCAGCTCCAGTCATTACTTTACAAAGTGCGTTCAGGCAATCTTTCCACGCGAGTTTGGTTCCCAGTAATGTTTTCTGTAGAGGTCTTACAAGTAGTGCTTAAGTGCAAGGTGGAAGAACAAATTATCCATCATGAGCGCAATGCAAGTGCTTGCAGAGGTTGTCTCAGGGCACAAAGTGTGAGGCACACTTCAGTAACTGACCGGACAGACTGAAAGCCCAAGTCAGAGAAAGCTGAGCTAGCGTCCGAGAGAGGCAGTTGTTTAATGGCAGGAAGCACTGTTTAGTGCTATTTAAATCTGACCATTTCTGTCTGGGAAGAAGGATTATTTTGTTGCTGCTACACCTCTCTTGGCTGATGGTGGGTGCAGAATCTTAACTAGCAAACCCCCCCATTTGAACAGATGGCAAAATAATTTCATTTTTAGTTATGCTAATGCGTTGAGTATACTCCAGACCTGTTCCAGTGCCTGAGTGTTGTAGAGATTTGTAGATTTAGGCAAGAAGCCACATACACAAAGACTGTGGTTTTGCAGCAGACAACTGGGTGTGGGCCTTGGCATCCTTAGGTACTCCCTCAAGAAGTACATTTTGAGTTCTTGGTTTTCATCCACATACTTTCATTCGTGAACACGAGTGATCATAGTGCAAGGACCCGAATGCACTACATAATGATGCAGGTGATGGTCAAAGATCGACCATTCCTTTGATTTACGAGCTGGTTGCTGAAAACCACTGCCGGACTGAGAATTTATTTGTTCGGAGAATATTTATTCCTTCTCTGCTGCTGCACTCTAGACATGTAACTTGATGGGCACAATGAGGTGGTTTGGTGTCAACTGTGCTGCACCAGTTGATTTTCACTATGATCATCCACTGCCACTACACTCTAAGTACTCGGTGATAACTGAGGGAAAAATCTCGGACGCCCAGGAGGGTTAGTATTGTGTTGCGCTATGTATGCACCAGCTCATACCCCGGATTGAGAAGGAAAGGGTTGCAATATGCATTAGGATTGTGGGAGCGCTTTGCAATGCAGTATTGAATGTGGTATTCTTTGTAGATGATCTACATGGGGGAAGTCAGTGAGGTGCATGAAGTTTGGAGGAGTGCTCTAAACATGGTGAGGCAGAGTTGGTGCATGTAAGCATGTGATGGGGAATATTGTGAGAGCAGACACGGAGATACCTACAATTAAAGTGGATTAAAACACAGAACGGTCTATGTTACTACTCTCCAGGAATCAAAAGGATTGCCTAATTGTATTCCTGTCAGAAGTTGCAGGTCTTCATCATTGGGCTAAGCTGTTTAGCTTGGTACAATATTGGTACAGGTGGGAGAAGAACAGCCTGGATCAATGTGGTCTAATCTGAATGCTGGCCCAGATTATTGGCTGAAGGACTGGGGTTCTGTAGGGCGAATGACGTGATAGTCTATTGCCCTTTGCTTGAAAAGAGTTAGATCTAGCTACCAGCAGCTCAGGGCAAGATGAATGATGAGGTGCATGTTGCCAGATGTGGAGGTTAAGGGGTTGTCTTGTATCTACAATATACATTGTTCATCGCTTCTTGGCCACTTGTTGGGAGGATGCTCCTAAGTATTGCTCATGGAGTAGTGAAAGCAGGAAAGTTCTAGACAGATGGTAACTTGGACCTTTTGCTGAAGCCCTAAATAAGGGACAATTCGAAACAGGCATCTCAGTAAGTAAAATATTTTTTTTCCTAAAGGTATGATGCAAGTAGACTAGACATAATCTTTAAGATACTGGACACATTCGAGCCTTACTGCTGTTCATGTCAGTTATTCAACAAAGGACTATAAGATGTTCCTTTTAGAGAATATTTATAGTATCCGTGCCCTGACAGCCCAGTAGTTATCCAGTGTTGTAACCTGTTGCACAAGGCAACCTCCTCAATAAACTGAAGCGTACAAGGAGAAGAAAAAAAAAAAACATACAGTAAAGAGGGTCCGAAAAGGTAGTTGTCAGGAGAGCACTAATCAGTGAGCTTATCTTTTGCTGGGAGCCTCAGTGAGAGGGGAGGTTTCTGGAAGGGGCTTCCTCTTATAGCTGTCATGTGACATCACAATGTACTGCTAGAGATTCATCTCTCCACTGTCGCTGCTGGGGTCAGAAATAAATCAGTCCTCTGTGAGACTTCACATGGAGTACTGTAGCAAGGATGAAAGATGAGGGGAATAAAAGTGTTGGTTGGGAGGCTTGAATTCATCTCTGCCAATGGTAATTCTGCACTACCACCTCATTTTGTAGAAGTTTGCAAGAGAACCATTCAATGAACGGCTGACAGAATACTCTTATTTCCTACGTTTTTCGGGGTTTACGGAGAAAGCAGCTGAAGCGATCCTTCACCTGATGAGCAAGACAGTCCTTATTAGATCACTGATCTTCCTGTTCCCCCATCAAACCGACAAATGCAGTTTCTCAGAAGTATAAATCTACATGGTTTGTAACACACAAGCTTCTAGACATTACCTGCAACACAGCATGTAATCATGGAGCCCCTATCTAGCCTTTAGCCAAATTAACAAAGACATGAATATGTCTGTGTTATAAAGAGATACCCTGTCACAACTACTTTACAACTACCAACAAAGCTCCCTCCGAACTCTAGGAGGATCATTTAAAATTATCATGTATTGAAAGAAACAACCACTCCGGCACACCACAGGTCAGCGGACCGACTGTCCCTTAGGTCTGTAGAATGAATGTAAGAAAACCAACAGAGTCGGTGCCCACACAGCTTTGGTAGATCTGATCTGTGCGAAGGAAAACTAATTTCATAGCACTCCCAAAAAAGCACACCCAGGATGATACTAACAGAACAGCCATTTCCCTCTGAATCCTTCTGGAACATGTATTAGTTTCCACAGCCTTTATTGCTAACGGAAACAGATATTGGATTTTTAGATAATGGAAGCCGTCGTGGGATTATAGAATTACAGGACAAAGATCTCAGGCCTGCTCCATTCTGCTTTCTACTCTCTCGTGTCAACAACGTCTCCCGATCAGAAACAAGGGAACCCAGCAGAAATACAAAACTAAAAAGGACTTATTAAAAAAAAAAAAACACATCATGAGATCTTAACATCAAATAATGCCCTTGTGCCTCACGTTGCCAGTGCGTTTTCACGCCTGCAGCAATAATACAAGAATGGATCAGAATACTGTTACATTTTGGTTGTTCATCAGAAAACTACTCCAGACATCTGTTCTAGGCCTTCTTGAAAGATTCCTAGTCTTAGTCCCGGACGTGCTCTTCTGCACCTGCTGAAATATCTGCCCAATTAATTTTACCACCCTTTCCATAACCAACATTTGACACCGCTCATGAATGTGTCACAAGGGGTTCACTATAAATCACGCCTTTAAGCAATAACAGAGTGGAAACTGCTCTCCTGCACAATAGAGTCTTGTATCTCTTTTCCTACGGTTTTTGGTGCAGACTTTGCACCATCATGTTAGTTAACCTTTCTACTGGTACTGGCCTATGGTTGGTTTTCTCTCAGTTTATGCCAGTTACAGTGAGCAATGAAACTGATATATATAAAAATATATAACTGAATGTTTACTCCAACACTGGGCACAATGTTGAGATTGTCTAAGAGCAAAAGGTCCCCCCAGAAACAGATTTCCCTCGGTCACAGATTCAAGGCTCAAACTGCACCTCAGTGATGAGGCCAAACAAGGCCCGTGATTGTTCGGGTTTCCTGATCAGAGGGCATGTAAGCATGTAGTTCATATTGAAACAGGGCAACAGCTGATTTGTATATGGTTGCTCCAGGTACGCTGTGGCACAATGACCAAAAATACAGACTGGGATACTGCTCAAAGCTATTACTATTGGCAGAGATTCATTCAAGTATTCTAACCATTGCTTTATTCCACTCATCTTTCAACCTTGCTACAGTACTCCATGTGACGTCTCACAGAGGACTGATTTATTTCTGATCCCAGTAGCGGCAATGGAGAGGTGAATCGCTAACAGTACACCGAGATCAGGACAGCTATAAGAGGAATTCACTTCCAGAAACCTCCTCTCACTGAAGCTCCTGGCAAAAGATAAGCTCACTGATGAGCGCTCTCCTGACAACTACCTTATTTTCTGACTTTTTTTTTAACTGTACGTTTTCTTTCTTTTCCCATTGAAGGATTTTCCCCTTGTACACTTCAATGTATTCCCTTACTCACTTCCTCTTTGCTTTCTCGGTAGAATCTAGTTGAAGATTTTTTCAGTCAGATCACAATTTGTAATATTTTTCACTTTACAGGCTTTCTATGTAAGAATTGCTAATCTCTATTTATTTACTTTCGATCTAGAAAACTTTGCAAATCTCCATTTTACATATGAATGCCGGATATAGTAAACAATCTTCTTTTTGTACTGAAGAAGATACGTTTTCCCCTCCATCCATTAACGACATAGTAGGAAATATTTGAGGTCAGTGGACTGGATAATTCCCATGCCTAGTCTCCTATGCAATCTTCTTCAAGCTGCAGAGTTCCCCTGAGATTCTTTGACCCAAATGCATAACTTGGCCACTAACTGGGCTGAACTGCAGCTTCTTGCCATCCGATCATTTATCACCTAAATACACCCATCCTTGGCTAGGTCACGCCAAGTATGGTCTACTCTGTTACATTGTATTACATTGCAGAATCTGTATAGCACGTCATACCCTAACGTGCATAAGTGGCTTAATTATTACCAGCAGAAGCACTGAAAGGATTGCCTGGGACGGAGCGATACATCTGGTGTATTACAGGTGACTCAAGTGCCTCGGTGTTACTTCTACATAAATACATCCCTTGCCTCCTGTCCTGCTGCCAGCTCCTGTCCATGCTTCTCTTCCAGGGACATCTGCACCAATGCTCCTTTTCTCACTCGGGAGTCTTGTGCATGCAACAAAACTCTGAAAGGTACTAAAATACGATCAGAGATGTAATCTATTTTCAAAACACCCGTTCCAAACACAGTGGCGTAAATGACCGTCGCCACCTCCCCCACCAAACAAAAAAAAATATCTGCAATCATATGCAAGCCAAATCAAGCACACTGGAATTTTATCCTGGTAACTTTGAAAAATAAAGCAGGCGAGGATGGAGTTCCTTCGTTTAGCAGCCTGACAACTTGGTATACAGCGCATTTCCTCAGTTTTGTTTGTGTAGGCTGCTATTTTTAAAACCCACACTAGCTTTTTTTCATTTTAACCATTAGACTGCAAGGATTTTCAGAATTACCTTTCCACGAGGACCACATATTCTGTTCTAGCAAAACGAGTTGGTTCCAGAAGTTAGCTGGATATATCTAGAATTGTATCTGTTCACTTAGAAATAGAGACTGAAGTTATGTGTATATGTATAGTAGCATTTACAACCATTTGTGTGCCCCTGTAGCAGAACTGAAATGTGTGTTGCCTCTAGGCCACTATTACAGTACTTGCTGACCGCAGTTAAAGGTGTCTTTAGACATTGTACTTGGCTGTATGTCCTATTTTTGGAGGAAAACCATATTGGATAGGGTCCAATGAGGTTAGACTACATTAGCATATTTTTCATTAAAATACAGTAGTGGAGTGGACAGTGGTCTGCCAGGTTCTATTTTGAACTTCTTTAGACTATTATGTGCATGGATATATATGCTGTTGGACACTTTGTTTTGTTCTGATGTCTGTTGCTGGTTGATTGCTCAGATTCAAGTGATTAGTATAATTCCTCACACCTTTCCCACTATGCAGCTTTGGTGCCATTTCATGTGCATGTTGGCACAATGTTTAAGTGTTTTATTCAGAATAGTTGACATGTATATTGTGGAAAGGATTTAAATGTGCTGTTGGGGGGGAGCAAATGATTTGACAACAATAAACTGTAGCAAACCAATGAATGTCCCAGAAACTTTTAAAGAACCACATTTCAATAAGAAAAAGAGGAGTAATTTTCAAATCTGAAAATTATGTGGCATGTATTGTTCAACGTTATACCATCAATAAAACATGATGAGATAATAGGGGTGTTGAGGTTGTTCTAAAAACTCCCTGGACATCACTGAAAAAAGGATCATCAACATCCTGTTGGACCTGGCCCTTTTTACAGAATCATCCCCAAACTTTTTGCCTTCCTCCTCCTGTTTTTTTCTGACCCTTTCTATCGACGTTAGGACTCTAGGCACTTTATCACTGCTGATCAGTGCTAAAGTGCAGGTGCTCTCCCTTCTAAACTTAGTATGACTGGCTGACACCTAATTCACATTTAATTTACCTCTAAGTCCCTTGTACAGTAGTGTCCATATACCCAGGGCCTGTAAATTAAATGCTACTAAAGGGCTCGAAAAAACATAACATTTTTACTAGATCTGCAAGTTGAGCAACTTAAATAATCGACCTAACTCAAAAGTATTTGACCCGTAAACGGGTCTCAAATTGTGTGATCCTAGGCAAATAGTTTACAGTCGCCTTTTTCTTAATTCTCACATATGACTGCACCTTCAAATATGTGAGCTCAACATATCTGCAGTACAAAAAAAACTATTTTGTTTAAGTAGATTAAAGTTTGCTGCGTGCATCATGAGAATCTAGCCCACATACCCATGAGGTCTAGCCCACATAACTTATGACTTATTTTAGCTTACTAACAACATTGCCATCAAGGCAGGAGTGTTTCTCAGTTTGTTTGAACACTCAATTTTAATAAATATATTAGTAAACCATGATGTGATAACATACTGTCACCAACACACAGTAACTTTCCAAGAAACGTCCAAAAACCCCTCTACTAACTCGCAGCTTTATTGATAAAACTATATAGTGTATTCATCTGTGAAAATTGGGTTTCAAAAAACATATCCTTTGCTCATCAAAATGTAAAGTATTCTGATTTGTTTTCATCCTATGAAAATATTTTTTCATCACACAGAAATATAAAAAAAGGGCTTTCACTACTACTGAAATATATTTTGAAATGTTTGCACAGTTGACTTAGTCATTTAAATATTGTGTGTTAAGAAATATTTGACACCCTATATCATTTTACTTTACATTCTAAGCAGCAGGTCTCACACAGTTCACCTCACTAAGTCCTGGAACTGTGCAGTCAGAAGGAAAATTAATTGTAAGAAAAACTGGCTTTTGACCTCTGACTGAACACAGAGTAAATGTGACATAAGAACAAGATTTAAAGGCATCTTAATTGCCCCTCCACTTTTCAACTGAACAGAACACCTGTTCAGTGTCAACTAGCCAGCAGGGACCAGTTTCGACCTGATCAAATAAGATTTGCCGATGCAAGTGACCGGTCGAGTGGATTTTGCAAGCTCTGCTACTAGTAGGCCTGCAGCCCAGCTTGCGCCACCCACAGAAGTAGCCTTTCAAACCTGTCTCAGGCCTGCTACCGCTGGGCCTGTGTATGCAGTTTACTGCCACAGGGACCTGGCATCTAAATTTACTCGCCAGGCCTGGAACTCCCCTTTTACTATGTATAAGTCACCCCTAAGGTAGGCCCTAGCTAGCCCTATGGGCAGGGTGCTATGTATGGAAAAGGTAAAACATTTGTCTTTATGTACTACATGTCCTAGTAATGACAGCCTATTTGGTTTCTCACTACTGTGAGCGCTGCTCCTCATGGGTTTGCATTGGAAATGCTGTAACACAGTTGTTCCCAACCTGTAGTTCAGGGACCCCAAGGGGTTCTCAAAGCCTCTTCACGGGGTCCATGACTGCTTAGAAATATTAACATTAATAAAGTGTACATAAAGTGGCTAAACGTACAACTGACATTATTAAAACATACTGTTAATGTCAAGGAATTCGAAATTGGAAGCTAAAAATTAAAATAGTACCCTCAGATTTTATCGTGGGAGAAGTGCAGGTGCATCAAACAGAGTATAGTATGGACGATGTGTGGCTTAAGTTGAATTTAGAAAAGCTCCGGCCTTCCTATTAAAATTTTAAATTGTATTTATTTGTTTGCAATTTAAATAAAATGTGTTTGATGGAATGCTTGTTTCTGTAATTTTTGTGTATTGTTTTGCAGTTCAGTGGATTTTTCATTACCATTATAGAAATGCCACTTTTAGAAAGTGAGGATTTCACTGTGCTTATGACTCTGGTGTTTTTCAGCTTGATTCCAATCCACGTCTGGAGCAGATTGACAGCTGGGCTTTGTGCATACTTTTCAGACAGTCCGAACACAGGGAGGGTGGAAGTGCCACAAGAGTACTTCTGCATACTGAATGGTCTTCGTGTGCTGGGAGAAGTAGAGGCGGGGCACACCTGCATCTGTAAAGGCTGTGCCTTGGCCTCACACAAAGGGCTCGTTTAGCCCCCGCTGATGTCTAGAGCCAGTGCTGGAGGAGAAAGGGGACATCCCTGGAACTGGTTAATGCTGGTTAGAACCCCTTCTCACCCCTGCTCCTTGGCCCTCTAGCAAAAACTAGCATGTGAAAGGTGCTTTATTGCTGAAACTAGTACAAAAGGAGCCCTTTCATATGTTTTGCCTCCCAGAAAGTGAGGAGCATCCCCCTCCCTCTTTTTCCTACAGCACAGAAAGCATGCTATATTTTGTGGCGCGGGAATTCCACCTTACTGTCCCCACCAGCATGTTTGGAGCACTGCGTCACCATCCCTAAAGACCCCTGCAGGGAGAATCGTGTCTCCAGTCAGCCCTACCTAGCGCTGAGTCTATGGCAGCCGCTGAGCAGCAGCATGCAAGCTCTTCAGCTTGGGCCCCCAGGCAGGGGAGATGAGACGTGCAACCATTTCCCAGGGCATTATTGCCGCCAGCTGCTAAGGACCTCCTTGCGAGACCTGACCTGCGAGGAGCCGGTGGACAAAGTGCGGGAAGAGCATGCTTCAAGTAGTATCCACCGAGCACGAGCAGGCCCGGCTTTACTGCTAGGCTATCACAGCCGCGGCCCCAGGAGACGGAGTTGGAGCCTGTGGTGGCGTGCAGGCTCCAGTGTTATCTCTGCAGGCACGACCAACACGGGCAGCCCCAGCCAGTCAAAGGAGATAGGAGCCGGGCCTCTGGAGGCACTGTGAAGGTGAAGCCGCAGGACGTGGCGTGCCCCGTATTTCTGTGAGGGGAGACGAGCAGTCTCCTATGGCACAGGAGGCTGTACGCTCCTCTGTTCCTCACCGGACAGGAGGAAAGCCTCAACGGAGACCCCATCTGGATACGGGTGACTTCACTTTATCGGTTTGAGGCAGCCCAGTGAGGGGAGTGGGGTCGCCTCTTTCCAAGGAGTGTCCAGTGCCATGTAGTCAGCTCTGCAAGATAATGTCCCCCCCTCTGAGAAAAAAGTCACAGGTATGCCCCCGGGCCTGGGCACCCCCGCAGGAGTGTTTCTCCCCAACACAGGGGCCTTGTCTGGCGAGGGTACACCCCTCACTACGTTCTCCAACTGCACTGTTTTATAGGTGGCAGGATCCCTTGATGGAGGACCCGTGCCTGCCTCGCCTGGCAGGAAACTGCTGCAAACCCTGACTGAGAAGCGCAGAGGCACAGAAACCTTTTTGTAGACCTTGAACTTTTCATAATTTGTGCCCTCACTGCATCTGCAGTATTCTCCTCAGGCCGTGATTTATTTTTTTATGTTATGCATGATTGCCAGGATTTTGAAGGGGGGGGGTAAGGGAGGTTGGGGTCCTGGTGTGGATTTTTCAGGCATTGGGTGAGGGAAGGTTTACGTTTACTACCTACTGCTTTTATGGCTTGCAATTTGGGGAAGTTTTCATTTTATAAGCACTCCTGATGATGTCTTAGCCTCTCTAATAATACGTTTATCCTGGCCAGGACATTGTGGGTTTCTGACTTATGCTATTTAGGAATATTTCATTTTATGTGCGTATATGAGGATGTTCTGGCATTCCTGATAATGTGTTTATTCTGACATGTGCCTTTTGGAGGTAATGACAACCTGACAACTGCTTGTGTTGCAGAATATTAGTACCCTATATGTCTACCTGACTACTGCTTATTTTTGCAGTGCTAGTAACCTGTCTGATGTTCTGACAACAACTTGTGTTGTGTTTGGTCTAATGATGTTTTAGGCAATGCAGTTTATTTTTATATAACTTGCTGTTGTGTTTCCTTCGTGGTGTAGTTATTGTGCCACATGTGCTGCCTGTGTTGTGCAAAAGCTTTATACATTGCCTCTGGGATACGCCTGACTGCTCAAGCCAAGCTACCAAGGAGTTGAGCAGGGGTAATCCTGGGTGTGCAGCCCTCTCACCCTGACTAGAGTGGTGGGTTCTACCTGGTTTAGGTGCATACCCCAGGCAACCAGAAACCCCATTTCTAACATATCCCCAGACATTTCATGAGGAACTTTTGCAATCTGTTGTATCAGGCTTACAGATTCATGTCCATACGCTGCTCCAGTGACCAAGTTACTTAGAAAATCAGGATTTACAAAGTGTGCCTTATGCAGATCCTGATTTTCTAGGTAACTAAGTAAGGCTGGAAAACAACATAATCGTAAAAGCACTTTTGAATAACGCCGCACCAGCAGTGGTCCTAAACTAAACTTTATTTAAACAACTAGACCTCTCTAGGGCAGGCTCTACAATCTATATTTTATGGATGAGAGAATTTCCAGAAACTGATGTTGTAGTAAGAAGCAGGGCCTCACCTGAGTCAGGTCTAACGGGACATCTTTGCACCCAAAGTAAAGAGGAATTCATTTTTCTTGTAACCAATATATAATAGAAGAAGCAGGGCAAGTAATAAGCATAATTCACAAAAATGAAGCAAAAATAATTCTATAGATTTTCATGGCCCATATGCCACCTGAAACATTTCACAGTATGTACATTAATTTAAACATGTACTCAGCAATACCTGGTACAATGTATAGTTAATTATATATTTATCACATTAAAAGTCATCTAACTCACTAAATGTCACTTTTATTAAATTTCAGTGTCGCCTCTCACACTGTTAGGTTAAAAATAAAAGGCCAACTGGCCTTAAAATTACAGAATTTTAAGCAGTACAGTATGAAGCATTGAATTAGGTAATCACTTAAGCATTTTTTTCAGCATACTTTTCTAGGCAATATATTTTCAAGTCAATGTAAATATTTGAAAACATTTTCTTGTTACATGAATTTGCAACACACGTTTACACATTCTTTCTGCAAACAATTTACGATGAAAACCATAAACAATAAAGAGGGTTTTGCCTCCCTTAGATCTATGAATACAACTGGAACTGCTTTGTTTGACACACAAAAATAAATCCATGTAGTGGTGAAGATGCTTGGGGGTAAGATTTCATATATATTTTGAGAGAGAGAGAGCGGTTCATGTTCGGTATTCCTCCCACTGCAAATATGTAGGGCTCAGGGTTGACCACATAATATCCAGTTGTTAAAAATAAAAAACAAATAAAAACGAATGAGTAAGGGTTTCAATCAAAATGTAGCGGGTTTAAGGAAGCATCTCTGATGGAAATGGGATTAAGCAAACATAACCATCCCTGGAAGCTCATATATAAATAAATGCTTGCTGCATCCATTTGTTGAGGCTCACATTTAACATGCTTACTGGAAATCTATGATTATGTTAGGGGTGCAGGATGGGCTGGAAGCAGCTTGGCACTAGAGGAGGAACTGGGGCAGACTATGTCTACCTGAACTCAGAGTTTATCTGGGGTTCAACATCGATCTTCCCAAATGTGAAAAATGTCGCCTAACACACCTGAAAGTAACACAAAAGACACCTTGTTTCCATTCAAAGACTAACCAACAGGAAGGACGAGGCAAGCGATGCAAGGATGTTCATTACATTAAAACCCAGACCCCAGAGGTCAATTCACAAACCTGGGTATTCTGCTTTTCCACTGGACCAGCACGGAGCAGCTTTAGCAGAAATAGGGCTAAAATAATATAAATAGATAAATAAGTTCAGGTTTTATCAGATGAATGTGGGCACAAAAGGGGAAAGGCCCTTGAAGATGGGAGCGGGGGTGGTACAACTTTATTCTGTGTCCACGGGGGAAGAGAAGACAACCCCATTCTTTAACAATGAGGGGATATGATAATGATAAGGGCAGGGGTGATACATCTGCCCCCTGACGAGGGCATAGAGGGTACGGCTCTATCCCTTTGACAGTGAGATATGGAAAGACACTGAGATTACTGAGAAGAGAAGAGGGTGTAGAAATGCCTCTTGAGAATGAGAGAGAGGGGGGATACAACTCATCCGTTTGCAGACAGGGCGAGGACTCTGCCCTTTACAGGCTGGGGTTGGGAGGAGCACATTTAACTCTGCACATTGGAAATGGAAAGGCAATCAATTTGCCTCTTATAAAGGAGGGTGTTCTGCCCCTAAAAGATATGAATACTATTCCTTGCAAATGTGAGGGAGGGTCTGACCTTTGCAGATCTGAGAAGGAGTACCCTGGCCCCTGCGGGCGAGATGGGGTCCTGTCCCTAGCCCCTGGGGAGAAGAAGTGATTTGGCACCCCATGCCTTTTCAAGATGGACAGAGGAATGCCTCCAGCAGTTAGAAAGGCAGGCAGGAGGGGGTTGACTATGACCCCTGAAGCAGCCTGTGGACTCTGAACCCCAGAACTCTTTCCTCTAATAGAGTGACTGATAGCTCTTACATATTGTGGAGGCACCCTGCCTCGTGTAAATGCGATGGGGCAGCTATGTCCCTAGCAGATACGTGCGGCTCTATTCTTGCCTCCAGCTTATGATGTGACTGCCTTTTACATGAGTGGGAGCTACTTAGCATTTTGCATAAGAGAGGGGTCTCAGGCCACTGCAGATGAAAAGTGTTTAAGTCCACTGATGAGAGGGGTATCTACCTCATGGGACCGACAGGGGCTTCTATTCACTCTGCCGCTTTTAAACGAAGCTTCACCTTGAATGGTATGGGGGATAGGTCTCCCACGGGTGCGAGGATCCTACCTTTGCTGAACGTATGGTGGCCCACCCTCAATGGGTCCGAAAACGTCTCACAGGGGAAGGAGATCTTCGACTTCCTCACGAGGTGGGTTAGGCCTCTTACAGATGAGTTCCCAAAGCCTACCTCAAATGGCCAACAGGAAGGGATGTGTTCACCGTAAGCAACAGGGTGGACACAGCCGTCTACCCGAAACACAGACCCAACGCCCCATGCAGGTCTAGAGGATCTTTACCTGTCGTGGACGGTCACAGGGTGGAGGCAGTCCCCTCCTGCACCATTAATCCCCTCATTCTCCTTGCTCTCTTCGCCCTGCTGTTGTCTCTTTAAGCCTCCACCAGCCAGCCCTCCATTCGACAGTAACAAGCCACCAGCTGCTCCCCTGGCGTAAGCGTCTCGCCCGTCCCCATCCCCGGCCTGCGCCACTGGCGTACCGCCCGTCCGTGAATGTGCGGAAGAATATCGAAGGAAAAAAATCAACCTATTGCTGTGCCGCCTCGCGCAAGCGCACTGACACCACAAGCAAAGGGCGAGGGGGGTGGAGGCGCTACGCCGCTGGCGTAGACGATTATTCAGAATGCGCACGCTCTGGCGAGGGGGAGGAGACGCCTCCGGCTTTACGGCTGGAGGAATGGGCAGATGGAACGAAAGACGTTAGTCGAGACTGTTAAATTCTGCATTAAGGCGCCATCTTGTGCTTACTACCGGACTGCATAAATGTTTACTTTTGTGTTTTTTTCATTGACGAAAGAAAGGAAATGAAAGGACTCCCACTTGCAAGCTCAGTATAGTAACGTTTTCCCCCAAAAAGATTGAGCTTGCAACATTATGTTTCTCAAAATATTTATTTGATTCATATGCTATCTTTGTAGGTAAAGTTTTCAGCCATTTGAAAACTTTGAAGAGAATGATTGCGGTTTCCCATGAAGTGGATCACTATTTTGTGGTTGCATGAAAGTCTCCCTTGTGTCCTATCTGGCATAGTACAATTGAAGATGGCCGCTTCTTGCGACTACTTTCTAGGCAGGGTCAACCGGTTCCTTTCACGCAGACTTCCCGGGGTAGTTTCAGCATGTTCTTGGTTTACATTTTGCAGCAGCTGCTTTACGGCGAAATCCGCGCTTTCAGTGCCAGGAACTTACGTTGTGGGAACCTCTGAAGCTTCCTTTGTAGCGCCTCGGTCTTTTGTTGTTTTTTGATCAACATGCTGCGACTAGGCTATCCAGACTTTAGGAACCTGTATATCTGAAAAACCGCATTATTTTAGCTGCTTCTGCCAACAATCGTTCCCGTCTCACTATAAATCAATATAAGTCAAAGAAGAAAAACTAATTACCACGTTTACAATTTTTTTCTATTTTCTGTTTCTAAATTTGTATGTGTAGATGCAGCTCCTCTTAAAACGGATACAAAGCTTAAGTGAAATAGAATGGTTGGACAGAATGGTTGAGAAAGGCGATTTTGAAAACAAAATGTTTAGTTTATTTAGATGCTCTTGGTCTACGTTACAGCTACAAACAATAATATTTTTCGAAACACAATTAAAACATTGACCAAATACAATGTAGTAACCTGAAAGTGTAAAACAGCATTTCATAAACTGTTTGGAAAAAACGCAAGAATGACAGCAAGGGTATCCTTTCCGAAAGGATATTTTGGAAACCCTGATTCTATGTCAGGACCGGAGGCTCAGATTATGCTTCTCTTTCTATGCTTTATTACTCTCAGCAGCCAATAACTTTACAGTAAATAAAACAGTCACATGATAAACCATAGAGATGGCCCATATAAATAACCCTGTCACATATACCCCTCTTTCTTTGCTGCTCTGCAGCCAGTTAAGTATATTCTCATTTTCTATTTACAATAAGGTGTTTTTCTAATTACGGCATTGTGTTTTTGTTGCTTGCGCAGCGTATCTGTAGCACGCGACACAGGAACAGTGTGAGTCACTTTGACCCCTCAAAGGGAGGCAATATTCGCCTGCGATTCTTTATTTGGAGAGGGCATTTGGGAGCTGGGATGACGTGATCGTTGATTGTGGCGTCCTCTTTTCATTACTTTGCTTGGGAGCGGCTCGCGCACGCATGTTCCGACTCCTGATAGTTTTGATCGTTGCAACTCATCTAAGAGCACGGGTGCGTGGGCTTTTGCCTCTGGACGATTGGCAGTGATTATTCTGGCTCCCGCTGATGCCCTGACTGAGTTTGGCAGGGTCGTAAAATTTACAGAGGCTCTGCCCAGAGCATGTACAGGCCTTGGTGTTCCCTCCACTCCCTAATTGACTTTGCACTGGCCTATATTTCTTGGGGTTTTTAGGTAAACTTTATCTTTCTGCTGCCATGCTCCCCTGACTACGCCTCAGAGACCTAAAATTTTACTGAATTAAGGAAGTATTTGGTGATTCGATATATTACTTAGACAACAGTGTAAAAATGTATAACAATGCATGAGGAAAATCATGAGGCAGATAACAGCTATTTCTATGAGGAGGACCCCTTGTGGTCTTTTTAACAAAATTTGGTCCATTCTCTGGACGCAGGAGTGTGACAGACGATGAATGGCACCCTTGTGCAAGCCATTTCCCCCTTGAAACACCATCTATATGGCTTTGCGCAACAGCAAGGTTGTCTCTCTCTCACCTCCTAATTGAGGTACCAAAGGAAATTGGCAAAAAAGCCAATTCAGTCCAAGGGGGCTCATGCAGTGGCCTTTGAAAAGTTGGCAGCACCTAAAAAGTGTACTTTCTGCCTCAGCGTACTGACACGGGGTCAGATCATTCTGAATCCACAGCCTCACAGAGTTCAGACCAGGAGGTAATCCCAGAGTCCAGTAAATGGAAGAAGAAATCACAACATCTGGAACCATGTAAGCAGCCCAAGGTTCTTACGTTCGAGTCCGGGGATATCATACACCCCAGATCCACTTCCTGGGTGCCTCCACAAGAGGCTGCGGATTATGTTTCTTCCCATAGCCACCAGGATTTTGACAAGGACGTGCAAGCACGACTGAAGTCTAAATGCCCCAGGCCTGACCTACCCGACAAGGTGACTGACACCCCAGAGGTGGACCCCACCATTGGTACCTGCCTTAAGAAGTACACCAAAGATCCTAAGAAGGGGTTAGACCGGCATGGAAAGCATGACTGGACAAGCTATTGGACATGTCGGGTCCATTGACAAAGATCTTGGTGATGGCTTTCCACTCCAAAGAATCTCAGGTACCGATTGATGTGGAAGTTTTGGTGAGGTGGGCCCAACATTCCATATGCCAGTAGTTGGGTAAAGTGAACTACGCTATTTCTAGCAAATGCCGCAAATCCATATTAATGAAGTTGGACCCTAAACCATCTGATTTAGCCTCCTCAGAGGCTGGCCCTTTGGCACCAGGACTCCTTTTTGGAGCGCAATTTTTGAAGGAGATAAGTTTGTTGCAACTTATTCCAAACAGGACAAGGCCCAGGGTTCTATTAAAAAGTCCTTCACCCACTTTTTAACAGGGCCTAATGCTTTAGAGGGTGAGCGCTCGGCCGCAGATACCAGCTAGGCCCGCAGAGAGACTATTATCAAAGAGGTAGATGTGGTTACCAGGATCAGTCCACCACCTTCTACCCTTGTAGGAACAGCAACACCAGAGGCCGCTTCAGAAAAGGGCGATTAAGGAGCAACCAGAGCTCCTTTCAAGATTCTAATACCACAGGTAAGATTTTTTCCTTTATCAGAAGTTTCTCTCGGGAGAGAGAAAACAAATGTTTATTCACAACTAGCGCAAGATATCACAGGACCCATGGGTTCTAGAGACAGTACAAGGTTTCAAACTAGAATTTTACGAGACGCCAGTGCAAACTGAACCCCCTGGCACGATCTGTATTTCCCGTCTCAAGCAGATCTTCATAGATTCAGACGCTACTAGAAAAAGAGGCCATACAGAAGTCTGTTATACACCGCAAGGTTTTACCAGTGCAATTTTTCTAGTCGAAAAGAAAGAAAGAGGATCACGCTTAGTCCTCAATTTCTGAGATTTAAAGTATTGGATACTCTACCATCACTTCAAGATGGAGGGTATCTAACTTTTAAGGGACATTTTCCAAGGAGACTGGATGGTGCAGTTAGACCTGAAGGATGCCCATCTGACCATTCCTATATTCCCTCCACACCCTATTTCCTTCAGTTTTTGTGGAACAAAGTGTGTTACGAACTCAGGGTCCTTCCCTTCGGTCTTTCTCCGCTCCCTGGTGCATCACAAAGGTAATGAAACCAGTGGTGAAGTCTCTGACGTCCCGAGGGGTTCGTCTCATCTTTTACCTGGACAACATTATTATCATGTCCCAGTGCCCTCAGAGGACTGTAACTCATCTAGAATGGACAATTGTTCTGCTTCAGGATCTAGGATTTATAGTCAACTACCAGAAATCAGTCTTGACCCAAACCCAAAACCCAGAGTTTTTGGATTTTCAGATAGACTCCTTCTCAACCTAGCTGATTCTTCTGCCACGCAAGGTGAAGAACATCAAGAAAGAAGTGAGATCAGTTTTGTCCAAGATAACCGCATAATTGAGGTCAATGGCCAGAGTAGTAGGTCTCCTAGCATCATCTATACAGGTGATTTTTCTGGGACCCCTGCGTTATCGAGCCCTTCAATGCTGGAAAATTCAACATCTGAACAAGGGTCTTTCTTATTCCCAAAAGACCTCTCTTTCGGAGGAGGCAAAGGTGCAGATCTGGTGGCTGGATCACATGGCGTCCTGGAATGACAGAGCCATTTTTGGCTCCTCTCCGGAGATGATTAAAGATTCGAATGCCAGCTGGTGGGGCTGGGGAGCCTGCTGCGCCCAAATCTCCACGGGAAGTCGATGGTCGTTGACGGAGCAGGACCTCCACATCAACTGCCTGGAACTGCTGGCAGGTTCGTTTGCAATTCAGGGTTTCTCAGCTAGAAAAGTGAATTGTTGCATTTTGCCCCACATGGACAATATTTCAGTGGTACGCTATGTGAACAAGGTGGGTAGGACCCGGTCCAAGCTGCTCACAGGGCTAGTCAAGGAGTTTTGGCATTTTTGTATGCAGAATTGCATTTCGGTGACAGTGGAATACCTCCCAGGTCAACGCAATGTGATAGCGGATGGGCAAGCTCGTCATCTCTGGGAGTTCATTGACTGGAGACTACACCCAAGAGCCTTTCGCACGCCTATTCACAGATGGGGTCCACGCAAGATAGACCTTTTTGCGTCTTGCCTAAATCGTCAACTTCCAGTTTTCTTCAGCTGGCGCCCAGACTTGGAAGTGCGGGCCACGGACGCATTTCTCCAAGATTGGAGCCCATTTCAAAATTATGCCTTTCCACCATTTATGATGATTCCCGGAGTTTTAGCTCAAGGAGACGGCAGGGAGCAGAGATGATTCTAGTGACTCCGCTGTGGAGAGTTCTACCTGGCTTTCCAAATGTTTTAGAGCTAGCATGCACCCCCCTGGGTTCTTCTACCACAGCGTTGGAACCTTTTGTTAGATCCAGGGGAGCCTTCCACACCCATTGATCGAGACAGGTTATCTGTCCTTGGTGGCCTGGCAGGTTTTGGGTAAAGATGGAATATCCCAGGCCTTTCAAGAGAAGCTCAACAGTTCATTAGTCTTGCATGGGCACCTGGTACCCACAAGAAATACGCTTCTACATGGAGACGTTGGTGTGATTGGTGCACTTCGCGGCATGCAGATCCTATTAGAGCAGATTGCCATAGGATTGTGGATTTTCTTTCCTCACCAGCTGTGGCAGAAATGACTTACCGCTCTGTGAACAAGTTCTGATCAGCCATTTCAGCCGGCCACTCCTTTATAGACGGAGCACGGCGGGGCAGTTACCCATTATTTGCAAATAGTATAGGGGTATTCAGATGTTCAATCCCCCTCAACCAAAGTATTCAGGTTTATGCGATGTTAACATAGTACTCAGATTTTTGGATTGTTGGCCAAGCAATAAATATCTATCTCGGAAACAGTTGTCAGCCAAGTTGGCCATGTTGCTTGTCTTATCTATTGCAAGAGAGTTTCGGATGGGAGGGCCTTAGACTTAGCAGGTGTGCAATTTTCTACAGGAGTTTCTTTTTAAATATGTAGAAGAACAAAATGCAATTCAAGAGTGGTATCATATCCAGCTTTTCCAGGTAAGTCTAAACTTTGTGTAGTTCAATGTCTGAAGGCATATGAAATCAGTACAGCAGAGTTTCAAACTGACATGCAGGGTCAATTATTCATTGTGTTACAAAAACCTTTTCGTCCAGTAACAGCAGCTACACTAGCTAGACAGGTGTAATGGCTGCCTAATTATGCAGGTATTGCATTTAAAATTTTGCACGCATTCTGCAAGGGGTGTTATGCCTTCCAAGTCATTTTATCTAGGGTCCTGTTTAGAGGACATTTTAAAAGCTGCAGACTTGGTCCTCTCGGCCTCCTTTTAAAAGTTTTTACTGTAAACCAATACTAGATGTGGCTTCAATTGTGATGGATCAGCTTTAAACTAGCATAATCAGAGCCTCCAGTCCAGACATAGAATAAACATTTTTCTAGCATTTGCAACAAATAATTTTCAATTCTATTGAGGACACAGAGGCGAAGATTATTGCACCCATTCAGTTACAAAAATAGTTTAGCGGTTTTGTTTTTCATGTTCATTATAATGTATGATGGTTATGTATTCATATGCTACATACTGTACCTTCCCTAACATTTGAAGTATGGTTGTTTCTGTCTGATTCTACACACAGAGGGTTGAATGTGAAGATTACAGCTTTTTGTTTCTTGTTTTTTCCTTTTAGGACAGGATGACAAATGATCGCTGTTACGCCCCTGATTGCTAGGAGCAGTTGGAGTGCTTGGCGTACTGGACAGTTACAAAAGCAGGAACAGTCGAGGGCCAGTTTTTCCCCTGGTTTTCTGCTGCCTTCTAGTCCTTGGGAAGTGGTTATTTCCCTCGTCGAGTTTGAGTCTTTGTTGAAAAGTTTCTTTGAATGTTAATGACATGGATTGCAAAGAAAGAGGAGAAGTATATGTGACACTCTTTGGTTTACTACGTGAATGTTTTGTTTACTGAAGGTTATTGGCTCCTGAGATTCATAAAGCATAGAAAGAAAAGCATAATCTTCACCTCCGTGTCCTTAATAGAATTGAAAATTCTTTGTCACAAAGGCTGGACATTTTTTCATTGATCTGTGCCCACATTTCCTGATTTATGGTCCCAGAAATCCCTTCTTGGGCTGATACATTTATAGCAGAATAAAAGCAGATTACGAAATTCATTCAGAGACTTTTACTCACAATTACGTTTGCTTTGCTGAGCTGGTGATTTTTTTTTCTAATACCGTCTAGGGGTATAAACGAGGCTCACTTATAATGGGGTATTTAACAAAGGGAGCTGGCATAAATGTTACAAAACATCCCTCATCTTACTATGGTGCTGAAAACTAGGCTAAGTACAGCCCCTTCCACAACTGACTCTCCAGATACCTAGGGTGAGGAGTCACAAGGAGTTAGTCTGGGGTACAAGCACTCAGAACTCAACTGTCAAGCAAAAGACAAAATAACAGAATGTCCAGCACAGTTATCTTTTATGGAAAATGAAAGCATTCCAATTTCACAGCAGAACCACATAATCCAATGGATACATCATACAGGGTTGCAATATAAGTGCATCTAATAAATATGTGCTACACCCCCATCTTCCAGTAGCTAGTCACCCTCTTGCTGTGGTTCAGATCCCACACCTAGTCCCCAACAAATAATGGGGCACATGTACGTACCATTTTTCTTGTCGCAAACGGCCCGATTCGCAGAATCGGACCGTTTGCGACAGGAAAGAAACATTTTGTTATATACAAACCCTTTTCTGTGATTTGGTAATCTATTTACCGAATCACAAAATAGGTTTGCGAGTCGCAATTAGGAAGGGGCGTTCCCTTCCTAAATACGAGTCGCAGCATGATGTAGCATTGTTTTGTGACTGTAAATGCGATCACTAAACAATTGCAGTAAGCACCAGTTTCAAACTGGTGCTAACCCATTTGCAAACGGGAAGGGGTCCCTCTGGGACCCCTTCCCCTTTGTGAATGGCAGCAAAAACGAAAAGAAAACCTTTGAGGCAAACGGGCTGCATTTAAATAAATAAAAAAAGACTGCTTTATTTAAAAGCAGTCACAGACATGGTGGTCTGCTGCCTCCAGCAGGCCACCATCCCTGTGAGGGCGGTCATTCCCAATAGGGTTGCAAATTGCGACTTACCTCATAAATATTCATGAGGTAGGTCATTTGCGACCCCCTTGCGAATCGCAAACAGTGTGAAGTACACTGTTGTACATAAGGTTTGCGAGCCGCAAAACTTGAGGTCGTACTTCTGGCCCTAAGTGACTATGCAAATCAGTTCAATGTCTTTTTTGCTCCTTCAGCAAAACGTCAATGCAAAAAAGCCTTTAGCAGTTGTGTAAGACTTAACTGCACACATTTGTCTCTGGTCTCTATTTATCTGCTGGTTAGTGTTAGCAGTTTGTGCTCCCATTATCGTGTTTGGAGACTGCTCAAGCCACCTCTCTTGGGACAATGTTTGTGTGGACATGACCGTTAGACTTATCTCCTTGCCAACACTGATTTTCTGCAGCAGTATCCCTTCTGGTCAGTTATAGAAGCAGCTCAGATACAGCAAGAACAGCATCCAGGCGAAGTCCCTTGTGGTGGTGTCTCTTTGGCAGATACAGTCTCTGGGCTTCTTGCTTCAGGGCTGATGGCTCTTCCGCTCTCCTCGTTGGCAGTGACATCACCGCTTACAAACTTTCTGTAGACTACTTGACGACATTGCAGTACTTAGTCTTGCAGCTTGCGCAAAGAACCCAGGGGGCAAGCACAGGTTGCTTCTGGGCTTCTCCTTCTGGACAGTCTCTCTCCAGTTGCACGGCCAAACATACTCCTCTCTCAGCAGGCTGTCTTCTAGCCACGTTAGCCAAATCCTCAGCTCCTTCAGCAGACTTCAAGTTATGTATCTTCATCACTGGGAGACCGGATGTCAGGCAGACACCAGCACTGGTTGTACAACTGCGCTTCAAGTGCTATGTGGAGCACCTCCTTTCTAGGTGAAAAAGAACCTGGGACTGGAACGAAGGTGAGTGGTTTTGATCAGCCTTTTATGCGTATTTTCCACTAATTCAGGAGCAGGGCTACCCTCGTCACAGATGCAGTATTCATTTTCATAGTAAAGGAATTTCTAATTTGTGTAATACTGAATAAGTTTCAACCCCGCTCGCAGTGACAAAACAGGCACTAATCTAACAATAAAAGGATGAGTGTGGATGAAACAGTGCTGAAAAACCAGAACACTCATAACATCTCAGAGGTCAAAGTAACTTTGAAGTACAGAAATGCATCTTCAACACACAAGTTCAATACGATGCGCTGGAGCAATTTATTCAAGGGTAATGTAATGCTCGAAGAATTTGGGAAAAGCATCTGTGCTACTCCCAAAAAATCCAGGAACTGACCACACTTTGTTGTCACAAAATGCCCCCCTTTTACCAGTCTCTCTGCTTTCAGGGTTCGGTCAATCCATTTCATAAAGCAAAGCCCACTTACTATACCAGTATAGCTGCAGCCCCACGCTTCTTAGGTTGCATTATATATTGAATTTGTTGCAGAGTACAATGTACTACCTGAAAGTGATAGGCCAATTTGAGATTAAAACCACAATGTTGTTGAGAACAGGCATCCATGTAACTGAATCAGTCCCTTGGAATTCTATACATAAACCTATTGCGTAATGTTTTGTTGACTGGTTCGGACTGCCTTGCTCATCTCTTTACGCACGACTATTGTTACCCTTTATTGAATCCATGCTGTTTTGTTAAGCGTTGTAATCCCCTAGGCTTCTTTGCGCTACATTAATTTGCAAGTAAATAAAATGCATTTCTTTAATAGTACGACGTTATTAGCTTGGGTTTGGACAGAAGTGGACTTTGCTAACTCTGCTTAATAACATCAAACTATTTTAAAAATAGTGACCGATATGCAATGAAACAGGTTACATAGCAGTCAATCACAAGCCATTGATGGTGTCTAAAATGGCCGGAATGCTCTATTACTTACTGGTAATCTTCATAATTCCTGTTCGTATTGTCCTCGGTCCATTCATTACTAGTCAGATAACCCTACCTCGCTAGCAGAAAAAAACCACAAAGAATGGAGGGAACCCTCCCCTCCCCTCCCAATGGGAGTACTTAAGGCGTACTTACCCAGCATTCCACCTGAACTACCAAAGACAAAGGCCGACGTCCAGGAGGGATGTAATGAACGGGCTGAGGACAATAGGACCAGGATTAATGAAGACTGCCAGTAAATAATAGAGTATTACCCCCAGGTACCACCTGTCCTCGTCCCATTCATAACTAGTGAGGAACCGGCCTTCAGAAGAAATCAGCCCCAGGAATGAGGTCGCCTCAGAAACAAGGAAAAGCAGCACTACAAGGGGCAACCACATACAGCCCAGAAACCACTGAGGAGGACAGCGACCAGGAAACGCCTCGGCCAACAAACCGGGCAGAACCCCCAACAAGGGCAGGAGAAGACAAACAACAGAGAGAGGTCCAAACAGTGACCAAACAGCCAAGAGGGAACCAACCAAGAATCCACAGAGACAGCCCACTAGGACCACAAAACAACCCAAGAGGACCCCAACAGTAAGGAACTGCAAAGGAGACCACAACAGGGACACTCCAAGGAACCTAGAAAACCCCAGCAGGGCGGAGCAGGGACAAAAGATGAGAAGAAGGAAAAACTGGGCAAGAAAGAAAGACCCAATCAGATGGATTCAAAACTCCCCTGGAAGGCCACCGGCCAATAAGGGGCAAAAAACCCCAAAACAAAACAGAAGAACCACCGGTCCAACAGAAAAAAGAAACAAAATCCCAGGCGGAAACCAAGTGTATGAAACTGGCTCTGTATATACTATATCAAAATGAGATGTAGTGTGCACAGAGTCCAGGGGTTCCCCAGAGGTTTAACAGAGGCCAAAGTAGATAATGCTAATGCTCTCTTTTGTGGTAGTGTGGTTGAGCAGTTAGGCTTATCAGAGGGTAGTGCCAAGCATTTGTTGAACACACACAGACAACAGAAGTAGCACACCCTTAATGACTTAACTCCAGACCAATGGTTTTTATATAGCAAAAATATATTTTCTTAATTTATTTTTAGAACCCTAAGATTCAAATTGCAGGTAAGTTTAAAAGTTTCATATTTCACACAAGTATCAACAGTACTTTGTTTGAAATAGGTAAGTAATACAGTTTTTGAAATATTGGCAAAAATCTGTTTTAAAAATGGACAGTGCAGTTTTCAGAAACAGTTACTTGGGGAAGAAAAGTTAGATCGGTTTACAGGTAAGTACAACACTTACAGTTTCAGTCTCCAGGTTTTACGAAGTCTACCAGTTGGGATTCAAATTAACCCCAAACACGCACCACCAGCAACACAGGGCCAGTTGGGTGCAGAGGTCAAAGTTGAGTAATTTAAACGTGGGCTCCTATGGAGAGAGGGGGTACTCGGAATCAGGCCTACCTGCAGGTAAGTACCTGCGGCTCGGAAAGCAGACCAGGGGGGATTGAAGGAGCACTGAAGGGGCCAAAAGTAGGCACCAAACACACACCCTCAGGGAAACGGGCAGCTGGGAGGTCACAATCGCCTGGGGACTCTCTCTAGCTGGTTGGGCCACCTGGACACCGGCCACAGGCATCGGGTGCAGGGTGGACAGGATTCACGCATCCTGGGAGGTTCTGGAGTCTCTTGGCTGTTGATTCTTTGTGGACAGGGCTTCTGTCCTTGGGAGTACACGTCCTCTGTGGTGCAGGGCAGTACTCTGGAGCTCGGCAAAGGTCGCTGGTCCCGCTGGATGCGTCATTTTCTTTGTGCAGGTTCTCTGAAGCAGCAGACAGGCTGGTAGGGCTGGGGCCAAGACAGTTTGTGTTGTTCTTCTTCTCTGCAGGGGATTCAGCTATGAAGTCCTTCTTCTTGTGAGGTCGCCAGTAATCTTGTGAGCTGGGTTCAGGGAGGCCCTTAAATCCTAGATTTAGGGGCATTTCAGGGGTCAGAGGGCAGCAGTCAATGGCTACTGCCCCTAAGGTTGGCTACACCCTTCTTGTGCCTACTCCCTTTGGGGAGGGGAGCAGAAACCTAACCCTATTGGTCCCTGTCCTCCAAACCAAGATGGAAGATTCTGCAGGGAGGGGGGTCACCTCAGCTCTGGACACCTTAGGGGTGGTCCTAGCTGGGGTGGTCACTCCTCCCTGGTTCCCCTAATTCTCCTACCGGACTTGCCACCAAAAGTGGGGCTTTTTCTTGGGGCTGGGCAACTCCATTAGCTGGAGTGCCCTGGGGCACTGTAATCCGGGGCTTGAGCCTTTGAGGCTCACCCCCAAGTGTTGCAGTTCCTGCAGGTGGGAGGTGTGAAGCACCTCCATCCAGGACAGGCTTTGCTTCTGGCCACAGAGAGCACAAAGGCTCTCATCCTATGTGGTCAGAAACTTGTCTGAAAGTGGCAGGCTGGCACAGACTGGTCAGTTCTGCACTAGCAGTTTGGGTAACATACAGGGGGGGGCATCTCGAAGATGCCCTCTGGGTGCATTTTTCTATAAATCCCACACTGGCATCAGTGTGGGTTTATTGTGCTGAGAAGTTTGATCTCAAACTTACCAGTATTCAGTGAAGCCCTTATGGAGCTGTGGACTTCGTAATGACAAACTCCCAGACCATATAGTAAATATAGCTACACTGCACTTACAATGTCTAAGAATGGAGTCAGACACTAGGGGCATATTGCTCATGTAGCTATGCCCTCACCTGTGGTATAGTGCACCCTGCCTTAGGGCTGTAAGGCCTGCTAGAAGGGAGACTTAACTATGCCACAGGCAGTGGTTTGTGGGCATCGCACCCTGAGAGGGGTGACTTGTCGACTTTGTCTTTTTCTCTTCACCAGCACACACCAGTTGCAAAGGCAGTGTGCATGTGCTCTGTGAGGGGTTCCCCTGGGGTGGCATAATACATGCTACAGCCCTTGGGGACCTTCCCTGGTTACAGAGCCTTTGGTACCATAGGTACCTTTTACAAGGGACTTATCTGTGTGCCAATTGTGGAAACAAAGGTACAGATTTTGGGGGAAAACACTGGTGCTGGTGCCTGGTTAGCAGGATCCCAGCACACTTTAAATCAAAGTTGGCATCAATATCAAGCAAAAAGTGTGGGGGGTAACCATGCCAACAGTGGCTCTTTCCTACACAGTCTTAACACAGAAACAAGAGACCGGAAAACGGTCACCCGAAAACCCCTCAGGAAAGCCCATGTAGGCAGAGAGGTCAAAAGAGCAAGACAAAAGAGGCACCATGGAAGACCCAGCACAAGCACAGAGAGCACCCAGGGCGAGCCCCAAGACACGGGAACCCCACGCCAAAAAGGAAGAAGAAACAACCAACCACAGGACCTGCCCACAGACAGCAAGCCCTCAGCAGGGGACCCAGGAATAGGGAACACAAATCCACACTGAGTGGCGCAACAGCCACATCCCTCCCACAAAAATCCAGCAAAGGCAGGGACTCAGAAGAACAAAGGAAGACAGCAGAAGGGCACCCCCAAAGCACAGAACCGAGCCAGGAGGAGAGCCAAAAAGAGGAGGCAAGATGGCCCCTGTGCAAAGGACCCAAAAGAGGACAACACCCAGGCCACAACAACAGAGAAAGACAGGAGAAAACAAAACAGACAGTCGGGCGACCCGGAACACCAGGGATGGACCAACAGCACACAATCACCATCAGAAACCAGCACCCAGCCTGCAATAATTTCCAGGGCCCAAGGAGGCTAGCCCAAGATCTGGGAAGCGGCCAGCGGTATCCAGAGAACCAGAGCAAGGGAGCAAACCAAACAGCACCCACAGACAGAAGACACCCTCACACCAAAGGGGGACCACAGACACAACCCTCACACCACAAGAGAGAAATGATCCTCAGAGCCACAACAGTGGTAACCAGAGGCAAACACCAGGCCAGCTGTAGGGACAAACCAACACCCACATGGCCACTCACTTGTCGACCTGACAGCAGGACCCAAAAGCAGCTGCACCGGAGGAACACAGGAGGAAATCCCCCAGAAGGGAGAAGCCCTGAAGGAAAAGGAGGGAGCAGACCCCAGCCAGTGAACCACCAGGCAACCAACCACCAAATAAAGACTGAGGCAGATACAACTGCCCCACTCCCAGCCCCTCCAGCAGCCCGAGCAGCCAAGGAGCCAGGGGAGAAAGAGAAAGCAACAAGAGGCCAGGGAACAATGAGCCGAAAGGAGTCACAAGGCCTGCAACCAAAACACAACCAGGCAGGCAGCACGGAAAACCACCAGGACCCAGCCATGCCAACAGGAGAGAGACTCCTACCCCCATCAGAACATACCAAAACACGCCCAGAAGGGGAAGGCACACATGGCAATCCTCCAGGACCCACCAACACCACCAGCGAAAGGGGACCAGCAAGGTAAAAAAAAAAAAAAAAGAGCAGGAGCCCCACAAAACAAACTGATTGCACCAAGCTGTCCAGACATGGCCACCGGCTGGTACAGCAGGGCTTCCCCAGGGGAAGCCCCCACATGGGACCCACCGGTAGGACCAGGCAGGTGCACTGGCACTGGTGGGAGCCAGCTACCTCCGCAGGGGGGGAACACGGCCAGCTGAGGCCCCAGCAGTGCCACAGAACGGAAAGGAATACTAGAGGAACCCACAGGCAGAAAACGGGGCAAAAGACCACATAAAAATAGCCAGCCTTGATGGAGACGAAAAAGAGCAAGGCCCGTCAGCCCACGGACAGCAGAAGAGGCCCACAAAAGGAGAGAGGGTGGAACTGAAATGGTCCCTGAAGGAGAAAGGGGGGAACAGGAAACACCAACCATGAGGCCTCCAAAACCAACAAAGGCCCAGGCACACCCCAAGAGCCAGAACTCCAGACGGGAGGGGAGAAAGCACCCCCCTCTACCCGCCGAACGAGCAGAAGAGAGCAAACACAGGTGCATCCCCCGTACAAAACATGAAGTGCCCACAGGGATCCCACCCAAATGGGGAGGACCCTGGCGCCGAGCAACACACCTGCAAGGGTGAGACCAAGTCCTGTGCAGACACGTGGACACAGACACAGGGGCGCCAATGGCAAAAACACAGAGCGGGCCTGAACAGGGAACCCTACGTGCTCCCGGAAGCCGGTAGGCAAACCTGGCACCGGAATGGGGAAAGGAGGAGCACACCATAAGCAAGGCCAAAAAAAGAAGCAAGCCAGGGCCCCTAGAATACACGCCTCTGGCGTACCAACAGACCAGCTGCCAAACTCACAGGACCATTGCCCGTGTGTAGATGAAGTAATGAAAGGAGAACACAGACATTGGAGAGCACAGGTCTGGCTCGGCAGCAGTACAACCAGTGCCACCGCACCAGGTTCAGACACTGGGCTGAATCAATGGACTCCCACCCCACAGGAATGCAGCAAAAGGGGACAAGGATGGAGGGAACTAACAGAACGGCACCAGGACCAGTCCGAAAAGAATCAAGGGAGACTGGCATAGTCGCTGACTGAGGGAGCAGAAAGGGAGTACCAGAAGCCCACTTACTCAGTAGAAAAAAGAAACAACCCAGGACCCCATCAAACCATGCCGAGCTACAGAAGAGCAGGGAGTAGCAGGGAAATTACCAAAGCCACATCTGGACCTGGACCAGAACCCTGAACTTTCTTTATGAGGTGCTGAGACTGCACCCACAATACCAAAGGGAACCCCACACAAGACACAGCATAGGTCAGATGACTGCTGAGGAGGGCAGAAAAGACTGCCTGCATAGCCATGTCAGCAGTCAAAAGAAACCCACACAACAATGGGACGCAGGGCGACCAGGAAATGCAGGGCGGGAAAAGAAAAGAGCAGACAGGCCTTACATGAAGAATGCCAGGCCCCCGGGGAGGAACACAGCAGACCAAGACTTGTGCACGCAGCACCATGACCAAACTGCCAAGGCGGCATGCAACAGAAGCACACACTGCCTGACTTCTGGACTGACATGAGGCCTGAAAGCACAGGCCCCGCCAACAAGCACGCACACAGAGGTCCTGGCCCCAAGCAGGCCAGACCATGGCTGGGGAGAAGAAAACCAACCCGACCTAGTGGAGCCAAACTCCGGGATGGTGGGTGGGGGAGGATTTGCGCGGCTCTAAGACTGCAGGGTCGTGTGCAATGCAGCTATGCAGATCCCACCCACTGGCAGGAACAGGAAGCCGCACACACTGGTGGGAAGCCGGAACGGCCCATGCCGGAACAACATGACAAAGTCAAGCCTGCTACAAAAACGCCCACAGCCTACACATCAATCCAGGCCCATAAAACACCGAGGTCATGAGCACCCACAGCACACCAGGGTCCTGTGCCCCCCTCACTCCAACAAGCAGGGGACAAGAACACTTGCAGGAAAAGTGGCAACAACCCTGCCCCATGGGTGAAGCTGCACCCGTCACCAGGAGCGCAACCCAACAAGCAGAGGTACCAGGAACACTCACCACGGGGAAGCAGAACTGCATGACCACCGGTGACCCAATGCCCTGACACCACCAGCAAGGAAACCAGGCTACCCTTAGCACGCACTCCCCCTCCACCCTCACCCAAGCCATGCGGGGAGGGAGGGGGGAATCCAGCCAGCAGACACCACCGCCCAAATGGGATGCTGGATGGCCATGAGAAACGCAAACCAGGAGGAGCCCCAGCCTTGCAGGAGCCACACTCCTTCCTTGTCTAGAACATCCTGTCGGCAGACAGAACAAGCATTTGCAATACACTAGGGTCTCGCATTTCTCTGAGTTACAGCTATTAGCAGTTGTAAACTCCCAACCGGATTTTTCTTTCCACATTGAAAGAAAAGAACTGCACGATCGCGCTGTTACAGTTAACTCGTAATGAAACCTATCAGCAAAAGTGCAACTATCTACGTAACCGGCAAAAGTGCAATTAACTATGTAACAGGGTCGATGTTATGCAAAGCGCTCGACTTCTGCCAAGCGAGATAGCGCAGCGAACAAAAGACAAAAGGTAGTCCACAAACCGGACGGGAAACAGCGAGCCTCACATGTTTTCAGCACGTGGTCGCTGCGCTCGAGGAGGGCTAACTACCGGAAAAGGAATGACGTATGCGTGCCTTCCACCAATGAAAGCAAGCAGATTTTAACAGGCAAGCCCACGAACCAATGAAAGACAACTGACGTGACGTGAACAGGGCTCCGAGCCCTCTTCTATCTCCTAAAGCGTTTTGCAAGTGAAACGCATACAACGCAGGCTCGACCCTAAAAAAGAACAGGTGGAATGGTGGGTAAGTACGCCTTATATACTCCTGGTGGGAGGGTAGGGTTCCCAGCATTCCCTGTCCTTTTTTTCTGTCGGAGAGATAGGGTTATCTCACTAGTAATGAATGGGATAAGGACAGGTGGGACCTGGGGATAATCATATACTGCTGGTCACAGAGTAATCTACCAAATAAAGCATTCAAGAACACCAACAAATAAAACTCATCTTGAAACATAAGAGTTTGTTTCATACATAGAGGCTTAGCTTTGGGGGGGGGGGAAGGCTATTATACCTCCCTCCTAAATGTATTTTCTGATGAATATATGGGTACAGGTGCTTTCGGATGGGTATGGTCAAGTGTCTGTCGGATTTCACCTGGTGTTTTTGCATGCACACACTGACAAACACACACACTCATCTCTGTTTGAAAGCTCTAAAACGTTAAATTTTACAAAATATTGCGTTTTTTTCCTCACTTATCACACCATCAAAACCATTCCTCTCCACTGCTTTTTAAGCCCCTCTTATGCGCCGGCTTGTTATATACATTTTAACATTATATGCCAGCGTGATTGTCTGGAAATCGGAAGCTCACCCTAACCCCCCCCAATCTTACGTACCTTGCTACGCCCCTGTACATAGAGGGCAGATATTTATATGTCATAGATATAGAAGAAAGACATGAGGCCAATCACCAATACATAATAGAAAATATCAAAACGCAAATAAAAAAAAAGACACTTCTTCTACATCTGGTTAGTCCTTGAGATTTTTGTATTGTATTGTAATCGTATTTATATAGCGCTTACTACCCCTGACGAGGCATCGAAGCGCTTTTCGGTGAGTAGCACGCTACTCTGGAACCTAAAAAGAATTAGTGATGGATTAGTATTGGGAAATAATGAGTACAGTTTTAGTATTATTATTAGTTAATTTGAGCCGCTGATATGAGAGTTTGTTAGTTCGATTGACTGGAGTAATGGAGGGGTGGAGGAGGAAAGAAATCCAGAAGTATTAATTGGGAGTATGTCCTTCATTTACTCATTCCAAAGGCTTGGGATGAGTAAAGGGGGATAGAGGAGGGAAGAGTATGTGGAAGGGTTAGGGAGAGCATAGTAGCAGGGTGAGATAAATGCGGGAGAATTTAGTAGGGTTGTGTGGGAGGTCACGGTGGTAGAGTGAGGTTTGGTGAGTTAGATGTGGAAGCGGAGGGAAGAGCTTAGGCAGAGTTATTTAGGAGATGAAAGTAGTAGAAAGGATTTGGGATGAGTCAGAGTGAGAATGGAGGATAGTTTGATAGAGACATGACATATGATGATGGGTAGATAAGTGTGATATAAGATGAGAGCAGGGATTCATAGATATTTAGTATAACAACCCACCCATGCATGCAATGACCCACGAACATGCCACGCACAGAAACAACATATACGCATACATACATACATGCACACAAACACACATGAATACACACACATATGCACATACAATACATAATTAGAACCATGGGTAAAATATACTTAGTCAGAAAAGGTTTAAAGAGAGTGTGTGTATTTTATTGTTATGACATAGTAGCGATACATATTTTCTAAAGAACTATACATAACAAGAAATATACACATAATCTGAAAAACATATTTATCAACATAGGCATATGCAGTCCATAGTTGTTTGAATATGGTGGTTACGAAGGAAAGAGCCAAATCGTGAGTAGTTTTCTGAAGACAAGAAAGTTATCTGTGGCTCTTATAGTTGGGGGTAATGAATTCCATAGTTTGGCTGCTTGAACGGAGAAGGATGTACCACCTACAGTCTTTTCTTATATGGTGGTGTTCTAAGTCTTGGTGCCAATCCTGAGCAGATTTGCTTCAGTGCACGGTATCCCCAATTTCCCCCATCTTATCCCCTCTTTCCCTCCCATTCTGTTTTTTTTCGGCCACTTTTGTCTACGTCGGCCCTCCTAGCCATATTAGCGTTCAATAAAGTGCCACACAACTAACTAGCGCCTAAAAGTTCATAAGCGAGTGCAAGGGTATCTGGGAGAGTCGGAACCCACCTGGCACGACCTGGTGGTTGAACACTGCCGCCTTTGAGCGCCTGAGGCCGTCTGCCAAGGGGCGACCTATGGGTGGCAGGCCGCAGCGGGCGCGGGAGAATGGAGGCGCTGTACTGGAAGCCCCAGAGGAGCTAGCGGGGGCTGGGGTCAGCACGGCAGAAGAGCCGAGGGACCTGGGCAGCCATGACTGACAGTAACAGACAACCGCGTTTCGTGGTGTTTCGTCTAAAGCTTCGTGGGAATGATGAGCCAACCCACGAGACTGAGGGAAAGTAGAAAACGAGCAACGTAACAGCACACGGCCCGACTCACAAACATTCTGCGCACCCACTTTTATCACTGGCGTTAGAAAATGCAGTTTCCAGGAGAAAAAAAAGACTTCTGTTTTTTCACGGATTCTTCCGATAGTTACGAATTTTTTTTAGATGCTTAAATATATAGCGCCAACATGATGCCCTGCTACTGCTTCAGGTCTGTAGTAGGCTCCGAGAAACCGGAGCAACTTTGGGTGTGTGGACAGGCAACAATGTGTGATGCTGAGCTTGAAGAAGGGATGGGCACGTATCTCTCCATTTGTGAGGGGGCTGTATTTTATTCTAATGTATTTTAGACTATTTAGCGCTTCTTACACCTGGGGCCACGCAGCGCTCCTATTTGCATCAGGTTCCTGGACAAGCTTTGAAGTTGTCAGGGTGTCAGTAGCAGCGTGGGAAGTTAAGAAATGTAAACCAGGTCACCAGGTACTCTCGTTCCAGTGCAGGACTTGTGTAACAGTTCGATGTGTTCTGCTGTTGCAGCCTGGCTTGTTTACAATCCACTAACTGTACAGATCGGTGGTTTACAGATGAAAAGTTCAGGACTGGAGAGAGCGCCTGGAATGGCCCGGAGCGAGGCTAGCCCTTTCTCCAAAACCAGCACTTAGCCTTTTAGTTGAATGCAATGAAGTGTTTCAGGAGGCCACGCGTGAAGCAAGCAGGTAGGCCCCAGAAAATAGTGGACATCTAGTCAAACGCTTCGGGAACCAGGAACACCTTGACGTTGCAGACAGCCGGTTCAGCAGAGAGTTGGGGGTGGGCCTTGAGCAAAATAGAGTGGTCAGGACAGCAAACACAAAGTACGAGAGCCACCTGCATCTTCTTGGATTACTTATACCCCACGCCCCCCACAAAGAGCAATGCTGATGAAACCCTAATGCCCCCCAACTGCATCAGGATCCCGTGACTGAGGCCTTCTTGGCCATGCTTGGCTGACAGCAACCCCTGAACATGTCCTTCTTCAGTGCCTAGTATTGTCTGGATCCCAGCCATTTGACTGTCAGAGAATTTGTATATTTGTGACCTAATTTGATCCCAAATGTCAAACCCAGGCTGATTACTCACCCTTAGAAGGCCCCACTCAATGCCACACAATTGTCTAATACAAGTCACCTTTATGCATTACTTTTTTTCTCTGGCTATTGATAATATCCAAAAAGAAAATGCATCCCCTAAGTTAGAAATAGGGTCTCTAGTTGGCAGTCGGTTTGCACCCTGTCCAGGTAGGGACCCTCACTCCAGTCAGGATAAGAGAGATACCTGCTCAGATAACCCCTGCTCACCCCCTTGGTAGCTTGGCACGAACAGTCAGGCTTATCTCAGAAGCAATGTGTAAAGCATTTGCACATAACACACAGTAATACAGTGAAAACACTACAAAAGGACACCACACCAGTTTTAGAAAAATAGCCAATATTTACCTGTGTAAAACAAGACCAAAACGAGGAAAGTCAAACATACAATGCTAAAAATATGAATATTGCAAGATTTATTCAAAAATACAGTTCCTTGAAGTCGATAGCTCCACCTAGGGCTATCACGGCACCGTGATCAATAAAACCAACAGTTCAGGCTGGCCGGGGCGTCGCGGGCCAGCTACGGTGTCGGGAAGACCCCAAACAGTACCTTGGATTTGCAGGGTGTTGTGATGCTCATGGTGAGCTCCGGAGAGTGGTGTTGCTGGGGTCACGGTGTCGGTTCCAGAGTCAGTGCAGAAGTCGCCAGGCCCTTGAGGTCACACGCGTTGCAGCTCAAACTTCGGGCTGATGAAGTCAGGAGCGCTGGCGTGAATGGCGCCGGGGCTGCGGTGCAAAGTGGGACAGTGCAATGTGCGGTGTCCTCAGGCACGGTGCAGGCAGCGGCGTTGTTGTTGCTGAAGCGCTGTCATCAGTAGGCTCAAGCCAGCAGTGCCGGATGGTGCTTCGTGACCCTCCTGAGCGGTGTCCACAGTGCAGGCAGGGATGCCTGGTGACGACACTGGAGTCGATAGTGCTGGAGTCAGTGGACTGGGGCTGCGGTGCAGAATTGTGCTTCGTGCTCCTCACGAGCAGTGTCCACAGGCCACGGTGTAGGCAGCGGCGCCTGTGTCAGCAGGAGCGGCATCATCGGGGATGCCCAGGCTGCGGTGTGAGCAGGCAATGCCAGAGTGCGAGGCCCACAGGTCGCGGTGTGAGCAGCAGCTTGGTGAAGTCTGATGATGGCACCTGTAAGACCAAGGTCGAGGTGCGAAGTTGGCAATGCGACTCCATGTGGCATCGGCAGGTCACAGTGCAGGCCAGCGGCGTCTTTGGTGGTGTCACAGTGGTTTCTCCTCTTGAACGGAGCAAAACAAACAGTTCCCAGTGCTGCAGGTCAAGGAAACTGAGATCTTTGGTGTCCCTGAGACTTCCAACAGGAGGCAAGCTCTACTCAAAGCCCTTGAAGAACTTTCTCAAGCAGGACACAAAGCAAACTTCACCCTCTGCACTCTTTTCAGGCAGAAGCAGCAACTGCAGGCCAGTCCAGGAAAGCAACACAGCAAAGGGACAGTACTCCTCCTTCAGCTCTTCTCTTTGGCAGAGGTTCCTCTTGATTCCAGAAAGATTCTAAAGGTCTGGGGTTTTGGGTCTACTTCTTATACCCTGTTCTGCCTTTGAAGTTGGCAAACTTCAAAGCAAAGTCTCAAGTGTTTGATAGATCATTCCTTGTCCAGGCCAGGCCCCAGACACACACCAGGGGGTTGGAGACTGCATTGTGTGAGGGCAGGCACAGTCCTTTCAGGTGTGAATGACCACTCCTCCCTCCTCTCTATCTCAGATGGCTCGTCAGGATATGCAGGGTACACCCCAGACCCCTTTGTGTCACTGTCTAGAGAGAGGTGCGAAACAGCCTAACTGTCAAACTGACCCAGACAGAATCCAGAAACAGGCAGAGTCACAGAATGGTTTAAGCAAGAAAATTCCTACTTTCTAAAAGTGGCATTTTGAAACAGACAATTTAAAAAACACAACTTCACTAAAAGATGTATTTTTAAATTGTGAGTTCAGAGACCCTAAACTCCATTTTTTTATCTGCTCTAAAGGGGAAACTGCGCTTTAAGGATATTTAAAGGTAGCCCCCATGTTAACGTATGAGAGAGATAGGCCTTGCACAGTGAAAACTGAATTTAGCAGTATTTTACTGTTAGGACATATAAAACACACTACTGTATGTCCTACCTTAAACATACAATGCACCCTGCCCTGGGGCAACCTAGGACCTACCTTAGGGGTGCCTGACATGTAGTAATAGGGAAGGTTTAGGCCTGACAAGTGGGTACACTTGCCAATTCGAATTGGCAGTTTACAACTGCGCACACAGACACTGCAGTGGCAGGTCTGAGCCATGTTTACAGGGCTGCTAATGTGGGTGGCACAACCAATGCTGCAGGCCCACTAGTAGCATTTGATTTACAGGCCCTTGGCACCTCTGGTGCACTTTACCAGGGACTTACCATTAAATCAAATATGGCAACTATGGATAAACCAATTAACAGTACAATTTACACAGAGTGCATATGCACTTTAGCACTGTTTAACAGTGGCTAAGTGCCCAGAGTCCTAAAGCCAACAAAAACCGGTCCAAACAATTAGCAGGATGCAGGCAAAAAGATTGGGGATGACCCTGCAAAAAGGACTAGAAGCAAAACCCTACATTCTCTGTAGTAAAGTTAGTCCTTCATACATGCATCTAGCCTCCCAGTAGCACTCAACTCAACAATATCACCACTCTCCATCACTCTGTTCACACCTGTAAATGAACACACTCATATGTGCTTGGTATAGTGCAACCAGATGCAGAGCAGTAACACGCACTACCCTAGCACCCACCGCAGAAACATGCAGATGAAGCCATCATAAACATAACTACGTACATAGCAACTCGACACACTTACCTAGGTTCTGGTGCATACTTTAGAAAACACTACGTTCTGCTTTAGGAATAGACCCTTGTCAAGAAAAAGAAGTCTCCAGTCACATATTCATGTGCATTAAACACCACCACAGAGAACCTCCTGGACCAACCCCACTTTAGTACCTCATTAACCCATGTGAAACGCTTCAAAAGAAAACACGCCACACACCACCAAACATGCACAATAAACATAAAAGCTAGTTGAATTACAAACAAAAGGGAACTTAGATTGCAAAAAGCTATAGTGCCATAAAATGGTTGTAAGCCTCTACTGGTTCCACGACCATAGGTATGGAAGGTGTTGGGTGAGGTCCAAAAACATGTTTTGAGCATGTTTCACAAAGACTGCTAAACACCAGGTCACACATGCCTACTATTTTTTTTTTTTTTTTTAAAACATTTGGTCATCAGTGTAATGCAGTAATGTGGACAGGAAGAGTCTGTTTTTCGAATGCTGTACAACATTCCAGTTGATTGTCAGATTTTTATTATTCTTACAGAAATCAAATTTCACCAGGCCTTGGGCAGCTCTACAGATCCATGGCTCTGCTCGGACTTCCAAAGGATCTAGGTTTTTACGCCACTAAGGCCTGACGTTTGTAACCACGGGGTTCTGTGCAATCCGCTAGGTTCTAAAGAATCACCACCATACAAGGACATAGGGGGTCATTCTGACCCTGGCGGTCATTGACCGCCAGGGTCAACGACCACAAGAGCACCGCCAACAGGCTGGCGGTGCCCTCAAGGGCATTCTGACCGCAGCGGTTTGGCCGCGGTCAGAAAGGGAAAACCGGCGGTCTCCTGCCGGTTTTCCGCTGCCCTCAGGAATCCTCCATGGGCTGCGCCGCCATGGGGATTCCGACACCCCATACCGCCATCCTGTTCCTGGCGGTTCGCCCGCCAGGAACAGGATGGCGGTATGGGGTGTCATGGGGCCCCCGTAAGAGGGCCCCACAAAGAATTTCAGTGTCTGCTTAGCAGACACTGAAATTCGCGACGGGTGCAACTGCACCCGTCGCACCTTCCCACTCCGCCGGCTCCATTTGGAGCTGGCTTCCTCGTGGGAAGCGGTTTCCCGCTGGGCTGGCGGGCGGCCTTCTGGCGGTCGCCCGCCAGCCCAGCAGGAAAGCCAGAATGGCCTCCGCGGTCTTTTGAATGAATGGCCCATAGTCTGTCTCCACTGTTTGCTACTTCATAAGAACGCCTCTCACTGTCATTCTCAACAAACAGTCAACAAACTCTCCAAATACTCATCCATTCCCTGGCAGCGAGTTCACAAAAAGATTCAAATCAAAAGGACCCAAAAGCAGCTGCAATAAATGCCCAGGAAGCAGGATGAAGAGCCATCCCAATGAATGCCAGACACCTAGAGTAAGTCGAATCAGCCCATTTCACAAATGACTGTCTCCAGTTCTTTTCATGTACAAAACATTGATTTCAGCTGTATTTGTCTGTTTAAATCAACAGAAGCAAAAAAAGAAAAAAAAATACGACAAACCACAGAAAGCATCACGTTAATGACCTGGTCTGGTTCTCACCATACAGATACCATCAGGTCTTTGATTTACTCTTCATTACAGAAAGCTGTTTGTCTGCTGCCTCAACACTCTCCACTCTCATACTGTTACCAAATGTGTACAGCACTATATACAAGGATAAAACAGAAAGAACTGAGGAACAGCTCATAATAAACAAAATCAATTAACTATAACTAACTTCCCCTCCTCTGAACTGAAGTGTGTGTGGATCAAGCCAATACAAAACAGAACCATGTGCTTTCAGCAACCTACCACCATCTGGGAAATATTTCTGCCTTCCCAAACCACTCCAAACACCCACGCTAACAAGATGGTCCACTGAAAACTTCAACGTTCCTTGCAGCATTCACATCCAAGTTACTTGAAATCTGTTATATGAACCTCTACACACTTTCCTCCATACCGACTCATGGGAAATAAACTACTCTTGAACTTAATACTGATCCCCAAACATCATCTCTCCAGAAAAAAAGCATCCAGCTAGACTGGTTTTGCGCTTACATTTCTACTACTCGTTTGAAGTTTAAGAAAATGACAAAGAGGACAAACTAACCCTGAAAAGATTCAGAAGAAGCCCCTGAAGTAAATCTCTATTACAGAACTCTGAAATATTTAAATCCAGTACATTACCTATTTACGTCCATCAGTCCGCAGAAGATCTCTCCAACTAGCTCAACTCACAGAGACCGAGCATCATGAACTAACTACCACCACATAAACAGAAATCACTCAAAAAGCCTCCAATGCTTGGTGCGCCACAAAAAGCTTAACTAGGTAATAAGAAGAGACCTGGAGAAAGCTACCAATACACAAACCATGACAAGCATTAAACTAAATGGGAAAACTCAAAAAGAACCAATGTGCCTGAACTAAGTTAATCGTTTAGAAAAACGAATTGATAAGGCTACCGACTCCCCAAACACTTGTCCAAACCATAAACCACTGGCAACCCAATCTCCACACCAAACAATTCCATTGTCAACACCTGCTACATTTCACACTGCCAAAAGAAGCCCAATATGGAGCACCTAGTCTTGCAAACCCTCAAAATAGATTCCAAACAGCTCTTCCTAAAATCATAGAAACAAAACTGAACTACCTCTGTCATGCACATCCAAAAATTAGCATCTCAACTCATTCATTCAGGATTTGGACTCAAATGGAGTGCTAAAACCACTAACATTTGAAATATTAGATGGCATTCTGAGATGATGGGCAGGCAACTCCCTTGGTCCTGTCGGGCGTTTCAACATTTCACACAAGGGACAATGAGTCGCTTCTCACTCTCCTGCCTACCCAGACAGTGGTAAAGCAGCAAATTCCGAAGCACAGGTGATACTAGATGGTGGAAAAATGTCGAAGTGTCTCAGCCCTGATGGACTTTTCGTAATGCGACACAAAAAGCAGGAATGGCTTTGCATCATTCCGCCCACTAGAACGGGAAAAGAGGCTCAAAACAGCAAGCCTCGTATGTTTTTGTACTTGGTCGATGCGCTTGAGGAGGGCTAACCACCGGAAAAGGCATGACGTATGCGTGCCTACCACTAATGAAATCAAGCAGATTCTAACAGGCAAGCCCACGAACCAATGAAAGACACTGACGTGGCCGGGGCTCCGAGCCCTTTTTAATTCCTAAAGCGTCTCGCTAGCGAAACGCATGCGCAAGCGCATGCGACACAGGCTCAACCCTAAAAATGAGTATAATAGGGCAACCGTAGAACTTCAGGCTTTAAAACAGCAGCTGTTTGACACCCTTTGGACCACAGCACAAGATATGGTGGACACTCGACTGCCAGCTACTTGTGAGAGCAAACATTCCCTTTATACAGAAATAAAGGTGGACAGCGTCGCGTAACAAAGTAGTGACAGCGAGTATGCTGAAGACTGAATGTCTACAAGTAATGTGAAAGTAACTTTACAACACATGCCAAGCTTTGTGACTAAACAGAAATTCCTCCAGGTCAGGCCTGGGCAAGGCTAAATGTCACCTCCACCCAGGTTGCCCTTGCACACAAGAAATGTTATCCATGTGCAAGGAAAGGGACAACAGAATACTTAAGGCGTGAATCTGTTACCACCAGTAACAGGCACCCGATAAAGACTGATCATTAATGAGATGCAGAAAAGTGGGTGCTTTAGTGCAATGAAATGAAGCATTTATACTCACAAGAGCAGGATCTTCCGCATGAAAGTTGTACACATCCACGCCTAGAACGTGAAGTAGGGGGCTCCTAAAAAGTGAAGGCACCAAGGGAGACTGGAAGAACCAGCTACAAGGAGTACAAATTCCGTACAATCATATATGGTGGGAGCCCTCTAACTGCCCTCGCTGACATTTCCATTTAACAGCTCGGTCTGAAACGGTCTGCCGCAAAGTGAAAGTCTGACATACTTTCCATATCCTGTCTGCTGACATTTTAAACAAAGCCACAGGAAACGTTACTCTTGTACAATATTTGAAGGTGCAAGATGTCAGGCTGAGTTTGAAGACCACAAACAAACACCACTGCTGCCCCAAGCCTTCAGATCTTAGAAAGGAGTCATCAACGAGTCAAAATCACTCGTTAACAGCACCCACGCAGTAAGTGTCTGAATAGATGTCAACCGTAACACTGAGATCAGCTGCAGGGATCGGTTCTACATCACATCCCCTTTAGTGCTAGATCAATAACTGAGATGTTAAAAAAGTTGGTATCTTTGGTTGAGGTTCAGAGCATCTCATGTTCGAATGCAGTTTTATTGACATTCTCTTGACAACTTGTTCTTCTGCTTGTTTGTGGACCAGAGGCATATGCCATCTCTCTTAAGGGAGGAAATGGAAGAGTGATCTTGGTCTGCTGCATTAGGGGAGCAGATAAGGAGGGATTTTTTTAGACCCAAATTCTCTGTTGAGTGACACCAGGGTGGAGGTGCGATAAAAGAATTACCATCCCAGCCGATTAGTAATCAGCCCTCAGCACTGGTCATGCCTTAACAGGTTACGGGCTGCGTACGGAGTGGTTTTTAGCAAATGACTGCAAACAGCTCTAGATTTCTCCCAAGAATTAGTTACAAATGCGACTTATACAGGGTCATCGAGATGCAAATGATATATGAGTGGCAGTGATTCTGTGTAAAGTCAACCCAACTCTGTAGCTGACCAGTAGGGTGTGAAGTTTCCAAGAGTTACAAAAGTTGGGGATCCTGTCCATGGTAGGCAAAGAGGCAATATTAGAAGTGTGATTCAGAGATTAGGATAGTGGGCACGACTCGTGCGCCTGGGTCCTAAGGTTACTATGGTAAAGCAAGTAGGAAGCATAAGAGAACTCAGTACTCTCCATCTTTGTTAGATATGAATGAGATCAGGGTAAAATAAAATGTAAATGATATGCATCTTCCTCCATGCCTTGAATAAAACAAACACATATTTTATGTCAAACCATTGTTAAATGTCTTCAGTATTTGAAGTAGTTAATACACAGTGGTCGGATCTGTGCATTGGTCGTATAGTTATCCCCAACCTTGGATCTGTGCATTTATCATATAAATATCAAACACTGGATGATGCAAAATTAAGTGCAAAGGACTGCCTCTCTCACACACGATGTACAACTTCGAGTAGAACTCACAATCCACCGTACCATAGCTGGTTGGCGTGAACTGTACATGTCTTTATCCATGGCACGGCTGTTCCAATAAAACCCCCAAAGGCCAGGTTTTCGTTATCCAAAGTACTATTTTTTACTTTTACATGGTTATTTCTATATTTATCACATAACTTGAGCAATCAAAGACTGCCTACCAAGGACACATTCTTACAGTGCTGAATTCAAGAACCATCATGAGAGACAGACAAAATACAAATCTGAAAATAAAACAGAAAAAAACAATTGTCTAAGAATGATGTCAAACATGGCAGTACAACATCAACAGCAACACTACAATGGTGCATACAAAGGCATTACAAAGAGCTACATTTGTACTCCACAAGTCCACAGACTGAGGGAAGTATCTTCACATGCTGCATCTCCAGTCCAACAAAGTTCTCGGTTTTTATTCCCAGCCACTGCCTTCTCTGCGAAAAAGCAGGAAAGGGTCGAGCATTTCGTAACCTCAGGATCAACCATGCGGGGGCTTCAGTAAATAAGAAGTCTGCAGCTACTTTATGGTAGCAAAGACCATTCCAGGGTGAGGCTGAGCATGACCGTAATTGGGTTCTCAATTTGGCATCATGCAGCAGTGACTCCATACCCCCTTGGTTGGTTCTGAATGTAAACATTATAAAATGATGCGGTATATATCAATGCAGGGCAAGGTTATGTAATGCACGAGCTATTGTATTGATTCATGACTATATGGCAATTTTTACTTGACTTTTGCAGAACAAAATCCCATTCATAAACTTGACCCACTGAAGCGATGATATAAAATCATCGAGTCTGCTGCGTTTATGAAAAACTTGGGCTTACTGCCTTGCCTTCTAGAAGCGCTCCATTTTTTCCATACATTTTACTTGAAACATCCGGCTGTCACTTGATATCAAGAGAAGATTGAGTGACGCGGATCTAAAGTAAAAAACTGCTTATCCCACTTCCCCGTCAAAAATGAGCGTGGAATAGGTGGGAGGAAGAAAAGGGTTAGGTGCTCAGTTGCTTCACAGGCGTCACAAGGAACCCCGCGGAGGGTGATACAAAAATGTTTCAATAATTTATCAATCCCCAGGTCTCAAAAGAATGTACACTAGTTAAAAGAACCACACATTTCCAAGTGCTGATATCACTAGTTAATAAAATAGATATTTATATATGTACATGTCTATTAGAAAGCTCTAATAAGGCACTCCTCTGTTGTGATAAGATCTTTGCTTTCATAAACTATCACTTCTTAGGTTTAAGATGATTTTTGTTTGTTGTTGAACTATTTTGTCAGGGGTTCTTCTTTCTTTAAGCTATAGTGCGAGCATACCACTCAATTTTAGATTACGGGTTTATCATCCAAATTAAATTGTGTGTGTGTTTTGGTATACTGATCTTGGACAATTACAGAGATTTATTTAAAAGTTAACTTAAAACTAAATATGCTGTAATGTTTTCTTGGTTGGTTTTATGGAAACTCAGAAGCAAGTCTGGGCAATACATCAAGTATTTGTCTTCTTTCCACTGTTTGATTGTCTTTTAGCAATATAATAGCACACCTCTATTTTATGAAACAAACTTTGTATTTTATATCTTATTTGGAACTATTTGTTATATGAAACCCAAATCCTGGTTAAAATATGGGTGCCACCATCACTCTTTCACTAATATCAGTGAGAAAAACAATGGATAACATACATCAGAGAGGCCTTTGTGGGGACTGTCAACCTTTAATCCTTAGTCTCCATGCCTGACAATTAATTGGGTACGCTGCAGTAGTGCGCACCCCTTAAAGAATCCTATCCAAAGGGCTACATCGTCTTTAACAGTTGCATTGTAGAACCAGACATTGGGTCCCGAAAGGTGATGACATCCTCTTTGCGTAGTGTAAGGAAAGGTTCTTTAGAGAAATGGGAAAACATTTTAGATTACGCCAGGGAATCTGGTTAACCTCCAGTCTCTGTCAGGTAAGTGGACTGAGTCAAAGTTGTATTCAGTCTCCTCTTCCCCTCAGAGTGATCGGTATGGGCGGACATCTTTAGCAGCCATTTAAAGTCTTGTGTGCATCCTTAACTGGGGCCTGCATAGATGACCAGGTTTTGTCAGAAAAGAAGATTCAGGGTCATTCACAAGTGATCCACATGGCCAACAGTTTCTTCTATCCTGGCTTGGTTAAGCTTTCTCTCTTTGGCATGAGTAACAAACTCTGGCCCACATGAAAGGGTGCGCACAAGAAGCCACCATGATTTGGCAGCAATGTACTCTGCCATATTGGCATTTGAGTTGATACCCAAGAAAATGAGCAGCCACTGTGTGTGGTGTACTTTTGTAAATACTCTCATAGAAGGCCAAAAACCTGATGACAAGCAGGGTTATGATGGAAAATTGTCTACTTTGATGGAGCTCCTATAGTCAGTATGTGGAGGTCCAATAAGTTCCTCCAGTATCTGTATCACCAACACAATTCAGACCAAAATAAAAATGTGGAAGGATTCCATTAAAAGAGATGATTAAGGTTGTACATGTCCATCCAATATTAGCCTGATGGCCACAGGAGGGGTAGGAAATATAGTGCCAACATTAAAATCCTTGGACATTTAGACCTTATAAGTATTTCAAGGCATTTAGACAGAGAATTTAAAAAAATCTCTTCACAGTTTCTTCCCAGGATTTCACGTATATTGGAGGGACACATATGTACCAAATGGAAATAAGGAAAATAAACTTTATTAAATATCGTCCAATGCCAATAGAAAAATGATCCCTTCCTGGAAGTGGAAACAGTGAAAAAAAAAGAATTCATGATCCAAAATACATAAGACTGGTTTCTACTGCATACTGGAAATGGTTAAAAAAAAAAAAACATAACTTTGTGGGAACTTCCAAAAAAGAGCCCACTTACATTTGGAAAACCGACTTCCAGTGCTGCTGTGGCTGCACACTGAGTTAACCAATTGGGAAGCAGCAAGAGCAGGACTCCAAAGTAATAAAAAAAAATATTTTAGAGAAAGCTAAGACTGAAGAAAGTAAAAATCTGAAACCAAAATAATATTCTAATACGAAGGGTGTACGAAACACTGCCGATAGATAATAGACGCTTCTGCGATGAAGGCTACAATCTAGACCGATCTGTTCTTTAGTATCTAAAAAAACGTAAAGACATAAATGTACTTAAGTAAGACATCTAACTCCCTCTTGGTGCTAAAGACTGTGGCTTTGTAATCAGAAAATATCCAGCTTTAGCCTTGTTTCCCAGTGACAGCCTAAACGAGTCTTTTAGTTTGTGGATAATTCACTTTAGCCAAGTGCATCAGAAAAATTAAGACTTAAGAGCTTAAAAAGGCAAGTTGTATTGGTTTGAGATGAAATGCAGAAAAATATTAATGTAGTTACTGCTATCTCATGGCACTCTTTTGTCCTTCACGGATGAAGTCTGCCTCTACTTGGGTGTGTTCTGCAATTGGCGATCCTACCGGTAATGCGGTATGATAATTCTTATCTACGGTGATGGGCAAATATGAGACTACTCCTTGATCCTGTGAATCTTCCTTGAGGATCTCCTACCAACCAGAAAAGCTGAACTGAGAAAAGTTTCTAATTTTCAACTCTGGCCCCTTCATGATTTTCACCAACAGCAAGTGCTATGTGGTGGGCTCATGCCATGTTTAAAGGACAAGTTTGGGGTTTAATAATTTGTCCTCCTTGTTACATTTGCACCAGAAGAGCATGATACATTGCTTGGGAGGTACTTCTGGTCTCAATCTTGGCTGTCTGCAAAAACTAACCATTGTTAATGTGTTAAAAAAAAAATCTTCTCAGAACCAACTACTGTGCACCTTCTTAGAAGCACATAAAAAACTTCCATTATTCAACTGGACTGTGGAGTCGGAGATTCATGTATTAAATACAATGGCCAAGAAAATACTGGCATACTTAGCCGGTACTGCAAACATCCTGTCTATTCAAATTTCCAACCTGCCACAACAGCAACAAATTCACTTCAAGTTGTCTTCTGAGAAGGTACACTTGAGGGTACAGCCCCCCAGTGTAAGTCTTTAGCTGTGTGTTAGCTTTGAAGTATGGCTAACATCCTTGATTATGCCATCCCGATGAAGGCGACGGCCACCATAACCTGAGCGTAAATGTTTATGCCCTACCCCCAACTCCCTAGGGGTATAGATCTTCTCAAGGTTCCCACTGGGGATGTCAAAAACAGCCACCTAGAAAATAGCAGATACTCAGAGTTTGCACATAATTCTAGACTGCCAACTGAGGAATGTGAATCAACATATGGGAAGGAAACAAATGTTCATGCCCTTTACTTCATACATAGCAAGGGGTTTTGTGCACAGAACATGGACAAGAAGAGCCTAAAGAGAGAGGGTCCACAAATAAAATTATAGTCATTCTGTGATTGTCACGTCGGAATAAAAAGCAGCTACAAGGTCTCATGCCAGTATTGTAAAGAAAGTTTTGGCAAACATCATATAAACTGCAAGCTGTTCTATTTCTTGCACACCCACCCACTCTCAACAAAGTCGCAATAGATAACTATCATTATCTCATTAAAAAACATGCAATGTTCACCTAGACTGACACAATAGTTACCGCCTACAAGAAACTAGGTGTGGTGCCAAACACAGGAATCAAGGCACTTTCTCATAAGATACGAGGCACAGAGGCCGATCTCCCCAAAAAGGTTGGCCAAGATCCTCTGATGTAAACGACAAAATTCTGGTCCCGTCAGCATACCTTGTCCAAGTGGAGGACAGAATGGTCCCAAACAGGTTAAACAGCAGAATGCCTGGTCCTAATCAGCAGAGCACCATAGCTGATTTCCCACCAAATCTGGCACCGGACTACTAAGAAATTTAAATCGCCATAAATGAACAAAGCTAATCACATCAAAGCAATTTGAAAGGTGACAGTCACCCTATCACAGCAGAATGTCCATCAATAAACTTAACAAGCAACATTGCTTGTATTCCAGAATCATTTGCTTTTGTTCCTGTATACCTGGCCTGAGTGGCACATATATATGATAGTGCAGGATAAATGGGTGAAGCAGTGCAAGAATGTTCATGGCACTGTACAAACATCAATGAGGCTAACCCAAAAACCCTTCCCAAGGAGCCTGCAAGCAAACCATCACAGCACTGCCCGAGATCATCCAGCCGCTGATGCCGGTTCCCATCTTATTCAGCATCCTATGCTTAAGGTTGTCAGAGAGGAACTGGAGGAGAGTGTGCCCATTCTCCTTTTCCAGATCTAACCTGATTAGGGGAAGAGGCTGAAACTAACAGGTAGACTTAGTTAGAAATTGTGAGTTTGACATACACTTTTCAACGTCATTAAGGTATTTCTTGACTTAAGTCACATTATGGATCATCACAAATATATTGGCAAAGCCAGCAGAACTTTATGCACTCAACAGAGAGCAAGATTAATTCTTGTAGTTTTTTCCCCTTGAGATACCAATGTGTCCTGGTGTGCTTCCAACATCTGGTCAAATATAGCCCCAAATCCATAAAAGTTTACGGCTGTAATTTAGCATTTTCCAGACACATAAGCAAAAAAAAAGGGCATTTATCCTAGGCATGCCAAATGACACTGCATTGGCACAGAAAAAAAATGAAGACTACGAAAACCAATCTGTGCATGATCTCTGAAAATAAGGAACAATCCGAACTGTTCGAGAGGGGAGGAATAATCAGTCTGTTGGCATGGCAGATGCTGCCGGTCATGGACTCTGGGTCGAATGGATCAGCATTCAAGGCCACTGGGGTGGAGATGGGTAGTTGGGTACAGTAGGGTATTCGGGGAGGGAATTTCCAGAAAAATTGTTGTACTGAGCCTCTCTGGTGGGAGGGTTCTTCCAGGTACCGGTGTGCCACTCATCCTGGGCTTTCTGGAAACTGCCACCTCCCCCTCGGTACAGCTTGTGAACCTGTAATGATAGAGTGAGAAAAGGAAAACATCAGAAATCTGCTTTCCGAGAACTCAAGAGTCAACTTCACTACCTCAGCAGATTGAAAAGTACCCATTACATTCAGTGTGACTTGCGGCATGACATGAAGGATGACATAGTCAGCAGGTCAAAATAAGAGGCATCTCAAGGACAGCTTCTTTGCTTATGGCCAACAGTTTTGTTATTGTTCTAGCACTCCATTTGTTTTTCTAAAATACTTTTGTAGCCCCAGGCAGTCATCTTTGGCATCCCCAAAATCTTTCAAGTGAAGCCATATAGCACAAAAAGTGATGGCATTTGCAGAGCCCCACTACATCAGCAATGTCTTGGTTCCTGATGATATTAGGCAATCATTACAATGGTCACTGCACCTTTAAAACCTAAAATAGTCTGCAGCGTGGCTTCTTCTATCCCAGGGAGACAGTTTGTGCAATCACAAGAGCTTTCATAGCATATCGTTTGATAGTTAATATTTGGCCAGAGAAACGTCCACACACATTAATGATATTGCCGGTTTGCCTGCGGGTCCATACCACATTTTGCTGGATATATTATTCATGTGTACGAGATGACATCATGCCACTGAAAAGTGGATTGTACCCAGTGGGAGGCCTGGTCTCAATCAGATGTCCTCACATCCAGGTCAGTAGACTCAGAGCAAGACAGTGCATTCAGATAATGACAGATGAAACCACGTTGCTTGTCACCACCCTTTCCACAAAAGATAAACAGAACCTGAAAATCCAATTTCAGCTGAACCTTGCAGGCAGCATCCTCACTAATCGCACTTCAAAGCAAAATGTGATTTTACTAAACCCTATCTTCAGAACTACATAGTTGTCTCTAAGTTTTATTATAAATACTCAATTAATGTGGTCCTGTAATCCCCTTTTTTCGTCAGTATTAACTTGCCTGAAAAAAATCACCCTTTTCATGCAAACTACATCAATTTAAACAGCCTGGAAAAATACATAGCAATTAGGTTTTTGACGCCTTCGTGCCTTCTTGGCCAATTTGGCTTCTGTTTTTCATTTTGGTGTGGTGAAGGGGCAGGATACCTTACAACATATCACAAAAATAACACAATGGGACAAGCCAAAGGTACAATACAGACTGTAACATCCTCTGCCAAAAACTCAAAAATTCTAAACAGCCTACTCAAAATGACAGGAGTGGAGGCCTTTTTATGTTTCAGCTCATGTACTTGGCCTGGTAATTTTTTTGTCCAGCAATTGAATTATAATAGAAAGAACAAGTACTCAGTGCATATGCCCCCAGCGCTGTTTATTGTATATGTCTTCAAATGTTTAAAAACAAAGGATAATTCTCTCCAAACTACGGAACGGGACAACAGTCCATAAGCATGGAGTTGGCACATTAATCAGACAAAACAAGGAGGGCAAATTAAGCAACATGGAAAAATGTAAGACAAGGGGAAAGCAGACAGAATTCCTTAAGAACCTTCAAAAGGTGGGATGAACTACACCTTGCCTTAAACCACACCCTGATTGAGTTTGTACAAAAAATTAAATGTGGGTGCCATAGGGTACAAGTTGTCAATGGAGTTTTCAGCTTCACGTTTTCAGCTTCATCAGAGTGTATATATGTTTATTTTTTTTTCTGAAATATGAACATATTTGCTTGTGGATCCTCTCCAAACATTCATAGCTTTTAAATCTGCAAAGAATCAGATGGAGAAGAACCAACAACAACATACAGACATGAGAATAATGGATTCCATTAGATTAGATAACTGCACATACCTTGATTAGGCAAAATGCCATCACGATGGCAGAAAGTGTAAACATTATCGCTGGGAAGAGCATGATTACTGCAGCACCAACATTTGTACCGAAGAAGGTAATGGCTGCAATCCAACCGCTGAAATGAAATGGAGTCAGAGTCAGAATGTGAAGGCAGGTGGATGGTCTAGCCTGGTGAGACCATCTCTACCCCTTGAAAAGCCAGAAGCGCGTACATGAAGACTCTACTGCAGACAGGAAGTGGCAAATTCAGGAAATGCATTGTGAGCAAGAAGACGGAGATAAAGCAAATTGTAAAATGGAAGAATACAAGAGCAAAGGCTTCTGAGGAAGGGCTTTGGGGGGTAGGAATGGAACTATCAGAGAGAATGGGTTATCAGATGCAAAGCAGGAAAGACACTAGGATGGAATGTGCATCTGCCCTCACTGGCAAGAGAAAGAATTAGACATCCAGACAGGAGAGGGAGGGAGAGGGGGAGAGAGGGGAGGGAGAGGGGGAGAGAGGGGGGGAAGAGAGGAAGAGAGAGAGAGAGAAAGAGGGAGTGAGAGGGGGAGGGGGGGAGTGAGAGAAAGAGGGAGTGAGAGGGGGAGGGGGGACAGAGAGAAAGAGGGAGTGAGAGAGTGTGTGTGTGTGTGTATATATATATATATATATAGAAGGGGTGGGGGAGTAAAAACGCAAATGAGGAAAGTGGGCCAACAAGGGAACATTAGTGACGCATGGTCAAAGTACATGAAAATTGTGGAGATATTCAAGACCTCATGAGAGTAGAGTTTGGAAAACAAGAACTGCTACAGAGAAATACAAAGGTTAGAAACCCAAGAATAAGCTGAATCTACAGTAGGAGAATGCACAAGTATAAGCATCAGTGTTACTGCTAAGATGCAAACAAGAGAAACGTTATGTCCTGGTTTAGTTTTGGGGCGGCGTCTCCTTTTGCTGGGTCTTGTTGCTTCCTTTTTCCAGGTAGGCGAGTCATGAGTAAGTGTTCCTCTCGGTTTCAGTTCCTTTCAAGACTGGGGTGGGTGAGTTGGGGGCCTAGGGCTGAGAAGGAAGGTTGCCCTGCCCTTGCTGAAGTTTTAGGCTATTTACAAAAAAAAGGGGGACCAGGAGCGCTTCTAGGTCCAGCATACACGTTCCAAATCATGGAATCTCACAACAAAGTATGCATTTCCTTTTATAGAAGAAATCGGTAGAAGTTTACAAAGGAATAGCTGCGGTTATGGACTGAGGCACTAGAAGGGGTCTGGTGCCTCAGGAGAAGGTGCCCTCACCCACCCAATCATGCTTCATCAAAGTGCACGCTCCTCGTCGGGCCAGCTCTGCAATGCCTGACAGGCACCCTCAAAGGGGCTCTTTGCCAGACATCTTTTCTCTGAAATGCAGTATGTGATGTGGGTGTGGGGCTAATGGTGTAGATTGGTGCATATGTGAGAGTGCTGGCTAAAATAAACTAGCAGTGTCTCAAAGGATTTTTATACCAGCGAGTCCACCTGTCTAGTTAAAAGAGTGGTTGCTATCATTAGAGACAATGATCTTTGATAGCTCAGTGGGCTAATGTGTTTCCTGCCTAGTAAAGCCTCTACAGACCTGTATCTAATATACATAGTGGTTAGAATCTTTAGTAGTGTTTGTCAAGAGATTACCTATCACTCCTAACCACCCATCTGTGTGGTATAATACCGTATCAATATGAAAACCAACCTAAAACGTAGAAGAGAACATTAAAGACGAGCGTTATTCAAGCTCAAAATTACAACTCTGCATAAAGGTGTTGCTGTGTAATAATGAATCGCTGGTGGTACCCATGTGTTTAAACAAAGTGAGTCAATGGGATAAAGATCCCACCACAACAGCACACATGTGACAACAACTTAAAAACCACAGCACACGGATCGTACACACGGTGTCCAAAAGGTTAACTCACCCAAATTTGGTTAATCCTAGTCAGCCTCGAGTGAAGGCCGAGTCGACGCTCAATGGGGTACTATAACAGAGAATTCACAAGGAAAAAATAAGCAAACTAAGATGGACTCAGTCGCGGAGTACAGGAAGTTCAAATGGATCCTGTAAAGGAAACCTATTGAAGTTAAACTCATAGGGTTGCAAAGAGGCATCCAAGGTATGACCTCCTCCCGGCTCTTCTTCCTCAGAAGAGGTAGCGGGTCTGCCAGAATAGAAGTGCTGGTCTGCAGCAGCCAATTGCCTACACCGGTGGTGGCCACGAGTAGTTAAAGCAGCAGCTAGAGCACTTCCCATGACAAAAAGGCTAGGAATTTCATGGACGCCAACTTAGATAGGCGGAGGAGACGTCCGCGCACATGCTAGTAATGAATACTGAAAGTGGGGACTCTGGAAGGCATATAACAGGTGCTCGTACACTTTGTAGATTGCCATAATGGAGGGACTTCGTGCCATAAAATTTCATTAAGGTCTGTCAATGGGTAACTAAGGAGGGGACTGGGGAAGGCCGCACATGGGAGCTTAAACAAATTGAAGCACCGTAATGGAGGAATGAGAGCAAAAGGTTACATTAAGGTTCTAATCAAAACTAAAATTTAAAACCAGAAAGCACACCTCAGTATGTGAGTGCTCCTAAAGAGGAGGAGCTGCCCGGCAGAATAAGACATCAAAAGTTAACAAAAATAAAATAACTGATCCTCTTTACCCAATAAAAAAAGAGGAAGCTACCAAATGAGCACAGAATCTTAAAAGGGTTGGCAAGTTAAGGACCATACAACTGAAAATTATGGCAAATGTACTTATTACAGTGGAATGGAATGAGCCCCATCAGGAAAAGGGTTAGTGATATAGTTCATTCCATAGAATGTCATCATTAAGCCCATCAATGTGCGTGGACAGATGGAAAATCCACTCTTGTTCCCTTCTGAATAAAGTGGTTTTACTCATGTGTTGAGGTGCCTCCAGTATTGCCCAACGCAGATCATTGGGTGAATGACCCTAAGTGAGATAGTGCGTGGTCATTTATGTGCTGGCCTCTTTGCATTGTAAGGTACTGTGGTGTTTCATGATTCATACCTTAACTGGTCTCGTGGCCACCACAGGTGCAGGCACTCAGCCTCTGCAGACCAGCGCTTATATTCTGGTAGACCCGCTACCTCTTCCACTTCTGAGGCAGTGGAGCGGGGGTAGGTCATACCTTGGACGCCTCTTTGTGATCTTGTGAGTATAACTTCAATAGGTTTCCTTTACTGGATCTGTACGAACCAACCCTCCTCCGCAACTGAGTCGATCTTGGTTTACTTATTTGTTCCTTGTGTATTCACTGTTATAGTATGCCAGTGAGCATCGACTCGGCCTTCACTCAAGGCCAACTATGATTACCCAAAGTGGGGTGAGTTAACCCTTTTGGATAGTGCGTGCGATCTGTGTGCTGTGGTTTTGAAGTTGTTGTCACGTGTGCTGTTGTGGTGGTGGGATCTTTATCCCAAGGACTCACTTTGTTTAAACACATGGGTACCACCAATGATTCATTATTACACAGCAAGACCTTCACTCAAAGGTGTGATCTAGAGCCTGAATAACGCTTTTTCTTTTAATGTTCTCTTCTACATTTTAGGTTGGTTTTCATATTGATACAGTATTATACCACACGGATGGGTGGTTAGAAGTGATTGGTAATCTCTTGACACACACTACTAAAGATTCCAACCACTGTGTAGATTTAATACTATTGGTCCTGAAGAATTGCCACAGATCAGTAGTGACTTTACCTGGCAAGAAACATGTTGACCCAATGAGCTATCAAAGTTAATTCTCTCTACTGACAGCAACCGCTCTTTGAACTAGACAGGTGGACTCGCTGATTAAAAAATCCTTTGATACCCACCTAGTTTTTGTTTAGCTTGCACATTCACATACACAGCACCTTTTACACCAATCTACACTATTAGCCACACACCCATTTCACATACAGCATCTCATGGAAAAGACCTCCAGCAAAGAACCCCATGGAGGATGCCAGTCGGACATTGCAGCACCGGACCAACGAGGAGCGTGCCATATGATGAAAGCATGACACCCTTTTGGGTGTGTGAGGGCACTTGCTCCTGAGGCGCTAGATCCCTTCTGGTGCCTCAGTCCATTACCATATCTATTCCTTTGTAGACCTCTACTTATCTCTTCTATAAAAGGAAATGTATACTTGGTTGTGGGATTCAAAGTTTTCGGCTAGTCAAATAAAAGTGACTTATAACGGCAAATTAAGTCAAATAATATGTTTAGAGGTACAGCCAAGGTCTATTGCTTCTTCCAGTGTTCAGGCATCAATTTCATACAATGCAGATTGTATTTTTGAAGAGGGAAGTTTATACAAAGATTAGAAGGCAAGGCATAACATAGAGAAAATAAACCACAAATACTAAAAGTAGAGAAAGTAACACTGAATGGAGAGCATGAACTTTCAGTTCAGAGAGAAACAGGAGGGTTCAAGGATTTCCCATTAGTGGCAAAGCATAGAATGCAAGTTGTCTGCAATGCATGAAAAAATGGTAACAGCAGTATGTAGAAATTGAGTAGAGCAACAAGGAAGGAAAAAGATAACTATTCGGGAACAGGATAAGAGACACTATCAAAGGATAAAGTAGATGTGAAAAGAATTCACTTTTTGTTTTCTTACCAGGCTCCCCAACCGGAGATCCCAATTGCTTGTATAGCAGCAAGAACAAACTGGGCCCCAATGATAAAGAAAAACGCCATGAAATTAAAGGAGCTGTCAGACCTAGAAGAGAGAAAAAGAGATACTTATTTGGATAACAATGAGGCAATGACCTCTCCTGCATCTATAGGAAACCAGCCGAAAACCATCATCGGCCTTTGTGGGGGATGACTAATATTAGCAGGGAGCAATGCTAAGTCCTGAGGCATTTAGTTTCTTTCCTCAGCCAAGTCTGAGTCCTATACAAACGGCCATTACAATGATTGTACCAAGTGCTAGAAGATTGCAAATGTATTCTGCTGCATATTCTCAAAACAGGCTTGTCATCTCAAACTCTACTTCCTCTTATTGAATCTGTCCTGATCCCAGCTACTTACTCCTATGCAAAGGGCTGTCTGTATCTTTGACACACAGATGGGAAGTTTTTAAAGAGTTTCTTGAACTAGTGGGATCTGCCAGCAGGTCAGGATCTACAAACGCCATTTTTAGGGAAAAACACACTAAAAAAAGTGTATCCAGTTTGAGGGGAGAATATTTATCGTATTTAGAAATGTGTGTGGAGTCTTTCTTTTCTCCATCTTTCACTGTATCATTAGACATTAATGATACAAATTATACAAATGGATAGGATAAGCATAAACCTTGAATACACCAAGTGGTGACCGGGATATCATTGCAATATCACCTATACATGGAAGCTCCAATGCATGTAGAGCACATACAGAGAATCTTACACAGGAACATCAAGAGTTTATCCCATACACTTTCTGTTAGAAATGGGGTCTCTAGTTGGCAATGGTTTGCACCCTGTCCAAGTTGGGACCCTCACTCTAGTCAGGGTAAGGGAGTCACACAGCTAAGGTAACTCCTGCTCACCCCATTGGTAGCTTGGCACAAGCAGTTAGGCTTATCTCAGAGGCAATGTGCAAATTATTTTCGCGCACACACAGACAGTGAAAACACCACAAAAGTACTTCACACCAGTTTAGAAAAATATTTATCTGATTAAAACAAGATCAAAATGACAAAAAGACAACATACACAAGTAAAGATATCACTTCCCAAAGGTTTCAATGAGTCTTAATCCATAGGAATCAATGGTTGTATCTCTTTAGCACAAAGTACCTGGGACGTGTCAAAAACAAAGATGATGCAGGCAGCAAGGGAGGTGAGGCACTGAAAAGCAAAGCAATGCATAGGTTCCTTACTGCGCAGGGGCGGTGATGCGTACATTTTTTCCTTGCAGGAGAGGCTATGCGTCGGTTTCTTACTGACAGGGGGGGGGGGGGGGGGGGGTTAATGCATCAGTTCTTTCCTTTCCTCTCAGCAAAGGCAATGCATTGATTTCCGAACAGGCAGTGCCAGTTCCTCACAGCAGGGCGAGGTCGACGAGAAACTGATGCCCATGGGACGATGCATGGAAAATCTAGACCTGCTGTGTTGATGGAGAAGCGGGGAAACGCAAAGGTTTCTAACCTGTAGAAGTAGTTTTGCAGCTTGAAGAGTTTTCTGGATTCACATGCTGTGCATTATTCCGCCATCTAGTGGTTGGGTCTGGAAAGTTGTGTTCTAGTCTTTTTTTCCCCCTCCGGGGCATCGTCGACCACCAACTGGTGCTTAGTCTGTCCTCTGTGTGACATCAGACAGCGCCACAGAAGTTCCTGTGTGTGGCCTCCATCTTCAGATTCTTCTTTCCCCCCCCCTCCTTTTTGTTTTCGTCCCCCTACCTCATGCCTCGAAAAATCATACAAATGTCACTAGACCCGAAGGTCAAGTACCTGGAATAATCTACTCAACCTAACTGTAATGTGCTTGACCCGTAAACTGGTCTCAAACAGTGTGATCCTAGGCAAATATTATATTCTACAGTCACCATTTTCTTCATTCTCACATGAGTGCACCTTCATATATGCGAGTTCAGCATTTCTGCTGTAAAAAAAACCTCTTTTGTTTGATTAAATACACTAAGGGGGTGATTCTAAGTTTGGCGGGCGGCGGAGGCCGCCCTAGACTTCCCCCACCAAAATACCGCTCCGCGGTCGAAAGACCGCTGAGGGTATTTTGGGATTTGCCCTGGGCTGGCGGGCGACCGCCAAAAGGCCGCCCGCCAGCTCAGGGCAAATCAACCTTCCCACGATGACGCCGGCTCAGAATTGAGCTGGCGTAGTGGGAAGGTGCGACGGGTGCAGTGGCACCCGTCGCGTATTTCAGTGTCTGCAAAGCAGACACTGAAATACAAAGTGGGGCCCTCTTACGGGGGCCCCTGCAGTGCCCATGCCCATTTGCCCATGCCCCGCGGCACCCCCTACCGCCATCCTGTTCCTGGCGGGAGACCCGCCAGGAACAGGATGGCGGTAGGGGGTGTCAGAATCCCCATGGCGGCGGAGCGTGCTCCGCCGCCATGGAGGATTCACAGGGGCAGCGGAAAACCGGCGGGAGACCGCCGGTTTTCCTTGTCTGACCGCAGCCGAACCGCCGCGGTCAGAATGCCCTGCGGGGCACCGCCGGTCTGTCGGCGGTGCTCCCGCTGACCCTGGCCCCGGCGGTCTCTCACCGCCGGGGTCAGAATGACCCCCCAAATGTTTGCTCACATAGTCCACATATAGGGTACACATGATCCATGTATGACTTGCCTCTCAGTTTACTAATAGCTTTGCCCTCAGGGCAGGAGTGTTTCTCAGTTTATGTTTAAACACTCACTTTTAATAAGTATGTTGCTAAAGCATGATGTGGTAGCGCACTGTCATTTATAGACAGTACATTTTCAAGAAATGTCCAAGAACCTTCCCACTAACTTGCAGCTTTACTGATTAAACTATATAGTGTATTAACAATAATCTGTGAAAATTGGGTTTCATATTTCATATTTATCATTTGCATATTACCAAGTAAAGTGTTCTGACTTTTTTTTCATCCTGTTAAAATATTTTTTCATCACACAGAAGTACAAAAAAATGGTCTTTCACAGCTAATGAAATATATTTTGAAATGTTTGTAAAGTTGACTTAGTTATATAAGTGTTGTGTGTTAGGAAAAACCTGATACAGACAGCCTTTCATGTCACACAGGTCAGACAGTTCACCTTGCAAAATGCTGGAACTCTGCAGTCACAAGGAAAAGTATTTGCATTGCAAGAAGACAAACTGACTTTTGACCCCTGTCTCTGAACACAGAGCAAATGTGACAAGAATACAATTTAAAGGCAGCTTAACTGCTAATTCAGTTTCTAACTGAACAGAACACATGTTCTTTGTCTACTCACCAAAAGGGGCGAGTAGGTTCTAAAAATAGCTCAACCTCATAAAATCTGACTCCCACTAGTGAGTGGTCGAATAGATTTTTCCAGCCCTGTACCAGTTTGCTTCTTATCCCATTTCTGGGTAGGTGGGTGAGTTGCATGTGAATCCACAAAACTTTACAAGTAAGAAACCATTTCATTTTGCAGCATGAATCCTTTTCTGGATTCACGTGCTGTGTATTAGATTATACAGCGGTATCCTCTTCTCTGGGCTGGCTGCGGTAAAATGTGGATAAATTGGCGAATAGGTGTTGCAGGTTCTGTCCTACTTGCGCTTCCTAGTTCATTTGAATGTCCACAAAGTAGTGTTTTGCAGAGGTGTGTGGCGATGCCCATGTCGCAGCAGCGCAGATTTCCTCGATGGGTACGTTTGCCAGACATGCTCGTGTGGTGCCCTGCTTCCTGGTTGAGTACACTCTGGGTCACGTAGATAGATGTTTCCCAGCTTTTGCGTAGCAAGTTTGGATGGTGGCAACAATCCATTGGGTGATGGATGCCTTGGATACTGGCTATCTCTTGTTTGCTTTGGCAAGTGACATAAAAAGCCAATTTCCCTTGCAAAATGCTTTGGTCTCTTGTAGGTAGCACAGTAAATCCCTTTGAACATCTAGAGTGTGGTGAGCCATTTCTGCTTGTGTTTTTGGCTCCTGGAAGAAAGCTGATAGTAGTATGCTTTGATTAACGTGGAACTGCATTACTACCTTTAGTAAGAACTGAACATTAGTTGTAAGGACCACCTTGTCCTTGGGTATCTGTAAGTATGGCTCCTGTACTGTTAGGTGACTGACTTTAGATCTGATTTGCGCATTGCTATCAGAAAGGCTGTCTTTAGAGTGAGTGACTTTAGATCTGATTTGTGCATGGGTTCGAAAGGTTCTGTCATCAGTTGCATTAACACGATGTTCAGGTTCCACAAAGGTGTTGGTGCTGATCTTGGTGGTGCCACTCTCTGATCCCTTTAGGAATCTCTGTACTACTGTGGATGTAGAGGCTTGATCCTGATGAGCCCCTAGTGTTTGCTGCTATTGCTGCCAAATGTACCTTTATTGAGGCATAAGTAAGGCCACTGTCCAGCAGGTGGGCGAGGTATGTAAGTACTGTGTCCTGGTGTGTCCTCAAGTCCATCTTATTGTTGTCTGTGCACTCATGGATGTATCTTTTCCAATTAAGTGTGTAGCATTTACGTGTGCTTGGTTTCCTTGCTTCCCTCAGGATTTATATTTGTCCTTGGAGGGAGCTGCAGGTGGCAGAATTTTAAGTATTCAGGAGCCAAGCTGCTAGGTGTATACTGCTCTGTGTTGGATTGTCTGTAGCTCCTTCACTGGTTACAGTATGATCATCTGTCCCTTGGACATCTCCAGTAGGTCTGAGTTCCAGGTCTGCCTTGCCTACTGTGGGGCTTTGAGGATAATTTTGCTCCTTGGGTGTCTGGCCTCCTCCATCATCCTGTGGATTAGGAGAATTGGAGAAAAAGTGTATGCAAATGTCCCTGACCAATTTGTTGACAGGGCATTCCCCTATGACCGAGAGGCGAAGTGTTGGCATTTTGTGTTTGCTGCTGTGGCGAACAAGTCTATGCTTGGTGTGCCCCAGGTGTTAAAAATCCTTTGGATGACTTCTTGCTTTATTTCCCACTCGAGTGAGCTGTTCTCCTTTCTGCTTAGTTTGTCTGTTGCTGTGTTGAGTTCTCCTGGTAGGTGAATTGTCTGGAGAGTTATTTGGTGCTGTATTGCCCGGTGCCAAATGTCTTGGGCAAGTTTTGATAGGGTGAAGGATTTTGTTCCATCTTGTTTGTTTGGGTAGAAAATGGTGGTTGTATTGTCCATCTGTATCAGAACTGTTCTGCCAGTCAAGTGTGCTTGGAAGGCTTTTAGGGCTAGGAAGACTGTTTTGAGTTCTAGGTAGTTGATGTGTTTCACTGCATCCGAGATGTTCCATAGGCCCCTTACCTTCAGAGGGCCAGTGTGAGCTCTGCAGCCTTTGTGTGATGTGTCTGTTATGGTCACAGTAGTAGCTGGCGTCTTGAAAGCACTACCTATACTTATGCTTATGCTTGTTGTGGTACACCACTGTAGCTCCATTTGTACTTTTTGTTGTGACAACCACTAGATCCTCCCAGCTCCCTGTGGCTTGTGACCATTTGCTGCAGATCCATTCCTGGACAGGTCACGTGTAGTCTTGTGTTCGGGATCAGTGGTATGCATGATGCCATCATGCCCATAAGTTTAATGACAGTCCTCAATGTCAGAGACTGAACCCTCTGGTATAGGAGTTTGTTTCTCAATGGTTTCTACCCTCTTTTGGACTGGGTATGTCCTTGCCCTCCTGGAGTCCTGTGTGGCTCCTAGGAACACCCTTACCTGTTCTGGTTGAGGTGATGATTTGGTGTTTATTGTGAACCACAGGCGTTGTAACGTGCATAACCGTTTGTACATCCCTCTTGCATTTGTTCCTTCACGGTGCCATTATTAGCCAGTTGTCCAAGAAAGGGTTAATGTGGATTCCTTGCCTTTATAAGAGTGCTGTTACTGCAGAGAGGGCCTGGGTAAATATTCCTGGTGCAAATTTTATGCCGAAGGGCAGCACTGTGAATTGGCAGTGTTCCTTGTCTAACATGAACCAGAGGTATTTCTTGTGGCCTTGGTTCATGTGAATATGTAGGTAAGCATCATTTAGGTCTAGGGTAGCCATGTAATCTTCCTCTTGCAGTAGAGGAATTACCTCCTGCAGGTTTGTCACCTTGAAATGTGGTGTTCGTATTAATTTATTTATAAACCCGAAGTCCAGAATTGGCCTTAAGGTTAGATCATGTTTCGGCACGAGGAAATATGGTGACTAGTTCCCCGTGCCCCTCTCTCGTGTTGACACGAGTTCTATGACTCTCTTTAAGAGTAGTTGTTTCACCTCTGTTCGGAGTTGCTTTAGTTCTCCTTTGAAAGACCTCACCCTTGGGGGGGGTCTTTGTGGGAGCCGTTTGCTTAGTTCTATGCAGAATCCATAGGAGATGATATTTAGGATCCATTCGTCTGTGGTGATGTTTCTCCATCCCCAGAGGAACCCCTGATGCGGACACCATTGGTGTTATGGATGATATTTAGGATCTATTTTTGTCTGTGGTGGTGATGTGCCACTCCTAGAGAAACCCTTTGATTCTGCCCCACACTAGTGTTGTGTGTTTGGTGCCTTTGAACTCAGAGTTATTTGTTTGAAGATCCCATGCAGAAAAGGCAATGCGTTTATGTCCATACACACAGCCTCGGTTCCTTTTTGTGATGCAGGGTCAATGAGAAATTGACGCCCCAGGGATGATGCATGGAAAATCCAGACGTGCTGTAGTGATGGAGCCGCAGGAAAACAGGTGCTGCGTCGATTGTGCAGCTGCGAGACAGTTCCGTTGATTTTTCTGCCACAGTGCATACATTTTCTTTTTCAGGTCACCAGCTTACACTCCCAAGAGCCCAGGGACTGGAGTTGGCACCACTTGGCAAGTCAGGACTCTCAGCAGAAGAGCCCAGCCACTGACAGTTGACGTATTTGATGTCCCTAAGACTTCTAACATGAGGCAAGCTCAGTTCAAGCCCTTGGAGAGCCTGGGAAACAGGATGTAGAAAGCCAGGTCCAGTCCTTTCACTCCCAGAACAGAAGCAGCCGGCCAGCAGAAGAGAAACAGGCAGAGTGGCAGTTCCTCCTACGACATCCAGCTCTTTTTCCTGGCAGAATGTCCTCTGTTTAGAAGTTCTACACGTTTGTGAGCTCAGAGTTCCGATACTTACACCCATTTCTGTCTTTGAAGTAGGCAAACTTCAAAGAGAAGTCTTTGTAGTGCACAAGGCCCTGCCCTTCCTGTCCCAGACACACTCCTGGAAGGGGGGGGGGGGGGTTAGGAGACTGCTTTGTGTAAGGACAGGCACAGCCCTGTTCAGGTTGAAGTGCCACCTCCTCCCACCACTCTAGCTCAGGGAGACCCATTACGATATGCAGAGCACAGCTCAGCTCCCTTTGTGTGGCTGTCTAGAGTGAAGTCACAAACAGCCAAACTGTAATTCTGACCCAGACATGTATTCCACAGCCAGACAGAGAGACACAGAATGGTTAAGCAAGAAAATGCCCACTTTCTAAAAGTGACATTTTCAAACTTACAATTTAAAATCCAACTACACCAAAAGATGTACTTTTAAATTGTGAGTTCAGAGACCCCCAAACTCCACATCTCTATCTGCTCCCAATGGGAAATTACACAAGATAAGGCAATCCCCATGTTACCCTATGGGAGAGATAGTCCTTGCAAGAGTTAAAAGCGAATTTAGCAGTATTTTACTATTAGGACATGTAAAATACACCAGTACACGTGCTACCTTTTAAATACACTGCAACCCACCCATGGGGCTGCCTTTGGCCTACCTTAGGGGTCATTTACATGTAGTAAAAGGGAAGGTTTGGGCCTTGCACATGGGTGCACTTGCCAGGTCGAAATGGCAGTTTAAAACTGCACACACAGACACTGCAGTGGCAGGTCTGAGATGTTTGCAGGGCTACTCATATGAGTGGTACAATCAGTGTGCAGGCCCACTAGTAACATTTGATTTACAGGTCCTGGGCACTTTACTAGGGACTTACTACAAAATCAAATATGCCAATCATGGATAAACCAATCAACAATGCAATTTAGACAGAGAGCACTTGCACTTTAGACCTGGTCAGCAGTGGTAAAGTGCCCAGAGTCCTAAAGCCAACAAAAACAAAATGCAGCACAGGATCAAAAATAGAAGGTCAGAGGCAAAATGTTTGTGATAACCCTGCACCAAGGACTATTTCCAGCGCTTGCCACATGACGGATAAGGGTATGTGACTGGGACACCAAGAGGCAACACTGAACAACTCCCATGTCAGGCTAAAGACCCTAATTTGTTATGACAAAATGATCATGTAATTCGATGAATTCTAGGACAATGCAATAGTGCAATTTCCACTATTTCAAAAGTTACCACTGATCCTTTATTCAACCTGATTTAATCATGTTGTTCTTCTGTGGAGCAAAGAGTGGAGCAACCTAAATGTTTCTGCCCCCTGGTTGCGTGATATTGGCTGACAAGGTTTACCAATAAGTGAAATGACTGTACAGATGAATTCCACACATGTTAGTGGTTCTGCCATCACTGGCTTTTGCATTGTTGGCAATCTTTATTGCAGGGGAAGTCTTGTGATTGATTTCATGTTCAGTGATTTAGCCGCAGGAGTAATGGGCCGTATTCCTAATGAGTGAAAGCATTGTGGCTGAAGTTTGGTCTTCTTATCTTTATAGAAGAAAGCTTGAGGAACAGATGGATCTTCGTAATGTGCACTGGCATGGATACAATTTGTTTCAGAGTTTTCTCCAGGAATGCTTAGCATTCTTCATCTGCATTTCAAAGTTTGCAGCTCTTTTGGGGGATTCAGGAGCACTTAGTTTGATGGTAGATTTATGGTGTAACACCAAGAGGCAAAAACCTTTGTAGGTGCACTGGTTCATTCTCCCACATTGTGGATGCAGAATAGCCCCTCAGATTTAATTAATTGTTGCATACAACCACTGGTGTGCTGGGAAGATGTGCCTGCATTTATTTTGCTTCAAGCACATTCCTGCTTATGGAGTTCTTTGATGTGAGATAAGGAAATGCTTGCATGCATGATGGCAGAGTATTCAAGCCTTGACAGGATAAGCGTTCTTTCTAGTTCTGAGCAACGGCCAGAGCTCGGCAGCCAGACCCTCTGCTCTTCCAACGATGGTCAAAGAACAAGCATTCTGAGAGGCGCCCCTGAATCTCAGAGCCAGCACCTACCTAAGGTGACCTTAGTGTACTCTGCATAGCCTGGAATTGCAGCTGATGAGGCACACTGCATCTGGCTTGAGTGCAGGTGGGAGGGGGGACGTAATCACATTGAACAGTGCAAATGAACGGCCCTCCGTGACCACTCACAGCAACGTTTGTTGAGCCTGAATGAACTTCACTGTTGTTCAACGGAGTAAGATACAAAAAGTTAAGAAAGTTCAGTTGTTTGCTGATGGAACACTAACAGAGCTCTTGAGTATTTGATAAGAATGTTCCAGTGCTGAAAATATGATCAACGAAGAGCTACTGAGTATTCGGAGTAGCATATGGACTGCGTAAGCCGTACAGTAGAACATCTGTGACATCAGAACCGGGCTGCACAAGTCCAGAAGGCAGCGAGTGGTGTCAGGAGTTTAGAAATTAGGTTAGAATTCTGTGACTGGGATTCATTTGATGGACTGTGTGATTAGTTAAGATGCACTCGCTCAGTGGCAGTACAAGAACATCTAACTCTCAAGGTTAGTGTCTGGAAGACGTGGAATGTTTCCGTATATGGTACATTCAACAGCAAAAGTGACCCTCACTCCAGCCACAAAGTGGGTTGGAAAGCTCCTCACGCTTTGTACCATTGTTAGTTTTGTAGGACCCATGTTTTTGTGAAAGGCACCCACTGCCATATTGGTGGTTGGGCTCTTTAATCGATGACTAATTATTTGTTTTTGATGATCCAAGCTAACCATTGTGGTGAAGTATTCAAGGCACCTCAATTTCAATCATCTGCTGCCTGGTGGAAAACCCGAGACCTTTACAAATACTGAATGATTGAAGATCCCCTTGTTGAATATTTAAAGCAGTTTCTGAAATGCCAAACCAACTAGTAATTTCTAGGACCCCTGGAACTGTGTGCAAAGGAGAACCAAAATATGTAGCAGCGTTAGCTAAAATGTGTGGCAAGAAAAGGGAAATTATGCGGCGCAACGCGATAATTTGTGATAGCCTTATTTCATTATTTTGTAACTCACTGTCATGGTATCACTGTCTGGGGTTCATTGGGGATCCCTTTCCATTTGCGAATGGATAGCACTATCCTTGAGATATCAGTGTATACCACTGCAATTCAGTATTTGGAAGAGACGTCCTAAACACGCCCCTTCCAAACACCAAATTGCCAAACAAATAGCAATTCGGTAACATTTTACTCTGCTTCATTAATGCAGGAGAGTGTTTAATACTGTGTTTTTAATCACATTTCTTTGGAACCATTTTTGTTAATCAGTCTTTTTCCACTAAGATTTTTCCATCAAAAGCAGAGCAACAGAGAACTCCAGTCGCCCTAAAACTTGGCCAGAATCTACATACATGATGGCTGGAGGATTGTCTCCTTGAGTGTCGCTGGGTGAATGACCATCTGTTGGGAACACGGAGGAGAATTATCCACTGCCTCAGCAAAGACACAACCTGGAAGCAGGTAGCCAGGTGCGCCACATTCCAAGAACAAGATGCGCTGGGATGCTTGGCATTCAAAGAGCCGCTACGGTCAGAAAGGATCAAATTCTCCTCATCATGCAGCTTCTAAAAACCACCAGTACAGTGGCAGACATCTCCGCGAACGCTCACGGTCTTTATGCATGCCTACATGAAATATCTGTTGCATACAGGCTAATGTTTTCCTGGCATTTCGTTTAATGAAATATATAATTTCCAAGGCGGTAACAAGGACCAACATATTGAAGAGAAAATTTGACTTAGGTCCACTGATTAATCCAGACACCTTAGGATGATATGAAGAGCTGAAAAGATTGATCTACTATATAAACTTGAGGTTCCTTACCTCTAGGTTGTCTGCATAGGAAGCATTTGACATCTGTTTTTTTGTTTATTAAGGTTTGACTCATAACTTTACCCAAAGTAGTACCTATGCATTCTTTCACCGGGTAAATGGACACACGTTTTCACCCACAACTTTACACAGGTCCAGCATATTCTAAATTGAATCACAAAGTTCAACTCACCGGAAAGCTTTGTAGAGCGGCCGGAACCAGCATATGTAGCTGCATGGACTGAAAACGATGAGCCAGAGGAAAGCCAAGCCGAAATTGACACCATTACCACCACCGATCCACCAAGCCAAGCAAGCGATCAGGTTCACTACCAGAGTGATGCAATAAACTGCAGAAACATAGTTGGAGTGAAGAAGAGACACAGGAAGAGAATTAAAAGGAGCATGTTAACCTCATGCAACTCCTCTGTGACACTCAAGAGAACAAACATTAATAAAGTACTAAAGACCGGGATGGCTACAGGGTCTAAAACACCAGGAGCTAATATACAACCGCAATGATAGGTAGGACCTACAAAACAGGGATGAGAATGAGGAGGGTGGCGCACCTTTCACTTTAAAAGTGGAAGGTGAAGTGAGGGCAGGAGAAATGAACCAGGAATAAAATCCACCGCAAGAAAGAACAGGAAGTGACGAAAGAAGTGCCAGAAGAGACATACACAAAGGCTTAAATAGGCAAAAGCAGGACAGAGTGTGAGCGAGAGTTGGAGAAGTCTCAGGGATGAGGGTGCAGTGGAAAGAGCAACCGTGGAAGTGAGCGCAGATTAAGTGAGTAGGGTGAAAGAGAGCTGACTAACAGGACGCACGTGTAGATGGAGGGAGGAGCTGGTATGATTAGGTGCAGGAAGCAAGAGCAGGAAGCGAGATCAAGGTGAAGGAGCAGGAAGCGAGAGGAGGCCGACTGAGCAGGAAGCAAGAGCAGGAAGCGCGAGCAGGACGCCAGAGCAGGCAGAGGGAGCAGGACGCCAGAGCAGGCAGAGGGAGCAGGACGCCAGAGCAGGCAGAGGGAGCAGGACGCCAGAGCAGGCAGAGGGAGCAGGACGCCAGAGCAGGCAGAGGGAGCAGGACGCCAGAGCAGGCAGAGGGAGCAGGAAGCGAGAGCAGGCAGAGGGAGCAGGAAGCGAGAGCAGGCAGAGGGAGCAGGAAGCGAGAGCAGGCTAAAGGAGCAGGAAGCGAGAGCAGGCTAAAGGAGCAGGAAGCGAGAGCAGGCTAAAGGAGCAGGAAGCGAGAGCAGGCTAAAGGAGCAGGAAGCGAGAGCAGGATAAAGGAGCAGGACGCCAGAGCAGGATAAAGGGGCAGGAAGCGAGAGCAGGATAAAGGAGCAGGAAGCGAGAGCAGGATAAAGGAGCAGGACGCCAGAGCAGGCAGAGGGAGCAGGACGCCAGAGCAGGCAGAGGGAGCAGGACGCCAGAGCAGGCAGAGGGAGCAGGACGCCAGAGCAGGCAGAGGGAGCAGGACGCCAGAGCAGGCAGAGGGAGCAGGAAGCGAGAGCAGGCAGAGGGAGCAGGAAGCGAGAGCAGGCTAAAGGAGCAGGAAGCGAGAGCAGGCTAAAGGAGCAGGAAGCGAGAGCAGGCTAAAGGAGCAGGAAGCGAGAGCAGGCTAAAGGAGCAGGAAGCGAGAGCAGGCTAAAGGAGCAGGAAGCGAGAGCAGGCTAAAGGAGCAGGAAGCGAGAGCAGGCTAAAGGAGCAGGAAGCGAGAGCAGGCTAAAGGAGCAGGAAGCGAGAGCAGGCTAAAGGAGCAGGAAGCGAGAGCAGGCTAAAGGAGCAGGAAGCGAGAGCAGGATAAAGGAGCAGGAAGCGAGAGCAGGCTAAAGGGGCAGGAAGCGAGAGCAGGATAAAGGAGCAGGACGCCAGAGCAGGATAAAGGGGCAGGAAGCGAGAGCAGGATAAAGGAGCAGGAAGCGAGAGCAGGATAAAGGAGCAGGACGCCAGAGCAGGATAAAGGAGCAGGACGCCAGAGCAGGATAAAGGAGCAGGAAGCGAGAGCAGGATAAAGGAGCAGGAAGCGAGAGCAGGATAAAGGAGCAGGACGCCAGAGCAGGATAAAGGAGCAGGGCGCCAGAGCAGGATAAAGGAGCAGGATGCGAGAGCAGGATAAAGGAGCAGGAAGCGAGAGCAGGATAAAGGAGCAGGAAGCGAGAGCAGGATAAAGGGGCAGGAAGCGAGAGCAGGATAAAGGAGCAGGACGCCAGAGCAGGATAAAGGAGCAGGACGTCAGAGCAGGATAAAGGAGCAGGACGCCAGAGCAGGATAAAGGAGCAGGAAGCGAGAGCAGGATAAAGGAGCAGGACGCCAGAGCAGGATAAAGGGGCAGGAAGCGAGAGCAGGATAAAAGAGCAGGATAAAGGAGCAGGACGCCAGAGCAGGATAAAGGGACAGGAGCGAGAGCAGGCTGAAGGGGCAGGAAGCGAGAGCAGGATAAAGGAGCAGGAAGCGAGAGCAGGATAAAGGAGCAGGAAGCGAGAGCAGGATAAAGGAGCAGGAAGCGAGAGCAGGATAAAGGAGCAGGAAGCGAGAGCAGGATAAAGGAGCAGGGCGCCAGAGCAGGCTGAGGAATGAGAAATAAAACCAGACAGAGGCAGTAGAAACAAAGGATGTGGAAAGAGCAGGAAGAAAGAGCCTGGCGACCGAGCAGGCCGCAACAACAGGCTGAAGGCGTGGAAACAAGAGCAGGATAAAGGAGCTGGTGAAAGAGACTGAAGTACAAGGCTAAGAACAGGTTTAGAAATCTGCGTGAACTCAACCCTAGCTTGGGAGCCAATGCAGCAGTGGGTTTAGGAGCAGAGCCACGAGCGCTTGTTCGCGCAGTTAGATCAGAGTAGGTTTAACGAGCAGGGGAGCAACAGACACTAGGGGGCAGCCGCGTGCAGGGGCAAACTCACGTTTGTGAAGTGGAGCAAGCACAGGGTCAAAGGGCAGGAAATGAACCAGAAAACAGGGGAAAAGTCAACTTCAGCATCACTGAGAATGATCTAGTTCAGAAACAGTGGGTAGGGTGACTCGGAGCAGATAACATGAGCCTCTTTGGGGTGCACTGGGGAAGGTGCAGGAAGCCAGGCTCCATTTGCGGCAAGACTGCACTGACGGAGCAGGGGATCAAAAGCGAGTTTCGGAACACATGGGCAAAAGTGAGTTCAGAGGCGAGGAGACAATAGTTGTTTAAGGGCGTCTGCTTTTTACTTTAATATCATTGCTTTGAGAAACACGAGAAATTTGGAACGCTTTTCGATAACATACCCATGAAAATTCCCAACACAGTCACATGAAGTGCAAAATAGCTAATACGGAAAACATGCATCAATCCATCGCATAAACAGTCAAGGGACACTCAAGCATGAGCTACACAGACCTTCAAGGTCTAGCAAAGTCTGGCACAAAGAGGTTGGGTTTTAAGTTTTTCTTGAACAGGAGAACACTGGCACCCCAGAACTGTTAACGGGTAAAAAAAAAAAAAAAAAAAAAAAAAAAAAGAAGCTGCGACTATTTGATAATCATCGGTTGCCTGTAATGGTCTGAGACCGCAATAGTTGTATGTGATACATGTTTTTGTACCATTATCTACATTCTAGTTTAAAGAAAGGAAAAAAAAAGCCCACTAACCTGATCATTTCAGATCTAACCACTAGATGGCAGAAGTCTACTGCAGCAGAAACTACAAAATATTTGTGTTTCAATTAATATATGATGTCCAATCCAATCCCCCTGGTTTCTAGGTTTGATTCACATGCAAGAAGCCTAAGCATTTTGTAGCTTAATATTGGACTTACAACTCTTTTGTAGCTCCTGTGTAGTTTTGGTTCCCTTGGTGCTTCTCAGAGCTTACCTGTGGGTTTGTCACTAGAAGACACTCGTCGTCTTCAGGTGTCTGCTCACGATTCGCATATCTCCTATTAGGTCACTCAGTCCATCTCTCACACAGCTCTGCTCATATCCCACCCACATCAATAAGGGGGTCATGGACTTCCTGTTGGCTGAGTGACCACACTGATGTCTTTCTCAAGAAACTATGAACCCACGAGTTCTAAGAACTTAAAAACAAACTCTGGCAAAGCCAACTGTTATGTATCGGTTGCAAGCCTTTTCGATTGGTCAGTGCTTGAATGCTTGTTTTGGCATCGGTTTTGAAATTTTTATTGTTGGGGAAGCTGTGCGCCCCTCAACTTAAAAAAAACAACCTTTAAAAAAAAATATAGAAAAAAAAAAAAAAAATATATATATATATATATATATATATATATATATATATATATATATTGGTCTCAAAAACACACATTGCAAAAGTAGACCCAGGCACTCAAAGGAATTGCTGGATGCATGAGCTCCTTGTGAAAGGGCAGAAGGTCTTTTTTTCATGGTGAAGTTAACTAATGGCTGAAGTCAGCTGATCAACATACCCATGATGTATTCTGTAGTGGGTGGAAGACAAATGCGACAAGAACAGGCCAAAGGATGAAGAAGGCTGGCTAAGAACAAGTCAGTGTAATATACATATCATTTTAGTAAAATCAAAAGGTCTTGGCTAATACCAGACCTAAAAAAAATAGATATGGACTAGAGATCTTAACTAACCGGACCTGGAGAAATCAGATCAGAGATCGCCTCCCATGGAGCGTGACTGATGATGCATGGGTCTCAGTCTCAGTATAATGAGCTGGTGTTGTCCCCGGGTCTATACTCTTGGGCCACCCTCACAAAGAAAAGATGTGCCCTAAATTACCTGCCCGGAGGTGCTCTAGGGTTTATCAACCTCAGGAAGGAAACCGGACAATTAGAAAGGAAATGCCTAAAATCCCCCTTTCTCATGCACTGTCTGCACCCTCGGGCTGGGAAGAAGCTGTAAAAAACATTTACACGACAGCATCTGTTTTTTCAGTACCTAAATTAACACCACAAAAACAAACTGAGAAAAAAATCCTAGAAGTTATAGAAAAAAAAATAATGATGAGGAAATGGCCTGGCCCATCCGTCAACCCCATTGGTTTGATTACCTGCTGCGCACTTTATCGAAAAGAGGTTTGAAATCAGTCAAAATACTGCATAGTAACAAGTTAAAAGGCTGGTAGGTGAAACCAAATGGAAATCAAATGCCAGGTTGTCAACATTTAAATAAATCGAACACCTGCATAGATGCCCAAGTCCTAGCTTCTTTAGCAAAAATGACTACCCCCAAGGCTGAATGAGAACTGTGGACATTGGTAATGTTCCCTTGAACCTGTGATAATAACAGGGTCTGAAAACAACTGGTATTTGAAGTCTCTCTTCAAAGAAGCACTGACAAAGCTAGTAAGTCAGACTTTCACGAAGTAAAACACACAAAAGCGGGGGTACGCAAATGCTGGTGTGGTAGTGGTGGTGGTTAAGAGTAGTGGTGATAACAGTGTTGATGGTAGTGGCGGTGCGGTTCAACAAAGATGGTAGTAGACATTGAGGTAGTATACCCGGTGATGTTAATAGCTCTCTCGTGTCCTGACAAAAGCACTCGAAAAATTCATAGTACTTAAAAAAATATATATATAAAAAAAGGAAAACAACATTGGTTTTTATACAGAATACAGGTAAGAAATGAATAATTGAATATGGAGTGATTGATATATATATTTCAAATGTATAATAGTCCCTTGTGGAGTTCAATACAAGGACTCTATATGAGGTGAATGAAACAGCCAATAACATGTGGAGCCACAGTGAACTCCATAAAGGAATGGTAACAATGCACCCTGCAGACAAATGCACTGTCAACCAGACCTAAAAGCTGGGTTGAGCCTCTAAACAGAAGAACTGGGAGTCCTTCCTTATACATAGTCACCAACCTCACATTTTGGTTTTAATTTGAGAACTAAAGCAGCTGAAAAGCTACTTACAGAGGGCAAGGGGATAGGTAAACACCAGCCAGGTTTAGGTCAGGACGAAGCATCAGAAATGACTGCGAGAACTTCCTAAATAAGAGAGTTAATCACAAAATAGACAATCCTTCTTGTCCAAGGGCAAGCCTTACTTCTAGGTTGATGCCATGCCTCCCAATACTCACATGTGTGCTTGGATCGGAGTGTGGCAGCGCAGACCCTTGGTAGCAGGTGTGCCCTCGCCCTGTTCACCTGCTCCGTCACCAATGCTGCTGCAAGGTTCTACCGCCTCATGCATTTTTACAGAATGCTTTTGTTGTCAGGGTGAAGTAGTGTTGTCAGCAAATTATGTACTGCAAACTCAATTGACACACTAAACTTACATGTTACGCTGAAACAATATTCTCTCTCTCTCTCTGCAGCACCAACAATTTTAATCACAAAATTCTGTACAGCATTTCAACGCAGAGGCCTAATTTGTTCTGTAGAAAGCCTTGGAAACAACAAAATGCAGAATGTGATATACGAGTGAAAGACCAAACTTACAGTAGATTATAGGGTGTACTTACGCTTGTACTGTAGCTCAATTCTACGTGTAGATGTATTTCCAGTGGAGAGGATGGTAAAAGGACGTCCCTCACAAATGCTACATAAAAAATGTCTCAAATCATGGCATGGCGTGGCATGGTGCCCAGCACATAGTTAGCAGAGTGCATGGTAGGCAGGCCAATGAAGGGCTGCATAGGTGATGTAACCTTCCAAACTACAGAAAATTAGTTTTCCTTTCCATTTAGAAATCGAGGTCCTGATTATGGAGATGATCTCACCTTCCGAAGGACTCGTTCCCAAAGTTAGTTGGACTGTAAGATCTAAATGAAAATCAGCATTATGCCAAAAAGAATGTGCATTTTAAGAGGTTTTTGTATTCTACTTGAATGAAAGACATGATAAGCCTGTAGCTCACTGATGCTGAAGCAAGTAGCAAGGTTACTGGAGTCAGGGTGGAGGGATGGAAGAAAGACGGGAGGCTCCCCAAGCTCAGACCTCAGTTGTTTGTAAAGTAGAGTCCACTTGAATCCACACTGATGCCAAAATTCTTTAAAACCATCATGATGCCACTTAAAACATTTTATCTTTGTCTCCACAGACCAATTACAGAATCTAAACTCTTTACTTAGAGATTGCTCCCTGGTAGATGGCATTTTGGGGCACAGACTGAAAAGCTGACAGATTTAACTTCTAAGCCCCCCAAAATTAAGTGTCCGAACAGAGGTGGAAGGATTCATCCCCAGAGGTAATGGAGTTTGCCTAAGGGGTAACTGAACGTGCATGCTAATCCAAAGGGGTTAAGTTGCAAAAAAAACTCATCTGGTTTGGCCCAAAAAGGAACTAACATTCAGGTTCTCTAGGGTGGAAAGAACTTTTTGTAAGGATGGTTGATGAATTAGAAGAATTAGGAGTCAAGAGTCCTTCCCTATATATCTGCAAATTTCCCCTCTTTGTCCTTGCACACATGGGTGTTGTAGCCTTTCAACTTCCACATAATGGTGTCGGGGAGTGAAAAAAAAAAGCACATTGCTTCATCAAGGAGCATCCTAAAACTCAATGACAGCTTAGGCGCAGAGAGAGAGATGTTTGGCAGTATCCACGCTTAAATTTCAGACAATATAGAATCATTCTTTCAGTTCCAACCCTGAAGATAAATGTGTGCTCCTCCCTGAGGCCGCAGTTCCAACTCTCCTGGATGATGTCTCCAGGACCTTGGACAAAAAAGGGTAGTTACTTTTTTCCATCGAAGATTTATGACCAGCAGTTCAAAGACACACCGGGTCCTAAAAGAACCACATAGATAACAGCTGTGATATTCCCAAACAGCTGAATATCCAGTGTGATATCCCCAAACATGAAGGCATAAAGGGTGTGCTTGGGAGCTGATATTCGATGGCTGCCAGACAGTCCATCTTAATAGATAATTTGAATATGCATGAGAGAGCTGGTGATGACGGAATTGGATTGAAGGGTGGAATCAGTAATTGGTCTATGTTTATAAATCATTACAGGCATCCGGAGGAGCTAAGCTGGTGCAGAGGTAGACATCAGCCCAAGGTGCTCTGGGGTGGATGTCCCATGTTGGGATTGCCTTGGTGTACAGGAGTAAAGAGTAACCTCAGCAAAAATGTATTTAGTTTAAGAACCAGGGGTGTTTAGCATTTTTAGGTTTTGCTTGCGAAATCTTTTGTGATACTAAAAAAATCTTTAAAGGGGCTTGAAACCCGCCTCTTACTTACCTGAACTTACCATTGGCTTAGTCTAATGTTGCTCTAATTTACGTGCTTCTGATTGGCCAGCACGTCGTCATGTGCTTTAACTTCCTGCTCTCTGTTGCTTGGCCGTCACGCCACGTGGAGTTGGGACAAACTACTCCTTCAGGTCACTGCACTGGTTACTGGCCAGAGTCCTTCCACATACCATATGCCTCTCAAGGCGTTTTTTGCAGTTTCTTCTTCTGTTAGTGCTGTCTGATTGGTGCCGCCAGCATGGGGCACAGTGTGCTTCTGGGGTTTGTGTTCAGTGTAAGAGGGTTTCAGTGCTAGTTCTTGGGGGGACTCTTCCATAGGAGGCTAGTCCCAGCTGGGCCTGTCATGGAGTTGCCTGGCTGCTCCAGGGGTGTCCTTCAATAGTCCAAGGAGTCTAGCTGGAAGCCAAGGTCTGTCCCCGTTGCAGCCGGTGTTTGTGTGATGTGAGGAGGCAAGCATGGTGGTCGCTGACCAGCAGGACCGGTTTGGCACAGGCAAGCTGGTCCAGGAAGCTGACCTAAGCTGGGGACAGCTTTCTGTGGGTATCCGACTTTCGGTGCGGATAACACAGTCACCTTCCAGATCGCGCTCCAGGTCTGTGGCAATTCTTTGCACGTCAGTCGCTGTGGCATCACACTGTTCCCTGGCAGGCTCTTAGACACTGGGGTTTTATTAATTTGTTTAAGTTAAGATACACTCGTTCTTCAAGTTTCGTATTTCCAGTTTAACTTTTCAAATTCTGGCAGTCGTAGTTCAGATGCGATCATTGGATAAGCGGGACTACAAGTTCCATAATGCATAGAACACTAAAGCTTGGTTTGGATGAACTGCTCGCTTATGGATCCGGGAGGCTTAACACCTGTGAACTCTTGCAGTCTATATTAGCTGACCACACCATGTCCTACTGGTGCACTTAAAATATACGCCCAGAGGGATGTTTAAAAAGCACAGGAGTTGGCCTAAGCCGCATGTCTTTCACCGTTGGGTGTAACCTTACTTAAAAAAAAAAAAGTAGATGCACTATCGGACATGGCGGTAGTACAACTAGATGTTAAATAGAAAAGAGCACTAAAAGTATGGTGAAGGAGTTAATATCAAAGTATTTTATAAGGTTGGGTAGAGAGCACCTCCACTATCTGAGAGGGAGAGTTTTGACTTTTGTCAGCCCTGCTGGGATTAACACAGTGGTTAGTACCAGTACCTAATAACTAACAGGTATTCTGAACTAGTAACTAAACATTTTCTTTTCAACAGCTGCTGACTTTCAAACTCAAAAACCAGGTTAGAGTCTTGGCGTCGTCGCAACATCCTGTGATTCTGGGCAATTTGTTTAAACTCCCCTTCTCTTAAAATTAAACCTAAAATAAATGTTTCCTTGAATACTTCAACTGGTGCTCATGTAAAGAACTCCAATACCCTCAGGTCCAGCTTGCGTTACCAGCAATTGCCTTTGGGGCCCTTCACTTTATACATCGGTTACTTTCTTTTATTAATAGTTTTTCTTTTCGCACAGCAACCCGCATTGCTACACGTGTCAAAACACAATGACAAAGCCAATAGACCATGCTTCTGCAAAACCTACTGGATTTGCCAATGCTTGTTACTTAAAGACCACAGATACCAGAAGAGGAGAAAGGGAATTGTTTTTAAAATGCCCCTGACGTTTCTTTATGACCAACTTAAAAGGTTCCTTGCTATACTTATCTACATAGAATGCAATTTTACGTATAGTCTTACTAGGGGAGCGCAGCAGACAAGGAGAGCTTTTTATGTCCTAAAATGTCATTTAGAATGAGAAATCAGGAGTTGGTCAAGTCTACCTCCCGCTATTTATGAGAAAGATAAAAACTTTTTGTAGGACGGTATGGAAGGTAACCTTTTTGTAGTGTCTACGTCTGAACTGCATGATTTTTTCAATTTTTATTGTTGAAGTGCTACACTGTCACGAGGGCATCACATTCGTCACAGGGCTTGAAAAATGGCAAATCTCTAGGGTCATGCTTACAGTCGGTGTGAGGTTCTGGACCACCAAGTAAAGAATACCTTTACCAGCTACCTAAAGTTCTGCTGTATTTGCAACTACAAGCGCGTGAACTGTTTGGAGTTTATTCATATCTATATGCATGCACAGCAGCTGACATTTATATAAACTTATATTCTGTCTAAGCTAATCAGGAGGAGATCTTGCAATCTGCATGTGATCTAACCTGCATTGTTGTCTGCCCAAACAAAAATGCAACTGGGCTGGTGTATCTGAGACATCAACGGAGTAACACTAAAAAAGAGGAGGGAGCCAAAGTACACAGATCGAAACCTCCTTGTCTCTTAATTGAACCTTGAACCTAGAGACAGTCATACAGAGAACGAACTTGGCTACTTATTTCTAACCAAGGAAACTGAAACATGGTAAGAGAGATTTCTTTCCTGCCAAATAGGAAACACATTTAGTCGCTGAGGAGGGTAGATATCAAGAAAACACGACATGCTACAGTTTGGTTATATTAAAAACTCACCAAGGCACGGGGAATAATTTGAGCCTATTACATAGACATTAATTACCATAGGCACATCAGTAGTGTATAGATGATGGTATGACTGAGTTCCATGGGAATATTCAGTGCATGTATTTCTGTAGATGGAGCTAGGTGGTGGGCACTGGGACACATGTGAATAGGATACATTTTCATTCATCAAACTATGAATCAGTGCAAAAGAGGCTGAAGAGAGAAACAAGGAGGAAGAGAACAGGAAAATGATGATTCAAGGAGAAGTGGGTATTAGAAAGAACCTGCAAGAGGCAGATAAAGAGACAAGAAGGGTAGGGTGGTGTATGAAAGAGGTCTGAGGTGGGCCCAAGATTAAGCAGCCTTGGTATTCATGAGATCAAGGGACAGGAAGTGTAGGGCAATGGAAGCAAGAGGCATGAGATGGGTTAAAGACTAGGCAGACTTGGGATTCATGAGATAAAGAGATAGGAAATGTAGGGGGTGGAAGAAAGTTACATAAGGTGGAATCAAGACTAGGCAGCCTCAGTATTCATGAGATAAAGAGACAGGAAGTTTAGGGCGATGGAAGAAAGAGGCATGAGATGGATTAAAGACTAGACAGCCTCAGTATTCATGAGATAAAGAGATAGGAAATGTAGGGGGTGGAAGAAAGTTACATAAGGTGGAACCAAGACTAGGCAGCCTCAGTATTCATGCGATAAAGAGACAGGAAGTTTAGGGCGATGGAAGAAGGAGGCATGAGATGGATTAAAGACTAGACAGCCTCAGTATTCATGAGATAAGGAGACAGGAAATGTAGGGGGTGAAAGAAAGTTACATAAGGTGGAATCAAGACTAGGCAGCCTCAGTATTCATGAGATAAAGAGACAGGAAGTTTAGGGCAATGGAAGAAGGAGGCATGAGATGGATTAAAGACTAGGCAGCCTTGGGATTCATGAGATAAAGAGACAGGAAGTGAAGGGTGGTGGAGTAAAGAGGCAGGAGATAACTTCAAAACTAGACAGTTTCTAGCAACCACCATGGGCTTCAAAGAAAACCTCTAGACCTCTACACTTATTTTTTTGTTTATTTACAAATGAAACACTGGGAAGCTTCCAAACTTCAGTTATAATGGTAGTGTGCCACAAGTATTAGTGCTGGTCATTCGCGGACCAGTCTAATGGATTGGCAGAGCTATTGCTGTCATCACCAGCCTCTACGTGGCAGAAACTACCTTCTCTGACCAAGTTCTTAAAACAGCCTTATGGAGAATAAATTTTCTGGTATATTCAAAGCTGCTGAAATGTCAGGTGTACATCTGCCTCCGTTCAACCAGATACAGTAATTGGAGCGAGTTCTATTTCAGAGGCTGTTCACGCAGGAGGTGACACACTTCAATGATTAAGATGCTTAGGGTGATGCCTAGGGTCATCATGCAAAAGTTCAGTTCTACTATATAGCAGTCTAGCATCAGGGAGCTAGTTAGGCACCGTCAGAAAATTCCTAATACCAGGAGAAAAGTTCAGTTCTCATCCCAGGATGCCTAGGGCCAGGGTGTTGCTTTCTATCAATAAGTGGCTTGAAGGCAGAGGTAAGTTAAAGATCCTAAGAGAAAGGGGCCAGTTTAGTTGAATTAACAGGAAGCCTAGGATTAGTTTAGTTGTATTATGAAGAAAAATTATCAAGAGAAGTACTGACTCTTGAAAAGTATTTCCACACCATTCTTGGCGTCCAGAGTGTAGAACATCCATAAAGGAATGCAAGATCAGAAACACACGCACCAAGAGCCACACATGGAAGCAAGATTCACAAGGTCACATCCGTGGCGGAAAAAAAAAACCACTATGCCATTCTGCAATTCGAATCAAGGAATATGAATTGCACTGGAGAGGAGGCTCTTGGACTCCCCGTGAATAATCTGCAATGTAACACACTGTACTGTAAATCAAAGTCCGTGGCCGAGCAGAAGCAAATGCAGTGTCAGCAGAAATAGTAAAGCACGACCACACCGCCGGCTCCCATCGGAAGACAAAGGCTCTCTGTGCTAGGCAAAATGGTGAAAGCGATGCTTGTTAACAAGCTGGAGTGCGCTGCTGTAGTGCAACCAGGGCCAGCGGGGCTACTGCAGTATTACCACCTTCATCCAAGCCCACAAACAACCTTTGCAAGCCTGACCAGAACATGTGTGTCATTGACATACGTCATGAGACCGGACGAGACATACCAAAGGCTCAAACACGGTCTTAAAGGGGCGATCCAGTGAATGGTGGCACAATAGATTTCAAGACCTCAGCTGACATCATCCAACGCGCAAACGTCTACTGTCAAGAATGATAGGAGACAACTGTTCTTTTCCTCCAACTTTGTACATCCTCTTTAAGGAGGGAGAAAGCTGGGGAAAAGCCAAGTAGAGCCAAGCACCTCAAAGGGCGGGACCTGGAGCTCAAAAAAAAGAAAGGAACAGCCTCTGCGCCAAGTTTCTAAGAATGTTAGAGGCGAGGGCAGTTTAATTCTGAGATATAATATTTTTTCTTAGCCCAAAGCAAATGGCTGAAATCAGGTTTTTCTGGAGTAGGCTATAATAGTACGAGAACATCAGCGTGGCTATATAACCATTTAGATAACGATTCAGCCAAATAGGTCAAGAAAAGAATCGCTTGTTATGCGATCGACCCAATTCTCTCTGCTGCATTGAAGTAGCAATTTTGAGATTAGAAGCAAAATTGTTTCTGTACGGAATACAGGTTGCTATAGAAATGTGGAAAACTAAGAACGGCAGTGAGCATGTATAATTTGTAACACGATTTGTCTAGTTCATGTTGTCATTTTTTCCACTGAATATTACATGAAATCATACTTTAAAGTTTCATTCTATTGAAAACATTATATATACAGGTTCACTTTGCTTAGTGAATCATACAACAAGGCTTGCGGGTCACAAGTCGACCTAACTCTGGCCGCATCCAATAAAACTGCAGCCTGTGCCATTGGGTTTTAAAGAAATTCACTGGTTATTATTGAATTTCTGAAATAAATTTAAAAACCTGTCAACTATATACAAATCCAAGGAGGACAAAGGCCCTGAGTAAAACAATCTGACCTTGAGTAATGTAATCTGGCAAAGTTTGTGCTTAATAAAACTGCAAAAAATACCCCCCAAAGCAAAAGATTAGCTCCTTTCTACCCCCCCATAAAGGTTTTGTATCCAGTACTGTGTCCATCTGTAGTGTAGGCTGGTGGGTCTCACAGTTGTGGTTTAGAACAGCGCGCTGCATACATCATTCGGTGGTGTGGAATTCCACACCACCAGACTTGGGTCTGAACAGAAGTTCATCCTATTTGTGGTTGGACCTGTTTCACAAGCAGCTTGCCACTAGAGCCACTGAAATAAAAGGAAAGATTTGCGTACCCGATGATGTCCTGTTTTAAGTAAGAAGCATTTTGCAGCAGCCACTTCGACATGTCCAAGAAAACTGCGACATTGAACCTACCGTAGGGTCAAATACAGATGAGAGTCAGAGCTGCCAAGTTTCAAAGATCAGGTATTTTTTTAGAGCCCCCAACTCTTCTGCGATATACTGAGTCTCCCTGCTTCAAAGAAAAAGTGAACATTTCCTTCTTGAAGGAGGAATTTATTCCTACACTCTTAAATAAACCTAGACCACGAATGACTAGGCCACAGCATGTGAAAGGCCAACGCCATCACACAGCTACAGTGTGGTTAGACTATGGAAAAAACAACCGGCCCGCCTATTGCTCTTGCCAAAGAATGAATAACCGGCCACTGTAATACAAAATAGCTACAGCTCAGCGCCTTGAGACCCTCCAGGGTGAGTAGTGTGCTTCACAAATTCCTGATTGATTGAGAGTAGCAAAGGGGATGCGAGGCTAAATGTTGACTTTAAAAAAAAATATGGTCCAGCTACAGTGATGTATGAACTTTAATAAGTTTATATTAGTGAACCAAGGCGGTTATTTATTCATAATAATATTGTGAAAAATTCAGATGATTTACTCAAGATCTTGCAAGAAAATTGGATGGCCTGGTTGAAGCTAGCATGAGATATCAGCAGTCGAGGCAGATAATATTCCAGGATCTGCATCAGACTGCCTTTCTGTCTACGTGGTCACTGGAGAGTGGGCCTGGTTTCCTGACACAACGTTTAAGACAATGAAAGGAAAAACTGAAAGATGTGGACTTGATTAATATGTTGCATGTCGACTCAGCGGATTCCAGGGAACTGGGATACAGGGATTTAAACTGAGTCACCAGCGGAAAAGTAAAAGGAAACAGAGTTACAGGAAATGACACACAGATTTGGTAAAAGACACCACTTGTGTGACGCGTATTTGAACAGTAATACTATTTAATGTAACCAACAAAAATAAAACATAAAACTGCAGTGACAGGAAATAAATGAGAATGGGCGCATATCTTTAGCTTTCGTTCATTAGGGATTTAACTTTTTTTTTCTTCATATGGACTTGCTCATGTTTAAAAAAAAAAAAAAAAAAAAAAAAAAAAAAAAAAAAAAGCTGATCTACATGAATAGATTATTCATATCCTGCCTCCAGAAGCACAAGTCAGGCAGGGCCAGGAGCTTTCTTAGCCAAACAGGAGTTCATGAGCGAAGCGAGAGAGCAACGGAGTACAGAAAAAACACCACCATGCACCAGAGACAACACGGAGGATGGGGACACTAGGCACAGAGACAGCTGAAGAGGACCAGAGAAAGAAAACACAAAAGCAAACACCTGAGGAAGCGCTCTGGACAGACAAAGGCACCTTAGGAAAGAGACAGAGAAAGGGATCAAGCATATACAGGGTCTCTGGGAGAGAGTCTCCCTTCCCGACGCCCAGTCACATTCAGTGCGAGCAAGTTGCGAGTCTGACTTGTCAACTGATGAGCGAGACCATGCTGCGATATTTCCACACCTTGTCCCAGTCTCCATTCATTAGGTAAAAAACCCATGGCTTAAGTGACATCTGTCAATGGATTAGAAGCTCACATCACCTTGGTGGACAGTTTTACTCACTGGTGCAAATTCAGGGAAGAGAGTTTTCCCCAATGGGGGAAAATCCCATGTCTTTGAGTTGTCTCACTCATTTCATTCTATTTTTAATTTTAAGGAGTACAAACTCATCCACCGAGTGTGACTCTTTCACTACGGAGTACAGCCTCATTTACTGGGTGGTATTTTCACTTCTTGGCACCTGGCATTACCGCTCAGCAAAAGTCCCACACGCTTTAACACAGTGTCTTCTACCAAAGGTTCGGCCAAGCCCATTCTAATCGCACTCCTGTGAACCCTTGGCGTAGAAGCTTCCTCAAAGGCCTTCCCAAGGGTCCAGATGACCTTGGGTTTACAAGTTGCATGAAGAGGCAATCCACTCATGGACCAAGGGCCCTGTGGCAAACGCCATTTCCTCCTGGAAGGGGAACCGTGCCTTGCAGTGGTTCTCTGCTTCCCGGGTAAGAACTCCTGATTACAGACAGTGGTGAAATAAAAAGACATACTTGAGGAATAGAGTGAGAAATGGAGGGGCAGGGCCTGGTGAAACGCTATGGCTGGGGTATGAAAGAAGCAGCAGCAACAACTTAAACAACATCAGATGGGAAGGGCAGGAAATGTTGGGTTGAGGCAGAGAAAAAAAAACACTACTGGTCAGAGCAACATTGTGTTGATCTTGAGGAGATGGAATAGAAAAGTCAGCCTAGTGACAGGGAGCAGGATGGTGTGGGTGAAGACTGCAAGGGGAAAGAACAAGCCCTGGCAATGTCAATAGACATGGCTTTAATTCGCTATTGCTTGGAACCAGCATTTGAGCATGTCGATTTACATGGGTTACCTCGCTAAAGCCGGGCCTATAGGCTTTTGAAAAATTTGTTTTGGTGGTGGAAGGTAGCTTAATGGATAAGAGAAGGAGGAGGAAAAAACGTATTACACTCAGGCAAGAAACAGACAACCAGAAACAGATCTAGAATTAATGTCAACAGGAAAGACACTGAAAGGAAAAAAAACGAATGGTAAGACAGACAGCAATGACATTACGGGCTTCACACTGAAACATAAAAAAAAAACGTTGCAGTTTACAAAACAAAAAGGGCTGCTTTCTGCTTCAGGTCATGTAGGAGATACAGAATAAAATCTGTCATGATTCAGCGTGTGCTGGAGATGCAAATAGTCCGCCATGCATCACAGTGCAAGCACTTCATAGAGGCAAAACAATACAGCAACCAGGGAATATTATGAGGTGGGGGTGTAAAGAACACCACGGTGGGGGACGCCGAAGCCGACTCCAAGTGTATTTTGAAGAATTGGCAACGAAAGATCTTGCAGACAATTCTGACAACAGACATAACCTGTGACTGTTGAATACATTGCAACAGCGGTGTACAGGACCAGCATACGGGGGTAGGCCAGCGGGACAAGCGAAGAGAGAGGTAAGAAGCAAAGTCATAAAATTAAAACCTAACGACCGCCAGCACCATGCAACTTTGAAGCAAGGGAAACACATTTTTCAGACGAGCAAACAGAGAGTAGTACGCGAGCAGGAGACAAGCGGCATCCCGCACACTGCAACGTGAAACAGACGTCAGGAGTGGCAATGTGTCTGCACTGTCTCGAACTCTGGCTACTGGGAAGCACAGGAAACGAGCACGGGGTGGAGAGTGCAGCACTAGAAATGCGCTAACTGAGTCTTCATTAGGGCTTGCTTCTTCGATTCAGCTTTGGCTGTACAAGTAAAGCTGTCCTGGACATCGATTTCAGACATATTTTGAGTCACTGGGCAGAATAAGCCTGAAATGTTTCTGCCAAACTGCATCCCGTTTGTTCAATGAGTTTCTTACACAAATCGGAGCAAGTGCCTTTGTTGGAGTTTACCACTTGAATTTTTGGCCCATTATTAAACTCATATTTATATAGCACGCTACAAACTAACAACTTTTAGATTAAAAAGACGTTACCATTATCTATGCGCTATGATATGCAAGTAAAGAAAAAAAGTGGTCTTCATCGAACAGACATTAACAGTATAAGTATTAGTCCTCTGAACTACATTTCTAGGTACTGCCGTACCAGGGCTGCTGATGATCTACTGGGGTACTTATGGGAACAGTACGGTATTTATACTCACAGATCCATACTCGGTAAATCTTTATGACTAGCCCCCGGTGCTCAATGGGGATTTCACCTTCAAAGTTCTGGTAGAAGCATGGTTTCAAACGAACAAACTTTGGCAGAGGAGGGAAATTATTGACCGGCTCTGAAACAACAGAAAATAGAATCACAATGTACGAAGCGTAAGCAAACATTTGCAATGCAATGGGTCTAGCATTTGCTGGAGTTAGAGCTATTGGCACTGTAAATTTATAACTGGATTTTCTTGCCACATAAATTGGTCAACCCTGCCTCATAATTTGGTATTTTCCTGCCACATAAATCCAGTGGCCCTGCATAGAACTAAAGCACTTCAATTTACCTTCTTCCTCTATCTGCAGCCGAAAAAGAAAATGTTGCATTTAGCATCGTAATTTAAATCTGTCATGCTAATTCCAATAGAATACCACTTTCATCACCCCACCATCAGAGTTTCTGGCTGGTTAACACAATTCCCAAAACAAGACTGCCACGGAGTAACAAGAGAAATACATTAGGAGGGTCACACAAACATATCAAGAGTTTTTATACAGTTATAGTGCAATAAGGATGTTGAGTTGGCCTGAATCATGATCATAATTTCAATGAGGGGAGATTAACAAAATATCTACAATTATCACATAAACCCAATAAAAACCTTTATCAGAAATAAACGTTTGGCATTAGACTGTAATACTCAGAACAGACAAGAAAAAAATAGTTAACCAACGTTGAAGTATATCGGCAATCGTGCAATTATACCTGTAACAGGGTCGGTCTGCAAGGCGGTAACAAAACCGCCCCAAGGCACGACAAACTTAAAGCAATTACCAATGACATCAATGGATTTCTGAAAGGCAAGTCCCTGAACGAGTGAAAGTGAGGGGCGTGAGATGGGCGTGGATAAAGCACATAATGCTTACAGCAGGTCAAAGCGCTTGCACCTGACCTAAAAATAAGTCTGACATCCAGATGAATGAACTCCAACTGGACTCTCTTGTGAGACTCTACAGAGTTCTGGCCAGACTATGTCTTCTCTCCATGAGAGCTTTCTAGAAAAAACGCCTGGGTTGACTCAGTGGCCTTTACTAGCAAGGAGTACACTTTCTCTAAAGCAGAGGGTTCTCAGCACTTAAAGTATATCCTTTAGCTGAACATATGAATGCCCTAAATCACGGTGTCTGGACAGATGCAAGCATGAGGGATATGCATAGATTCCACACCAGAAAAAACTCCCCAGAAGCTCTCCTACATCTGAGCAGAGATGTGGATAAAAGCATGCTGAACATGTTCACTCGCAACCACTGTTCAAGGGACTCAGGCCTTCTGGTAGACATATATTTGTGGCTAGAAATGATTTACTTTCAACAAGAAATCGTGGACAGAGGCTGGCCACACAAGAGGCCATTTCTTAAGCACACAATTTGTTTGATTTAATTTAGAAGGCAAGTTGTTTTCGGTGCGGACTGCTACTCTTTTGAAGTCCCTCACCATTCCTTTCCTTGGATGCCCATAGGTTTGACAACCATTTACAGTTCAGAAATGACGAAAATTGTGGCTACTCAGCAAGTAGTTGCCAGGAACAGCTTTGCTTTCCTTGAGCCCTGGAAGCACCAAACTCAACTCCACCCAAAAAAAAAAAAACAGCAAGATGTGAACATGCAAGAAACACAATAGCGACATTTCAAGAATACTAACAAAGCAATCAGTCTGTAACACTTGGGCTTTCTTACCAGCCATGCCAGCCAGGCAGTGAGCCTGAAGTTAGATTAAAAGCAGCTCTCCGGCTTGAGATGAGAGTAAGGTGCGGTAGTCGAAGCGGAGGCCGGGAAGGCCTGGATTTCACACAAACATTTTGTTCTTCTGGAGCTTCAGGTCACGACTGATTAGGAATGCTGTTTAAAAAAAAAAAGACCTTATTAGTGGTAATGGTAAAACATGTACCTCTCGATACAGGTACAGACATTGTCCATGGTTAATCCCTAGTCGATAACCGTGCTCATTTCGGCGGAGTCTGTAAGAGTCGTTGGATTCGACTAGCACTAGATGCTGGATGACAAACGCTTCTCAACTGTGGACACAAAGTTAGTGAGGCAAAATACCACACAAGAACTTAAGTGTGAGTAGCGCTCACTATTATGTAATCCTGGAACCCCAAATTGTTTAGTGCAGAACTTCAATCAATGGAACATGTGGGAGGGATCTTTCCAAGACAGAAAGGATGAAAGAATTACTGTAGGACTTAGAAAAAAAAGAAAACTCACCACTAGCCTGTAAGCACCAGTCTCAAAATGTTCTTTACTTTTCTCCCTTTGGAGGCCCGAAAAACGGTTGCTGTGGCACTCATCTCTTCCAGACTGGATTATTGTAATAGTCTACATGCAGAATCCAACAAGCGGACTATTCAAAAATTACAGACAGTCCACCGTGCGGCAGTAGACTAGTCCTGAATCTGCTCCAGCGGTCATCGGCACCCGCGGCCATTGAAGTCCTACACTGGCTGCCCATTCATAGAAGGGTCTTGTTCAAAGTTCCCTCTTTCAGGTTCAAAGCCTACAGAAATTTCAGAGCTAATTATCTCACGGAAAGAGATACTCGCCACACCACCTCTCATTCACTTAGGTCTTCTTCAGCCAACCTCGTGAAGGTCCTGAAATTCAGACTCAAGTCAAAAGGAGGAAAGACTTTTTCGGTCCTGCGGCAAAGGAATGAAATCATCTCGCCATGGCACTGCGTTTCATGACCTCAAAAGTTATTTTCCGGAAACTACTTAAAACCTGGACCTTTGCAATACCAGACGCAGTTTGTTACTCTCTGATGCTGTAATACCCATAGCCCTATGGTTGTAATCGCCAGAGTATTTCTCCCGTCTCTTTCTGCAGCGCTAGGATGCTCATTTTGAATGACAGTTGCACTTTATATATACCCAATCATTCATTCATTCAGAGCCCGGGAATGAGACTCCTAGAAAACAAGATTTTTAATCTTCAAGATTTTTAATCGTAATGACAACTTGTTCTCTGCTTGTTTATCTATGGGACAGCATCTGAGCACTCTCTGCGAGGGCCTGGCACTGAACACCATTTACTTCCTGGGAGCACAACTGCAACATATGCCAATATACCACCGAAAACGATCTATGTGCCATTTCCGACATATGACAGGTCTGCCATGGGATATCTAAGTGGTTCTCCTAGGCGGCATCCCCATGACTACCATAAACGTATGATTGACATTAGGATGCGCATTTCCAACACATGCCTTACTGCGCATCCAGTACAACGCAATGCCTTTACCATGCGTGTCTTTTTAATGCAAGGGAAGTATATTTAAGGTAGGTGAAAGCCCTACACACACTATAATATATATATATATACATATATATATATATATATATATACATATACACACACACACACGTGTTTTTTTTCATTTGGGGCAAACGTTTTGTAGCCTTACCACCTTATTCCCTTACCCATCCCAAACCCTTAAAATCACCCTTACCCACTCTTAAACCCATTTATGTAAACACACACACACCTACCTTGCATACACTTACCATTTCGTTGTAAAGACAAGCGAGGTGAAGCACATACGTGGTAAAAACATGATTGGTAAAGGCAATGTGTGGTAATGAATGTGCGTTGACGGTGATGCGTTGTAATGCCTGCGTGGTAAAGGCTGTTTCCCCGTCTACCAGACGATCAATGCAGCTGAGCTCCCAATCGAGTCCGCTGTTTGCTTACTGTGTGCGACTGCACCCAAGCGCACAATGCAGCGGCGTGCAAGACGCCCAACCCTCCTGGAAAGGTTTATGGACACACAACCCACCCAGGGGCTGAAACTATGTAATAAGCTATTTGAAAGGCCACTGCTTTGTGGGTTTGGCGCCACTGCCCCTGTTGCAAGGACCACAAGGTCAGAGAAGGAAAGGCCTTGGGGAAAACCAAGACACGTGGTCCACATTCAGCGAATCATATTAAAATTACTATGGAGGTGTGTTTTGTTATGTTCCCTTGTATTCCCTTTTGAATGTCCCGGTCTTCTACATATGCATGCGGGTAGTTTTATTCTTTAGGTGGGGAGAAGGTCACACACTCTACTTACTGAAGTAACATGGCGTGGGAGCTTCTGTGCCAGGGCACAAGCTGAGGTTACACACGGTTGGACACCGAATCGGTGTCACACCGTCACCCCACTCTTTTCACAGGGTGGACGCCGTCCACCCGGCCTAGGAGTGGGGCCCGACAGAAATATGCTAAACTCGTCCCGGTGCAGGTTTCAGGCACCGGGACACATTCAGCAGCGCATGCGCGTTGTCAGCTTCCACACCGAGCAGCAACAGTGGGGAGGGGACTTTGTTATTTAAAATTCCAGCTGGGCCCAAAACCCCAGCCCAATTTAAAAGGCCATCAGGCCTCCTGTCTCAGAATCCTGGCTGGGAGCTATTTTGAGCCTCACACCTAGATGCAGATGCAATGGAGGAGGAAGGAAGACACACACCTTGTTATCAATTCGCAGGTACTGAAGAGAGGCATGGTCTAGACTTTGTTCAGTCTCTGTATATGAAATATGCAAACATTTTTAAAACCGTCACATGTGGTTGGCTGTCCCAGTATCCACATAAATAGTTTAAATACCACTATTTTTTATTTCTTTGATAGCGCTACTCATCCCACTGCAGGGTGTCAGAGCGCTGTACATCACACACACATTATACTTTGACAATAAATCACGTGTGTGTGTAAATCAATGTACAGGATGTGTTACATAAGGCAGTGATGGATACAGGATGTAGGAGTCACATGTCCTTTGGAGCTCATTGTGCTATATTAGAAGGATTAAAATGTATGAAATGTAAGTAACAAAAGGATCTCTGTGATAAAAGCAGTAACACGCTTTTACATCTACATAAAATAAAAATATATCATCTGCGTGTCATATGACGTGCTTTGCAGGAGACACATTCACCCACAATGCTACTTTGATTCAAAACTGTGACTAGACAAAACACGGATCTCGCCAGAAAATGCGTTAGCCTCCAGAGTTATCTTATTATTATTCCCGGAGATTTACTAATGTGATGCCATGTGCGATATGATGCACCGTGAGGCCATACAATGTGATGCTACGCGCCATGATGTCACTTACATACTGCTTTATTTGGTTAGTCCACCAACTTTTTTTTAAACTTGTGTCACTGTAACAAAACAGGTTAATAAAGAGTTAATAAAAAATAGAAAACAAATGGCAAGCAGGGTGGTAAAGGTGAGTCTTCCACGAGGTTTTTTGGAACCTCTACCTGCAGCTGTAACAAGCAAAGTCCTAATTTCTTTGATGCAGATGTTCAGTTAGCAAAACCTCATCTTTGCATAGGGTCAGATGAGTTTTGCCAGGTCTACCACCACTACAGGTGGAGGAGGAAAGACTGTGGAAAGATCACTGTGGGGAGCTCAGCAGACTCTCATTGTAGGAAAGTACCCTCTTTTTGGCATGGTTACCCTCACCTTTTGCCTGTCCGTGTGTTAGGACTGTGTTTACTGGGATCCTACTAACCAGGAACTCAGTGACTGTGCTCTCTCCCTCTAAATTTGCTTGCTTAGGACTTTGCACACCCCACAATTGGCATACTGGTACCTGCATAAAAGTCCCTAGTTTATGGTACCCAGGGCATTGGGGCACGAGGGGTTCCCCATGGGCTGCAGCATGTATTTTGCCATCCATGGGAGCCCATGCAAAATGTATCCGCAGGCCTGTCATTGCAGCCTGCGTGAAAATCTGCATGCACCCTTTCACTACAGGGCACTGCACCAGGTCACGGTAATTTCCCCCTATGGCAGGCCCTCCTAGGCCAGAGGGCAGGGTGCAGGTACTTGCGTGTGAGGGCACCCCTGCATGAGTAGAGATGCCCCTACGGACACCAGGTCCACTTTTCTGGACTTCATAAGTGCGGCGAAGCCATTTTACTTGTGTACTGGACACAGGTCACTCACTACCTGAGTCCAGCTACATAATGTTAACTCCAAACCTGGGCATGTTTGGTATCAACCATGTCAGAATCATACCCCAATACTGTTCCCAGTATTGGTTGTATGATTCCATGCACTCTGGGGGTTCCTTGGAGGACCCCCCGCATTGCTCCTACCAGTCTTCCGCAGCCACCCCACAGACATGTTTCTGCCCTCCTGCTGCTTAGTCTGCTCAAGCAGAGGAAGGCAGAATGAAGGATTTCCTTTGGGAGAGGTAGGTAACACCCTCTCCCTTTGGAAATAGGTGTTACATGGATTGGGAGGGGTCGCCTCCCCAAGCCACTGGTATGCTTTGAAGGGCACACTTGGTGCCCTCCTTGCATAAACTGTTTTGCACCAGTCCAGGGACTCCTGGTCCCTACGCTGGCACGAAACTGGACAATGGAAAGGGGAGTAACCTCTCCCCTGTCCATCACCACCCTGGGGGTGGTGCCCAGAGCTTCTCCAGGAGGCCACTTGATTCTGTAATCTTGAATCCAAGGTGGGCAGAGGCCCCTGGGAGCATCTGAGTGGCCAGGTCAGGCAGGTGACATCACAGCCCCATCCTGATAGTTGGTCACCCTGCTAGGTGACCAACCCCTCTTTCTGGGCTATTTAAGGTCTCCCTCCCAGGTGGGTCTTCAGATTCGACGAGCAAGATTTGAGCAGGACTCCTCTGCATCGTTTACTTCATCTTCTGGCCACCGGGACTGCAACTGGACCCTCCAGCAACGACTCCGCTCTGCAACATTGTTTCTCCTGCTCCTTCCAGCAACTGCAACATATCCCTGGCTGTGCATCCTCTGAAGGTGACAAGTCTTCAGCCTGCACAAGAAGCAAGAAGGAATAATACTTGGAGTGAAGGAGTCACTCCTATGCATCGGGAGGCACCAACTGCAACGGATACCGGGTGCGTGGATCCTCTCTCCTTCTGAACTGCGTGGATCCTGCATCACAGGTGGTGGTATGGAGTGATCCTCTTGGTCCTCTCTACCAGCTGTCCAACTTGGGAGAGGGTAAGCCCTTGCATTTCCTTGCAGGACAGTACACCTGTGCACCGCGATTCTTGCAGTTACCAAGGCTTGGTTGTTACTCCTCCAAGGGATCTATCTTCAGGCTCCGTGTACCCTCAGCCTCCAGCACTCTTCCCTGCAAAGCACAGTCTCCTGCCTGCAGCTCCAGCGACGTGGGACTCCCTTCACAGTGTGCTGAGTGGGCCTCCCTGGACTCCTGTGCCTGCTGCCTGTGGGTCGCCTGTGGGGGCTGCATCCTCTTCTTGTGACTCTCTCAGCTGCTAAGAGTCCCCTAAGACACCCCTCCTTGGGTTAAGTCCCCTGGGCCTTGCTGGTCCTCTTCAGCCTTGCAAAACCTTCTTCACCGACTCAGGCATTTGCCAAGGCTAGTTATTCAGCAACCCCGCTCCCCCCTTCTCTCCCCATCCCCTCCCCCAGTTTATATTTAAATCCATTCAGATTTCAGATGGCATCCCCCTTGGAAAATGTAAAAGTTTCACTTCTTCATGGGGAAAAAGTGGTGAAGCTTATGGAGGATGTACCCTCTCATCTCTCGGGCCCCAATGAGAGAAACTGGAGCTGATTAGCGGGGTGCTCTAAATAGCACCCGGGGGAAGGGAATGTTTTCACAACCCAGTTACTAACCAGAGTCTCTCCAAGGTGTCTTGGATCGCTGCAGGAATAGGGAACCACTCTGAAAAAGTAGATCTCATTTGCGCTCTACAGGCGGACTTAATTTGCATCCAAATGACCTGGAACGTATCTGATTTCACTTGACCCGAGTACTCGGTCATAAGTATAAAAGGCACAACCCTCCAAGAAAGGGCATGCAAAAGGGGGCATCGCGATGCTGTTAAGTAATAAACACATATGGGAATATGTTAGTCTGCCTGTGTCCTCAATTTTTTTTTTTTCCAGATAATGAGTGTATCCAATATTGAAGAATGGCAAGAAAAAACCCATGTTTATAGTAAATGTGTATATTCCACCAGATAAGGTCTATGAAAGAGCTCTTTTGTATATGCTTAGTCATATTTCTGGAATATGTTCTAATCTACATGAAAGCACAGATGAGTTACTGACAATGGGGGATCTAAATTGTAAAATTTCTAATCTATCTCTTTTCACCTTCTGTGGCCTAGAAACAGAAACTGCTTTAAATATACCTGTCATCCTATTTCCCCCTAGAATCAGGTCGGACAAAAGGGGCATCACTCTTTTGAAAGGCCTGAGGGACCTTTGTTGTATTATTTTAAATGGACATTTTTGTTCTGATTCTCCAGCAGCTTTTACACACAAATCCCCACAGAGAAGTTCCATTATCAATTATATTTTGGGTTCCTATGTTATTGCTCAATCCGTAGAGGATATGATAGTTAAGGATACACCTTTAAGTGACCACACAATTCTGATCCTCTCGTTAAAAATGCAGCTTCCCTCCATAGAACCCTGGAATTTTAGGGGCAAGGATATTAGTTTTTGTGGGAAAACGGGTACAATGTTTTGGACACCTACCAAAAAGTTAGCGGTAAAAAAAGTACTTGATTGCTCAGTGAGAGATATTGATGAATGGAATGTGGATCCGTTAAATTACTTTTCAAAACTCACTGAATCTATAACTCAAAGTGTTCCATATCAACGCTGGGAGCCCCCACAAAAAGGTAAAGCAATCCATTCTATTGTTGAATAGAGAAATTAATAAATTGGTAAGGAGACAGTATACTTGAGAGTCCAAGGACAGGAGTAGGAGAATATCTTTACTAAAAATAAGAAGAGGGCGAGTGAAACTAGGCATAAGGATGGAAGAGGCAGAGCAGATGTGGGTGGCACTGAGGGAAGCCACGGTATCATGAAACTCCAGTAAATCCTGGGCTATTATCGCTAAAGGTTGTGGAAAGCGCAAATTGTTTAGCGCTCCTACAATAGCTGAGGTCAACTGGAGGAAGTACATACTCTCCCTTTATGCAGAAAACCTGGAGAAAGACTTGGGAAATGGATTTGAACACAAGGGTTAGAACTGAAGTGCACTGCTGGGGCCCCGTCTGTGACGGAGATAGAGGGGATTAATTAATGCATTTAACCTCTTGGGTCGAGGAAAATGAGATACTCCCTCTGTAACAAGCCGATGTTTAGAAAGGATCATAGTACATTGGATAATATTTTATTGATGAAAATTATAAATATGAAATATATGTTCAGATAAGGGGTGGAATAGTATATGCTGCTTTTACAGACTTCTCCACAGCTTTCGATAGGGTAGATAGAAACATTTTGTGGAAAAAGTTATATGAATTAGGTGTACCCCCAAATTTGTTACATCTGGTTATAGCTTTGCACTCGTCTACCTTGTGCCAAGTGTTGTTAGGAGGGGACCAGGGTCTGTCTAAATTACCCACAAGAAAGCAAGGTTGCTTATTGGACCCGCTATTATTCTCTTTATACATCGTTGATTTGCCCCGTTCCTTGCAGAACGCAGATGGTTTTGCTCCCAAAATTAGAGGTCATTCACTCTCCTGCCTTTTATACGGATGATATAGTAGTGATTTACCTCACTCCGAAAGGTTTAAATCGGCATCTTGCTGCGTTAAATCATTATTCCCTACAACACCATTTGCAGATTTATATATTTAAGTCGCAAGTAGTATGTTTCCTAGGGAAAAAATGGGTAAGAAAATAATTTTTTCCTGGTCCCTGGGCCAACAAAAGTTAGAACGGGTAAAATCTTATTGCTTTTTGGGGAAAATGTTATCCTCTTCTCTCAATGACCAAGACCACATGCGTAATAACGCTACTAAGGCTCTATCTCAAGCACAAGGTTTAGTGGCCTTTTTTAATGCAGTTGGCAGTCGTCATTTTCTCCACTTACTAACTACTTATCAAACAAAGATCCCGGCCACCCTCTTGTACGCTTTGGAATGTACAGAGATTTCTAAATGGAATTTCCTCGACAGGATAGCAGGGCAGATTCTAAGACGCCTAAGTCTGTTGTAACAACTCAGCCTCTGGGGCGGCTCTCAGGCATGAATTTGATATTAAGAACACTTTTGTACTGGGTCTACCGGCGGTGGTCCGGAGGGTTCATAGCCTTGCTCATAGTAGGGAATTCACTCTAAGAAATGTAGCTTATATAGAATCCTTTGGCAGATGAAAAGAAAAATCTAAGTTTTTCAGAAACTACAATCTGGCTATGCGATTGTTGGAGCTTGATCCGGGCCTAATTCCATCGTTGCCACCTCTTGTCTTTTTTTTTTTTTTTTTTAAAGAAGTGACTTGGTCCAAAAGCTTCTCTTTGGACTTATGTGCCTGTTGTCCAAAGAGGAGACCAGGCACGCTTACTAAAACAGCAACCTTTAAACAATCTCAGCCATACCCGTCCTGGAACCTTCCTCAGGGGGTGAGGCGTCTGTTCATCTTATTGAGATTGGCTAAATTGCTTCTCAGAGAGCTAACCTCTGAATGGGATGGATCCGATAATAACTGTGATCTTTGTCAATTGGGTGTACAGAACTTAAAGCATGTATTATTTGTTTGTTCGGCTCTAGCCAAATTTAGGAAAAAATGGTTAAAACCCCTTTATCTGTATCTTAATATTTGTTCTGCTGGAGAGGCCTTGGAAACTGCATGTTATCCTCCAAATGAATTATTCTGTTTTAGGATTTTTAAATTCTTCCAGTGCTTTTTAAATATTTTTTGAGTCTTTGCGTATTGGTGGTAACTCAATATGACTGTGAGCGATCCATTAAGGCAGCTCCGAAAATCACTATTAGTTGTTATCCTGAGCACCAAGGGAGTGGAGTTTTAGTCTATTTCCATTCTATTGTATGGTAGAGCATGATAATGTCTTATAATGCAGCCCTGGTGTGCGACGGGTTGGCTCTTTGGGGATATAAAAGATCACCTTACATTCTGGAATGTAAACGTACACTGCACAACTGTCTTTTTTTTTGTTGAAAATATTAATGTCTGCTAGGGCTTTCTACAAGTGTGGTCTCTTTCAGGGAACTGACTTGCACTGTCTGATGCACTTTATGGTTTTACTTGTAAAGAACTATTGGGGTTGAGTTTTACTGCATATAGAAGTTAATTCCTCGTTTTAAACCTGTTGTACTGGTATATATTTTAAATTGCTCTTCGTGATAAATTCCGATGTTTATTGTCTGAGTGGTATTATTGTGATTGTATAATTGATATTTTATTCTTATTTAGGAAATTTTATTTTTAATGTTTTATGTCACTTTGTATTTGGTATGCATGTGGACCTCTTAGGAGTTCCAATTCATGAAATAAATAAAACTTGCATTTGCCAAGGCTTGTTGGTGGTTCTCCAGCACCATTGACTGACTGACTCACGACTGCCGAGGTGGGGTATCACTTGCATCACTCCTGGAACTCCTCTTCTGCTCTTGTGCTGCACTGCTGACTTTCTTCATCCACCGTCAACCTGGTCCTGAATCCACAGAAGGGTTCGTAGTGGCTTCAGCCACAGCCGGACACTACCACGAACTGGAATTGGTCCCCTTCTTTTGCAGGTCCTCTTCTGTCAAGATCCACCTTTCGCTTCTTCCAGTCTTTTCTGGGTCTTGCACGGTCCTTTTCCAAATTCCTCCTGGGGGTTTGGGGTAAAACCAGGTACTTACCTCCTCTCTACTGGTCGCTGGAGGGGCACCCTGGTACTTACCTTTTGGGGTTCCTAGTTCCTCCAGCTCCCCTCTGTAGATTCCACTTCCTTGGGTGGGGGGCTGCCTTTCACATTCCACTTACTTAGTATATGTCTGGTCTCCCCAAGGGCCTTCACTATTTTCTATTGTTTTACTATTTGCTATTGCTTTCTATGCTAATCAGTAACTTCTAATGTGCTCATCCACAGCTACCTCTAGAGAGCCCTGGCTTCCTAGACACTGACTACACCTCACTAATAGGGGATACCTGGACCTAGTATAAGGGACAACACTATAGGTGCTCACCACACACCAGGCCAGCTTCCTACATTCATCAAGAGGTAATTAAAGAAAGGTACATGGGGGTACGAACCCTCAAGCATGTTAAGGATATCAGATTGGTGGCACGGACACTGAAGTCCACCGTCTGACTGACATTGATAGGCCGTCTATCAGGATTTTCACCATCAAAATACTTTCTCATGGCACACAGAGCTTAAAATGAGGTGTCGGCCACGCCGCCGTGCCCCTGGCACTCTGGAGGACAGAAAGTCCAGTAATAAAACTCTGAATTAAATCAGACTTAAACCATCTTTCTCTTCCAGGCTCAGAAAGAAAATATCATTTGACATATCTGTCTTTAGTCAGTCATGAAATTTAAATACTAGCTGAATATTTTATATTTTAACCCCTGTAAATGTAATCATTTTAAAATATCCATGCTTTGAGCATGAAGACTTTTTGCCATGCTAGCCAATCTAAGTGTGCAGAAGTCTTATTCCTGTAAGTGCCAGACACGCAACAAGTGCACTTGATTAGGATTCAATGATATAGTAATGACATTGATTACGTCAACCGATGATGTCCTAATAGCTGTAGACGAGACCAACTTAGTTTACAACCTGAGTAAATATCTCCAGGCTCCCACACCCAAGTACTTGCTTCGTCAGCTCTGTAAACATACTCTCAAACTCTGCGAGTTCCTTCTACACACCTTGAATATGCCACAGTCTTAAGCTCTCCTTAAAAGCAAAAGGAATACCCAACAAAACGTTTGCAAACATGTGTAAGTGGCTCCAACTTGCTCTTAATCTATATAGTTCACTTTTTACTGGCCTACCACTGATATCTGAGGAAGTCATGACCCCCGCTACAAAGTCAACATTTTCCCTTTTTTGGCTTTTGATTGCAATGTTTGTTTTTCAAACACATCCACCATACGGCAATTCCAAGAGGCTCAGCAACTTATTGTGATTGCATCCAAATGCAACCCCCAAGTAACATTCAAATGGGAAGGGGAGAGGAGTGGAATTAGTCAAATGCATCATACACCCAAGATTGGGCCTACGCACCTCTTATAGAAGTCTACATTCACGAAAACAAACATATATCCATATAGCACAGGCACTGATGGTCTTGAAGATACCCAGGCCAACTTGTACTGTGCAAGCAAAGAGAAGGGATCCTACTTCCTCCAGATTGGTTGCAGTGGGGTGTGTGGGCGTCCACAGCAGGTTCTCCCAACTACGAAAACATTTGGAAAACTGGCTAAACAATGTATTTTATAGCACAATTTGTGCGTACATTTGATTAACATTGTTAGGCTCGGACCTCAAAAACTATTCCAAAAACTCCATGGCCTTTTAATCTCCCACATCAAGAAGTGTAGAGGAGTGACCCACCCAAATAAATGCTGCAGAAATTAGTTGCTGAATGCAGCACTTCTCAGAAAAATGTCTCTTAAAATGTGTAGAAATCAGAAAAGTAATACAGGGCTAATACAGTGTAACTTCAGAACTGTAATTTTTTTTTTTTTTTTTTAGCAAACTTGGCGAAAAATCAACTGTAAAACTAATTAAACATTTGCACTGTGGCTCAGCCATTACCACAGTGTGTATGTGGCGAGCTACATAAAACTATGGATGCTACTTCCACCTGCGTGTGATACAGGTCAGTGTCCCGATGGAGGTAGTGCCTCTGGAGTGTGCGGGGGAGTGCTCACATGTGCGGCTGGATCTCAGCTCCGTGACCCTCCTCTCGTGTTATGCTACTTTTTGATTCCCTCAACTGCCCATTGCAACATTTTGGAGATATCCCCGGCTCTAACGGGTTTCGCCATTATTCTCCCATTTTGTTTCCAGGCCTTCATCATGGACTACCACCACCTCGTCAAGAAAATGAATGTCATTCTGCATGTTCATGGAGTTTCATCCTTGCAATGGGTACTCCAGAACTGTTCCGGAGTGCCCACTGCGTGGTTAAAACTCCAGGTGTCTGGCCTAGTTGCAGTACTTCTATGCTCTTTTTCCCTATCATCAGTTTACTTGGGGAGGGGTCCATTATTCCCCCAAAGACGAGGCACCTTGTGTCCATTGGACCTGCGTATTTGCGTACCGCCTAAAGGCTGGCCAAGAAAGGCCTGTGCACCATTGTTACTCATCCCACCTGGCTTAACACAAAAGCCACAGATTTTCCAGATGAACCCTGAAAGATGATAATGAGGTTTACAGAATTATTCTTTTAAGATTATAAGTTAGCCACCTACGTACACTGGGAAGACTTTGTCCTCTACCCCAGTTTCTTTTCACGCACCGCTAGAGACAAGCTCTCTTATTCCCTTTTAACGGCACTGTTGCCCATGAACCAAGAAGAAAGCACCAGACTCGGTCTTCTTTTGCAGTAAAGCAGAATGAGACCAACCCCATCTCTTGGGAGGTTCTCTTTGAGAGTTTGCAGACCAGCCCGCACCTACGCTAGTGGTTGACTTCACCAGTATAAATCCGTTCACCATCACCAGTGAGGGTGCAAGCACTCTCCAGTCAAGGGAGCGGGCCCTGCCCTCCACTGCTTTTCCTCTCCATGTAAAGAGGCCTGGCCGCACCATGGTGCGAGTGGCCACCATACTGGATCCAAGATGTTTCCGTCTGAGTCATCGATCTGATCACATACCACTGTTTTATACACTGTGAGAACTGTGGGTCAACCTGGGTGCTGAGCAGAGGTGGGTGAACTGTTGACAGCTTCCACTGACTTATACAACAAAAAAGCCACAATTTTCAACTTCACATCGGCTACAATGCCTTGCATGATTAGCAGAATTATATGTTTTAGATCAATTGGACAACACACATCAAAATGTATCTAAAACAGTGTTTGTCCATAAAATGAGGAACAAAATAAGAAAGGAAGGTTTAGTAAAGTGAAAAGGGTGTTTTCTAAAAATCAACAAAGGAAAGAAATATGTACCTTGCTTACCTACGCCATGAAAAGAGCGATGAAGGGAGATAAGAGTGAACACTGGCTGGCCTTGTGGTAAGGGAGGGCTTTACAGAAAGCTACCGAGCGGGGGTTAGGGCTGGCGGAGGATGTGCATACGGCTGGGACATTGTCCAAGAGGGAGGAGCGTACATAGCATACAGAGTATAATGAGTTTGGTTTTTGGAAATTATTTTAGTACGAGCTTAAGTAGCAGGGGGCGGAGGGGAGGTCAGGGGCAGCAATTGTGAGATACTGTTGAAGAGAGGAGTCTTCTGCTCGTTAAAGAGAGGAAGGGGCGAAACCTATGGGAATCTAGACCTATGCAGGAATTGATTAATTAAAGCTCCTTAGTCTTGTCAGAACCAGCAACATTCTCTTTAGAGACATACTGCGAGACAAAAATGGGTTTAAATGAAATGCTTTATCAGACAAGCATTAGCAAAGCCAATCGGTCTCGGCATTTGGTTTGCCAGTGGACTTTAATAAACATTTTAAGTATATGGTTGACTAGCTTTGCCATTCCAGCAGATATATATACACATAGTTTCGAAAGTAATACCTTAACAGTGCAGGAATTTAGATTTTTCAAAATTAACATATTGGATTGAGATAATTTATGTAGTACAGTGGATTTTCTTCTTAAGTTTCTTTTTGAATAAATTATTTGGGCGAACCCCCATTTTCAATTACATGCATTCACCCAAATTTGTACCATAAGGTAGCTTTGTTTTTTATCATCCTAATCATATCAAAACATGGGGTTCAGAGTAATTCATAAAAACATGGCTTTCAGTTGGATGAAAATAACAAATAATAACAGTACAGCCCTGGTGACTCAAAAAGTAAAGTGGAGAAATAGTCCAATATAAGAATGTACTAGTACCACATATACTTAAACAACAACTACGGATTTTAACTAAGAAAACAAAATTAAGAACCATAAATTACTCATCTACAAAGGCCAAAATAGCAGTCGATTGTCCATTAATACAAAGACAGTTTGCATGTTTTATCCCACAGGCGCTCACTGACAAGTGCCAATCACACTGACAATACCAAACCAAGAACATTTACACAATGGTATCCTCCTGGACACTTTCGACCATATGCTAGTAATGCTACAAATTAAGTTGTCATCCCGTAACCAAAGCCACTAACTCCATTTATTAATATTTGTATTTTAAGTTAAAACCAAGGCTGGATTTTCCAGAACAAAAAAAAGACGATCATAACAACTGGACATAATGGAAAGGTAGTACGCAGAATTCCCATCTCCCCAGTCCTTAAGATTTGTTTTTTTCAAATTGGTTTCAGTTTTGTCAAAAAGAGCAAACACCTCTGCATTAATTAATTTTTACAGGTGCAATTATAGTTGTGCAACCGAAATACAAGAACTAGTTCCCCTTATGTTGGTCACATTAGAAACTGTGTTCACCAATGAGTAGGGGAGACTGCCAGTTTCTGTCTTGATTCAGTCCAAACTTGACATGTGTTCCCCTCTGGTACCCTGGCTTTTGATCATACTATGCCGGCATCTGGTTGCTTCCACGTATTACTTCTGGTTCATGTGTCTCTGTCCAGTATATATGCTTTGTGAGGGGGAAGTGAGGAAGATCTATGTACACAGGGATGAGGTAGGGATGTGGCCAAAAGTTGTGCACAACCATGCAGTGTGTGATCTAAAAAGACGCCAATGACCTAAGGGCTTATTACTAGTCTGGTGGTCCAAGGACCGCCAGACTTGCAGTGGTGGTCGGACCGCTGTACTCTAGGAGGTCCGGCCACCACATTACAACCCTAGCAGTCCGATCACAGTCACCACTGGGAACATGGTTCCCAATGGGCTGACGGCAGTCGGACTCGGGTCAGCCACGGCAGCAATTAACTAAGTGCCACAGTGCAGACTCCTGTTTCTGCAAGCCTTTCCATAGCGAGGATCCTGCCATGGAATGACTGGCGGAAACAGTGCAGGGGGCCACAGGGGAGCCCCTGCAATCTCTGTGACCATGTTGTAGGCTGTGCGGGGGCCACACTGCCCAGCACACTTCAGAATGCGCAATGTCTGCCTTGCAGACAGTGCGCATTCGAGGGGTGCTGTAGTGCTGCGGTATTGGCCTCGGCTCCCGGCTCGATAACTGCTCTGTACCTGGGCGCCTGTGGGATTTCCAGTACTTACCTCTGGTGAGTTCCTACTTCCCCAGCCCCTGGGATCCTAATACACTCACCTTGGATGGGCACCTCATTCTTATACCATTTTCTTAGTATATGGCTTGCCCACCCCATAATTGGGTCCCATATATCTTTAGGCCTTTCCTGCTTGTTTGTAAATGTATATTTTTGTGGTTGATATCTCCAAGTGGAGATACACCAATGTTAGTATAGCTTTAGTGTTGCAATAAAGAATTATTAATTCCTGCAACACCTGCTGTGGTTCTTTCTTGCGTGACAATCACTGACTGACTATTGTGGTATTACAAGTGCTTTACACTCCTCCTGGGTGAGCTTTATCCTCCCACCACAGCTACCCCTGGAGAGTTTTTGCTATATGGACACCTATTCACCATCACCAAGGGTTGCCTGGACTCAGTACAGGGTGCCACACCATAGGTGTACATCAAAAACTGAGCCAGCCTCATACACTATCCATATTATAGCTCGTCATCCGAAAGCTTGTAAGAAACGCAGTAACTGGACATTCATTTGGTTACAAATTGCAAGACGAGACCAGCGGTTTTGAAAATGATCTGCCATTTTGTCTAAATATTTACCACATTCCGCTGAATCAATCCGACGCAGCCGAGTCACAAATATAACAAAGTTCATTGGCCTGTCATTTGTAAGACATTAGATAAAGGAAGCAAATTACTTTCAAGGCCAGATCTTCGTGACACTTATTTCCAAGTGGTCATCATCTGAAATCCCTCTATCTCGGGATTCATTTATTTAAAACAAATCTGCTTGTGGATGCCACATACAGCAAATTACATTAGCAAATCCCACTGCACAACAAGTCTCTTGGTCGTTTAAAATGGACTCACATGCTAACCCAATCCACACAGGTTAGGAACCAGTTTGAGGCAGCTCCTTAATAATGACACCCCGCATACCTACGGCTGCCTGATGGGATTTATTTTTTTGCATGGTTCATTCTGTTAACATTTTGGAACTGGTATCTTTTCACATTAATTTAACCAAACATTCACACTGTAGTGTGTGCAATAGGTGCAGTAGTTTAAGATTTATTAGAAAATTGTCCATTTCCACCTGCCTGTTGCAATGCGCAGCTATTGCCCAGACAATCACGACTGAGCGCATGAAGGGACGCTCAAAAGAAAACCTGTATATATATATATATATATATATATATATATATATTATTTTTTAAGATAAACAGACATGAAAGCAATTATTTTCCATTAGTATTTATGCCATTCATGCCTTAAAAAAAAAAAATCAGTAAGGACTCAAAAGAACTGAGAGGCCGACGTACAGAATAAGCTTTGGGGGGTGATCTGTGATCTGAGAATGTGAACAATAATTTCTATAGGTACAGTGCTATTTTTCTTTCACATATGCCATTAATACGTGGCTTTGCATCAACCTTCAATCCTTGCAATGAAATTTAGACACAATCTGCATAAAAAATGTATAAAGGGGCAGTAAATGAAATTAAGTAAAAATGTTTAACCTGTATACCGTTTGTTGAGAATGTGCAATTGTAAAGCAGGAAAACATTATGAAGTAGGCCGAAGGTCTTCAAACTGTGTTGATGTGAGACCTCATGAGCAGAATGTTTTCAAGCCAGGTCCCCCCCAAAAATGTAAAGCAGTACTTGGGACAGACGAAGGATCAGGGCTGAGTGTAGGAAGTCGGAATTACTATTTCAGGAGTACTCGTTTTGTAGCCGATAACCCACACCAAATGTGAGACTTTTAAGAGAATAAATATATCAAGCAAAAACACAACACCTGATGATTGGAGTACTGTGAGCCCCTGGCACTCGTGGGACCCAATGCAACTGCAGCCCTGAGTAGCAGACTGTGCCCTCTTCCACCCCAACATGCACGGCCACCCAGTGGCGTAGCGTGGGGGGTGCAGGGGGGGCCGGCCGCACCGGGCGCAACATCTGGGGGGGTGGCGCGCTCGCACTCGCAGCTCTCTGCCCCTGCCTGGCTCACTCACGCAAATTACTTGCCTTGCCCCGGGTGCTGACAACCCACGCTACGCCACTGCGGCCACCACTCCAATCTTGGAACGGATTCTCTGTCCCTTTCAGAAAAGACGAACGCCAACATGTTGCCCACCACTTTGCAGCAAGGGTGCCCGCACCCCCAATGCCACAAAGAAAAATAAGCCTGCAATCCCTTTAAAAATGAAGGCAGCCATAATTGTTATACAGTTGGCCACTCACGCACGGGCCCCAGTGCCACTGCACCTGCTTCAGTATTGAGATCAAATGTCTTGAGAAGTGGTGGTCGTCTCCGCCCCTTGTTGAAACAAATGGGCCTTCGCCTTGTCTCATTCCCTGCTCTGTCATCTCTCTGAGGCCTAAACTAATGTACCTCCCCTGCTTTCATTTTTTCTTCTCTTTAGCCATTGGTCCGAGGGCAAAAGCAACACTGGCACAATAATGGTGCACTGGGCACAGTGCTTAATTTGTGCTTGTTGCTTCCGGTGTGGAGCACCCGCACTTAATTTTGAGGGCTGGGCTTATTCTTCTGCCTCAAGCATTTACTACGACAAAAGAAAAAATATGGGAAAGACGGGAGGAAGAGAAAAACAAAAACGCGTCACAATAGGAGAAAGCAGAAAGCTGAAAAATTAAGCTGAAGGGGCAGGGAGTGGCTTTAAATGGGCTAAAGAGGCCCGAGACGGATTCAGGATTACGCTGCCTCAGTATTCCGTATTCCCACATTTAACTGCAGCAGCCGCGTGTTTAGGAGGGTGGCTTTGGGCACTGGCACATCTTTATTTACAAATTAAGCACTGACTGGGCCTGAAAGTAAGCAAGAAAAGATAGTAAAACAATATTATAATTTGGGTTTAGTTGACGCCTCACACCCCTGAGCCACCATGCCATTGCCTCTGCAGTACATGTGATAACTACTACTCTGCCCACTCTCTCCACCAGCCCATCACTCCTAGACATGAGGCCCAAAACAGGCTGTCGGCCACTTTGCGTAGAAGAAAGGTGAGTAAATACCACATCTTGCGGCCTGTTTTTCGGACCTGCTCCATGAGTGGCAATGGTAACCAGGGCCCTAACGAGAACCAGCGAAAAAGGGTTCTCAGCCATCATTTCGCTAGGAACACATCCAGAATTGGGGTGCACTGCACCTACTGCACTGGTGGTACTGATGGCCATTTAAAAAATCTTCAACTTCCTCATTGTATCTCCCTGAGAAAGCTGTGCATGTGTAAAAGAGAAGATTAGCGCACACATAGCACCCTTTCTTCTGGGCCAACTCCTTGAGGCTATCCATGGACAGAGATCTAAAGAAGGAAGAGGCCTTCTCACCAGGTTACCCGCAATCTGAAGGAAGTGTGAATGATTGCCATTGGTTAATCACCAAATGAAAAGGCTGTCTGGAAGAGAGCACAGGCTTCATTTTATGAGTCACTATTCTTTTTCAGAGGTCATATGCGGGTGTTACGTTTTGGAAAGCTTCCTTTTAACGTACATATAAAAAAATTTGCACTAGGTATAGGGAACTTACCTATTTCTAAAAGATATTCTTTGAAAGCACTTGTTTTATGTTAAACGATAAATAATTTTGTGGTAGCCTATCTATACTCAAGACATCTGGAAATATGCAATTTTGCGACTGTGGCATTTTCCACATAATTATGGGCTTGCTGCATTTGCCACATAATAAGCCATCTACTGCATATTCTGCCGATGTGATCAAAAACTAAAAATTACTAGCTCAAACCTTACTAAAAAGGCAACAACACATGTTGCCACACAGTGGAAGGTCCATCGCAAGGGTGGACTGTCGCCTTTCTGTTGCTTATTACTGAATTTGGGTGTTAATTGGACTAACGTAGTGAAACCGTTCCCCACACTGTGATGGCATGTGTAAAACTGATAAAATAATGAAGTAACACTATCGCAGAAAGTGCTGCATATCTGGCTTTTTTTTTCTCGCCGCACATAATTTAATCAACCCGCCCACATAACGTGGTCCTTCCCGCCACATAATTCAAACAGCCTTCCTTTTACAGTGTACAACACAATGTTTAATAATGACTCGCATATTCCCAGTGCTTTGTGTGCTAGGCTGGGATTCCATAGCATTATAAATACACAAGTCCCGCTTCCCCACTGTGCCAACCAGGATTCAGTTGTGTGACTCTCTGGTCTCACAAAGACACATCTGAAGTGATCGCACTAACGAACTTGCTTGACAACAGAAGAAATCGTTCCCAAGGATTTGTTTGATTTGCATTTATTTTTAATTTACCAATGTCCATGTACAGCTGGAGAAATGTGAAAAAAAAAAAAAAATACTTACAGATTTTTTTCAGCCACGTTTTTGACTCCGCCACCACAGCGCCTAGAATCACAGTTGCCATACCTTTATATGCGCTTTAGCTGCTGGGTGTAAATGAAGACGGCCTGGAAACGCGATAAATAAAGTCGCACTTCCAGGCCAAAAGTCATTTGCGCCCTCCCCGGGGAACAGTCAGCCCCCCCCCCCCCCCGGGCGGGGGGGCGCACCCCACGGTTTGAAGACCTCTGCAGTAGGCAATGTGGCATTCGGCTTGTTTATGTGACCGCGGCAGACAATTCGCATGGCCAGCTTGTGCCCACGTCATGTGCAATACCCACGGGCATTTCTGGTATTTTAACCAAAAGACTATGCGTTCTGAAACTTGGGTTTTCCCTTTATCATTAAGTCTATAAAGTTATAAAATACAAAGTATGACGAACACCACTGACCAAGGACCCAGAGCTGCGTGGAGATGTCGCACGTGCAGGCGCGCCCGCGTGTTCTGTAATTAGCAGAGTGCACTGAAAGCAGTCTGCATCAGTACAGCGGTGCGGTGGCCTCTGGTTGCCTGGGTGACCGCCATAGCACCCCGTCACCGATTAGTCTAAAAACTGGAGTCTGAAAATGCATGTGACGTGTTTACGGGTTCTGATCAGTGTGTAAGAAAGTGGTGGGCTTGCTTAGTGGGGGTTTGGCTGAAGGATGAACATGCCGTCGGTGCATGGCAAGCTTCTGCCTAATGTGTTTTTGTAAATGAATATGTGGTGCGTTTTGTTTGCAAGTACCATTGGGATTCACGGCCTAGGTTTACGTGAAACTTCTTGCCTAAGATTGGTCTTTTTAAATATATTGTGCAGTTTGGAGAAAAGGCTATTTGAAGCGGTGAAACAGCCAGATACAAGGGCATCCGTGCTGCTTCGACTTTCTGTAAAATGTTTGTCCGTGTTTATTAATCTGTCTGCTCTGTGGGGTCTGTCTAAAATGTGTGAATTTTTAATCAGGGTGTAGTGGCAATACATAGGTTTGATTATTACTTTGAAATACAATATTTCACAGTACAACGGATACAATCCATGACACCTGGCAACACGGGAGGATACAGTGCGGAAGACAACGCAACAATTTATTCCAGAACAATGCACTCAGTGTGCGACACTTGGCAATCAAGTTACATTGGAAGGCGCAAGTCTGTTACTACAAGGATGTAACAATGTAATCACTGGGAACCTGGAGCATAGCAGCAACCCCTCGTAAGCACTTCAGTCGTTAGTATGGTGGTGAGATCTATACATCTGCCTCTGTGCAGACAGTCCCTTATACAAAACAGGCCTTTTTCCATAAGGCGTCCAAGTGTAAATGCCTTCATGGCCACCTAAACAAATCGCTCAAATGCGTTAGAGTGATTCGTTTAAGTGGCCCTGTCTGCACAGGCGCGAGCTAATAATGTTACACTTGTTATTTTTTTTTTTTTAGGAAAACATCTTAAAAACAGTCCTTTAGCATTCATCGGTGAACTCACACAATGGGTGCGACTTCTTAATTTGCGATATGAAGTCAATGGAAGCGCTGTGCGCCCTGCAAGGCATCGCCTGTCACTCGTGAGTCCAGTTAAGCATAAACCTCAGATAGTTTCCCAGATCCAGTGTAAGCCAGATTGCCCTAGTGATTTCCAAAAGCAACACGCAAAGAACTACACATGACTCTAAATAGTAATTCAAGACACTAAAGGCACAAACAACTCTTGCAGACTACAGGAGACGAACTTGGTTACCAAAGTCACCCACCCACGTCGAGCACAGAACTCAACCAAATGGCAATGATATCTAAATCCAAATCTGCCTTTTCCGATACTGTCTAAAATTGAAGTATTTCAGAATCCGACAATAATATTTTGAAAGATGCTGCATGAACAGTAAGTTAATTTTGGTCATTGACTGGTTTAACTTTCAAGCAACTTAAATGGGACTTCAAGCTTCATTATAAAAAAAAGTATTTCAAAATCTATCTGCACGGTTGGCGCAGTAGTACACAACAAAAATGCTAGCAAGGTGCTAGGATGGGTGATACCAGCTACATGGAAGTCTACAGGCTTCGAATACCTGCAGTTCCCCAAATGTTTGCACTGGGCCCAACAGTCAACCCCGCCTAAATACAGAGATCTCACAGGAATGTACGGAGCACAGGCATCGCTAGTGGCCTCAAAGGACGAAGCTTATCTGGAGATTTCATTTTACTAACCTCAAATGAATCTCGAATTCTATGGGGCAGCGTCACCCTTTTAATGTTAGGTAAAATAAACATATTTAGGTATATTTAGGTGGCGAGGGGGCTTACAGTTAAATTCCATAAGCACTAAAAGAGCCTGTCATCCTAACGCACCAGATAAAAAGAATATCACTAAAATACAGATTAGTACCGCCTGTCACTCCCACAAAACGTCTAGAAGTTAAAAATAGCAGTCACGTGCAATTTATACTAAATATACTACTAGTGCGCAACTGCAATATAAATCTTTACGTGTGAGTTTGTAATAATTCTACCATCTTGCAATAATTGAGGATGCACGATTAATCGATAAATATTAACCTCGCTGTTAAGATGTTGCAGTCCTCGCAATAAAACGTTTAAGAAAGTGAAAGCTGCTCTGGTTTGTGAAATGTTGACACACAGTAGTCTTTGTGCAGTGTTGGATTAACGCATTGCATAAAGTGTCTGTCAGCTAATCGACTACGTAGTATCTAGAGTCAGAGTCAAAACCAGACTGGAACGGACCAGCGAAGACTGAAAGAGTTGGGTAATAAACACTGCAGACATCCCGTTTAAACGCAGAATAACGTACGGAAAGAAATCCAAGCTTACACTTCACGTTACCGCTCGTGCACACAGCATTCTACAGTTTATGCACAGCTGACGGAATAAAAAACGCGAAGAGGTGCGCAGTCTGGTTTTAGGAAGGAATCACAAAATACATTAAACGCAACCACTTTAATGCAGTTGGACAAACGATGTGTCTACAGCAAAACACACTGCAAATCTGCAGCCTAATTTGGCATATAGCCCTACAGTAAATTACAAACTATAAACTGACTGCTAAGCACAGAGTACATTTAATTAAAGGTTACCACAGCATTAAAACACATTCAGAGTAACTGTCATACGTGTTGCTTTCTCTGTCTCCCGGGCTCGGTAGCCACCCCCGCCCAGGGATGTTCTTTCCTGCAGCGGCTTATGCTGGATGTGGGGCTCGGTGAGAACCTGGTTCGGTGTCAGCCCCTCCCTGCGGTCAGCGCAGCCCCCACCCTGTCTCCTGCCCTCCCCCCTTACCTCCTGCCCCTCCGGTACCAGCACACAGCACCTCCCAGGCCTTAGCAACCCAGCCTAGCGGTGCACCGCTCCCAGCAGGCGGGCATGCCGGGAGTTGTGGTTCACGAGCCGCGGAGTAGTCCAGTTCCCCGCGCGAGCTGGGACTACACGTCCCATGGTGCCGTGCGACGGGAGGCCGCCGAGCCCGCAGGCAGCGTGCGCGTGCTGCGGTCCCCACGTGACGGGGGGACGATTGACTGGGCGTGGGCGAAGCGGGTTAATTCAAACCGATTAGTCCTCTCCAGGCCTTTCTTTTACAACTAGACTCACGATTTTCAGATGGTGGAAGGGTTAGTGATCGCTACTCAAATGTGACTTCATCTGTCAGCCAAAGTATTGCTATTTTTTTTTTAAACTTGTAAAGGCTGCATCTGCTTGCTTTACTGATGATTTAGTAAGAATTTGGACAGTTAAAAATATACTTTCCCTTGATATCTTTTATTTCTTTAGCTATTTCAAATTGGCAAATACAGTTTAATAGTATTTACCGTCTCTGAACAGAAAATACCCTTTCATGGCATCATTTGGAAAGCGGGAGATTTTGAAACGAGACATTGAAGTGGAGACAATTTTATATTTTATGCGGGGGGGGGGGGGGGGGGGGTACAATAAAGCTATTTTTATCTTCCGGTGTCAGCAGTCTTCCAGATGTGTTGGCGTTGTGTTTGTCCACCTCACATGGATTACTATAGTCAGCCATCACAATGCAATTAGTATCCTGAAGGAACAGATGGGCAACAATAGTGCAGTCCTAAACTGTCTCAAAACCTGTTTTCTAATCGACTGCAAATCATAACAAGCATTTGCAATGCAATGGGTTTCACGTTTGCTTGACTTAGAGGTATTGGTGTTGTAAATTCCTAACTGAACTTTTCTTGCCACAAATTGAAAATTAAATTAAAACAGTTGACATAAGTGAGCTAACTCAAAGCGCCACGGCCGCCATGATCATGAAGGAGAGACACAAAAGGAAAAAGAAGTTTGCTCGCAGTCAAACGTATGGTCGAACGTGCAATTATCCATGTAACAGGGGCGATGGCAAAGGCGGTAACAAAACAGCCCCAAGGAGGGGCAAACGTAAAGCATTTACCAATGATAACAAAGGATTTTTGAAAAGCAAGCCCATGAATGACTGATAGTGATGGGCGTGCAGTAGGTGTGGATAAAAGCTCACAGATAGATTACAACACGTCAGAGCTATTGCGCACTCGACCTAAAAATAGGGAGTTTTGTCTCTAACAAAACCAGCAGGGGGTTCCACAGAGCTCCATCCTAACACCAATATTGTTTAATGTATATCTTGAACCCCTCAGGGAGATTGAGTAACTCTGAGATTCTTCGTTACCAATATAGCAATGAGAGCCAGAGCTATCTGAAGATTTCTTCTCTTAACAATATTCTCCGACTATCCACCCTTGACAGGATTCAATCATGGAGATCCATCCACCACTTCAACATGACTGCCCACCACTTAACTGATCCCAACAAAAACTGAATTTCTACTAATGTCCTCCTTGAACTGCAAACCCTGGGAGAACGCAAAAATGCTGGAGTTTATCATTGACAAGCGTCTTAATAGTCAGAACCAAATCTCTACCATGGTCAGAAGCACTGGCAACCAGTTCAGACTGCTCTGTGGCATCAGTCAGTTCATTCCTGAGCAGGACTTGATAATGGCAGTCCAGGATTTGGTACCTTCTAGAGTGTGCATTATGAATTTACTTACCCCTTTCTGGTATCCCCAAATCGTATCTAGCACCTGAGAGCAGGGGTTCATGCAGCTGTTTGATTTTATTACACAACAGGTGGCTCATATTAAGCAGTTTTTCTTACTTTTTATTCACCCAGCACTTAACATGCAACTACAGTTCCCACAATCCTGTTCACCAAGGCAGGACTTGTAAACACAACAAAATACATCACAATATAATTAGGGCAGTTCCATGAGGCACTTCCTCTTTTCTTGTTGCTGAGGATTTTTTTCTTGGGTGGATTGCTGTTGTAGGTGTTAAATCTTGGCATTTGAAGAAACAGTTTGGTTGGTAAGTGCTACCTTGCAGTTGTTTGTCTACTGATGGTTGTAGACCAGTGATTCCCAACCTCTTGACTTCTGTGGACCCCTACTTTATCAATACTGGAACCCAGGGTCCCCCACTAAATCATTATTGGAATCTGGGGACATCCCCACTGAGTAATTACTGAAAGCTAGGGACCTAATCTGTTAATATTATTTAATTTCCTAAGTAGATGTGGATCCCTTGAGGAGGCTTTGCGGACCCCTAGGGGTCCCAGGACCACAGGTTGGAAACCATTGTTGTAGACTATTGGAGTCTGGAGGGTGTGCTGAGAGCAGACTTGGTTTCAAGCCCATTGCAAGTTTTAGTTTGGCTTGGGGATTGTTTCTTTGTATCAGTAGGAGAGGCTTCCAGGGCATTGTCAGTTTTAGTTTGACTTAGGAGAGTGTTTCTTTGTATTGGCATGCCTTTGGAGAGAGAGGTTCCCTACCATTTCATGAGTTACTTTGTATTTCTGTTACAATTGCTTGAATTAAAGCATGCATATTACGAGCTTTCCGCCTCGTAGCCACCTGTGAAAGAGTGACATGATTTTATTAATGACAAGGGAGGCGAGTATTATCATGCCACCACTGATATTTACACAGTTGTGGAATTGTTCCTAATGAATGTTTTAATTAATTTAGTGCAAGCTAGTAGGGAATGAAACTACATAATTCTCACCTGCCTTGTCTTTAATAAAAATCAGGACTGTCCTTTGGAGAATCTGCAATTTGGGACATGTGACAAGAAATTAAATCACATTTCTCCTCACCTCCTACAACGGCTCCCAATCGAAGCAAGAGCCCATCATAAGACTGCATGTGTCGCCAATAAAGCCCTCACCACTCCAGATGCTCCTATTTGGTTGAAAAACTGAAAATCTGTGGGGCTCGTTGGGGATTGAGACATGCTGCAGCCCCCCTCCTGAAAGCTTTGACATTCAGCCAAGGACGCTTGATGAAACAGGCATTCTCTGATAGGGCAATAATGATCTGGAACACCCTTCCGCTAGCAAGTTTCACAAATTCTCGTCCTGCCAAATTTAGGAAAGAACTCAAGATCCTCTTGTTTGAGAGACACTTTGGATAAGCTAGGATCACTTCTCGGCATCCCCTTGTCTATCCGGATACAAGCTGGTTTACCTTTCTTTCCAGATTTGAATTTGCTCTGTTGTTTATCTGTTTATAATGATGGTTATCCTTACTTTATATTTTAGTCACTTCTGAAGCGCTTTCATGCCCTTGGGCAGAGTTTACGCCATAAAAAAAAATACACAAGAAATAAGAACAATGGTTGCTGCGCTCATTCGATGCGGACTTGTAAGGCCACCAGATGACTCCATTTCTCCAAGGACAAAATGAGCCGGTCCAGAGCTTTCATTGTACAAACCACTGTCTTTGGGTGTTAGTTCGGCCGGATTACCTGAAGAGAACCAGGCCATCGACTCGCAGAACATACCAGGTTGCGAAAAGCAGGAACAGTAGGACTTCATCCTTCACGACAGACACCACTGGTAATCTTACACTCGGGTCATCACTGGTGAAGTCATCCGGTAGCCTTCATTTGCGAGACACACCGTGTAAGGACAGGTTACTGCATGCCAGTCAATTCATAAATTTGCTGCTCTTGTCGCCCAAACCACCATATTCCATTTGTTGCGACAAATATTTGTGATAACTCGAAACCTTACTCTTTTCGTCAGAACCACACGGATAACTTAAGTTGTTTCCGGCCTAAGGCCAGGAACCTCCCATGCCAGGTGCTGAAACAAGCGGGGAAGTCAAACTAGAGGTTGATTTCCAGGCAGAGCCGCCTCAGGCCTGTAGGAAAGTACCATCTTGCCTAGCATGTTACCCCCATTTTTCACTGTATATATGTTGTTTTAGTTGTATGTGTCACTGGGACCCTGGTAACCCAGGGCCCCAGTGCTCATAAGTGTGCCTGAATGTGTTACCTGTGTAGTGACTAACTGTCTCACTGAGGCTCTGCTAATCAGAACCTCAGTGGTTATGCTCTCTCATTTCTTTCCAAATTGTCACTAACAGGCTAGTGACCATTTTTACCAATTTACATTGGCTTACTGGAACACCCTTATAATTCCCTAGTATATGGTACTAAGGTACCCAGGGTATTGGGGTTCCAGGAGATCCCTATGGGCTGCAGCATTTTTTTTGCCACCCATAGGGAGCTCTGAAAATTCTTACACAGGCCTGCCACTGCAGCCTGAGTGAAATAACGTCCACGTTATTTCACAGCCATTTTACACTGCACTTAAGTAACTTATAAGTCACCTATATGTCTAACCTTTACCTGGTAAAGGTTAGGTGCAAAGTTACTTAGTGTGAGGGCACCCTGGCACTAGCCAAGGTGCCCCCACATTGTTCAGAGCCAATTCCCTGAACTTTGTGAGTGCGGGGACACCATTACACGCGTGCACTACATATAGGTCACTACCTATATGTAGCTTCACCATGGTAACTCCGAATATGGCCATGTAACATGTCTATGATCATGGAATTGCCCCCTCTATACCATCCTGGCATAGTTGGCACAATCCCATGATCCCAGTGGTCTGTAGCACAGACCCTGGTACTGCCAAACTGCCCTTCCTGGGGTTTCACTGCAGCTGCTGCTGCTGCCAACCCCTCAGACAGGCAGCTGCCCTCCTGGGGTCCAGCCAGGCCTGGCCCAGGATGGCAGAACAAAGAACTTCCTCTGAGAGAGGGTGTGACACCCTCTCCCTTTGGAAAATGGTGTGAAGGCAGGGGAGGAGTAGCCTCCCCCAGCCTCTGGAAATGCTTTGTTGGGCACAGAGGTGCCCAATTCTGCATAAGCCAGTCTACACCGGTTCAGGGACCCCTTAGCCCCTGCTCTGGCGCGAAACTGGACAAAGGAAAGGGGAGTGACCACTCCCCTGACCTGCACCTCCCCTGGGAGGTGTCCAGAGCTCCTCCAGTGTGCTCCAGACCTCTGCCATCTTGGAAACAGAGATGCTGCTGGCACACTGGACTGCTCTGAGTGGCCAGTGCCACCAGGTGACGTCAGAGACTCCTGCTGATAGGCTCCTTCAGGTGTTAGTAGCCTATCCTCTCTCCTAGGTAGCCAAACCCTCTTTTCTGGCTATTCAGGGTCTCTGTCTCTGGGGAAACTTTAGATAACGAATGCATGAGCTCAGCCGAGTTCCTCTGCATCTCTCTCTTCACCTTCTGATAAGGAATCGACCGCTGACCGCGCTGGAAGCCTGCAAACCTGCAACATAGTAGCAAAGACGACTACTGCAACTCTGTAACGCTGATCCTGCTGCCTTCTCGACTGTTTTCCTGCTTGTGCATGCTGTGGGGGTAGCCTGCCTCCTCTCTGCACCAGAAGCTCCGAAGAAATCTCCCGTGGGTCGACGGAATCTTCCCCCTGCAACCGCAGGCACCAAAAAGCTGCATTACCAGTCCCTTGGGTCTCCTCTCAGCACGACGAGCGAGGTCCCTCGAATCCAGCGACTCTGTCCAAGTGACCCCCACAGTCCAGTGACTCTTCAGTCCAAGTTTGGTGGAGGTAAGTCCTTGCCTCACCTCGCTGGGCTGCATTGCTGGGAACCGCGACTTTGCAAGCTACTCCGGCCCCTGTGCACTTCCGGCGGAAATCCTTTGTGCACAGCCAAGCCTGGGTCCACGGCACTCTAACCTGCATTGCACGACTTTCTAAGTTGGTCTCCGGCGACGTGGGACTCCTTTGTGCAACTTCGGCGAGCACCGTTTCACGCATCCTCGTAGTGCCTGTTTCTGGCACTTCTCCGGGTGCTACCTGCTTCAGTGAGGGCTCTTTGTCTTGCTCGACGTCCCCTCTCTCTTCAGGTCCAATTTGCGACCTCCTGGTCCCTCCTGGGCCCCAGAAGCGTCCAAAAACGCCAAACGCACGATTTGCGCCTAGCAAGGCTTGTTGGCGTCCTTTCGGCGGGAAAACACTTCTGTACGACTCTCCACGGCGAGAGGGATCCGTCCACCAAAGGGGAAGTCTCTAGCCCTTTTCGTTCCTGCAGAAACCTCAGCTTCTTCTGTCTAGTCGAAGCTTCTTTGCACCCGCAGCTGGCATTTCCTGGGCATCTGCCCATCTCCGACTTGCTTGTGACTTTTGGACTTGGTCCCCTTGTTCCACAGGTACCCTAGATTGGAAATCCACAGTTGTTGCATTGCTGGTTTGTGTCTTTCCTGCATTATTCCTCTAACACGACTATTTTGTCCTTAGGGGAACTTTAGTGCACTTTGCACTCACTTTTCAGGGTCTTGGGGAGGGTTATTTTTCTAACTCTCACTATTTTCTAATAGTCCCAGCGACCCTCTACAAGGTCACATAGGTTTGGGGTCCATTCGTGGTTCGCATTCCACTTTTGGAGTATATGGTTTGTGTTGCCCCTATCCCTATGTTTCCCCATTGCATCCTATTGTAACTATACATTGTTTGCACTGTTTTCTAAGACTATACTGCATATTTTTGCTATTGTGTATATATATCTTGTGTATATTTCCTATCCTCTCACTGAGGGTACACTCTAAGATACTTTGGCATATTGTCATAAAAATAAAGTACCTTTATTTTTAGTATAACTGTGTATTGTGTTTTCTTATGATATTGTGCATATGACACTAAGTGGTACTGTAGTAGCTTCACACGTCTCCTAGTTCAGCCTAAGCTGCTCTGCTAAGCTACCATTATCTATCAGCCTAAGCTGCTAGACACCCTATACACTAATAAGGGATAACTGGGCCTGGTGCAAGGTGCAAGTACCCCTTGGTACTCACTACAAGCCAGTCCAGCCTCCTACATTGGTTGTGCAGTGGTGGGATAAGTGCTTGAGACTACTTACCACTCTTGTCGTTGTACTTTTCATAAGAGAAAAATATACAAAACAAGGTCAGTGTATATACACATAGCCAAAAAGTTTTGCATTTCCTCTTTTCACTCTTTTCTAAGTGCTGAAAAGTACTCCTAAACTTCCAAAAAGTTCTGAAAACTTTTGTCTCTTTATCTATCACTTTAACTCTCTCTAAAAAATGTCTGGCACAGGCCAAAGTGTTGATCTGTCCAAACTTGCATATGACAACCTTAGCTGGAAAAGAGCAAGGAGTCTCTGTATAGAGAGAGGTTTGAGTGTAGGGAAGAATCCTGCCTTGGAACTGTTAATTAACATGCTTAGAGAACAGGATAAGGCCATAGGTGCCCCATCTGTTGAAAAAGTACCTAATAGTTCCCAATCTGATTCAGGGACTCCCCCAGGAAAAGATTCAGGAAAGAAACTTCCTAGCCTGCCCATTACTAGACAATCTAGCATAGATGGTAATGATGATGAGCCACACCAAATAAATAGTGTTGTCTCACATCATAGCAAAAGCATTTATTCTCACCATACTGGTAGTAATGTTTCTGTAAACCAAGCTGTTAAGTTGGCTTCTGTAAGGGACAGGTCTCCTTCTGTTCATTCCCATCATAGCTCTGTTTCTAGAAATGTCCCTCCCACCAACCCTGATGACAGAATGTTAGAGAGGGAACTCAATAAGTTGAGGGTGGAACAAACCAGACTGAAGCTTAAAAAGCAACAGCTGGATTTGGATAGACAGTCTTTTGAATTAGAGAAGGAAAGACAGAAGTTGGGTTTAGATACCCATGGTGGCAGAAGCAGTATTCCCCATAGTCATCCTGCAAAAGAGCATGATTCCAGGAATCTGCACAAGATAGTTCCCCCTTATAAGGAGGGGGATGACATTAACAAGTGGTTTGCTGCACTTGAGAGGGCCTGTGTTGTACAGGATGTCCCTCAAAGGCAGTGGGCTGCTATCCTATGGCTATCATTTAGTGGAAAAGGTAGGGATAGGCTCCTTACTGTGAAAGAAAATGATGCTAATAATTTCCAAGTTCTTAAGAATGCACTCCTGGATGGTTATGGCTTAACCACTGAACAGTACAGGATAAAGTTCAGAGAGACCAAAAAGGAGTCTTCACAAGACTGGGTTGATTTCATTGACCAGGCAGTGAAGGCCTTGGAGGGGTGGTTACATGGCAGTAAAGTTACTGATTATGACAGCCTGTATAACTTAATCCTGAGAGAGCATATTCTTAATAATTGTGTGTCTGATTTGTTGCACCAGTACTTGGTGGACTCTGATCTGACCTCTCCCCAAGAATTGGGAAAGAAGGCAGACAAATGGGTCAGAACAAGAGTGAACAGAAAAGTTCATACAGGGGGTGACAAAGATGGCAACAAAAAGAAGGATGGTAAGTCTTCTGACAAGGGTGGGGACAAATCTAAAAATGAGTCTTCATCAGGCCCACAAAAACACTCTGGTGGGGGTGGTGGGTCCAAATCCTCCTTTAATCAGAACAAGGAAAAGAAACCATGGTGCTATTTATGTAAAATAAAAGGCCATTGGACAACAGATCCCAGTTGTCCAAAGAAAGGCACCACAGCTCCTACCACTACAACCCCTACTGCTACACCTAGTGTCCCTACTAATAGCAGTGGTGGTGGGAGCAAACCTACTAATAGCCAATCCAAGGGAGTAGCTGGGCTCACTTTTGGTAATTTAGTTGGGGTTGGTCTAATTAGGGAGACCACAGAGGCTACTTTAGTCTCTGAAGGGGCTATTGATTTAGCCACTTTGGTTGCTTGCCCCCATAACTTGGAGAAGTACAAGCAACTAACCCTAATAAATGGTGTTGAGGTCCAGGCCTACAGGGACACAGGTGCCAGTGTCACAATGGTGATTGAAAAACTGGTGCACCCTGAACAACACATACTTGGACACCAGTACCAAGTAACCGATGCTCACAACATAACACAAAGCCACCCCATGGCTGTTGTAAATCTCAACTGGGGGGGGGGGTAACTGGTCCAAAGAAAGTTGTGGTAGCTTCAGATTTACCTGTAGACTGTCTATTAGGGAATGATTTGGAGACATCAGCTTGGTCAGATGTGGAGTTGGAGGCCCATGCAGCAATGCTGGGCATCCCAGGGCATATTTTTGCTTTGACAAGGGCTCAGGCCAAAAAGCAAAAAGGACAGGGAAGCTTGGATCCTGGAACAATGGACCAAGTGCTCCCTGAAGCTAGGGCTAGTAGAAGCAAACCACTTCCTACTATCCCCCCCTCTACAGTGGATTCAACTTCTGAGGAAGAAGAATTCCCTCCCTGTGCAGAACCTACACCAGAGGAGCTGGAAGCAGACACTGCTGAGCTTTTGGGTGAAGGGGGGCCTGCCAGAGAGGAGCTGAGTGTGGCACAGCAAACCTGTCCCACATTAGAGGGTCTCAGACAGCAAGCTGTCAAACAAGCTAATGGGGATGTCAGTGACTCTCACAGAGTTTACTGGGAGGACAACCTCTTGTACACTGAGCATAGGGATCCTAAACCTGGAGCTGGCAGGAGATTAGTGATTCCTCAGGAGTACAGAAAGTTCCTCCTAACACTGGCACATGACATTCCCTTAGCTGGGCACCTAGGACAAATGAAAACTTGGGACAGGCTTGTGCCCCTGTTTCATTGGCCTAGGATGTCTGAGGACACAAAGGAATTTTGTAAGTCCTGTGAAACCTGTCAAGCCAGTGGCAAGACAGGTGGCACTCCAAAGGCACCCCTTATTCCACTGCCTGTGGTTGGGGTTCCCTTTGAAAGGGTAGGGGTTGACATAGTTGGCCCCCTTGACCCTCCTACTGCTTCAGGCAATAGGTTTATCTTAGTGGTAGTGGACCATGCCACAAGATATCCTGAAGCAATTCCTTTAAGGACCACTACAGCTCCTGCAGTGGCAAAGGACCTCCTGGGAATATTTTACAGGGTGGGCTTCCCAAAGGAAGTAGTATCAGACAGAGGAAGCAATTTCATGTCTGCATACTTAAAGGCCATGTGGAAGGAGTGTGGTGTAACGTACAAGTTCACAACACCCTATCATCCACAAACAAATGGACTGGTGGAGAGATTTAATAAAACTCTCAAAGGCATGATTATGGGGCTCCCTGAAAAACTCCGCAGGAGATGGGATATCCTTCTACCATGCCTCCTTTTTGCCTACAGGGAGGTACCCCAGAAAGGAGTGGGCTTCAGCCCCTTTGAACTTCTTTTTGGACACCCTGTTAGGGGTCCACTCACACTTGTAAAGGAGGGTTGGGAACAACCTTTAAAAGCTCCTAAGCAGGATATTGTGGACTATGTACTTGGCCTCAGATCAAGGATGGCTGAGTACATGAAAAAGGCCAGTAAAAACCTTCAGGCCAGCCAAGAGCTCCAGAAGCAATGGCATGATCAGAAGGCTGTTTTGGTTCAGTACCAACCAGGGCAGAAAGTGTGGGTCTTGGAGCCTGTGGCCCCAAGAGCACTCCAAGATAAATGGAGTGGTCCCCACACAATTGTTGAAAAGAAGGGTGAAGTCACCTACTTGGTTGACTTAGGCACTGCCAGGAGTCCCCTTAGGGTGCTCCATGTCAACCGCCTGAAACCCTACTATGACAGGGCTGATCTCACCCTGCTCATGGCAACAGATGAGGGACAGGAAGAAGACAGTGATCCTCTACCTGATCTCTTTTCTTCCACAGAACAAGATGCTCTTGTGGAAGGTGTAGTTTTGGCAGATTGTCTTACTGCTGAGCAGAAAGACAATTGCATAAATCTCCTAGGACAATTTTCAGAACTCTTCTCTACTGTGCCAGGCACCACTTCTTGGTGTGAGCACACTATAGATACTGGAGACAGTTTACCTGTCAAAAGTAAGATCTATAGGCAGCCTGACCATGTCAGGGACTGCATAAAGCAAGAAGTTCAGAAAATGTTGGAACTAGGAGTGGTTGAGCACTCTGACAGTCCATGGGCTTCTCCTGTGGTACTGGTACCAAAACCCAATTCTAAAGATGGAAAGAAGGAAATGCGGTTTTGTGTAGACTATAGAGGTCTCAACTTGGTAACCAAAACTGATGCTCACCCTATACCCAGGGCAGATGAGCTTATAGATACACTGGCATCTGCCAAGTATCTAAGCACTTTTGATTTGACTGCAGGGTATTGGCAGATCAAATTATCAGAAGATGCTAAACCTAAGACTGCATTTTCTACCATTGGAGGACATTACCAGTTTACTGTAATGCCTTTTGGTTTGAAAAATGCACCTGCCACTTTTCAGAGGTTGGTGAACACAGTCCTGCAAGGTCTGGAAGCTTTCAGTGCAGCATATTTGGACGATATAGCTGTCTTTAGCTCCAGCTGGGATGATCACCTGGTCCACCTATGGAAAGTTTTGGAGGCCCTGCAAAAGGCAGGCCTCACTATCAAGGCTTCAAAGTGCCAGATAGGGCAGGGTAAGGTGGTTTATCTGGGACACCTTGTTGGTGGGGAACAGATTGCACCACTTCAGGGGAAAATCCAAACTATTATTGATTGGGTTCCCCCTACCACTCAGACTCAGGTGAGAGCCTTCCTAGGCCTCACTGGGTACTACAGGAGGTTCATTAAGAACTATGGCTCCATTGCAGCCCCTCTTAATGACCTCACATCCAAGAAAATGCCTAAAAAGGTATTATGGACAGCAAACTGTCAGAAAGCTTTTGAGGAGCTGAAGCAGGCCATGTGCTCTGCACCTGTCCTGAAAAGCCCTTGTTACTCTAAAAAAATTATATGTCCAAACTGATGCATCTGAATTAGGAGTAGGGGCAGTCCTATCACAACTTAATTCTGAGGGCCAGGATCAACCTGTTGCTTTTATTAGTAGGAGGTTGACCCCTAGAGAAAAGCGTTGGTCTGCCATTGAGAGGGAGGCCTTTGCTGTGGTCTGGGCTCTGAAGAAGTTGAGGCCATACCTGTTTGGCACTCACTTCATTGTTCAGACAGACCACAAACCTCTACTTTGGCTAAAACAAATGAAAGGTGAAAATCCTAAATTGTTGAGGTGGTCCATATCCCTACAGGGAATGGACTATACAGTGGAACATAGACCTGGGAGTAGCCACTCCAATGCAGATGGACTCTCCAGATATTTCCACTTAGACAATGAAGACTCATCAGGTCATGGCTAGTCTTATTGTCCTTCGTTTGGGGGGGGGAGGGGGGGGGTTGTGTAGGAAAGTACCATCTTGCCTAGCATGTTACCCCCATTTTTCACTGTATATATGTTGTTTTAGTTGTATGTGTCACTGGGACCCTGGTAACCCAGGGCCCCAGTGCTCATAAGTGTGCCTGAATGTGTTACCTGTGTAGTGACTAACTGTCTCACTGAGGCTCTGCTAATCAGAACCTCAGTGGTTATGCTCTCTCATTTCTTTCCAAATTGTCACTAACAGGCTAGTGACCATTTTTACCAATTTACATTGGCTTACTGGAACACCCTTATAATTCCCTAGTATATGGTACTAAGGTACCCAGGGTATTGGGGTTCCAGGAGATCCCTATGGGCTGCAGCATTTCTTTTGCCACCCATAGGGAGCTCTGACAATTCTTACACAGGCCTGCCACTGCAGCCTGAGTGAAATAACGTCCACGTTATTTCACAGCCATTTTACACTGCACTTAAGTAACTTATAAGTCACCTATATGTCTAACCTTTACCTGGTAAAGGTTAGGTGCAAAGTTACTTAGTGTGAGGGCACCCTGGCACTAGCCAAGGTGCCCCCACATTGTTCAGAGCCAATTCCCTGAACTTTGTGAGTGCGGGGACACCATTACACGCGTGCACTACATATAGGTCACTACCTATATGTAGCTTCACCATGGTAACTCCGAATATGGCCATGTAACATGTCTATGATCATGGAATTGCCCCCTCTATACCATCCTGGCATAGTTGGCACAATCCCATGATCCCAGTGGTCTGTAGCACAGACCCTGGTACTGCCAAACTGCCCTTCCTGGGGTTTCACTGCAGCTGCTGCTGCTGCCAACCCCTCAGACAGGCAGCTGCCCTCCTGGGGTCCAGCCAGGCCTGGCCCAGGATGGCAGAACAAAGAACTTCCTCTGAGAGAGGGTGTGACACCCTCTCCCTTTGGAAAATGGTGTGAAGGCAGGGGAGGAGTAGCCTCCCCCAGCCTCTGGAAATGCTTTGTTGGGCACAGAGGCGCCCAATTCTGCATAAGCCAGTCTACACCGGTTCAGGGACCCCTTAGCCCCTGCTCTGGCGCGAAACTGGACAAAGGAAAGGGGAGTGACCACTCCCCTGACCTGCACCTCCCCTGGGAGGTGTCCAGAGCTCCTCCAGTGTGCTCCAGACCTCTGCCATCTTGGAAACAGAGGTGCTGCTGGCACACTGGACTGCTCTGAGTGGCCAGTGCCACCAGGTGACGTCAGAGACTCCTGCTGATAGGCTCCTTCAGGTGTTAGTAGCCTATCCTCTCTCCTAGGTAGCCAAACCCTCTTTTCTGGCTATTTAGGGTCTCTGTCTCTGGGGAAACTTTAGATAACGAATGCATGAGCTCAGCCGAGTTCCTCTGCATCTCTCTCTTCACCTTCTGATAAGGAATCGACCGCTGACCGCGCTGGAAGCCTGCAAACCTGCAACATAGTAGCAAAGACGACTACTGCAACTCTGTAACGCTGATCCTGCTGCCTTCTCGACTGTTTTCCTGCTTGTGCATGCTGTGGGGGTAGCCTGCCTCCTCTCTGCACCAGAAGCTCCGAAGAAATCTCCCGTGGGTCGACGGAATCTTCCCCCTGCAACCGCAGGCACCAAAAAGCTGCATTACCGGTCCCTTGGGTCTCCTCTCAGCACGACGAGCGAGGTCCCTCGAATCCAGCGACTCTGTCCAAGTGACCCCCACAGTCCAGTGACTCTTCAGTCCAAGTTTGGTGGAGGTAAGTCCTTGCCTCACCTCGCTGGGCTGCATTGCTGGGAACCGCGACTTTGCAAGCTACTCCGGCCCCTGTGCATTTCCGGCGGAAATCCTTTGTGCACAGCCAAGCCTGGGTCCACAGCACTCTAACCTGCATTGCACGACTTTCTAAGTTGGTCTCCGGCGACGTGGGACTCCTTTGTGCAACTTCGGCGAGCACCGTTTCACGCATCCTCGTAGTGCCTGTTTCTGGCACTTCTCCGGGTGCTACCTGCTTCAGTGAGGGCTCTTTGTCTTGCTCGACGTCCCCTCTCTCTTCAAGTCCAATTTGCGACCTCCTGGTCCCTCCTGGGCCCCAGAAGCGTCCAAAAACGCCAAACGCACGATTTGCGCCTAGCAAGGCTTGTTGGCGTCCTTTCGGCGGGAAAACACTTCTGCACGACTCTCCACGGCGAGAGGGATCCGTCCACCAAAGGGGAAGTCTCTAGCCCTTTTCGTTCCTGCAGAAACCTCAGCTTCTTCTGTCCAGTCGAAGCTTCTTTGCACCCGCAGCTGGCATTTCCTGGGCATCTGCCCATCTCCGACTTGCTTGTGACTTTTGGACTTGGTCCCCTTGTTCCACAGGTACCCTAGATTGGAAATCCACAGTTGTTGCATTGCTGGTTTGTGTCTTTCCTGCATTATTCCTCTAACACGACTCTTTTGTCCTTAGGGGAACTTTAGTGCACTTTGCACTCACTTTTCAGGGTCTTGGGGAGGGTTATTTTTCTAACTCTCACTATTTTCTAATAGTCCCAGCGACCCTCTACAAGGTCACATAGGTTTGGGGTCCATTCGTGGTTCGCATTCCACTTTTGGAGTATATGGTTTGTGTTGCCCCTATCCCTATGTTTCCCCATTGCATCCTATTGTAACTATACATTGTTTGCACTGTTTTCTAAGACTATACTGCATATTTTTGCTATTGTGTATATATATCTTGTGTATATTTCCTATCCTCTCACTGAGGGTACACTCTAAGATACTTTGGCATATTGTCATAAAAATAAAGTACCTTTATTTTTAGTATAACTGTGTATTGTGTTTTCTTATGATATTGTGCATATGACACTAAGTGGTACTGTAGTAGCTTCACACGTCTACTAGTTCATCCTAAGCTGCTCTGCTAAGCTACCATTATCTATCAGCCTAAGCTGCTAGACACCCTATACACTAATAAGGGATAACTGGGCCTGGTGCAAGGTGCAAGTACCCCTTGGTACTCACTACAAGCCAGTCCAGCCTCGTACAAGGCCTTCCAAGGTCATTAGGGTGACTACATCTGGCATGGGTAACATCTGCAATTTATAACGTGCAACAATGTAAAACGTGCGGTATGAGGCGCTATGTAGACAAACCCAAGTTATTATTCTTGAGGTGTACAGGAATCAATGCTGCTGTCCAGTCCCCGGCATAAAGTGTTTTGAGATGACTGCATCCTCCTCTTACTGGCAGTGAGACATTTCTTAACACCCACCACCCCACACACAAGCGATTTCACAGCTGTGCGATTTTCCATGGAATCCTTGAAGACTAGACTGTAATATCACTGCCAGAAACTGCCTGGTTGGGCTTTCCCACTTGTCCAGCCCCATCGGTTTCTAGGGTATCTTGTAATAATGACCCCTACGGAAATTCATGAATGTGCACGTCATGACACAAGTCCTGAAGAAAATAGTAGGGGGACTAATTAACATATGCAATCACAGGAAGTGACGTCACAATACTGGATGGCATGTCCTCTAATAATGCTTACTTAAATGGTCAAAGCCCTAGTTTACAAAAACATCAAATTAACATAATCACAACGAAAGGTGAAAAGAACATCGCTGTTTTTTTTGTTTTTTTAAGTAGCTGTTTTTTTCTACCACATATCGAGGTACGGCTAAGCTCGGAATGGCTAAACGTGACACTATTTTTATAGACATATGGAGCATGGTAGTAACATTTGTAAACTACTTTTAGTGAGCTAAAATATGCTTAGTGTAGTTTTTGAGCACTATACTTGCTGTTTAAGTGTTTGTTTCCTGCTGGTGTACCTTATAAACCTCCAGTGCACAAAAGTGCTTCATTTTTGCAAATCATTAAGCCATAGAAGGGTTAATGGTGCGAAGTTCTGTGTTCCTCAGGTAAAATATTAAAACATACCCCTTCTTGGGTCATTCTTGCAAAAGTAGGCCCTGCAGATTCAAACCAGGCTGGGATTCGATCTCCACGTGGAGAAATCACAGTGCACAATTCAGACAATGAGGAGCACGGACATGCTTGATTCCTTTTCTCCGAACCACATAGAGGTCTGTGACTAGGTGTCATTCCAGTCTATAGGTTTTTGGTTCGGCTTTGGCAGAGGTAGTCTGTGGGCTGTCTGTTTTGCAACAGGATTTCTTTACAGAGATTCTTACATTTTTCTTTGCAACAACCGTAGGTTAAGAAATACGCATTTATGTTTTTAAACTAATACATTGTCTGCAGTTTAGTCCTGTAAATCTGAGCACTAGGCAATTATTTCTCCCTTTTCCAGAAGAGGTCTGAGTTTTAAACCACCTTGCAGATGTGGGAAGCTGATGACCTAAATAACAAGCATTTTCAATGCAAAGGGTCTCTCATTTGCTCGAGTTAGAGCGATTAGCATTGTAAAGAAAAAAAAAAAAACGCAGCGCGATCGCACTGCGTGGAAAATAACCAGATAAAGTAGTCCGGACCACAGGATGACAACACCGAGCTTCGTATGTTTTCAGTAGTTTACCGGTGCTGAGTAGGTGGGCTAAACACCGGAAAAGGCATGACATATGCATGCCTTTCACAAATGAAAGCAAGCAGATTTTAAAAGGCAAGCCCACAAACCAATGTAAGTGACTGACGAGGCATGGGCGTGGTTTGAAGCCCAAAGAGAGATTACAAAACGGACAGAGCGCTTTGCCCTCGCCCATAAAAATTGCCATTTGCCTGTTGGAGGAAAAGGAGTTATGGTGTGATAGACGAAAGCCTCTGAAAGTTGGTAGGGTTAGGGATGAGTCAACCACGTTATGACTTCATTGCCAATGCATGGTTTTTACCATCATACATGAGTACCATTTTGACAGTTTTCAACTTTCCCTCTCTGGTAAGGAGGGAATATTTCATGCTTGCAGGGGCAATCTTGGATTGCCTGCTGCGGGACCGCTGAAGCCCGCAGCATCAATCTGCAATCTCTTCTGTGTTTCAGAGCTCAGAAATGGGGAATAACGCTTTCAGTGCAGATGTGTAATCTTGAAGTGGTCACACTGATCCTCCACAATCTGCGCCTGGTGGCAATCATGCAGGCAATAACCCTTGGGCGGCACATTTAGTGCCCATCTGGAATTCCAAGGCTGGCACAAATGGATGTTTATGCCTGAATCAGGATTGGCGTCCAAGTAGTAAAGACAACCTTCTCTATCCAAGACTAAAAGCCTTTCAGTGGCAGCTACCTGACAATTTCCTGGCAGACCAGCTAAACACTGTGAAGCCATTTGTGAAAAGACAGCAACATGAAGCAGAATTCTGACCAGCAAAAACATACTCAAATTCTCATTTGTACCACCCCAAAAAAAGAAAACACATACAATGCTTCCTGTAAAACAGACTTTATTTTCATTTAGGCAATATCTATGCAATATACAACTATATTGCTTAACAGCACACCTCTGGAAATTCGGTAAATTTGTACAATATATTTATATATTTATAGTTTTCATTTTTATATAAAAAAGGCAAGGGTTTTTCTTTTCCATTTTGTTTTAAATAAAACAATTTCCCACAGCAAGCGAGACCAGTCTGCTGCTAAAATATTCTTTACAATCTTTTACTTTTGTGTATTTTTATTTTTATTACAAAAATAGACGATACATTCTTACAAGACGAGACACATGAAGAAAACAGATACAGTTTTCTAAGATTAGAAAGACAAAATGGAATGGTTCATAATTTCTCATCTGTTTTATTCCCCCTTTTCTAACCACAAAATATTGTTATTTGGCTTGCCAATCAAGTGGACTTCAACAATGGCTGATGCTGAGGTGGCCACTGTGTGCCACTCGGGCTCCTGAGTTCAAAGTGCAACACTGGGGTCAAGCAGCTTTATACACTCAACTGGAATTATTACCTGGGAATGCCTGCATAATTCGCATTACACTTCTCAGAATGCACCAGGATGATCTTCATAAAACCTGCAATGGGGCTGACAGAATCCCATAAATTATATTTTCAGGCTCTTGCCCAATTCAGGCATCCAAGGTAGTGCAACTGAGTTTGCCAACTCTTCATTCCATGCCATAAGGACATGTCTCCTATACTTGGCTCCCAATTAAAAACCTGATGCAATCTGGGAGTTGTAGTCTTGATTGACTTCAGTTCAACCAATTGGACAAACACGCTTGGTAACACTTATTTGTGAAAAGTAAAATTCAGTTTTGCAAACCAGAGGCCCCCGGATACTTGAGGTGAGTTGACAACTCCAAGTGCAACACCTACCCACCACATTAATGTCCCATGAATATGCTACTACAAATTATTACGTATTTGCTACAAACATCAAACACTTTTCAATAAATTAACAAGTAAAAAAAAAAAGTGTGGAAGGTAACTTGTTTTTACTTTGTACCAACATTTACAAGCAGTGATTCAAATATATATTATCATCTTTTATAAATAGTATTTTTGAACACAGTGCTAAGGTTTTTGTTTCCTGTAGTTTTTGAGGGGCCACATATGATCCATGAGGTGTTCATATCATCGAGCGACAAGGCTATGTAAAGTCTTATTCAACTTAGAGAGAAGGACTCTGGCTACGGTGTTAGGATTTGAAATATTTTCAGGGTCAGGTAAATGCTAAGTTGTCACCCATCATTTAATGCTATAGGTGAACTTGTTTCTATCCACTTACATGTTTGGCAGAAAAGGAAACCGAGGCACAGAGACAAAACGATTCCCCCAGGAGCATGCAGGTAACGAGGTGGAAAGAAATAAAGATTAGAACTCATGTCCTGGATCTACTGAGGACCATTAATGGCCACATCTGCTCTTCATGTGGTACCAACACATGGCATCTGAGGCCTGTAGATTAGGACTGGTGAATGCTCATCCTCCGTTGGGACACCTACTTCTACAGCTGAACACATTTACTCTGGCACTAGCCTTATTCACGGACTACGTGCATGGTGCCAAGAGGGCCTGTTTAGTGGGTAAAACTAGAGTGCCAAGTATGTTTTAGATTGACATTCTCTGTTTATTTAGACAATACATCAATATTTACAAAATTAGCTATCAGACTTATCAAAATCAAAATCTCTTGTACATACATATATTTGTGAAGTAAATAGTGAACATTTATGCCCAAAATAGCTAAACACAAAGATGCCAATGAGTTAAAGCTTGAGCAAAATAGCTGCTGACAAAAAAACACTAAATAGAATCTAAATAAAACATGTAGGTTCTCACATTTTTATTAACGTAGAGCTCCCTGAAAGCCCCTAGTCCCCCATCCCTTAGCCGCCCACACTTTGTGCCTTATGTCATTTTTAAAGAGCTATTTTGTGGAAGTCTGCTTTGAACCAGCGACAAAGACACCTCATCCTGGAGTACATCTGGAGGGACAACAGGGGATAAGATATTCATAGGTGACTAACAGTGCTGTGATGATGGTACTTCCAACAGAGGGGCCTGTTATGATTCGGGTGGAGCAGTGTTCTAGGAAGCATGTGTGACATAGTGACATCATAGTGTAGAGTCCTACATTGCTATCCTCTGTTGTGGGATGTTAGAGTGCAGAATACAACGTTATCTTCTCGTTTGTGATATTTGACTGCAGAGATTAGGGTTGTTTTCTGCCCTGAGGTGTCAGAAGGCAGACTGTACCATTGTTATCCTCTGACCACAGAATGCAGAGACTAACATTCTTTTCTTCTGATCTGTGAGTTCTGAATGCAAAGTGTAACATTGCTATCCTCTATCTGTGCAATCATAAGGCCCAGCGCCTACATTTCTGTCTTCTGTCCGAGATGTCAGAATGCAGAGTGTGACATTGTTTTACGCTTGTGTGTGACATCGGAATGCAGAGACAAGATTTACTTCTGATGTGCGACTTAGAATGAAGAGTGTAACATTATTATCTTCAGTCTGTGACACCATAATGCCCAGCCCTACATCAATAGCTTCTGATCTGTGACCCAGAAGGCTGAGTATAACATTGTTAGACTCTGGTCTGTGACATCACATCACTGAGTCGAACACTGCTAACTTTTCACATATGACGTAGATAACTTTGTAATCCTCTCGTCTGTGATATCAGGATGCAGAGTCTAACACTGGTATCTTCACCTATTTGAAATTGAAGCATTGAAAGTAACACTGTTTTCACATACTTGTAAAAGAAGTGAGTATAAAGTTGTGAAACCACGTATTTGGTGTTGGAGCGGTCTCACTTTTTTCCAAAACAAGGTCAGCGAGCAAAGCGTGGACATCTTTCTTGAATGATATGGATACTCTCCTCACATCATATTGATGATCACATTGAAAGCCACGCTGCTCAATGGCATCCAAGAGAACAAGACAGGTGTCACGTTGGGGAGTGTTTACCTGTTAATCTACAAATTACCGTATCTTGGTGACTGGCATGTGGCACAGAGGCCTGGCTATAAAAGCGTGGGAAAACATCAGCTTGGCTGATACTAACACTATTGCTTTTTTTAGTGGGAAATCTAAATATTTAGACATGCTACGCCAACATGTGTCGGTACACATTTCAGAATGTTGCAGAGTTTCAATGCTCCATGTAAAAGGGGAGGACCTTACAGAAAGTAATGATTCCCTTCCTACCAATGGTTACAATTACTCACTCGGGCAAGAAGGGATGAGGTGTATAGTTTAAAAGAAAGTCAAATATTGATAAGACATTGTGCAAAACTGTAGGACTCCTGAAGTCCTAAGTATAGACAAATGGAAGGCCAGACTAGATCACTGGAGGTAACCAATGTACACCGCCACGGGGTTTCACCAAAACACAAAAAATTGGGGGAGATGGATGAAATACCATTGGCCTTGCAGGTGGAGTGGGATACACACAGAATGGCAGAGACGAAAAAGTCTGAACAAACAATCCTTTTTTCAGTACATGTATAAAGTGTAATTCCCTGGTCAAGAAGGCAATATTGTTTGTTTCTTTTATGTTATTGTATCATCAACATTAAAAATGTGAGTAACCGTTTTATGTAAAAATGCAATGAATTAAAAATAAAAGTATGAAAAGTAATACAAAAATGCATTTATTAGAAAAGGTAACATCAGAACTAATATGACTTTCTGCATTTTTAATGATGGGCAAAATAAATAATTAAAAAATCTGAAACAGCAAAGTGTTTAAAACAGAGGGACAAACCTTATGGAGGCAAAGTCAGAAGAGGTCTGGGGCAATGTGGTGGCCCCCTCACCTCTTACATCATACAGGACAAAAAATTGCTGAAGGAGTATGGGGACAATGAGAAGTGCTGGTGTGGACTGGTGGTGAGGATAACCCAACACCTGTAATAATCTGCATTTGTTTACAAGCAGTTAAAATAGGGAGCATTATCCTCTGTGTCCAAAGATTTGTGGAAAACTGTTTAAAATGGAAAGCATTTTCCATTTAATAAAAAGGATAATACACCCAGATAATTTCTTTTTTGGAACAAACATGACAAAATAATAAAATATATTCAATTGAATTTCTGAATATTTATTTTAAATGTATAGCTTATCATTTGTTTTTTACTTTGTTGAAAATTTGAGAAACGTGGTGGATCCGGGCATGGAAAATCTGGACTGAGAGGACTGTACCAAATAATGCTGACTTCCTCACGCCACCTCACATCGTCAGTTCCTTTGACTTCCTCACGTGAGCCAACTGACTTCCTCATGACTTCCTCACGTCAACTATGGTTGATGGATGACACCAATGAATGTGCACCAGTGGAAATTCCAGCAGCATACACTCAGTGGTTTCCCTGCCTCTAAATGGGGAAGAGGAGCAGCAAATTTGGTAGGATGATTTACGATGGGGCTGCTGTTCTGCCACATTCTAAATGAGCCCCTTAAACTGTAGTTTTAACATAAAAAACTCTGGTTTCTATTTGCTCCAGATGCCTATTCCAGTGTGAAGTGGAGAAATGTACAGAGATCCTCTACAGAATGTGTGTCATTCAGTGCCCCACCAACACGGACACCACCATTGTCACTACCAGGAGATACACAAAGGCACTGGCTGATTAGTTAATGACCATAAAACCACATTATAATTGTCTGCAAACACCATAGTCTCCTGTGATACCTCGAACGTCAGACAGCAGCCAAAATAAATCTAAAAATTGGCAGAAAACTACACCTGAGGCACCCATAGAAGTTGAATAATGCAACACTAATATAAAACAAGCATTTGCAAGGCAACGGGTCTCGCGTTTGCTCGTGTTAGAGCTGATAGCGTTGTAAACTCCTAACCCGACTTTTCACATGTCGGTAAAAATGCATTTATGTAGGTAACCTGAAAAAGTGCAATTAACTGTGTAAAGCGCTCGACTTCTGCCAAGCGCGATCGCGCTGGGAAAATAGAGAAAAAGTAGTCCACGAGCCGGACAGAAAACAGCGAGCCTCGCATGTTTTCTGTACTTGGTTGATGAGCTCGAGCAGGGCTATCCATCGGAAAAGGCATGACATGTGCATGCCTTCCACTAATGAAATCAAGCAGATTCTAACAGGCAAGCCCACAAGCCAAAGACAGACACTGACGTGACATGGACAGGGCTCCGAACCATTTTTAATTACTAAAGCATCTCGCTTAGCGAAACGCATGCGCAAGCGCATGCGACGCAGGCTCGACCCTAAAAAGCTTTACAATTCCATATGTAAGCCTCAATCTTTGTTCCATCACTTGCTAGGTGTAGAAGCTCTGACCCCATCCATCCCGCTCAAAGTATGACACAAAGGTAAATTAAAACACAAGCAAAATGAACATGGAGCACACTGTCGGACCTTTACTCCTATCTTAATGGAAGAGATTTCTGTTTATTCCGGACAATTTGTAAGAAACCAGTGGTGTTCGATATTATTTCATGACGGTGAAGTCAGTTTTTTCACAGTAATCACTGACTCTAAAGGATTACTTTTTAGATTAACTAGATGCTGGGTTACATAGAACCCATGAGGTTATAAAGAAAAATCTGGAATGGTTCTCACCTGGTTCACCCAGAGTTAGAGACATCCATAATAAATGTATTCAGACCAGGTTTTTTTGGGGAGGTTTCCACCTGCTCTGTGTTAAGGGTTTGGCATTGGTTAAATACACTCACTAGAAGTCCAGGCTGGTTGCTTCCATCTGAAAAAGGCACTGAGATCACCATGTAAAGAAAGTTGGCAAGCTATGTAATTTCAGCTACACACGAGGCGAGATGACAGCATCAGCTGTGCCAAGTAAGTCTGGTGAAGACTAGGTACCCTTCAGAAGCAAGGGACAGATGTGTCAAAGGGTTTTACCCATTCTGTGTCTATGGGAAAATGTGTTCGTACATATGGCCCCAACTCTCTTCGGGCCTCATTTACCAAAAGCTTTCTATTTTAAATATTTGGAAAATATTTGATACATATTACATAGTTTGACTTTTGGTGCAAGGAAGCTGAATGTTGTCAAGATATAAAAAAAAAAAATGAATACAAGGACCTTCACAAAATTAGTGCAGTTAGCTATAGCAAGCTCATCTATGAAACCATCTTCTGCATGAAAACACATTTTTGTGGGTCTTGGAGATCTATGGATGGTTAAACAAAATTGATTGCAGGGGCGTTTGTAATAGATGAGAAAACTCAACACTGTAGAACCCCAACGAAGAAGGGAGTGGATCCTGAGAACCCAATGACCTCTAGGCCAAAGTTGAGTCGCTCTAGTTGCCCTACATTCTCTGGTTAAACAAAGGATATGAGCCCAGAACAAGCAGTAGGGTGGAAACGGGGACTTCTGCCAGACAAACAGTGAATGGGGCCGCTATAGTGGGTACAGAATGATCTATTTCAGAAAATAACCTTTAGGCAGGTCCAGCGACAAACTGACCCAGTTAACTGCCTATATTCAGGCAAACAATTTCACTAATAATGAATAATGGATGCACAAGAATTTTCTTGTCTATATTACATTAGCAAATATATATATATATATATATATCAGCCCATGCAAAAATGTTTTTTTCAATGGGTTTGTGTAAAGTACTATCTGCAGGTAGTTTGTGGAATGGCCTGGGACTCGTATTGGAGGGGAAAGGGTTAATGTTCTGAAAATGCTAAAAAAGAATATAGTTAAATCAGTGGCACCATGAGCTACCACAATTATTCTGCTTGGTACTGCTGTCACACACTTGAATTTCTAGTCAAGGGAGCAGCAAGACGTATGTTTTTTTAAGAGCAATGTTTATTTTCGGTTGTGTCCACTCCTCACCCCCCCTTTTCACTAACTAGCAAATAGGAGGCTGTTCAAGGGCAAAGTGTGGGCCAGGGGTCAATGTCTGATGTCATTGGGAGTCAAAGGTATTTGGTCCCTCATTATGAGTTTGGCGGGTGGTACAAGCTGCCCACCGAACTCATCCCGCCGCCCCTCTTATGCGTTCACCGCAGGGCAGGCGGACAGAAACAGTGTTTCCGCCCACCAGCCCTGTGGTGAACACGGCCTTTACATTGACGCCGACTCCTAATCGAGCTGGCACAATGTGTCGATGCAGCGGGTGCAGAAGCACCTGCCACGCATTCCACTGCCCGTAATTCGGGCAGTAGAATGCGCGACGGGGTTGTGCATGGGGGCCCCTGCACTGCCCATGCCAAATGCATGGGCAGTGCTGCGGGGGCTCCAGAGTCACCCATTCCACCAGCCTTTCCCTGGCGGTGTAAACCGACATGAAAAGGCTGGCGGAAGGGGACTCAATCCTGCAGGGTGACACTGCATGCAGTGCCACCTTGGAGTATTACAAATGCAGAGACCGTCAGGCTGCTGGCTGGCGGCAGCCTGGCAGTAGCGGTGCTTCAAACATGGCGGCTCCTCCATGTTCATTATATGGCGGCCCGCCCGCCAACGTGAGTCTGGCAGTTCCAAGACCGCCAGACTCATAACGAGGTCCTAGATGTCTCTTTTGCTACCACCATTCACATAAAGAGGAAGATGAAAGGTAGGCTCAGAAGCTAATGCTCAAATTATGAGCTGTGGGCAAGCCAGCAACCGAAAGCAGGAAGGTAGGTACAGCAAGGTCGAGTACAGGTGGACTTACAATTGAGCAATTTCTTGAGGGAGTTTTCCTTAAGGGAATTTAACTATAGTAAGAAATTGGGGACAAGGACCTGAGGAAATGCTGAAGGAATAAGAGATGTGAAACGTAACCAAGTGGTGAAATTTGGAATCTGATGAAGGGAAAAAACTAAAAAGCCAAGGAGATTTATATAGTGAAGTTTTTAAAAAGCTCAAGTGTTAAGAACATCAGCTATGCACAGAGCACTCCAAAGCAGAATGAGCGTAAATCAGTAAGTTGTTACTGTACTAAATTCTCAGGCAGCAGCAGTAACATAAGGGACGTGATGGAAAAAAAGAGTCAATCTATTTAAAGTCATTTCAGCCATCTGCTTCAGGGTACAGACAAGCCTGTTTACAGAAATTATTGGGAATACAAAATAACCTGCGGTCATTACTTAAGGAACAGCACAGTTTGTGAGCGGCAGAGTGCCAGCGCGCTAATTAACAGACAATATGAAGAGAGAGAGCATTTGGTGTCAAAGGATTGCCCCGTAAGAAGCAAAAGGATGTTATCCATTTAAAAAGTGGCAATGGATGAAAATAGAGGTTACTTTTCCTTTGAATATCCTCATACGTTTAAGCATCTAAAACCAAGAATCCCACTAGTCTGAAATCTGCTGTTTTGGCAGAGGCCTCCCAAACATCACATGCAGCCTGGGTAGGACTGGTCCTTGATGAACTAGTGCCACTGTTTGTCATTGGTTCTTGATGTACTAGTACCATTGTTTGTCATTGGTTTTTGCTGTAGTAGTGCCACTATTTGTCATTGGTTCTTGATGTACTAGTGACATTGTATGTGATTTGTCCTTGATTAACTAGTACCGTTGTCACTGGGCCTTAATGTATTAGTGCCACTCTTTGTCATTGTTCCTTTTCTGTCTCCTGCAGAAAATGGGCCAGAAGTCTGAACAAGGAGGTGTGTGACCTACAAACAACTCCCACTGCTTATAAGTATATAAAAGTGCCAAAATAATAAATAATATACCTAAATGAGAACAAAGACATTGTTTTTCATCTACATATGGAATCCAAATGACAGAATTAATACATTGTTAATCTCTGTCAAGTGGTCCATTAATGTTTCCCCGTTGGGAGTTGGAACACTGAAGTCAGCCTTACATCATATTACATCGTTATCGTGAGGATGCATCATTCCTACATCACAGGCTTTGCCAAGGGAGCTGCCTTTTAAGGAATGTTAAAGATACCATCAAAGAAATAATGTGTGCTGCGGCGAGTACTTTAATAATATTCTGAGTTAAGGTATTTTTCTGGGGATCTTTGTCTGACGTAATGTCTGTCAACTGTTGAGCTGTATGTCCTATTGCCAAACCACCACTCCAAACCAACAGACCCCAGAGCATACTGATTACATTCAGGAGCATATGGCAGATGTGCTTATTTTATGCAGCCTCTGAGCTGGCTTATGGGTGCTCAATCACTGCTGCTGATTGCTGGTGCATGTGGTCCAAATTGATTGTCTGCAAAGGTGAAACACAGGCCACCTCTTTAGCTGTGTTCTCAAACAGAGATATTCAAAAAGCTGTCCCACAATTCCCACTGTCTCAGGAACATGTTATTGAATAGAACTCCGATCTACAAAACTGAAACACGGTGCCTAGGAAAACCAGAACTAAACCACTTTGTTTCTCTTCTCCCACCTTTTTATCTTCTATTCCTTTTCCTGTGCGTGTTTTCCTCTTATTTCGGCCATTTGTTCGCCTCTCCTCGAATCCATGAAGACAGAAGTTGTCAGAGTTGCTGCCGTAGCCTCTTGTCTTTCTCGACCAAGCAGAGTTGTCACATTCACGGGTATCGGCAAAGTCCACTTTCTGCTAAGCTTCACTACATTCAAGAGTGATTTCAGTTGAGGGAAAGTAGCTTTGACGGAAGGACCATAAGTAGCAGGGGCTAGAGGCCGGTTTGGAAACCCAAAACCAAGCAGTTTTTGGCTTCCTACAAACCATGCCTATCGGCTCCATTGTCTTTGGAGCATGGGAATTTGCAGTTTTACTGTGAGCCTGTCTGAGCTAGTACCCTAGCTTTCCCTCAAGTCCGAATACTGCAACTCAGAGTTGAACACCTCCTTATATAAAGGGGGGAAATTATTTGCAGTGTCCGGATGCAGAAGTCGAAAAAACTCAAGCTTGTCCAAGTGGAGGTTGCAAATGCTCTTCATGAGGGGTAGCTTAGAGAGGATCTACAAAAAAGAAGAGTAGAAACAGTCAGAAGAAAGAAAACTAAAGTCAAACAAGAAAAGGAAACAGCGGTCGGCAGACGTAGAAACATGGTCTGAAACCAGCTACAATTCACAAACTGGTAGCCATAAAATAGGCAATCACCCAACTATAATAATATTTCCAGAATTAATAGCTCTTTCCACAAATCTTTCTTTATCAACAGATATAAATATTTCAATTCTGAAGGCCCTTTTTAATTTATTTGCCGAACAGGTTCTCTCAGTGGTGAGAAGTTAAAAGTGCTGAATTAAAGAAATACTGCATCAACAGAACTATCACTAAGTTATCATGCAGTATAGGCTAACTGGCAGTGCTTCGTTGGCAAGACCCTTTATTGATGTCTTAAAAGCAAAAAACCACAGAAATTCACAATTTACAGCTATAAACACATCTATAAAACCCTTGCCCCATATAGACTGCTCATGACTTCACACAAAACACCAGACATCCTCGATAACCCTAGACCTTGTTTGTGAACCTTCTAAAAAAATTACATAAAATATAATTAAACATTAAAAAAGGTAACATGGTATATTCAGAGATGTCACAGTTGAAATACATAAACAAGAACACAACTACAAAACACAGAATCATATATGTGAGAACGACGGTTTTTGCTGATAATCAGCAATAGTGGTTTTCAAATATCAATCAAAACATCTCTTATCAAATTTATAAATACTGATAAAACAGCACCTCATAGAAGTTTGCTGTAAATTTGTTTAGCAGTGTTTCCTGTTGCACTTCACCCAAATAACTTTTTATGTATTTGATCAAAGGAGGGCAAAAATAAAGAATGGCGGCACATGAAGAACGAGGTGCCAAATGTTGTGCAGATCTGAAAAAGGGTCTAACACCATTAGCAAAAAAGTAAAATTATATTTCCTGTACACCAATCATCTAAACCATTTCTACAGAGCTCTTACTGACGACTGCAGCTGAGCCTCCGTCGTGATGGTTAGGTTCAACTTCAGATATAAAGTGGCATTTTTTGTTTCATTAATACTTTTTAAATAGTTCAACCAATCTCCTTGAAACCTTTACACATCTAACTATAGTCATTAAATCCAAATTTGATCTGGATCACCCGGTTCATTTTTGCACTCATTTACAGCCAACACTTTTGGGGAGAATCACAAAAAATCTGGCATGAAGACAAAGAATCTTCTGAACTATAATATAAATCTTTTCAATATTTTAGAAGATATGTGACAAATGAGCAGGTTTAAATTTTGCTGCATCCGGATTGGTGTTGCTGAGGTTCTGGCCATTTGCAAAGAAATCAAAAGATTTGTTTTATTCGAAATAGCAGGACGCAATTGAAACTATTCATTTCACTGCCCATGTTGTAATTATAGGTCTTGAACAAGAGCCACAGATCTAAGATTTGTCTCTGGCCCGCTTACATGGACACACATACACAGACAACACACACTGTAGGAAAGTACCCTCTTTCTGGCATGGTTACCCCCACTTTTTGCCTGTTGTCAGTATGTTTTGACTGTGTGCACTGGGATCCTGCTAACCAGGACCCCAGTGGCTATGCTCTCTCGCTTTAAACTTGGTTGCTTGGACCACACACCCCCCACATTTGGCATACTTGTGCCTCACTATAAGTCCCTAGTATAGGGCATTAGAGTATCAGGGTACCCCATGGGCTGCAGCATGTATTATGCGACCCATGGGGAACCCATGCGAAGTGTATCTTCAGGCCTGCCATTGCAGTCTGCGTGAATGGATGCATGCACCCTTTTCACTACCGGTCACTGCACCAGGACACTCTAAGTAGGCCTCCTAGCCCAGAGAGCAGGGTGCAGGTACCGGTTTGTGAGAGCATGCCTGCACTAGCAGAGGTGCCCCCATGAACTCCAGTTCCATTTTCATGGACTTCGTGAGTGCGGGGACTCCATTTTACACATGTATTGGACATAGGTCACTAACTATGTCCAGCTACATAATGGTAACTCCAAACCTAGGCATGTTTTGTATCAAACATGTTGGAATCATACCCCAATACTGTTGCCAGTATTGGAAGTAGTATGATTCCATGCACTCCGGGGGCTCCTTAGAGGACCCCAGCATTGCTCCTACCAGCTTTCTGGGGTTTTCCAGGCAGCCCCAGCTGCTGCCACCCCTCAGACAAGTTTCTGCCCTCCTGCTGCTTGAGCAGCTCAAGCCCCGGAAGGAACAAAGGATTTCCTTTGGGAGAGTGGGATAACGCCCTCACCCTTTGGAAACCGTGTTACATGGCTTGGGAGGGGTAGCCTCACCAAGCCACTGGTATGCTTTTAAGGTCTCATTTGGTGCCCTCCTTGTATAAACCTGTCTGCATTGATTCAGGGACCTCCAGTCTCTGCTCTGGCACGAAACTGGACAATGGAAAGGGGAGTGAACACTCCCCTGTCCATCACCACCCCCGGGATGGTGCTTGGAACTCCTCCAGAGGGTCTCTTGATTCTGCCATCTTGAATCCAAGGTGGATAGAGGCCTCCATCTGAGTAGCCAGGTCAGGCATGTGACGTCAGAGCCCCCTCCTGATAGGTGGTCACCTGGATAGGTGACCAATCCCCCTTCCAGGGCTATTTAGGGTCTCCCTCTTGGGTGGGTCCTCAGATTTGGCTTGCAAGATTCCAGCAGAACTCCTCAGCAACCTCTACTTTGACTTCTGGCCACTGGAACCGCAACTGGACCCTCCAGGAACTGACAAGCTGCATCCAGGAGGAAGACTCTGCTTGCAACATTGTTTCCATGGCTCCTCCCAGCTTCTGGAACATTTCCCCGGCTGTCCATCCTCTGAGGGCAGCATGTCTTCAGTCTACACGAGAAGGAAGAAGGAATCTCCCTTGGAGTGAAGGAGTCACTCCCCTGGATCCGCAGGCACCAACTGCAACAACAACCGGCTGCGTGGCTCTCCGCTCATCCTGAGCTGCGTGCATCCTGCATCATGGAAGGTGGTCTGGAGTGGTCCCCTTAGTCCTCTCTGCCAGCTGTCCAACTTTGGTGAAGGTAAGCCCTTGCCTTTCCATGCAGGACAGATCCCCCGTGCACCACGTCTCTTGCAGCTACCAAGGCTTGTTAGAATCTCCTCCAAGGGATCTTCAGGCTCCCTGTAGCCCCAGGCCCCAGCACTCTTCTTTGTGATGCACACTCTCTGCGTGCTTCTCCTTCGGTATGGGTCCCTTCTTCAGATGTGCTGCGTGGGCTTCAATTCGACTGCTGGGTCCTCTTTCAGTAGGTCTTCTGTGGGAGATTCCTTTCCTTCTGTGGACTCTGCCTTGCTGAGGGTCTCCTGAGACTCCACCCTGTGGGTTGAGTCCTCCTGGTCCTTGGCACTTTTCCTCTACCACGTCTCTTGCCATTGCCAAGGCTTGTTGGTAGCTTTGCTGTAATCTTTCATCCAGCGTGGGACATCAACTGCATCCTCCAGGAACTCTTCACCAACTCCAGGGCTGCACTGCTGACCGTCTTCGTCCTACAGTTGACCAACTCCTGCAACCACAGACGGGTGGTTAGTGGCTCCTGCCAAAAGCGAACACTTCTGCGACTTCTGGACTTGGTCCCCATCTTTTTCAGGTCTTCCTCTTCAGGAATCCACAGCTGGTTCCTTGCAGTCTTGTCTGGGTGTTGCATTCTTCTTTTAGTCCTTTTGGTGGTTTGGGGAAAATCCAGTAACTTACTCTTTTCTTCCTGGTCGCTGGGGGGCACTGTGGTACTTACCTTTTGGGGTTCCTAGTTCCTACAGCTCCCTTCTGCAGATTCCACTTACCTGGGTGGGGGACCTGCATTCAATTTCCACTTTTTTAGTATAAGGTTTGGGCTCCCCCTGGGGTCACTATTTCCTATTTCTACTGCACTGTTTTCTATTGCTATTTATGCCTATTTCTGATCACGAGTTTGCATATTTAGTGTGTTCAAACTACTGTGAAATTTTAGGTATCATTTCTTTGAAGCATCATTTTGTAAAATGTTTTGATGCATGCTAGTAGTTCCAAAAAAACATAATTAAATATCAGTGTAACTACTTTCAACAAGATTATGGGAAATATGAAAATAAATAAGCACTGGCAAAACCAACTGATCTGATATTGGTGGTCAGTCGTTTGTTTTTTTCAATGTGTGTCTTGTTTTGACACGGTTTTTGTAAAACGTTATTGCTGTGGGAGTTGCCAGGCCCTCACCATTGTAACAAACATTAGCAAGAAGCAAAAATATTTTGTGGTCTCAAAAACCATGCACTGCCACAGTAGTTCCTGGCACTGAACAAAGCTTCTTGGTGTGCCACTATGCTCCTTGTGAAAAAGCAGATTGCTATCACATACCTGCACCTATGGTGAAGGTCATTCCATTAGTGCAGATTTATGTATTTCATTAACACGCAAGAATTTAAAGAAGTAGACTAGGAAAACGTATTCCAAAAAATATTTGTGAACTGTATTTTAGCATGAGCAAATATGCATGTGTAGATTTGCTCATGTGAAAATCTGTTGAGCTATTAGAAGATCACTTTCCCTCCAGCCACTTTTTCCCCCCAACCACTGGAAGAAGTTTTACTTCTGCCCTCGTCAGGAGTAACTTTCCAGCTGTTTGCATTATAGGAAAAGATTAGCGAAGAGCTGGTGAAAACTCTTAAAACATGCAGTTAGGTTTCAACAGACTTGGATGGGCATTCCAACCCCAGAACTTTTGCTTTCCACTACCTCCAGTCCCAGTATGTAGGTCAGCGGAAAGGTGGCAAAATAAGGACATTGCTAGTATTCAAGCTCTACTATAGTATTAGGCCTGGCTTAATAAGGGAGGATGTTATCAGAGCTCTTATGTAATTATATTGCTGCCATAATTTGTCGACACACTACAAGACATCAAGGGACAAGTAGATTCTTTTACAGGACAAGTAGATTTATGAAGTAACCTGTCTCATGGACAAGTAGATATTTTATTAAATTCAACACCCCTGTAAAGTACAAGTGCTCCCTGTGTAAATTATGATTGGTTATTCATGATTGGCACATTCAATTGGTTGGTAAGTCCCTGGTATAGTGCACCATGAGTGCCCAGGGCCTGAAAATCAATTTCTACCAGTGGGCCTGCAGCACTGAGTGTGCCACTTACACAAGTAGCCCTGAAAACATGTCTCAGACCTACCATTGCAGTGTCTGTGCGTGGAGCTTTAAACTGCCAATTCGACCTGGCAAGTTTACCCACTTGCTTTTATTATATGTAAGTTACCCCAAAGGTAGGCCAAAGGCAAACCAATGGGCAGGGTGCAGTGGATTTAAAAGGTAGGACATGTACTGGTGTGTTTTACGTGTCCTGGTAATGAAATACTGCCAAATTCGTTTTTCACTATTGCATGGGGTATCACTCCCTTAGGGTAACATGGAGATTGCCTTTAAATACCTTTTAAGTGTAATTTCCCATTAGGAGCAGATAAAGATATGGAGATTGGGGTCTCTGAACTCAACTTAAAAATACATCTTTTGGTAAAGTTGATTTTTAGATTGTTTGAAAGTGCCACTTTTAGAAATTGGGCATTTTCTTGCTTAACCATTCTGTGCCTCTGCTTGGTTGCGGAATCCGCGCCTGGGTCAGACTTACAGTTGGGCTGTTTGCAAATTCCCTCTAGACAGTAACACAAAGGGAAATGAGATGTGTCCGGCATGTCCTGGGCTAGAGTGGGGAGGGAGGAGCTGTCTCGTGCACTTGAAAGGGCTGTGTCTGTCCCCTCAAAATACAGTCTCACACCCCCTAGAGTGTGGCTGGGGCAGGGCAAGGAAGAGGCAGGGTATTGTGTACTACAAATACGTTCCTTTGAAAATTGCATACTTCAAAGGCAGAAATGAGTATAAGTAGTGGACATAAAACACCAGACATTTATGGATCAAGAGCTCTGCCAGGGAGAAGAGCTGAAGAGCTGTGAGGAGGAGTACTGCCCCTTTGCTGGGTTAGCCTACAGTTGTTGCTTCTGCCTCACAGAGGACAAAAGACTGGACTTTGCTGTGCATCCAGCTTGTGAAATTTCTCCAAGGGTTTGGACTGAGCTTGCCTCCTGTTAAGAAGTCTCACTGACATCAAAGTCTTCATCTGCCAGCACCCGGGCTCTCTTCCTGAGACCCCTGATTTGCTTTGCCAAATGCTGCCACATTCAGTCTATGGGCCCTTGGAAGGAGAAGCTGGTAAAACCTGAGAGAAAATCCATGCACTGGAGCCGAGCATCATAAAAATCGACACTGAGCCTGCACCGTAGCGGACATTTAAAAAAAAAAAATATCGATGCAGCATCGGTGAAATCGACGCATCGCCAGATCAGCGTGGATTCATTGTTGCCATGCGACCGGATTTTCCATTCATCGAACCTGGGCGTCAAATCTTCAAAGTCGCCACATGCACCCAAGGCTACCTGTCCGGAAATCAAAGCATTCCTTCCCTGCAAGGAAAGAATCGACGCATCACTTACCTGGCGAGGAAAGAATTGGCACATGGCCTCACTTGCAATTGAGGAATTGTTGCATCACTTGCTTTACTGATGCACGCTTGCCCCTGCAGCTTTATTTTTGACACTTACCAGTTACTTTGTGCTAAAACAATGCATCCATTAATTCCTATGGATTAAGACTTAACTTTAAAGCGTGATATTTGTACTTGTGTATGTTGGAATATTGTTGTTTTGGTCCTGTTTGATTTAGATAAATATTGGCTATTTTTGTAAACTGGAGTGGAGTCCTTTTGTGGTGTTTTGACTGTGTTACACTATGTTTTTGTGCAAGTACTTTATACATTGCCTCTGAGATAAGCCTGACTGCTTGTGCCAAGCTACCAAGGGAGTGAGCAGGGGTTATCTGAACTGTTTATCTCCCTTACCTTAACTAGAGTGAGGGAATATATATATATATTCACTGAAGACAAAGGTTACAGGGATGTTCTAGTTAAGTTGATGTTTTACTTAGACAAAACCATCAAAATTCAGCAGTTGTAGTTATACTTATGTTAAGAAGCTGTAACTCGTTGCCCAAAGTTACTTCCTGGCAAGAGTTATAGTTTCCTTAGATAAGTTTAACTTTAACTATAACTGTTGAATTTCTATGATTTTATATGGGTAAAATGTCAACCTAACAATAACGTCCCTGTAACCTGTTTCTATGGTTTTTGTTAACGCACATCTTAATATTTCTGCCAGGTTGTGGCCAGCCAATCAGGGCCTTGCTTTTCCCCTGAATTGAGGAGGATCTACAGATCATCCGAAAAAAGGTAATTTATTTGCCAATGAGGGACCCCTAAGGGCATGTGCCCTATGGGGTTAAGATACCTGTATCCTGACCATTTTGTTTCCCACCCCCAGGTAATGACAGAAACAAAATGGTGGCTGCAACTTTTCTTTCAGGTTGTGGACTTCCAATCAGGGCCTTGCTTCTCCTCTGAATATGCGGAGGATCCGCGGCCCTATATATACAAATTTAATTTTCATTTAATAAGTAGAAAACTACTGAACAGATTTACACCAAAGCACAAAAACAGCATTTTGGTAAAGGCCCTTTCTGCAGGGTTATCCACAAACGTTTTGCCTTTTTGCTCCTATTTTTCTGACCTTTTTTTGGTTGGCTTTAGGACTCTGGCCATTTTAAGCTAATCAGTGCTAACGTGCATGCGCTCTCTCCCCTAAAACCTGTTATAACTGACTTACACCTGTTTGGCTTATTTAATTTACCTGTAAGCCCCCTGTAAAGGGCTATAAATTAAATGCTGCTAGTGGACCTGCAGCGCAGATTGCACCACTACAGAAGTAGCTTTCAAACCTGTCTCAGGCCTGCCACTGCGGTGCCTGTGTGCGCAGTTTACTGCCACATTGACCTGGCAAATCAAACTACTTACCAAGGCCTAAACTCCCTTTATACTACACCTTCGCCACCCCTAAGGTAGACCCTATATACCCCATGGGCATGGTGCTGTGTATGTAAAGGCAGAACATATATTTTTATGTGTAACATGTCCTTGTAATTTTTCACTACTGTGAGTGCTGCTCCTCTCATAGGTTTGCACTGGGAATTCCCTTATATATGTCGACATGGTAATTTCTGATATGTGAAGACATGTTTGGTATGTTTGGAATGGTAGTGAACAATCATGCTTACTGGTGTTGGTGGACTTTTCATTACTATTTTAGAAATGCCACTTTTAGAAAGTAGGCATTCTCTGTGCTTATAACTCTAGTGCTTTGCACCTTGACCCCAATCCACCTCTGGGACAGAGGGGCAGCCCCACTTAGTGCATACTTTCCAGACAGCCATAACACAGGAAGGTATGGGTGTAACAGAAGCGCAGGGAAGGAGGAGGGTTGTTCCCACCTTACATGTCAATAGGCTGTGTCCTTCCCTCACAAAATTGACTGATTATCCCCTACTGATGTCCGGAGAAAGGGATGGATTGAAAGGGTGTTCTTCACTTGAATAAGTCCCTTTGAAGCTATCCCCTCAACAAAAGGTATTTCTGAGTATATGTAGAAGGGCTCTTGCCCTGTGATTTCACAGCACTTTTGGAACTGGGACTGAACCACTGCCAAAAGGACTGCTGAGCTGCACAAAGGACTCATTTGGACTGCTCTTCTGCTGTTGACTTCCCGCCTGGTGTCTGCTAGACGGCACAAAACACTCATCTGGATTGCTTTTCTGTGAGTTGCCCTGCTGCCAGCTGCTCCCTGGCTTTGGTTCCCTATGGCACTACTGGCTGCCAGGGGTAACCACCATGTGACCTACTTGCTTTGTTGTGCACTGGCCTACCTGTTAAGCTGGTGGAGTGACTGGCACCCTGCAAGAGGGACACTGGTGCTGGCCTGCCTGCCCCTTTGCACTTTCCACTGTTCCCTGAAGAGCCCAGCGCGGAATGAGTGCTGTTTTTGGCTCTTGTATGATCCCTGCATTCACAGCGCATGGTGGGCGCTTTATGTCTACTCCAGTGGGTGGTGAGCTCTGCCCTGGGCTTCTCAGAAAGCACGCAGAAGCACTTTCAACCCCTCAAGGAGCCCCCCCGGTGAGGGGAGCGAGATGTGCGATCTGTCCATGCTGGAGCCGTATCGAGGTATCTTCCCCCGGCCTGTAGCCACTCAGCAAGCCCAAGGATAACCTGGTGAGCTCCCATAACGAGGAAAGGAGGCTGTGCCTGTGGTGTGTGAAGTCTCAAAATGTCTGTCAACACCTCCTGGTTGAAGTGTGGGCAGGCAATAAGATCTATGCACGAGATCGGGAGTATTCACGAAGTTGTCGTGACCCTAGACATACAAATTTGGATTTTCTTTAATTTGTCCTAAACTACTGAACGGTTTTACACTAAATAACAAAAAATGTGATCTGTAGACAAAAAACTACTTTTCTGCCAAATTTGGTGTAATTCCATAAAGTGGTTCTGGCTGCAGGTGTGTCTAAGGAGCTTAGGGGCATTAACATGGGAAATGCACATTTTTTGACAGATCACCACAAAACTTTTCATGCACAACAGGACCCTTGGGCACACTTTAAAAAATATATATTTCATGAAGATTCATCAAACGGTGCCAAAGAGGTAGCCAAGTCAAAAAACGATTTTTCAATGAAAACTAGGTCCTAACTATAACTACAGTCAAAGGCCGTGCGTGGTACAGAGTTTCAGTGGTTCTACGGAGCTGGCTGCAGGGCCTAGCCACAGGCCAGGACTTGAGGCCAACCACACCACACACAGCTGAAGGCCATGCGTGGCAGTGGTTGGATTAACATCAAGTAATTAAAAGTACTTTATGTTAAAAAAAAAACATAGAAATTCACTGAAAATACCAAAGGTTACAGAGACATAATAGTTAAGAAATAGAATTTAAAAAAAAGAAATTCACTAAACAAAAAACAAAGGTTACAGGGACATTATAGCTAGGCTCACATTTTAAACTTACCAAACCATAGAAATTCAGCTGTTAGAGTTATTTCAAGTGACTATAACTCATGCCCTAAGGTAATTATAACTCACGTCCTTGCCATGTACTGCTAATTACCCCACATGTTACAACACTCATAACATCTTTGATAACATCATTGATTACATCAATGTAATATTTGCAGTGAAGTTATTGAGGGGAAAACTGTGTATATATATCTCCTGCATACAAAGCAGACCATGATCTCTGTAGGGGTTCTGAACAGCCTTCGACTTTTGCAAAGTTGCTAATCTTGCAGCAGATATAGGTACTAATGTAACAGACTTCATCATTGCGGACACTCATCGGCTATCCATAGACACAAAATTGAAAGGATCTCAGCGTCGGTCTAACAATCTGACATTGTGAGTCAGGTAATACGTTTGATATGACTTATTTAACCAAACCATTGCATTCCTCTGACGTCAGAATTGTAATTGCAAATTCTATTTCTGTCACTTCAGAAAGGCGAGGAGGATGCTCAAGTGTGTAAGCTTCAAGGAATGAGACGTGCCGACTTTCGACCAAACTAAAGAGATCTGAATTGGTCAACTTCCCTCTTATTCATGTTTAAGAAGCATTTGTTAGTTTGTGGTGTGCTGTACCTTCGAGAGTGTGTCGTCACTGCCGTGCTTTTTCTGGATCTCCTGCTGCAGGGCTACATACACCCGATCTTGGAGCTTCTGTACCTTCTTGGGATCCATCAGCCAAGGCCGATCTACGAAGAGAAGAAAAAAAATCAAGTAATTCACCCTTGTAATAACCAGCATTTCACTTAATTAAAGATCCCGCCCTACATTCCATAACAGCATTTACGTACAAAGGAATCTGTTCCTCTGCAGGATGTTCATGTACAAAGCATTGCACCATCTTTGGGATCAATGCACTGACTTCCAGGCACTTAATTGGATCAGGAATCAGTTTCCAAAAAAGCCCCCTTCAGGGGGAAAACTGATCCTGTACCAGTAACTTTAGCAATTGACAAGAATGGAGCTGAAACCTGTATTTCTTAGCTAACTATTACCCTTGTGCTCAGCCATGGATGGGGATTAAAGGACAGAAGAGCAGGAGTAGCTGCAAATTTCATTACCCTAGCCTTCAACTATTCTGCAAGTCCAGCTGGACACCCCTGTCTTGCATTCCCAGACGAGGCTCTCCTGCGACCATCACTGTGCAAATGTACCTAGTTCATGATCTCTCCTTTTCAGAACTGCTGCCCAATAATAGTGTGAAGGAGTCAAGACATCTGGTTGGGGTGTTTCACTTGCAACAAAATGTAGCAATGATGTATTTCTCAACCTGTAATAAGTTATTACAGTCGAGTTGTGACATCAAAATGCCTGTTACTAGAGCAAACCGAGGTTGTGAATTCAGGTTCTGGAGCAGAATCTCATATGCTGTGTAAGAAATTAAGTCAAAAAGCTTCTTCGAAATGAAGTCATTAGCAGGAGGCATTTACTAGATAAGGAATCGCTCTGCTGTTACCACACATCAACGATGTGTATTTTTTTAAAAAGGCTTAACTTCAACTGCATATACCCGTAACAAATCATGAGCTGTATATTGGTCAATTTAATTATGAAGGACGGATTCAACATGTATTCTACATGTCTGCACCCAGGCTCGTTAACATGAAGGCACAGGAGGCTGAGGGCCTAATTTGGATCTTGACGGAAGGGAATACTCCACCACAAATGTGACGGATATTCCATCTGCCGTATTACAATCCCATTATATGCTCTGGAGATCGTAATACGGCAGACAGGATATCCGTCACATGTAACAAAGTATTCAGTCAGCCAAGATCTAAATCAGACCCGAAGGTTCCATATTTTGGGAGCACTGCAATGATGTGACCATTATTTTAAAAAATAAATACTCCCTTCCAGTTCATGATACGTTCGTGGGACACACTTTCCTCTGCACTTTGCCTAGACATGTAGCCGGTTTACTGTACACGGACAACTGCATTTGAGTATCGTAACTGTTGTTTCGGCGCAGACTTGTGTCTCTTTGCACAGTGTCATTTGGAGCTTTTCAGGCTATGGCAGGGAAAGGGAGGGAGCTATATAAATACCAATATAATACATTAATAGATGAACCTGACTTTAACTTATTAGGCTATGGTTTGTTAATGAGGAGATATCTGTTCCTTTTATAGGGGACTCATGTCTGGGCTGGTGAGATCAATACTTTATTGTCTAGAAGAAGGAATAAGCTCTTCAAAAAGTCACCATCTGACCGTGCTGAAACATAAGCTCAGATCAGTTTATCTTTACAGCTGCCAAATATTAACAAGTGTTGGCAATGCCAATAGGTCTGGGTTAATATCCTAACACATGCAGCTTTAGCATGTTAGACAGAAAGGAGGAAATCAGCAGGAATGGCTACAGTGGTAAAGTAGTTTCTCAACCACTTAAGCCATCAGCATTAACTGAAAGATGAATGTTCTATTGTCCTGATATGAGACATGAACAAGTCTCCAGCCAGTGGCAGCAAAAGACTAACTGAAGAAAGCCAAAAGTTGAAAGGGGTGACTCAAAATCCCACTTGAGAGCTATGCGAGCTGCAGAACTGGAAGTGGATCTTCAAGACTGAAGCAGACGGAAGCTTTGCCAGTCCTGAGCTGATTAAATGAGCATGTGAAGTGCAGGTAGGATAGGCGCTTGGAATACATGATGAGAACTAGAGGCATGAACTTGAATGAAGGCGACCCATCTGTGAACGGAGGACTTTGGAGGAGCTGTGGCATGATGGGCCAGAAATGGTGAATGGTGAGTTTACACCTAATGCAAAAATTTTGAACAGGGCAAAGCAGTTGTGACAAGTTGCTCTGGTTCTCATAGGATGTAATGTTATCTGCCTTGTCAGCCTAAGGGGCTTGTAATTATTTCTGGTTGAAGAATAAAGAAAGCAAACACCTGCTGTCTTAAGGAGACCCATGTGTGGCACAGGCACCGTGAGTACCAGGAACCCAAGGGTTCCCCTTCCATTACACCAAGGCAAAGCATCTCCGTCAGCAACACCAGAGTCCTCCACAAAGTTGCAGGAACTGCAAGTAAGAGTTGGAGGCTCCGACTACTATTGCTGGTGAAAAGTCAGGGAGCGCAAGAAAGGTGCAGGAGCTCATAGAAGTTTAAGGTAGACTCCTTTAACCAGAAAGAGAATGGAATAAGGAATCAAAATAGTACTGTGGACCAAGGGAACACCGAAGACGATCATGAAAACAACCTGATTAGTGTGGAAACCAGGGCAGATCTTACCTCTGCCAACCCAAAAATCTTACCTGGAGACAGGAGTACGGTGGCTGTGAACAGCGCAATCTCCTCATCGGACAATTGGAGCCGGCACATGTTCCTCCCCAGTTCAAAGATAGTGCTGACCAGATCGTCGCATCCTGCAAAACAAAGGAGACATGGTGCTGCATCAGCATGCAGGAAACTAACACAACTGAGCTAACGTGTGGGGCTACAGTTTAATCCTCCACCCTGTTTCTGGATGTGCACCCCCATGGACAGATCAGGATCAGATGCCAGGAACCCTGAAGCAGCTCTTCATTTGGGAAGCCTAGGTACAGATTAGTCCTATGGTGCTGGAGGACTCAAAATCTCAATAACAGAACCTGGGAAGAAATTTAAACATTTTACAATCTTTGTAATTATTTGAATTCAGATGTGCTTTATTTGTGTGGCTCTCTTAGGCTTTGAGCAAGCCTCACTCATAACTTTTGAGCAGATAATCTGAATTTACATGTCACTGCGGCTATCACTGTGGCACCGGAATGCCATCAGGACCTACAGTACAGGCACCTAGGGGCACGGAATGTGATCCATCATAGGCTGCGCTTCAGGTCTCTGGCACATTCTTTTGTGTTGCTTTGGTCTCTCTAATATGTCAAGAGAAAGGCACACGGCTTTGCCAGTGAATGACACTTGCAAACAGGCCTGTTACGTGGCTCTAGTCATCTAAAACAAATGCAATATGTCAATGCGGGTACAAAAGCCAAGGGAGTTAGTGTGGAACTCAAAAGAAAACTGGTGTCTCTCTTCCATGGATTGTATGGAAACAACAGTATCTACAACAGTATTGGCATGGAAGGAGCCTAGAGGGATTGCTCAGGGGTAGGCAGCCATTTGCCTTTAAGTACCAACCCTAGCTAGCAGTGGCCATAACTTGCAAAACAAAATCCATTTCTTCACTCAGCCTTTTTAGAGCGTGATGTAGCTTCCCACTCACGGTTACATGTCAATATTGTGAAATTATAGCTGTAGAGTCTTAGGACCTGATTTATATCTTGGAGTACCATACTCCAAATTTAGAGACGTCCAGTGACCCAGTGGACATCTCTAGTCTTTGGCAGGGACCCCTCCCCATGGGAGCTTTTTCTGATGGAGTGGGAGTAATTTAAATGTCTTTACTGTGCCTCACCTCCGAGACTTTCATGGCAGAGAGAGGATGTAAAAACTGGCCTTTTAAACACCACTCTAAACAAGGTGGGCGGTCTGATGCCCAAAAACTAGGTTGGTCTGTATTCTGTCAGGCCGTCCAATAAGTATGTTAGAGACGGAGTCGGAGAAGGCTTTGTCGCGGACATACTTAAGGTCCACCTAACTGTATATCAGGCGGGCAGGTACTCCGTCGCCTCTCTGCAAAACTCTAAACCAGCCTTCTCAGTCCTACAACCTAAAGGTTAAAGGGGACCAAAGTTAATTTCTCCAACACGGCTACCTAAAATGTCCAGAGATTAAACAAAGCACAGAGGAAGCGCAGTGTGTTTGGGCATAAAGTGTGGGGTTGGTATATAGGGAGAGCTAAGCCAGTCACATCTACTAATGCATTGTTTTCTTGGGCTTAACAAAGGCCCCTGCAGGCCCCCCTCAGCACAGGACCTGGCCTGAGTGAGTCCAGAGGGGGGGCCCCCCTCTATGTGTTTTGCAGAAGGCCCCCCTCCAATTTCGTTATGTCACTAATTGTTTTGTGCAGTTAGGCAAGGGATCATTGGGCTGGATACTAAAAATAAAGTGGGCTTTCAATGAGGGCAAGGATAAAAGGCAAGAGAACAGGCGGGTTAAGGAAAAAGTAAGAACATATATTGCACTGTAAGCATGAATAGCATTAATCATATCTACACGAGGGAACCCTGCCCTGGATCACAGGTTACCAGGCATGGCACTGGCCAGTGATTAAGACCAGCTATTGAGTTGATTCTGTCCCATCTTTCTCCAAATACCATATTGGCCGTAGATGCCATATGCATTAGTGCAGTAGGTCTTTTGGTCCCACGTGAACCAAGCAACTTGACAGGCAGCCACAGTTCACTTGGCTGCAAGACCCTATGCTCATTTTTTAAAAGGTTGCATGGCTGGACAGAAAACAAATGAGTCTGACTTAGAGATATGAACAATAAAGTCCCCAGAACAGCCCAAGTCCTGGAACCATTTACCCAGTTGTTACATCTCCCATCTTACATCTGCCACAAGAACCTGAGACAGACAGATCTCCAGAGGATGACAGAGTGATTGCAATCTGTACAAAAAGGAACAGATCTTACCCAATGATTTGAACATCTGCATACTTCCGAACTTCCCTTCAAAGAGGACAGTGTTATTTATAGGGTTGAATGCTCGGACCATCCGGACGAGAAGGACCTCCAGGCACCCTAATGCAGAGAGACAGACAGACGGCAGAGGAGGCGAGGGAGCAGGGGAGGGAGAGGGCCCGATCAGTGGTTCCGTCATCCCAGGAAAAGAGCAGATTAGATTTAAATGTTGGGTAGCCGAAATGTGAACACCCAATAGCCCACCACCCCCAAAAAAGGAATAAATTAGTATGCAAAGGATAAAACGTCCCGGTTTGTGGTTTGAACATTGGCAGCAATATTTCATAGACAGAAATATAACCGACGTGAGGCAAATCCAACCAAAGACAAATCAAAAATCAAATCACAAGAGAGCAAAATGAGTTCACGATGAGAGGAAGAGGAGGGAACAGTGAGAAAGAGAGAGGAGGAAGAAAGGGAATCTTGGTTAGAGCTCCGAAGGCAACACATATTCTGTAAGCAGTTGTTTAAAGTACACCGAATATTCTGAAACATTCCACGTGCATCAGTCTCCACCTACCACCTGTCTGTGTTTTTTACCGATCAACCACCCTAGTATGGGCATCCTGATCCCTTATATGGCAGCATTTGCTCTAGGACCTCTGCAAAAACTAAGGAGGAGGCAAGTGTATCTTCTAGCCTGGCGCAGAGTAAGCAGGGATCTCACAATGAGTAAGAGAGAAAGAGAGCGAGGTGGGAGAGTAGAGAGAAGAAAGATAGATACCCAGATAGATAGATAGATAGATAGCCAGATAGATAGATACTGTTTGACAGGCTCATCAGCCCTTTAGAGTTTGGTAGGTAGTTTGAGATGCTTGAATTCCCCAGGTTGATCAGAGATCTCTGGGATTGTGCCCTTGTACTGACTAGCTCACTGGGTTCTACAGGAAGTGGAGACAGTACTGTTAAAGATTAAATGTAGAGTTCAATGGTGTAATGGTACGGGTATGGTCACTGAGTCCCTTAATTTCTGGGAAGATACAGTAAAACCACTCTGAGGGAGTGGGGCCTCTGCAGTGGTACAGACCAGGTCACTCAAACTCTTAGAGTATTGGAAGATGCTGTGCTAACAATGTGAGACAAAGGAACAGACCAGTGTTTATGATCACATGGACATCTCCACCACCAGGGCAGAGATCTCTATATGGTAAGGTATAAGGAAAATTTACGAAGTTTATTAAACTTGAAAAAGGAAGTACAAATATTTATATGTTCAATATTAATCCAAATGTATATGTTTATTTTAAACATAGAGCAAATGTAAAAAAAATTGAAGTATATTAATTTAACATTTTTTAAAGATTTATTAAGAAAATAAATCCCAACTTTGTCAAGAAATATACATGTTATGTATTAATAATGATCAAAAGTGATGTACAGAATGAATTCAAACTAACTTCATTATAGTTCGTTAACAATTCATGGTGCGTTAATTTTTAAATTCAAAGGGTATTGAAATATGTTAAAATAAACACATTTTAATTGTATATATTTTTGTACCATTAAATTATGTTTATTTGCATTTTAAGCATTTTTAAGCATTTAATTTATCTGACTGTTTTTCACATGGGGTTTCATTTGAAGTCTCTACCAACATTATTTTCTGTGGGAGAATGTTGCAGTATCAGTGGTCTCAACTGTGTGGTACTGGACTTGGTATACTTTGATTTGGCAGTAGCAACATTACACTGGCAAATGTATGCCATTTATGGGGTGGAGACATGCAAGTCTACACTTATGAGTAACTTTGCAATTGGATTTTGTGAATCGCAGAGACCAGTACAATTACTCAAATGTGTAAGAGTAGTACATCTGCCTGTGTACATTTACCGTTGTAAATACCCCTAACAGAGTGTGGAAAGATGTGCTACAAATCTGAGATAGTGGTACCTCTGTGGTGGTATGGACCACGTCACTCAATCCTTGAAGTGTGTGGGAAGATGCTGTGCTTACAATCCGACAGACAGAGGACTGCCCTAGCAGTGACACATGGTAAGTTGCCAAAAACAGAGAAACTGTTGTGCCCAGGCTGTATCACTGCAAATGCCATCCCCATTTACCCATCAGGCAATGGAGGTTGGTTTTCTAAGAATGGGTGACAGTACAGTAGTAATACAAAGGGCCATGTTCAAACACTTGATCATTAAATCAGGAGCTAGACCAGCTCGTTAGGATAGTCATAAGACACATTTAAATGTTCATCATTCATTTAGCCAGTTAATATTCTTAAAAGCTGGTGCTGCTGGAGTCCTGGAGCCTATATGTTAGTCACCCATGCTTTTGTGGCTTTGGAAGCTTTTGCAGCAGGGACACGTGCAGGGGTATTAATATGGTAGCTACGAGCGCAGAGGTGTTAACATAAGCTACAAGAGAATGCTCAGCTGTGACTCAACAGCGTTAAAGCAGCCCATGCATTCTGGTCCACAGAGAAGAGACGGAAGAGACTCCCATAAGTCAGCTTCAGCTGTAACAGGGTCTAACTTTTTTTTATAATTAGCATTAACTTAAGTGTGTGTTCCTGAGGGCCCTCCTTTATCTCACTTAAGGGAAGACAGTCAGCTCTGGTCCTTCTAGTTCACAGACATATCAGCTCCTACAATTTGAACAGTGAATAAACTGGACCCACAGTGAATGAACCTGAGGTAGAAATGCAAAGTTTGCATCCATGAATCTCAATTAATTTTGTATGTACAATGTTGTAAAGTGCATTTATTTTTCAAGTGTTTGACCTTCCTCCAGCTCTGTCATCAATTATTCTCTACAGATTCCAGCTCATTTTCTGCACTGTATGAGTGGGTGCCCATGTGCTCATTACATCCAGGAAGACCCAGGGTGAATGTTTGCTTGACAAAATAGCAAACAAACAAATACATTCCCCAAGCCATATTGTCCTAGTGTGACAAAGGATTTGCCTGGCAAGAAGCAAGGACTGGGGAGTCTGAACTACAACTGCTCGACAGGAAAATCAAACTTCTTTTTTAGGCTTGCACATCTGTTATGTCAACAGGGTTTAGGTTAAACCTTAACATGGATTCTAATCTAGAAGAGATGCACTAGAATATAAATTTATGTTTAACAGTTTTGCATAACTTATTACAAGATGATTGAACACAGAACAGATACACATACTTTACTTAATTGAATCATCCAATTATAGTTTTAAATGATCTAAACCGCTCATTAAAACGCTACACAATTATAGGGATTTGCCAAGAAACAGCATAAACACACACAAAATGGTGCTTCACTAGTACATTTCCTCGTGCCAACAGAGGCACCTCACTTTTGTCTCGAATAAATTCAGGTGTTTATTTGTGTTTCTCAATCCAGACTTAAAATCCTAAAAGCAAAGGCCTGAAAAGTTACAGCTCAGCCTCAGCTCACCTAAGGATTCTCCAGCGAGGATCGGTATGAGGAGTTCACCTTAGTCCAGTTTGGAATCCATACTTGCATTGATCAGTCCCAACCTCTTATGTCTGGGCTTTCAAAAGACACTGGAAGTGTACACAGTGACGACATAAAATGTATTATCGACTTTTACTTTATATATAAACTGTTGAATACTGAGGTTAGCCTTATTTTAAATGGTCCTGATTTTACAAGGTGATAGAAAGGAGAATAAAGGTGATTCACTGATTTGTCTAGGGCTGCATATTTTAATCACAGGAGCATCCAGTAGCAGAACTTCGGTTTCTTAATTTTGTAAATTACAATTCTGCAGCCAGGTAACATAACCTTGGTACAGAACTGTATCAATTAATTGCATAATCCTCAGTATAACAGGGAGAAAGAATGGGAAAATATCTTATAATTCAAGAACTTTGAACTCTCTAGGACTTCAATAGAGCAATAAGTATCCACATAGTTTGACTTTTTAAGACAAACATCTGGGCTGTTGCATATGTTCTTCTTATACGGTCATTACACAATCCTAAAAAAATCTATCAGCTGCTACCAACAGTTGGGACATCATACCAGTGCGTAACCAATCTGATTGTACATGATATCACAGTGCCTGCATCTGTCTTCCAATCTGATTGTACATGATATCACAGTGCCTGCATCTGTCTTCCACCATCTCTCCAGAGACTGTTTCAACATGAAGAAAGGAGTGCAAGGATTTCAACCTGGTACTTTCTAGGTATCTTATTTATGACTGCAACAAGACTCTACTCATTTCACCATAGTATGCTTACTCATGACAGATTATGAGGGACATGAAATAGAACAGCATAAAACTGTTTGTTGGGAAATGTCAACAAGGAAAACATTTACATCTTCTGATGCCAAGTGACCTAGGCAGTGCTTTCACTGTATGATTTCTCTCCAAAAATATTCAGTTGTTGTTATATATTTGCAGTTCTACATATAATGCATCACTGTATTTCAGAGCTACAACCTCATATGTATGTCATGGTTACATTTAATATACCTCTGCTATGTGCAAATTGTATGGGTTACAATTCTATGTACTTGCATTCATGCATATTGCCCTGCCTATCATCAGAGCCAGCACATGAATGCCGTTAACAAGTGCTTGAAGAAAGGAATCAGCACGGACAGAATACAGCATGTGCTGTGGTCGAAGGTTTTTTAACACAAAGGGACAATGAAAAGTAATGAAAACCGGCAGGAGTGAGTTCTTCAATAACAATAGACAACATTTGCTGGACACTTCAATGGGATTGTGAGAACACTAATGGAAATTAAATATAGTGTCTAACAGTTGGGGCATTTCAGGAAAACCAGACTAACTGAGGCATTTCTCAGAAAATTTACACATCTGAGGTAATAACAGGGTCAAAACCACACCAGCGTAAATAGCACACTCAACAAGTATTAGGTGTATTTTGCCTGCTTATGACCTTAGTGGTAAGTAATGAGGAATGTTGTGTGTAAATAGTTTTGTGTGAATTTTCCTATGTTATGACTCGTTCCAAACTGTTTCCATGAGCAGTCACCACAAGGTTCAAGCTGGTGAGAACTGTCCTTATAAGAACAAAAGAGTAGTGTGAGCAATATATGCTAGTATGAGGACATATTCTAGCTAACTTGTAACTATCATTTACTTATATCCAACTTAGTCCACCAAGCCTAGCAGAAGATAAGATGATCTTCCATGGAGGGTGATAACACCTGCTAATAATGTATGTTGACAATATCCTGACGTTCAAGACTGGGGCAGGGAGAGTCAAATGTCAAGCGTACTTGCAGACAATATGTTGGCAAATGCCTGCCTTATGGTGTGCTAAATTTACACTGGAATTGTCATCTTTCAGCATAATGTTCTACCTGGGAAAGTTGGATTTTCAGAATCAGAAACTAAGGAATAGAAAGTATAGGGAAATATATCACCTAGTGACAGTGATTAGCACAATGGTGCTGTTGGGGCGCACTACTGCTGATTTAAAGGGGCTGTTCACAAGGACCAAGGCAACAATGGCTACTGAAACAAAAGTGGCCTCTGTTTTTGATATTGCACCTCAAGCAGGTAAAATCTGAACAAACCTTCAGCTAGAGCATGAGTGGCCAACGTAGATCATGGCAGCAGGATCTGATTCACATTTTCTAGATTTCCAGGCAGTGATACTCATGGTGTCACCTAGTTCTAAATTTACCTTGTCAAGTATTTTAATGTTTATGCCCCAGGATAATGCTGCTATATAAACTATTAAAGTGGCTAGGCTGTGAATGTTGTCACAACAGATCTCAAACCACAGCATGTGCGATCAAACAAAGGATCACTCTAGAATTCCTCATGTTACAGATTGTTAGAGATGTAAGACAGAGGAAGAAAAGCTACAATAAAAAAAAAAGAAAAACAAAAAGAAAGGCAAAGGAGTGCAGCCGGACATCCATGTATAGACAGACAGTGCAGTGCCATGGGGCTGAGTAGTTATTATTCAAGAGATCCTGGTGAGTTAAGGTTCCTGCTATGCTTTTTTTCAGGGTGGAGTGCTAATAGCCTTATTAGCATTACCATAAGGACAATAACTTCTGTAAATTACCCCCTGTCGCACGCTAGTCATCTTCACCTAAGGCTTGGGCCCATAACCACTGAGAGGGAGATAATGCTTAACTAGAACAGTAGACTGTTGGGAGCTTCAATCAAAATAATGTGGGCTGATAGTGGACTTCTGCCCCAACACCGCATTGGTTCACTCTAGATTTCTCACTGTTTAACTTAAGATACTCTGCCTGCAGCGAGTGAAATAGTATAACTGGTTTAAGGCCTTCTACCATAGGCTATTCCGGTAGTTCAAACTCCTCTCATGATGGGTCCTTTCTAGTGGTTCGGGAATGTAACTCAGGTAGTGGGTCTTTACTGAAGTATAGTCTGGGCTACGGTGCCAAATTAAGTGACGACTGGGTTATCACTCAAAAGTATTTACATTTTCTCCAGAGTGCTCCTGGTTTCCAGTCCCTAGTGACTGCTGTTGGGGACCCTCGCTTCAGGGCAATAGGCAAAGCTTGAGCATTTATAGAACTATAGCTTCATCCTGCTGAAACATCACAAAGTTGCAACCAAGTGGAAGATGCACCTGTAGAGTAACACCCGCCGATCAGATGTTATAGTTTTCATATAATGAGCTGTAGGGCACAGTAAAATTCCTAAAATAATTGTTTATCGTCCATTCTGTTAGCATTCCAATGACGAGCACTCAACAAGTGATAGAAAACCCATTAATGTACCATCGGCCTCAAGATGATAACAGTGTGCCATTTAAGGGTGTTTGTCAGAATATTGTCTAAAGGGGATGTCATTTGACATACATATTGTGTCCTAAATATCATTTAAAAATACTTCATAGAACTAGGTGTAGCATTACAAAAAGTCTTTCTTTGCTCTCTGTGCCACTCTAGACAGGGCCCACCTTTTGCAAATCATAACCCTGTTCCTCATGGGAACAGTCTATCCTGAACTGCCAGCTAGTCCCCATTAAGAAGGCAAAATAAGAAACCCCAAGGTTTCACACAAGGTGGATATGGCTTAATTGGGCCTCACATTGAGGTACAGCTTGGCTCCTGTGTCACAGAGAGCAACAGACCCACATCTGGAACACCCTGGCCATCTTAATCTCTCTTATATGAATATCTTGAAATGTGTCCTTGATGCAACCTGCAGGAGGTCTGTGAGGTAAATAAAGTAGTGCTTCAGTGGTGAAAATTATATTTAAAAGGGCACTTGAGATTTGTCATCTACTTCATGGAACAGACGTTATTTTAGCTCAGTGGTTATGGGAATATATTTCGGATTAGGTTTTCAGTGGTCCAACCTGCTTTGAGGAGGATGATCTGGTCGTTCTGGCACAACTCCATAAAGCCGTCAAGGCGCTTGGCAAACTCTACCACATACTGGATGGCGTTGGAGATCTGCAGGGCACACTGCTGCCACATGACTTCACAGGGCTGTGGGTGAAAAAGGATCATCAGAAAGTGGCCATGAAAAGGTCAAGAGGTGAGCCACTAGCCTTGTCCCTGCCGCCTCCTCCGTCCTGCCCTGGCCGCCTCCTCCATCCCGCCCAGGCCGCCTCCTCCCTCCCTCCCCAGCCACCTCCTCCCTCCCGCCCCAGCCGCCTCCTCCGTTTCATCCTCTCCAGCTCATAATCAGCAGCACTTCTTATGACTCAACTACTTCATTCCTTCTGCGCATCAGCCTTGCCACTGCCGCGTCATCAGCCTCAGCCCTCCAGCCATTCCTTCTGCCTCATCGGCCTGACAATGAAGCTATGCACCATGCTTAACTCATTCTTTCTCAGCCTCACTCCTTCTATGAGACTACCTCCTCTAATCCACATCACCCTTTACGCCTCAACCGCTTCCTCTTACCCTCATAATGCGTATCTTTCACTACACTCCAGCCTTCCCCTTAGGTTTGTTCCGCCTTCAATTCCACTCGCCTTACTGACCATTCACCTTCTGCTGCCTCCTCACCAATTTATTTCTACCAGCCTAACCCCTTCCCTCTCACTCCTCAAATTCTTTAACATGCCCACTTCACCCCTACCAACATTGGAGCCTCTTCCATTCACACCTGCACATCTCTCAGCACATTACCTCTTTCTGAATCATGCTTCAACCCTTAATACCTCTCCCTCGGTACCCAACTCCTTTCTTTTAACCCATTCTCGCCCATGTGATTCTCTAACCTTGCAACCTCCTGTTATCCCTGCTCCACCACTTCATTTCCACCCAACTCACCACTTCCCTCTCGCCCACCATGCATCATCCCTTGAGCTGACTCACCCATTCCTTCTCAACAGCCTTGCCACTCCTCTTTCCAAACTTGCTTCATCATTATATCCGCCATCCTTCTTCTCTTAAACATGTCTCCGCCTTCCTTCATTTAACTTAACAATTATTTTTGCATTTGTATTTTCCCAGTCCCTCTCGCATAGCTCACCACATTCTCACCCATCCTCTCTCACTCACCTGACATTGTCCTATCCAATCCACCTTGTTCTGCCTCACTCTCTTGTTTCTCATCATTGCCCCATGACTCCCACCTCACCCATTTGCCGCTTCTTCCCTTTTCTGAGATCTAGCTCAACGGTATCGCAGAGCATCCCTACCCCAACACCTCAACACTTCGCTACCTGAAGGTTTGAACCCCACTGGGGACAAACCTACTCAAACGCCCTTTAATAGCGATCAATACCAATTTGCCAAACTAATGATCAGTCTTCTACTGATGGGGTATAGATAATGTTTACAATGTCAGGAAAAAAACAAAAACATAGAATGCAAACCTTGCTCTGCAAATTTCGGATCTCGTCCTGCGAGTAAAGGCTCCACAATAGTCTCTTTAACTCCTCCGTCGTATACTGGCTTGTCTCCAGATGGGACTTGATGACATTCTGGGCCACACGATCTGGATGAGGAGATAAATTGAATGACATTTTATGTCAGTATGATTTGAGGAAGGCACCAGATTATCAGGGGGTTTTCGGGGAGTAACCCAAGTTGAGCAGACCTGCAAGCACAAAACTTCAGGTAGCTGGTGCTGGGATCCACAATGCAGACAATTCAATGACTCAAGCACATGAGAGATGACCAACATGAAACATTCCTTAGGTCAATATGGTGTGTTTAACATCTCCTGGTGGGGGTTAGATGCCATGCAGTACGCACCTGTAAAGAACATATCTAAACGAGAGAACATCCAATTCTATTAAATTCTCTCAATTTGATTACTTTTTGGGGCATCTGATCTATTTTATTGGAGAAAGTAGTGGTGAATGTTATCCATTGGGGGTCACATTCAAGACTGGCGAATAAAGAAGAACCTCACATATCTCAAGGAAACAGGACCAATATAATTGTGCCTTCCTCGATAAATGGCCATGTTTTGTTCAGTGCACGTTGACTTGATGTAAGGTGTAAAGAAAACAACAGCACTACCTAAGACCACATGCCAGGGAAGCTCTTGGTTGTTAACTTACGCAATCCTTATTTGCTGCCTCAATCAAGGTTATTTTCTCTGTTTTCACAATACAATTTTTCTTTTCTAAATATGTCACCTTGTAAGTGGAGGAATGCTAAGTGGTGTGTCCACAAAGAGGATGGATACCTGGGTAGGACTACGAAATCCTGGACAGTCCGCACCTGCACCATCCTTCTCAAGAACATACTAGTAGAACTGACATAATTAAGTAGTTGCATAAGAAGCCTCCCAAGTCACCTGGATGAAACAAATTCTACTGCCCTTGGTGGGACACCCCTAAGCTAAGTATGACCCCAACGTCCTCTACAACACCCAACAAAAGGGAGGGACTTGTCTTGGAAGGATATTCAACATAAACAAGATTGGAAGCTAAGACGCTACGGATTGGTGGGATCCTATGGTAGTGAAGAAAGTCGAAAAGAATGGCTATTGTATCCACATACCACTAAATAAAGCAAGCCATCCCATGAAAATCAATGACAACCTCTGGAGGATGCCATCGATCAGGTTTGCTTCCTCTGGGCTTCTGAAGGGTCTCTACATGATGGGAAATACAGTCCGACTGCCTATCTCAGTAGGACAGGAGACTACCCTGTCTAAGGGGAGGGGCAAGTAAAACTGCACCAGGGTATAATTTCAATTACAGCATCTCACTCAAACATGACCCTGGGAAGTTTATGAAATGCTTTTAACATACATTTACTAAGGCAAGCTAATTCTTACATGATAGGGCAATGTTGGTATTAAGTACCCATCATTTTTTGGTACTGACCAATTTCCCCTACTGAATCATCGGTGGTCAACTGTTCACCCTCCAGGCCGTGGCTGAAGACGCCGGGTGGCAGCATCAGGTCATAGCGGGACTCCTGCTTGATCATCTTGATATCATTAAGGTCCAGGCTGGACTGGTCAGGGGAGGGCTGTGCCGACGTCAATAGGTCAAGGCTGTAATAGGAGTTCCCGGTGTCAGGGGTGAGGGGGAAGTCGAAGAGCAGCCCGTCGGAGAAGGTACTGATGTCATCGAGGTCAGAAATACCGCTACTGACACTGGTAGTGTAGACGCGGCTCAGGCCTTCAGCGTCTTCCTTGGTGGCGCTTTGGTCCTGGGTCTGCTGGTGCTTCTGAACCTCTGCGTACAGACTGTCACGCTGTTTCTTGGACATTCGGCCAAATTTCACAGCTGCAATGATAGAGGGTAGATTAGCTGAGAGTGGTATTCAAGGACCAGAGACATGCAGAGCAGAACAACTTCTGTCCTTCTAGACAAAAAGACATTGTCCCTTTAAGTGCCAGGGCACAAGCACAGTACAGTCCAATCAGAAATATCCTCACCTGCAGCAACTCTGCCACTAAAGATGAAGAAACCACTAAAGACATATGTCAGTTCACTCAAGTGCTGGGGCACAGCGCCTCTGCTGTTCCAGTATTCCGTCTCCAAAATAGGGGTAACAGTTTTCCCTAATCCTTGCCTTTCCTGGCTCTGCCATTCCAGTACTGGAACACGCATGAAGCCGTAGCAATTTACCTTAACTCTGAACTGAGGAAACTCCACCACTCCAGTACTGGATCAAACTCACTGGCGTCGAGATTTTCTCTAATTCTAATGCATGCCATCACTGCAAGGCTAGGCTTTTATACGGTCGTACCAGTCCCCATCCTCAATTATGACTTTCAACAAAGACAATATTCAAGTAGTTGCTTTCCCAAAATCTTGCCAATTGAACTTTAATCCTGCCTAACATAGGGGCCTGTACATAGCTGCGAGAATCCACTTTAATGTGTTACCACAATAAACTGGCCCCTCCCATAATGAAGCCTTGTAGAGTTGTACCAACACATTCTTGTCCTATACCACACTAACCCAGTCATTCCAATACTGGAGTCTTACAGAGACATCCCAAGACACCCGGACCTAACTGGAACCGATGCCATTCGCGCATGGCGACCCGCTCATCCATTCCAACTCACCTTGACCCACCGTAACTCCGCCATTTGTGTAGTCTGGTTCCTACAAACACATTCCTACGCAACCCACCCGAATTATTGAAGCACAACATCCGAGTCTTTCAGTACTTAGGCTTTGGAAAGTCCGACCAATAGACTAATTCCCCAAAACATTTGTAATGATAGCAGTACTATGCCCATAAATAGTCTTACCATGCCCTCCAACCTTAGACACAGCATACCCACACAGAGGTATTACAGTGGTCGGTAGACCTGTGCAAGTGTGCCCCAAAGCGGACACGATTTCACCCAGATTCCAGCGGTTGGGACGTACAGATGCTCTAATGCTAACCTTCTTGTTGCTGTCCTGTTCCACTGAATGGCCCTGGTGAACCCAAAGCTGTGGTGCTCCAACAAACCTCCCATACAGAGCACAACCAGTAGATACATAACCCTTCCAGCACTTGAGGCCACACTATGACAACCTCAACCTACCCTGCAGCTCCCCATCCTTTCCCAAGTACCTGACACCCCAGAGACACACTAATGTTCCTTAATAGTAACCAGCAAGCTGCTGCAACCCTCTCCACGCTGTACACGCTGTGCTCCACAATCCCCGGTTGTAAACTGCACTCTTGAGTGCGGACATTACTTAGGATCAGACGCTGTGCGGCTTATTGCAAAATTGAGAGAATTTAGACAGTGGGTGGCTGTGAATGAATTGTAGAGTGGAGCTGTGATAGTCTTGCACTAGGCTAATACTTGGATTGTTTTTTTTGATAATCAACACACACATCTAAGACAATAAAAGCAGGTTTGGCCATAAACTACTCTGAAGTCTAAAAAGTAGATATTTTGGCAATCTGGCCTTTTTGGGACATACTGCTAATGTGCCTGGGTGCAGTGGAGCTCAGTACCCATTCATGCTGTTTCAAACTCCCGTTGAACGCTGTGGACTCACCGTCGCGCGACATACCCAGTGCCAGGCACTTCTGCAGGCGACAGTGCTGGCAGCGGTTGCGGTTGGTCCGGTCGATCAGGCAGCTTCTCTGGCGGGAACAGGAGTAGGAGGCGTTGTTCTGCTGACTCCGCCGGAAGAATCCCTGAGCGGGAAACAGAGAAAGAGGTGTGGTCAAGTCATGAACTGAGACACGTGTAATGGATATCGCTCTTACCAAACGTCACTTCTACCCAAGTGTCGATCTATTGAACTTATCACCTAAATTCTGAGGTGGATGAGCCTTCTGGGAAACTACCTGACACAGAATCCAGTCTGGCCCCGACACCAGCACGGCCATCACCCTTCTTTAACCTACAAACTTTAGGCCGGAGTTAAATTCACATTTCTGAAGTTTTGCATTAGGTAACCTTCCATTATTTTTCCACAGTGGGGTCTAGTTTGTGCAGAAAATATTTCAGTAAGAGAAGTTTTCTGCTTGAACCAGTCTCCTGCTAATATCTCATGTGATTTTTTCTTTTCTTTTTTGATAAAGAGTTTTTATTGATTTTGCAAGAAACAATGATACATACAGTTAACACGATGCCAACGGGCACCGAACAATGATCGAACCCATGTCCCCAGCAGCACATTATAAGTGAGAGGTATGCGCAATCTAGAAGCCTGCTACAGCCTCCCACTTCCCCCATATCTTATTATATTTATTCGGGCATCCTCTGGCCTCATATAAAAGTTTTTCACGCTGTGCACACCAGTCCACCCCTCGTCTCCATTTAGTCAGTGCCGGGGCATCCCTGGCCTTCCAGTCCGCCATTATATCCCTCTTGGCCACCAGGCATGCCACCCCTAGAAAAGTTCGATCTGTTCTCCGCAACCCAGTGTCTCCCATGACTCCCAGAAGGAGGGGCAAAGGCACCCTCTCTATATCTTCCTGTAAGACCCCAGAGACTTCCTGCAAGACAGCTTCCCAGTAAGTCACCATGGCTGGGCAGGCCCATACCATGTGGAAGAAGTCAGCCACAGGGTTCCTACAACGGGGGCACTCCGCTGTGGGGCGGAGGCCCGCTCTGTGTAGTTTGGTGGGCGTGAGACAGGCTGTATGAAGATAGTAGGTTTGTAGTAATCGGAAGCGAGTAGCCATTGTAAGGGCACGCGGGGCCATCAGTGCTTCTGCCCAGTCCATCTCTTCCATGGGGCCCACCCATCCCTCCCATCTTTGGCGGAGCCCCCCCAGGGAACCAGCAGTGTCGGTGGTTAGGGTGCGGTATATCTGGGAAACACCTCCCCTGCCCAGGTCTCACATCAATGCCTTTGCCTCCATGGGGCTAGACTCGGGTATGGTGTCTCCTGTCTGGACATGCACTAGGACGGCGTGGCGGAGCTGAAGATACCGGTGTAACTGTGTCTTGTTTAATGAAAAGTGTTTCTGAAGGTCTTCGAAGGACCGCATGTGTGACCCTCCCCAGACGTCGCCCAGTGTGGAAATGCCTATGTAATCCCAGTTCTGAAAACCCTCCAGGCCCGCCACCTCCATCAAATGCGATTTTTTCTTTTATGTGAGGTATGCCCTGGTGCGAAACAAGTCACACAAGAGATAGTCAAACATCTTTATGAATTAAAAGCATAATTTTGTGGGTAAAAAAAAAATAAAAAAAAAAAACGAGTTGTTTCACACACCTCTATGGCCGACGTACCAGAAGACTCCCATTTCTCACTAACATGGGGCATCTCCAGGAGGTCTTTGTTTTAGGGCACACCTTTCCCATCCCATTGCCTTTCCATATTAAACTATCATGTCATTTTCTCTCCTCCATCCATCAGCCTACATGCATCTTCCACACTCCGTGCTGCCAAGGTGGGAGGATCTGGCACGCCTTACATAGTGCAAAAACAATAGCCAACCTATTTTGTTTACAAACAAATGCTATTGTAGTCTATGCACATCGCATAACTCTTAGGGATTCGCTTGTGTTTAAATGCCGCATTTGTTTTGCAGATGTGACTGTGGAAGCTAAACAGATATCACAAGCACAATTCTTGGTCCAATGGGGAATTTGTCATTAGAAGTCATGGTGTAAGTTTCATATTAAAGAGCCTGACTGCATTCCTTTCTTTGTACAAACATATAAATTGTTTATAATGAGATTTCAGGAGACTAATTCTTTGGCTTAAAGCGTGCTGCTCTGATCTTAAATGCCTCGGTTGAAGTGTCCAATTCATTTAGAACATTTATAAAGCGCCGTGTGATTTGTTCTGAGTACTTTACAGCACTAGATGAATTACAGATGTAGTGTTTGATGTGATGAGTGTCCTGCAAAGTTAGAGCCAAATCAGGCAGGGTGAGAGCCAGCACCCAAATCCGTTCAATCACGACCGCGGGACGTTGTATGTAGTTGAGAAGAGACTAAACTCACTTTCAGGTTAGATCTGGGTGTAAATCGGGCTTTGAGGGCAGGTGGGTGTGAAATGTGCACCTACAGCAGGAAAGCGCTGGCCCAACTCCGGCATAGAAGTTTCTGGACATGGCCGCTTCAGGACCACCCACCAGGTTGGTCTCCTGTTTTGTCATTTGTGAGGAGTGGTGGTCTAGGTTGTTCAACGTTGGTTGTTGTAGACTTCACACTCAATTCCCTAGGCCCAGGGTTACAGGAACAACTATTTCTAAATTGGAAAACACCTGGCAGAAATGGTATCCATGAAAATAGTCCTATGCCTTAATATCCACTTTCAAAAAACAACTACTATTGGAAGACCGATAAGGGTCTTGGGGTGCAGAGGGGACATGGCCTATCCGTCGGTGTTGCCTGGATTTTTTTGTGGTGAAGATACATCAGATTTGCTTATGGTCAGTTTTCTCTGCAATGGGACAGACTAGCTAAAACAATGGAATGGAATGCTACCCATGGTAATTGTAGGTGGTTAGGAAGCCTTGGCTCCTAGCCACCCATCACAATTTAAATATTTACCAGCGACAGTGGCCAACTCAGTTTATTGCATATTCAAAAAATGTGTACCTGTGAAATGGACAAGTGAGACCATGACTTTTACAGATTGGCAAACAAAAGATTGTACACATACACGCGCCAGCAACCTCTGGTGTGACTCTCTTCACACAGCAATCTGTTCATCTCTAGCACACGCCTCCATCTTTTTTCATTTTCACGTAGCTTGTCAGGCCAATCGCAAGCCTTCACTCTGCCACTTTCCCTCGAGGTACCTCCCTCCCTCTCTCCTCTATGAACTGAGACACTTCCTTCCATCTGTGATGACTTTTACTGGAGTGGCTGAAACTTGCACGCAGCCACGGTGCAGCCCACACGCTCGAGCTCACACACTCCCTCGAACAAGGGGATGAACACTTTGGCAAGTGGTGGCCGAGCGCGCACAAAGGTTTTACTGAGCAGATGCAGAAATCACCAAAGCCGCTGTGGAAACTTCCTTTGCGCACACCATGCTCGAAGGCCCTCGACCTAGACACTTTAAAAGTTAGAAATGCAAAAACTGAGTGAAGTTCGTGTTTACACAGCCACGCCCTTGGCGCGCGCTCTGGGCGACAGATAAGTGACAACCACACCCCGGCATCTCCAGGCACCACCATCACGGCCGCTCCCCAACACCCAGACAGACACCTGCTCGCGCACTAATCAGACACACACGCCGTGCACTGAGGTGTCTGGGGAAGTGAATCTTAGAGACACGCTGGCTCACAGACGGACCTGCTGGGCCCCTACGGGGCTGTGTGTATACAGGTCTATACAATATATGCGTTTAAAATGTTTACATCTGACTTTCTATGCGTGCCGCTATAGTTATATATACATATGTTCACACACATCATAATAAGTTAGATTTACACATTTTTAAACGACACTATTTTACAACAACGAACAGGTGGAGAAATTAATCTGTTGCAAAGAGAAGTGTCTGTTTTTTCTGACACATTAAGCAGCTGTGGTGGTCGGGGGGGGGGGGGGGTTGCAGAATAAACAGTGCTTGGGGACGAGCCCCATCTGCCACTAAAGACACAGCTGACAACACAACAGAAATACACTCTCTTCAATTCACCACACTCACGCATGGGCGTACACACACGCACCAGTTGATATACACCACATACTGACAGAAGACACACAAAAAACACAAGTTCGAGTGACCCACAAAACAACCTGACACAAATTAAACAGCAGACACCAAGTGCGCAGGAGACACTTCGAAACACAGATGGCATATACTTTACACACACACAAACACAATGAATATAAGCATCTCAAGCACACAGGACATACATCACACAGGAGACATACACCTTCCACACTCATTCCATACACACAGGAGACCTACGTCTCACAATCCCATGAAACGATATATAATAGACAGAGCTTCTGGAATTACGCGGCAAGAGAGGTCCAAATTATGTGGGTGGACAAATTATGCAGCAAGAAAAGGCAAATTATGCTAGATTACGTGGCACATTTTGTAATAGCATTTTTTTTTTTAGTTCTTGGTAACACTGTGTGGGCATTAGTTTCACCCCATTAATATCAGTTTAACATCCAAATGTAGCAATAAGCAACAGAAAGGCGACCAATCCAGCTTTCCAAAGGGCCTTCCACTGTGCAGCAACACATGTCGCTCCATTTTTGGTAACATTTGAACCATCTGAGATAGAAAGTTTTTGGTTAAAAGCTGCAGATTATGTGGCAGAAGACTGATTTATGTGGTAAATGCGGCAAACCTATAATTTTGCGGAAATCGCCGCCGCACAATCGCATAATTCCAGTGGACCTGACAATAGTTTAACTAATGTGTCCGTGAGCTGTACATCGACATGGTGCTCTTTAGTGGCGAAGGCGTGAGTGACATACCTTGCATCCCTCACAGGTGATAACGCCGTAGTGGATCCCCGAAGACTTGTCCCCGCATATCTTACATGGGATCACCTCAATTTGTGCTGAAAGACACAATGAAAGAGACTAGGTTTGAACGAAGCACACAACCTCTGCATGGCTTTTTATGAAATGAATGCACCTCCTAGACCAGGGTTCTGCAAAGTCGGTCCCGGAGAGCCGCGTCCATGCCAGGTTTTTAGCATATCCATATTTAGAAAAATGCAGATTTCTGAAACATCTTTTTTCTAAATGTGGATATGCTAAAAACCTGGCATGGACCCGGCTCTCCAGGACTGACTTTGCAGAACCCTGTCCTAGACATTACAACAGAACAACATCACTGACGTCAGTTTCCAAAATGCCAGTGGTACCGGAAGTAATGTCACTCAACGCTTACACAGGTTGATAACGACTAAGACTCAAAGAGCACTGGCAATGTCAGTAGGTCTGGCATATTTCTAACTGAAAGTGCCTCGACTGTTGAAGCTTAGGTACTCAATTACTCGTCATACATGCACAAATATCATTCATCCATCCTCTCATACACAGGCGAGTGTGCTTCTTGCCTTCACCCACTTAGCAATCCACAAGCAAACACACAAGGCTCAACAAGCATTTGCAAGGTAAATTAGAAGAATAAAAGTAGTAAAATGGAAATAAGCTGCTTAAACCCAGCAGGCGTATTTTGTCATAAAAATACAAATTAAACATAGCAGCAGGCGGGTACTTTGCAATGGGATTGTACATAGTTCCAAAGCGCCTGTCACATTTAGGAGGAACGTGTTGGACTTCTCAGAGGAATACAAGATGATAAACTATTGACAAGAGAAAACCATTTAAAGATGGCCCCCAGGTTTAAAAGCAATGGCTAAGTGGCCGATGAAATGACCGGCAGGGCGGGGCCGGTTAACACTGTCTGGGGAGTAGCAGTGTACATAATTTTTTTTAAAAAAATAATACCAATAATAAACAAAGGAGAAGGAAAAAAATGAAATGGGACCTATAACAAGGGAAATTGGAAAACTATAAACTTGTCCAGGGGTCGAGGCACTAAAGAACACTCATTTTCAGGTAGATGAGCAGATAAGGTAAAATGCCATCACTCAAAGGGTAGTAATGCCAATGGCTGAAGTGGGCGGGCCCATTCCCAGTGGTGCATGCCGTCATGCATGGAAGTAGATATGTCTAAGAGACCCATGGCAGAAGCGGGCTCACCTAAAGAGCCTCTATGTATACAAACAATTCTAAGAGGAGCTAGCAAGGACTCTCGCAATCAAATCCGCTACCCCCCTATATAATGTAAAAAAAGTAACTGACACAAAAAACCCTTGCCTACTAAGGTAATCACTGGGATTCCATATAAAAAAATATGTGCCTCCTGGCTTTAAACCAGTGTAATAGCAATCCACCCTTGAAGCTTATTGGCTTTACATAATAAATGTGTTATGCCTAATGTCTTTGTCATAACTTTTAATAAGAGATCGGATCTATGACAGCTGAAATAAATATTCCCAATGAACCAATCAGGCCTATTACTTTGCTTTAGTGTGTCTAAGCTTTCCCACAATGCAACCATCCACACAAAGTCATAACATTATAAATGAAAAATAATTCGCAATCCCTCTTAAAGGAGCGGAACATTGATTCACACAGTACAAGTTATCTGGGCGCCAGATTTGTCAAAGTGGACTGACCAACACTAGCATCCTTAAAAAACTGAGTGCTCTAAGAACTTTTTAAAAGAGTCCTACGAATCCATTATTATAATAGACTACTGGCTTTAACAAATGCTCTTCACAATAAATAAGTCGACCGTATTGTATTTAGCAAAACTTCTCAACATTAAAAGATCAGGCCAACAACAACAGACATAACTTGTCCCAAATTGACTAATCAAGCCTTTAGGCTGTATCATTTGCTTGTCGCTTCTCGATGTAAACAGCTATGGCCTACTGCATTACACAGACTGGCAAATTCCAGGCATACAGTTATAAATATATACAAAGCTGCTGTTGGCAACACCCTATGCAACTGCTCTCAAATGAGCCTAACAAGGATTATCAAACTACACATTTCCAAACCCCAGGGTTTGTCAGAGTGGTATACCAACAAAAAAACATTGTTTAATGTAGCATTCTGAGATTTTGTGCTGAAATATCTGTCTACAGCCTTTAACACAGTGCAATAACAATCAATCCTTAAAAGTGGATTGTTTTAAAGAAAATCGTTATCACAATAAATAAACCAGGCCTACTGCCTCTGTCATAACTTTTCATAATAAACAGATCAGGTTCAGACCACACTCAGACATAACGTTTCCTAGTGAACCAATGAGGCCTATAAGCCAATATCATTACCTGGTCACCATAAACAACTCAGGCCCACTCTATGGAGCATATAGTTTCCCACAAGGCAACCATCAGGCACAGAGTCAAAGTTACAAACATATAGTTACAAGCGACAAAAACAAACTACAAACCCTTCCAAGAGGAAACAAAATACAATCGCTCCTAAAAGGGGTTACACGGATTATTACAGCGAAAATCATCTACCCCACTAGGGTTTGTCACTAGGGTTTGGTAACCACAAAACCCTTGCTTTCTATAGTGATCTGTGAGATTACTTGAAGCAAAATACTGTCCACAACTTTTTACATCATAGAGTGTTCACCTACACTAAAATGCATATTGCATTTACAGGGGTGTGGAATTTAATAAAATATCTAATTGGCCATGGGACATGTTGCTCCTTAAATCTACTTGTCCTGCAAAAGAATCTATTTGCCCCTTTGGTGCCATGCAGTGCAGCAACAAATTATAGCAGCAAGCTCATTATGCAAGAGCTCTGATAGCCTCTCTGATGACAGGGCTACTACTATAGTAGGGCTTGAAAACATGCCATTCCAATCCCTACTATAGCAATTTCCTTATTTTGCCACCTTTCCACAGATCTATATACTGGGCTCGAGGAAGCAGTAAGCAATAGTTCCAGGGCTGGAATGTCTGAGCCTGCAACTAATTAACTTGCAGGTTTTAAGGATTTTTACCAGCTCTTCTCTAATCTTTTCCCATAATGAGAAAAGTAGGAAATTTACTCTTGACAATGGCAGAAGTAGACGTTCTTCCAGGGTTGGGAAAAAAGATTTTGGAGCGAAAGCAAACCTGTAATCGCTCAATAGATTTTCACATGAGCAAATCTACACATGCATATTTGTTTGTGCTAAAATACAGTTCATAAATATTTTCTACGAATATGATTTCCTGGTCTACTTCTGTAAGTTCTTGTGAATTCATGTAAGCCAATAATTCAAAGACATATACCATGGGTGCACTTTTGTGACTTTAAGAATTGGGTCTCTAATTACATCTGGCGTTAAGACATTTTGTTTTTACTAAACTTCTATTACTCTCTCCAACGGCTGGCTTTACTGTGAGTAATCGCATTGTGCTCTTCCACAAGGAGCATATTGGCACACAATGTAGTTTTGTTCAGTGCCAGGAACTACTGTGGCAATCAGTGGTATAACAAAACTGAAGGGGCTCCCCTGCAAAGAACATGAAGGCCCCCCTCCCCTCGACTCAGGGCAGGTGCTGAGCTGAGCGGAGGGGGACCCCCTGGCTGTGGGGCCTTTGTTACACCACTTGTGGCAATGTGTGCATTTTTTAGACCAAAAACGTTTTTTGCTTTTTGCCAGTGTTTGCTACAATGGTGAGGGCCTGGCAGCTCCCACAACAATAAAGTGTTACAAAAGTCATGTCAAAACAAGACATGCACTGACGAAACCAAAAGACTCACAACAAATGTCGGATTGGTTGGCTTTGCCAGTGCTTTATTTTCAAGCTTCCTATAATCTTGTTGAACATGGTTACACTGATTTTCCATTAGGAATATATTTGGAAATACTAGCATGCATCAACACATTTTACTAAATGATTCTTCAAATAAACAGCACCTAAAATTTCATAGTAGCAAAAATGTTTTCCTACTTGCCTTTTTTCAGAACATTTTATTTTGAAAGCAAAGAATCATCACTTTTTCTTACAAGCTTCTGCAAACATCTGCATCTAACCAGAGAGCATTCTGGGAGCATTATACTTAGCCTCATATTGTTAAACTTTTCAAACGTGTGTACACTTTTTTTTTTTTACTGGAACCACTGTCAGTAGTGCAATGTGATCTTAAAACATGTACTTACAGCACTCACCCTAATGATAAAGGCCTTTTAATTAATGAACCATAAATACAAGTTTGAACAGCAATAACATCTGGACACACATTACATCAACTGCAGACAGTTCCCTTCTCTGTAAACTGGCAGCCAAAGAGTTTGTGCAGCAGGGGGTTGGGCCTACTTGTCCCAAAGACAAAATAAACATGAAAACTTGTTGCCCTTGAATCTGCCTATAGGAATTCCACATCCCTGCATTTAACAAATGCTTTTTGCAAAAAAATAAATATGCCTACTGCCCTGGTCATAACCCCCTTAATAAACAGATCAGACCCGTGGCATTTGACATAACTTTTCCAGGTGAACCAATTAGGGTTTAAGCCTTAATCAGCGGCTTACCATAATAACAGGCAATTCAGGCTACACTGTTGATTTCCGGAGCTCACTGTGCCTCATGGCTAAGGACAACTCAAACTAGGTCTGTTTGTGTCTTCATTCAGAAGGGATATGGCCTAGCTATTCGAGCTAAAGTACTCTTACTGGAGCAAGCAAGGCTGGTTTGCATACCGTAGGTCCCCACCTGTGGTGGCACAATGAGACACACGTGATCTACTGGATGTTGCCAAGAGTAATCAGCAGTGGTGTAATATACTTGAAGCATTCTAGTCATCACTTTTATGTTTTTGTGCGTAAAATGCTCTAAGTCTAAGGAGTATGCAGTGGGGTGTAATACTGAAGAAGGTTCTAGCGCGTGGGCAGGTTAGAAACTGCAATGCTTCATCCATATTCTGAACATGAATGCCCTCAACGAAGAGCTGACTGACATCAAATGTGGAGGGGCCAGAATGAAAATGTTTATGGATTAAAATGAATATATAAAATATGTGATATGTAATGAAAGGTGTCATCATAAACGAGAAATCCTTTTCAGAAGAGCAATTTTGCCAATGCCTTGTTGATTAAATAATATTTTACACAACGAGTAATTAATTTCGAAAAAAAGTTACTGTCACTAATAATGAGCTCATACGACACTGCTTGGCGGTGTCTGGACTATGAACTGGTGGTCTAGCGGGGACTGCCTCTTACCGGGTATGCCTAGGCCTCGGCCCCATGGCTCACTGCGGTGTCCTGCTGTCCAATACCTCATTCATCACCAGGAACCACAGACATGGGAGTAGGTGTCAGTTTACTTTTATTCTCAGCTGTGTGAGGGATACATCAGTCTTCGTCCCGATGCCCCCATCCTCAAACGTCCCTCTTTTCAATGTCCCCTTGCATCCTCCACCAAGACTGCTTCCTGTACTGAAGGATCCCTCGAGCCCTAAGAATTGGTCAGTGTCCAGAGCGGTCAGGTGACCTCCAGCCCTTTGCTGTTCTTTCCAGATCCTGGTGTCTATTCCATACTAACTGTGACAGGAACTCAAGGTCCATCGCAAGGATGACGCCCGAACAAGGCTTTAAAGTGCTGGTTACTGGTGTTACCCTCTGCGGGGGCGTGGCCTTGCAGATGACGCAGGGCTGCTCCTAGTCAAACAGCTGTATGTAATAATGTCGAACATTTTGATTCCATTGAAGTCGAGTTGAAACTAAGGAGGTAATAAAGTTGTGCCTTTCTTTATTACTTATGACAATTCCAAAAATATTGAATTTAAAAAAGTTGCTATATTACATGTATTCTTTAAAGTATCTAACTGTATCCTAAAGACTCACTAGTACCCCTTGCATCAGTGAAACCTTAAAAATTACTCTTTAATGTTATCTCTCAAGCCTAAAAACTCTTACTACTCCTTCCCTGAAAGCTAAAAAAAAAAAAAAAAAAAAAGTCATACCTTTTACCACACCCTTCCCTGAACCCTAAAACCCCAAAGACGGTTTTACACTTCCCTTCAATGAAGCCTAAAAACCCCTTAATGCTACCCTTCCCTGAACCCTAAAAACTCTTATCACCCTTTAAAAACACTCTTCGCTGTACCATAAAAATACCCTACTACCCACCCTTTCACGCTACCCATCCCGAACACTAAAAAACGCTGATCAACCGCCTAACGCTACCCACACCCGAACCCCAAAACAAAACCCTTCTAGTCCCCAATTCCTTCCCCATCTCAATGTGAATGCTCCTCTCTAATCGGGCAGGAGGATGCCCTCTTGCCCCCGCTTTTGTATCCGTTGTTTCACTAGACGACTTTTATGACACGACGTTTGGCAGCCTCACCCCCCCCCCCCCCCCCCCAAAAAAAATACTTATATAATAAACCATTTGCACTGTCCCACTCCTGGTCTGAATAGGGTGGTCTGTGCCCGTCCTGGCACATTAAGCGAAAAAGAGACGGGACTGGAATGCAGACCACGCTAATTATCAATGGCTGGGATTTTTTCTCCCGACCAGGCACCCGGTGTCGCACACAAATAAGCCACGCAGGCCCAAATAATAACTCTTCAGGATAAGGGTGCATTTATTCTAGAGTAATTACAGACTCTGCAGGCTACTAGGCCCTCCCTCATGAAGAAAGCGCGTTGTCTGGGATATATGTTCTCTTTCCACCGTCACAGTTAACCACGGCCTGACGGTGGACCCCGAGTATAAATGAAACCCCACCTCGCCCCGGTCATGGAAACCGGGCAGACGGGCAGTTCACATCGTTTGACTTGGACTCTTATGGCCGCCCGCAGTGGGGGTGTAATTTCTGTACTTACCACGAGATGGAGCTCATGCGCCAGGTCACGAAGAAAACCTCAAACCACATTTACAGCTAGAGAAACGTTACAGCAGTCAATGGATCTGTCCTGATTGTCTCAGTGTAACGCTTAATTCTATGAGCGAGCCTGTTTATAAGCACTAGAAGATCTGGCAGATCGGGCAACCTAGGCGTTGGAAGATAAAGCGATTTGTCTCGGATCAAACAAACAATGTGCCTTTGATGGAGAGCCGAGATCAGATCTGAAGTCTCCAGCCTCCTGCATGAATAATTTAGCCACCGTCAGACCCTTCCTTCTGACAAAGCTGCAGGGTGAACATTTCTTGGGCCGAGGGAGGAAGAATTTGGCGGTTGGTTCTTCTGCTCATAAAATGTTGGAGGGCGTGTGTGGTGGGGGTGGGGGGTGGTTTGGGAGTTTTGCAGATATTCCTTTGGTGCTTGAGATGAAGAAGTTTGTAGGCCCGAGTGTCCAATCAGAAATCCGGGTATTTCTGGTGATAAACCAGTTTGTTTCTTTTCATGATGTCTTTTTATTTAAACTTCCACGTCCTGCTGAAACCCACAATTCTGTATCTGTAAAACTGTCGCCACGCCACCCCAATATCTAAAACCCTACAAGCAGGGCACAAGTCCTAAAAAAAGAAGTGGTGAGACTAAACAAGTTAGGGGGTAAGCAAGTACAACACGTATGTGGAATCACAGCGCGTGACGTCACATGTGGCATCATAGGAAGTGACAGATGAAGTGGCGTCACAAGCCATGACTTTACAGGAAAGAGCATCACAAGAAGTGACATCAGAAAGCAGAAGGAAAGCAAGTGTGTCTGGCTCAAGCAGACTGTGTATATTATTTGTACAAAAAAAAATACATGGGTGGATATGCAGGAACGTCCATGCATCACCCATGTAGTGCCTACCCAACGCTCAGTAACGCAAAGTAGCACAATGGCTTCCTTGTATTCATTTTTTTGTGCAAAGCCACACAAAAACTATCCTATGAGGCTGTTTGTTTGTATGTGTGCTGCAGAATGCAGCATACACAGTGCTTTAAATGGGCAGGTACTGTCTGATATTGAGTACCTGCACTTTTTTTTAATTTGAAAGTGAGAGTGCCTGCACTTTTCACCACGGCTGCAATATATTTAATAGGAGAGTACCAGCACTTCTCAAGAGCAAACAGGTGCTCTACAGGGAGAGTACCTGCACTTCTATGGTTCCATTTGAAGCACTGAGCATACATGCAAAGGGGGAATAACAAAGAGAACTAAAGATATTTCTCCTTGTTATGCCAGCCTTGGATAGACTCACCAGTTTGGTGCAAACCTACGTTTGCAAATCTTTATAAACGTGGGGTTGTGCTGAAAGACGTGGATGGATGCACAGGAATGCCCAAGCACCACCCATGTAGCACCCACCTGACATGTAGTAACTCAAGGCAGGGAAATGTGCTGCCTTGTTAGTTTTTTGATTTTTATGAAGAAAGCCACACTAAGGAGGTTTGTGGAACACTGTAGATCCCAAAATATATTTTGCGTCAGGGTTGTGCCAGAAAAGTGACATATTTCCAACACCAAATCTGGGCTTCCACTCATACATTTAGGTTTTAAAAACTCTGCCATGGAAAAATTAGCAAAGCGAAATGTGACTGAATCTGTTCTGCTTAGCTGGTTGTAAAGTCTGAATTTTAAAATAGCTTATGAGGTTAAGGCACCTGCTGCAGAGATTTCTGTGCGCCCAGTAAATCTGGGGAAATAATGGTGAGAACGCTGATGGTTAACGCATTTACTGGCAAGATCTTTGTTTTGTACAGTCCTAGTTTGACTCAAAGTAGCAGACAGGGTTGAGTCTCCTGAAAAGCACATCATATAACATGCAGATAACAGATTTTAGGTTATGTAGATAGGTAAAGTGGGTTACTGCTTAACACAGAGATTCTTTTCTACCTTGCAACTGCATTTTAATCCCTCTTATATAGCACAGTGAACTAGGAAGGGTGATACGTGACACTTACACTTGTAGCCCTCATTTACTTATGTAGCATATCCTGTACATTTATTTACAAACACAAATGATTTATTGTCAATATAATCTGTATGTGTAGGGTAAAGTGCTCTGATAACCGAATTGGGATGAACAGCGCTATAAAAGAAATAAACGGTTGAAGTATTTAAATTGTTATTTACTGGGGCAGAGCAACATATCTGACATTCTTACAGTATATGCTTAGCTCTTATAAACAGGGTCGGAACAAAGTCAAAATGATGCCTCATTTAAGCACCTGAGAGCGGTGTGCTTTGGTTTCTCTTCCATCAGGTGTTACGCTCCAGGCAGCTCCCAGCCAGGATAATCCCAAAAGAGGCCAACTGGCCCTTTAAATTCCGCCTTTTTGGGCCCAGCTGGAGCCTAACATGAGAAAGGCACCCGCTGCCTGCACGTTGCTGCTCGGATAGAGCAGGCGCTACTGAGTGTTAAACTTACACCGGGACAAACTCGTGATAATTTACAGTGGGGGGGGGGGGGGGCAACGCTTTCTCGGGGGGGGGGGGGGGGGGGAAGGGGGGCGTCCACCCGCGTGTACCCCAGACTTGTGCCCTGCCTAAAAGTGAAATCCGTGCACGGGGTCTTTACCGTGGACCAGACCTGCGCCCAACCAAACCGAACATTAAGATAAGTGCGGGAGGCACTTTGAGTTGTGCGCGTTTTCGCTTCTAAGCCAGACAGCGCGCTTCCATTTGTGAGTTTTTGAACTTGGCACTCTGCCAACCAGTGCCACTCCGCACCTCCGGGGGCTCGATCTTAGAGGGGGTGACCGTCTCACTCTTGGGGAGCGACACATTGAAGCTGGTTAGTTCTACTCAAAGTGTGTATTTCCCCATTTTATGTGTCGTATTTGTATAGTGCTTCGCGCAGGTAGGAGTCTCCCCTTAAGGTGCTGAGTGTGAAAAGACAGGAGAAGGTTGCAGTCGCTGAACTAATTCTTGAGGAAAACTGGGAAATCTGTCCAACTCCAGGGTGATCCTGACGCACCAAATGGCTGCAGAGAATGCAACGGGAAAGCATCACAAAGGGAGGGTTAGGGGTGGGTGGGGACCGAGGGGGCATGGCGATCCAGGGCCCGCGCGTTTCAAGGACCTGTGCTCCCAGAAGCCCCGTTTATTAGCGGCTTTTATTTAAGTCGAGCTGTCTTTCCGTCCTTATACATTATAATGCAGCTTGCACGGCACTGCCAGTAGATGGCGCGAGAGTCCACAGATGCTAGTTTTTTTCTGCGGATGTGGCTGTAGAATCGGGTGTTTATGGCACTGGGCTAAGGAGGAAGACGTCTCCAATGGGCCCCGCATCACGTGTGACCAAGGCCGCGCAAACACGCCTGACAAGCCTGGGTCTGGTCTTAGACCTCTGATCTAAGTGTCCAGTGCATTGGGGAGGAATCCTGGGCAAAGGTAACATCTTAGCAGAAAAGGCCTCCAGGGTAATTCAAGGAATTTTTCCAAAATGTTTGTTTCAAAATAAAAGATTGCAGCGCATTCCGCAACTGAATCATTTGTGCCTGTCTGACCTGGACAAAATTGGTAATTTTTGGAAACGTATAATTTTGTGAGAATAACATGAATTTATTCATATTGCACAAAATGTACCTGTCTGGTATTTCACATGAAAATATCAAGCAAGGGAATACTGTGCTTAAATAAAGTTATTCCATAGGCTGTCAGGAGGCTGCTTCAGGGAGAAACTGTATCCTTTGAGACCTTCCAGTCTACCGCAGGCATAAATGTAAAACAATATTCAACGCTGTGCACTCATGAAATGGCAAAAAAGAAAAGAAAAGTCTGTGCAATCGCATACTGTAAAATTCACATTTACTATGTGCAATACGTTATACCAAAGGATAACACAGAGTTGTGTTTCGAGGGTGGGCGTGATATCAACAGAATATATCCGGTTGCACATCAAGAGGCAGGAAAGACGTTTTCGGGCAATGGTTCCACCGGGTTGGCACACTGCCCTTGCTGAGGCAGGCAAGGCAGGGAGGTGTCTCGCTTACATCCCAAGGGGATACAAGGCGCTACTCAGGAGTCACGGCAGGACGGCGACCTCTGCCAGGGTGAGTCGGTGACGCTGAAGCAGGGCAAGTCTTCAAGATGCCAGGACTCCTTATTAAGTTATGCAAATCCTATAAAACATTCATTGTATTTCCTCCAAAGGGACACTGGCTCTTGGCATCTGGTTGGGCCAGTTCGGCCGAGCAGATCCACTGCTCTATGTATAAAGGAAGCAAGTTCTGTGGACAAGATGCCAAGGGTTGGTATGTTGCGAATGCAGCAGGGTGGAGCTCACCAGCTGGGCACAGGTAACCGGTAAAGTGAGAGAAGGCCTGGGAAGAGGGCATCAAAGTCAGTGTGGAGAAGGGGCGCTCTGATCTCCATAAATGGTCTTCAGTTCCTCAAGCTGCGAAGGGCAACCCCTGAACTAGTAAAAGCAAAGTCAGGGTTTACCAAAGGGAAACCGCAACATCACACCAAACTCCGAAGAAAAGTGACGGTACCAAGGGAAAACAGCAACACACCAAACTCCGAAGAAAAGTGAGGGGTACCAAGGGAAAACAGCAACACACCAAACTCCGAAGAAAAGTGACGGTACCAAGGGAAAACAGCAACACACCAAACTCCGAAGAAAAGTGAGGGGTACCAAGGGAAAACACCAACATCAGCAGCATCACACCAGACTCCAAAGCAAAGTGAGGGGTTACCAAGGGAAAACAGCAACATCAGCATCACACCAGATCCCAAAGCAAAGCAAAGTGAGGGGTTACCAAGGGAAAACAGAAACATCAGCAGCATCACACCAGACTCTAAAGAAAAGTGACGGTACCAAGGGAAAACAGCAACATCAGCAGCATCACACCAGACTCCAAAGCAAAGTGAGGGGTTACCAGGGGAAAACAGCAGCATCAGCAGCATCAGCCCAGACTCCAAAGCAAAGTGAGGGGTTACCAAGGGAAAACAGCAACATCAGCAGCATCAAACCAGACCCCAAAGCAAAGTGAGGGGTTACCAGGGGAAAACAGCAACATCAGCATCACACCAGACCCCAAAGCAAAGCAAAGGGAGGGGTACCAAGGGAAAACAGAATCAGCAGCATCACACCAGACCCCAAAGCAAAGGAAAGTGAGGGGATACCAAGGGAAAACAGCAACATCAGCAGCATCACACCAGACCCCAAAGCAAAGCAAAGTGAGGGGTTACCAAGGGAAAACAGAAACATCAGCAGCATCACACCAGACCCCAAAGCAAAGCAAAGTGAGGGGTTACCAAGGGAAAACAGCAACATCAGCAGCATCACACCAGACCCCAAAGCAAAGTGAGAGGTTACCAAGGGAAAACAGCAACATCAGCATCACACCAGACTCCAAAGCAAAGTGAGGGGTTACCAGGGGAAAACAGCAACATCAGCATCACACCAGACTCCAAAGCAAAGTGAGGGGTTACCAAGGGAAAACAGCAACATTAGCATCACACCAGACTCCAAAGCAAAGTGAGGGGTTACCAAGGGAAAACAGCAGCATCAGCAGCATCAAACCAGACTCCAAAGCAAAGTGAGGGGTTACCAGGGGAAAACAGCAACATCAGCAGCATCACACCAGACTCCAAAGCAAAGTGAGGGGTACCAGGGGAAAACAGCAACATCAGCATCACACAAGATTCCAAAGCAAAGTGAGGGGTTACCAAGGGAAAACAGAATCAGCAGCATCACACCAGACTCTAAAGAAAAGTGACGGTACCAAGGGAAAACAGCAACATCAGCATCACACCAGACACCAAAGCAAAGTGAGGGGTTACCAGGGGAAAACAGAAACATCAGCAGCATCACACCAGACCCCAAAGCAAAGCAAAGTGAGGGGTACCAAGGGAAAACAGAATCAGCAGCATCACACCAGACCCCAATGCAAAGCAAAGTGAGGGGATACCAAGGGAAAACAGCAACATCAGCATCACACCAGACTCCAAAGCAAAGTGAGGGGTTACCAAGGGAAAACAGCAACATCAGCATCACACCAGACTCCAAAGCAAAGTGAGGGGTTACCAAGGGAAAACAGCAACATCAGCAGCATCACACCAGACTCCAAAGCAAAGTGAGGGGTTACCAGGGGAAAACAGCAACATCAGCATCACACCAGACTTCAAAGCAAAGTGAGGGGTTACCAAGGGAAAACAGCAACATCAGCAGCATCAAACCAGACTCCAAAGCAAAGTGATGGGTACCAGGGGAAAACAGCAACATCAGCATCACACCAGACTCCAAAGCAAAGTGAGGGGTTACCAGGGGAAAACAGCAACATCAGCAGCATCACACCAGACTCCAAAGCAAAGTGAGGGGTTACCAGGGGAAAACAGCAACATCAGCATCACACCAGACTCCAAAGCAAAGTGATGGGTACCAGGGGAAAACAGCAACATCAGCATCACACAAGATTCCAAAGCAAAGTGAGGGGTTACCAAGGGAAAACAGAATCAGCAGCATCACACCAGACTCTAAAGAAAAGTGACGGTACCAAGGGAAAACAGCAACATCAGCAGCATCACACCAGACACCAAAGCAAAGTGAGGGGTTACCAGGGGAAAACAGAAACATCAGCAGCATCACACCAGACCCCAAAGCAAAGCAAAGTGAGGGGTACCAAGGGAAAACAGAATCAGCAGCATCACACCAGACCCCAAAGCAAAGCAAAGTGAGGGGATACCAAGGGAAAACAGCAACATCAGCAGCATCACACCAGACCCCGAAGCAAAGCAAAGTGAGGGGTTACCAAGGGAAAACAGAAACATCAGCAGCATCACACCAGACTCTAAAGAAAAGTGAGAGGTTACCAAGGGAAAACAGCAACATCAGCATCACACCAGATCCCAAAGCAAAGCAAAGTGAGGGGTTACCAAGGGAAAACAACAACATCAGCAGCATCACACCAGACCCCAAAGCAAAGTGAGGAGTTACCAAGGGAAAACAGCAACATCAGCAGCATCAAACCAGACTCCAAAGCAAAGTGATGGGTACCAGGGGAAAACAGCAACATCAGCATCACACCAGACTCCAAAGCAAAGTGAGGGGTTACCAGGGGAAAACAGCAACATCAGCATCACACCAGACTCCAAAGCAAAGTGAGGGGTTACCAAGGGAAAACAGAAACATCAGCAGCATCAAACCAGACTCCAAAGCAAAGTGATGGGTACCAGGGGAAAACAGCAACATTAGCATCACACCAGACTCCAAAGCAAAGTGAGGGGTTACCAAGGGAAAACAGAAACATCAGCAGCATCACACCAGACTCTAAAGAAAAGTGACGGTACCAAGGGAAAACAGCAACATCAGCGGCATCACACCAGACACCAAAGCAAAGCAAAGTGAGGGGTACCAAGGGAAAACAGAATCAGCAGCATCACACCAGACTCCAAAGCAAAGTGAGGGGTACCAGGGGAAAACAGAATCAGCAGCATCACACCAGACTCCAAAGCAAAGTGAGGGGTTACCAAGGGAAAACAGCAACATCAACATCACACCAGACTCCAAAGCACAGTGAGGGGTTACCAAGGGAAAACAGCAACATCAGCATCACACCAGACTCCAAAGCAAAGTGAGGGGTTACCAGGGGAAAACAGCAACATCAGCATCACACCAGACTCCAAAGCAAAGTGAGGGGTTACCAAGGGAAAACAGCAACATCAGCGGCATCAAACCAGACTCCAAAGCAAAGTGAGGGGTTACCAAGGGAAAACAGCAACATCAGCAGCATCACACCAGACTCCAAAGCAAAGTGAGGGGTTACCAGGGGAAAACAGCAACATCAGCATCACACCAGACTCCAAAGCAAAGTGATGGGTACCAGGGGAAAACAGCAACATCAGCATCACACAAGATTCCAAAGCAAAGTGAGGGGTTACCAAGGGAAAACAGAATCAGCAGCATCACACCAGACTCTAAAGAAAAGTGACGGTACCAAGGGAAAACAGCAACATCAGCAGCATCACACCAGACACCAAAGCAAAGTGAGGGGTTACCAGGGGAAAACAGAAACATCAGCAGCATCACACCAGACCCCAAAGCAAAGCAAAGTGAGGGGTACCAAGGGAAAACAGAATCAGCAGCATCACACCAGACCCCAAAGCAAAGCAAAGTGAGGGGATACCAAGGGAAAACAGCAACATCAGCAGCATCACACCAGACCCCGAAGCAAAGCAAAGTGAGGGGTTACCAAGGGAAAACAGAAACATCAGCAGCATCACACCAGACTCTAAAGAAAAGTGAGAGGTTACCAAGGGAAAACAGCAACATCAGCATCACACCAGATCCCAAAGCAAAGCAAAGTGAGGGGTTACCAAGGGAAAACAACAACATCAGCAGCATCACACCAGACCCCAAAGCAAAGTGAGGAGTTACCAAGGGAAAACAGCAACATCAGCAGCATCAAACCAGACTCCAAAGCAAAGTGATTGATACCAGGGGAAAACAGCAACATCAGCATCACACCAGACTCCAAAGCAAAGTGAGGGGTTACCAGGGGAAAACAGCAACATCAGCATCACACCAGACTCCAAAGCAAAGTGAGGGGTTACCAAGGGAAAACAGAAACATCAGCAGCATCACACCAGACTCTAAAGAAAAGTGACGGTACCAAGGGAAAACAGCAACATCAGCGGCATCACACCAGACACCAAAGCAAAGCAAAGTGAGGGGTACCAAGGGAAAACAGAATCAGCAGCATCACACCAGACTCCAAAGCAAAGTGAGGGGTACCAGGGGAAAACAGAATCAGCAGCATCACACCAGACTCCAAAGCAAAGTGAGGGGTTACCAAGGGAAAACAGCAACATCAGCATCACACCAGACTCCAAAGCAAAGTGAGGGGTTACCAAGGGAAAACAGCAACATCAGCGGCATCACACCGGATTCCAAGGGGAAGTACAAAAGCCAAAGATGACGAGGAAAAGTGTGCGAGAGGGAGAGCGATCCGAGGGCAAAGTTAAGAGGGCGATCCGAGGGCAAAGTTAAGAGTACGGAAACATTGACACCTCAGTGCTGAAGGACGTAAGCACGGCTGCCAAAGTTACAACAGGAAGCAAAAAATCCCCTAGCCCTGACTAAAAAAAAATAAAAAATAAAAAAATAAAAAAAACAACAATAGCTGAAAGGCGGAGTAATAAATCAAACAGTAAAATACACGCAGGCAGACAGCACACACACACTAACACTGCCTCCCTCTCTCGATTTGAAATGATTTTTCATAAATTGTGAAAATTGTACGGAATAAGCAGATTCCTAAGCAGGCTGTTCCCGCTGCTGCTGTATATTCTAACATTATGAAGCATTAAGAATCTCTTCAACTGCAATCTTTTGAATGAATATTTGCATCTTATGTGGACTGCTTGGCCCGAATTAAAGGAAGAAAAACCTCTCTTGCACTATTTTTCGATTGAAAACGAGGGCACCCCCCCCATAACCACTCAGGCCAGAAACACACAACCTAAAAATACGAATATTTCTGTAGATTTTGTTGTGTACAAATATTTAGCAAACAGTACTGAATGCAAGTTACTCAACTAATCTAAAAACACCTTTTAAATATCTTTGGTTTTAAATGTTGGATCAAACTGGTTTGAAAAATCTGAAGCCAGGCCCAGAACTCACAGCTAAAAAATTAGCTACCAGACATCTTATTTTCTTAAGTTGAGTTTTCTTCACAGTCAATCATGGGTCACCGCAGGATGGGAAATGGAGTAGCCAGTAATGATATCTTTGTATTAAAGGCCTCTCTTTGACTAGGGTCTCGCTCAGATAGCCTGCAAAGCAGCAAGTGCAAGGAAAGTCGGTAAAAGGGCAACCAAGGTCTACGGGGCAGTATTAATATGAATTAATTGAAATTTGGATACAAATATTGTTTTCAACAAATTCAAATTCCTCCTTTAAGTCCTTCGAAAGTCAACAGAAACCAGAAAGCTGGAACCATGATGACTCCATCCAGTAAGGACCAATCTTTTGTTATCAGCCGCAATAGACATGTTATGGGGATAAATCTATTTTGAATTCACAAATGACACACAATGAGATATTTCTTCTGAGCTAAGCGGGAGAGCGACAAATTGGTAATCACTGAAGCACAGACCCCAGAGGCGCTGCGCGCTCGCGATTGTTTTGGCTTAGTTCACAGACCACAAGTTTGCAACAGAGGAATACGAATATGGAATCAGCTTGCAAACAGAACCTCAGGGTGGTGAAGAAATGTTCTTTAAGGCTGATGAGATCAACCAACATGTACGGCGAGGTGAACTGTATTGCGAAAGGAATGCATACACTCCACATCATCGCGTAACCTCACCGGGGTTGCGTAATGAACTCCACCAGTCTTCGCCCGCTTAACTAAGGGCCTAAACCTCTTAAGACTCACAAGAGACTGGAATCTCTGCTGCGGGTTGACTTAAGATGTCACACACTAAGTTTCCTTGAAATGAATTTCTTCCACTTATATCTTAAAACAATGGTCCCCAACCTTTTGATTTATGTGGACCCCCATTTTAACATTAATGGAACCCAGGGACCCCCACTGAATCATCATTGGAATCCGGGGACCCCTGCCTGAGTCATTAGTGGAAGCTGGGGACCTAATTTGTCAATGTTTGTTAATACTTTTTAATTTTCTAAACAGCCGCGGACCCCCTGAGAAGGCTTTGCGGACCCCCAGGGGTCCCCAGACCACAGGTTGGGAACCACTGTCTTAAAACATTAATGACAGTCAAAACAACTCTCTCCCAGGACGGTGTACACAGCCAAGTTTTATGAGTGTGGCCTACTGTGGACTAAGAAAAACAAACCAATTAATGGGTGCAATGCTTAAATAAATCTCATTCACTGAGTATTACTCAGGGTCTCGTCTGAGTCATTTATTTGCCCACCATGCAACACCAGACATAAAGCAACCATATGCAAGTAAATCTCTGTCTTCTCCGATAAGAATAGCCCAGACCAAACTGCCAGGTCAGGTCCCCTCTGCTCAGAAACACATGCAAACCAAGACCAGTCTCAGCCTATTTGAGCCTCGTCAATAGTGCATGGGGCACATGTTTGTGCATACCCATCACACTTAGGGCATCACACACTGGGCAAATACAAACTGATGGATGGAATACTTGAATCAATCTCAGCCACTGAGAGATAGTTATTCGAGATCACATTTAAAGTCCATCTTGTTTTGTTAACTATGCCATCTCAAATAAGAACCAGCAATATGCAAATCAGCCTTGATTTCAGTCTGAACTGGAGCACAAGCAACCCAAGACATAACTGAGCCTCTTCAGCTGGGGAAAGCTTAAATCCTAGGACATCCAAATAGGGGTAGAAAACAAGAAAGAGATGCAGGTAAATAATGCCCCCAGAATGACCAAAGGAGGCAACCCAGTACCTTTAAACGGCAAAGACACACTCAGAGTGACAACAAACCGCCCCTTGTAGTGCCCAGCTGACTCACCCATGCAGCTTCTCACGCGCCAAGTAACGTATGACAATATCAAGGTGCGCTCTTAGCCTTCCTCCCCCCCATCCTTATTGCTGGAACCCTTCCCAGCTCTCCTCTCCGTAGCTCCTTCCTTCTGTAATACGCTCACTTCCTTTTAATTTATAGTAATATTGCAAACTTCTTTCTTTAATCACCCCCCACCCTGTGACTTCTACTCCGAACCCAGGCCCCTTTCTCCTCCACTCTTTGAGGAATCTGGCATCGTTCACATGAAGCTCTTGTTTTATTAGTGTTCCCCAGGTGTTCTTTGAAGTCAGTCCTTGCTTTAAACTGAGATGTATAATTGAGATTCTGGTGCTCTGGGGGGCTCTGTTCAAAGGAGCTGCAGCCAACCTCTTGAGGGATGCTGGGCTCCCCTTGCTTGTTTTATGTGAATCGACAAGACCCTCCCACTCACAGGCACTGGCCTTGTTCTCATGCAGGGACTTAGAAACAGAAAGAGGGAGGCCATAGCGCTACATTTTTAGGTCTGACTTCACAGCACAAGAGCTATTATTATTTATGTTTAAAATGTTGATGGAGTGGCCTTAGCCTCCACCCAGAGTACTATTTCCCCCTCACTTCGCGCTATTGATTGCTAGGTGTATCACTCCGCTTCTGATGAAGTGCCTGCTAGGTAGACTGTGATGGGCTATTTTACTCCTCAAAAGTACACTGTGTCATCACACATCACATTTTTTATTTCATAGCTGGCAGGACTCATACAGGCAAGAACTCTGTTTTGTGTTTTTTTACTGCAACATTCTTTTTTACGTTTAAATGTTTTAGTAAGGACTCAACATGCAAACCAGACCTAATGACTTTTACAAAGCTTTTTTGTTAGGTTGTACCAGTCGTTATTGCATCCAATGCTCCGTGGCATATGCTGTAGCTGGGTGGAAGGGAAGCGCGCATAAGCGTTGAACAAACCAATAGATTAAGAAGACTGACTCAAAGCCGCTCTATGATTATTTGTATGTATTTTTATCATTTTTCTCTTTTATAGCAAGCTGAGTAACTCACTAGGCCAGACCTAACATATTAAGATTGGTATTTCGCGGCCAGGACATCTCTAAATCTAGAACCCCCATACAAAACGACACCTGTCAGTAAATGGTATGCCGTTTCCTACCCTCTCGCTCGGATGCTCTGCCCCATCTCAACATCACGAGGGAAAGGGAAGTCTACAGGTGGCAGACAGAGGCTTCGGCCAATCCAGAGGCAGCTAACACCAAGCCACGCCCATAACAAGCATTTCAATGAATTATAGCGCCACCTTGCGGATTTACCAAGCATTGATAATCACAGACGTTTTTTGCAAACCGTTAACCACCAGACCCCTGGCCAAACATAACAGCTCAATAACCATTATGGCATCAATTTTTATAAGGAAAATATGAATCAAAAAGGTATTAGTTGTGAAGAATTCTGTAAATTAATATTGTAGGATCCTTTATTTGACGCTAGAGGGCAAAATTCGACCGAATAAATAGGAAGGACTGTGCTCTGATCCAACCAGGGACTCAAAGGGCTCCTGATATTTGGCTTTTGGGGCGCTCCATGTCGTTTATGAGAAAGGCGGTTTTTAGGCCTTTTTCTTGTGCCTTGTTGCTACCTACTGCAGCAGCCTCACCTGGCTTTCGGTAAGTGGAGACCCTGCTGCAACGGGTGCACGAGATTCCAGGACTCCACACACTCAGGACCCTTTCTGTTGCTTATTGCAATGTGTGGGTGTTAAACTGGTAACAATCAGGTGCAACCTATACCCCGACTGTGTCAACAGGTGCAAAAATAAAGACATAGTACTATCGGAAGATGTGCCACATTTCGCTGGGTACTGTGCCTATTCTTGCCGCATAATTTAGTCAACGCTATTGCACAATTTCACCCTCCTCTGCCACATGATTCCAGTGGGCCTGGCCATAGAAAGCACCGCAGGGTAACAGACTGTTGCAAAATCTTTCTTGGTTTTCTTTCCCTATTCCTCGTCTTGCCTTTCTGCAGTGGTGTTCATTCATTAACCAGATAATTTCTGCTGTACGAGGCGCTTGCGGAGTCTATACGGTAGCGCAGCAGTATCTCGAGGCGGCAGATGTTTAGAGCCGAAAAAAAGGGAATTAAGAGTATTTTACCAGGTTCTTTTGCATTTACCATTATATATGTGGTTTTACGTGTGAATTACAGAAACACGACCACTAGGCTCGTAGTTGGGCACCTCCTTTGCAAGTTTATAACTGAGAACACAAAATGAAAACAAGCATTGGCAACACCAACGTGTCTGGCCTGCCTGTATTACACAGAATAGACACTCAGTGGTGCCGTAGAAACCTACATCCAAAATGTGATCAAAATGCCTCCACGTCACCTTCAACACAACAGTGTACACATGCGACAATGTGTACATAGGCGACATGCCGTGGCTCGGTCGTTTGAACCATGTTAGTGTGCTAAAGCGGACTGTAGCCTGACCCTAAAGGTACTGGGAAAGTAATAGTTCCCTGCTTGAATGAATGCAAGAGCTACGTAATGAAAAAGACGTCAAAAATTAAAAACGCTGAAAGAATGCAGAAAGAGACGAGTGAAGACGCAGGGATTCGAACACAAAAAGGGTCTTGTAGGACGCATAAGAGTTGATTTGCAGCCATACTTCATCTGATTAAAATCTGACCACAGAAAGATACGGGGAAAAGATACGGTTTGTGAAGCCTGGTGTTGGTGTTCATTTTCCACAGTGTATTTGTTAAGCTCTGTTTTTATGTCATTTGTGAGCAATTTAACATATTTTCTGTCACTGTTGGTTTGATAATTTGTTATTTAAGTACTCAATTACTGCTGGGATGCAGTCAGGGTGCCTTTGTGCGGTTGTTAACTGAGATCCATGCCTCCAATATGAGAGAATCTGCCATCGTATACAAATTAAAACAATAAATTCCCCCAAAACATACAGAGGTTATAAAACTCAAAAACTAACAGTACTTTAAAAATCATATAAAACATGGGTTGCCAATTAAGAATGCCAGACGGTTACTTACCCTACCAGCTGGGTTCTAAGTTCGAGATTTAACTTTTAAGAAGTATTTCCTTCTCTACTGTCATTGCTGGACTGAATGTAACTCATGCCTGCATTGTACATACAGCCTCCCAGAGTGGTACCTGGAGTAAGAGAGTCAGCAGTGCATTTACAATACCTGCAGTGCTGCACTGAATGCAACGGGGCCTGCATTGTACATACAACACCCCCAGAGTGGTACCTGGTGTAAGAGAGTCAGCAGGGTACTTACAATACCTGCAGTGCTGCACTGAATGCAACAGGGCCTGCATGATGCATACAGCACCCCCAGAGTGGTACCTGGTGTAAGAGAGTCAGCAGGGTACTTACAATACCTGCAGGGATGCACTGAATGTAACAGGGCCTGCACTGTACATACAACACCCCCAGAGTGGTACCTGGAGTAAGAGAGTCAGCAGTGCATTTACAATACCTGCAGGGCTGCACTGAATGCAACAGGGCCTGCATGATACATACAACACCCCCAGAGTGGTACCTGGTGTAAGAGAGTCCGCAGGGTACTTACAATACCTGCAGGGATGCACTGAATGTAACAGGGCCTGCACTGTACATACAACACCCCCAGCGTGGTACCTGGAGTAAGAGAGTCAGCAGTGCATTTACAATACCTGCAGGGCTGCACTGAATGCAACAGGGCCTGCATGATGCATACAGCACCCCCAGAGTGGTACCTGGTGTAAGAGAGTCAGCAGGGTACTTACAATACCTGCAGTGCGGTACTGAATGCAACAGGGCCTGCATTGTACATACAACACCCCCAGAGTGGTACCTGGTGTAAGAGAGTCAGCAGTGCATTTACAATACCTGCAGGGCTGCACTGAATGCAACGGGGCCTGCATGATACATACAACACCCCCAGAGTGGTACCTGGAGTAAGAGAGTCAGCAGGGTACTTACAATACCTGCAGTGCGGTACTGAATGCAACGGGGCCTGCATTGTACATACAACACCCCCAGAGTGGTACCTGGAGTAAGAGAGGCAGCAGGGTACTTACAATACCTGCAGTGCGGTACTGAATGCAACGGGGCCTGCATTGTACATACAACACCCCCAGAGTGGTACCTGGAGTAAGAGAGGCAGCAGGGTACTTACAATACCTGCAGTGCGGTACTGAATGCAACGGGCCTGCATTGTACATACAACACCCCCAGAGTGGTACCCAATGTAAGAGAGTCAGCAGTGCATTTACAATACCTGCAGGGCTGCACTGAATGCAACAGGGCCTGCATGATGCATACAACACCTCCAGTGGTACCCGTTGGAAGCTGCAGCACGGTACTGAATGTAACAGGGCCTGCATGATACATACAACACCCCCAGAGTGGTACCTGGTGTAAGAGAGTCAGCAGTGCATTTACAATACCTGCAGGGCTGCACTGAATGCAACAGGGCCTACATTGTACATACAACACCTCCAGAGTGATACCCAATGTAAGAGAGTCAGCAGTGCATTTACAATACCTGCAGGGCTGCACTGAATGCAACAGGGCTGCATGATGCATACAACACCCCCAGAGTGGTACCTGGAGTAAGAGAGTCAGCTGGTGCATTTACAATACCTGCAGTGCGGTACTGAATGCAACGGGGCCTGCATTGTACATACAACACCCCCAGAGTGATACCCAATGTAAGAGAGTCAGCAGTGCATTTACAATACCTGCAGTGCGGTACTGAATGCAACAGGGCCTGCATGATGCATACAACACCCCCAGAGTGGTACCCGGAGTAAGAGAGTCAGCAGTGCATTTACAATACCTGCAGTGCGGTACTGAATGTAACAGGGCCTACACTGTACATACAACACCTCCAGAGTGGTACCTGGAGTAAGAGAGTCAGCAGTGCATTTACAATACCTGCAGGGCTGCACTGAATGCAACAGGGCCTGCATGATGCATACAACACCCCCAGAGTGGTACCCGGAGTAAGAGAGTCAGCAGTGCATTTACAATACCTGCAGTGCGGTACTGAATGTAACAGGGCCTACACTGTACATACAACACCCCCAGAGTGGTACCTGGAGTAAGAGAGTCAGCGGTGCATTTACAATACCTGCAGGGCTGCACTGAATGCAACGGGGCCTGCATTGTACATACAGCCCACAGAGTGGTACCCAATGTAAGAGAGTCAGCAGGGTACTTACAATACCTGCAGGGCTGCACTGAATGCAACGGGGCCTGCACTGTACATACAACACCCCCAGAGTGGTACCTGGTGTAAGAGAGTCAGCTGGTGCATTTACAATACCTGCAGGGCTGCACTGAATGTAACAGGGCCTGCATGATGCATACAACACCCCCAGAGTGGTACCTGGAGTAGGAGAGTCAGCAGGGTACTTACAATACCTGCAGTGCGGTACTGAATGTAACAGGGCCTACACTGTACATACAACACCCCCAGAGTGGTACATGGAGTAAGAGAGTCAGCAGTGCATTTACAATACCTGCAGGGCTGCACTGAATGCAACAGGGCCTGCATGATGCATACAACACCTCCAGTGGTACCCGTTGGAAGCTGCAGCACGGTACTGAATGTAACAGGGCCTGCATGATACATACAACACCCCCAGAGTGGTACCTGGTGTAAGAGAGTCAGCAGTGCATTTACAATACCTGCAGTGCGGTACTGAATGTAACGGGGCCTGCATTATACATACAGCCCCCCAGAGTGGTACCTGGTGTAAGAGAGTCAGCAGGGTACTTACAATACCTGCAGGGATGCACTGAATGTAACAGGGCCTGCACTGTACATACAACACCCCCAGAGTGGTACCTGGAGTAAGAGAGTCAGCAGTGCATTTACAATACCTGCAGGGCTGCACTGAATGCAACAGGGCCTGCATGATACATACAACACCCCCAGAGTGGTACCTGGTGTAAGAGAGTCAGCAGGGTACTTACAATACCTGCAGGGATGCACTGAATGTAACAGGGCCTGCACTGTACATACAACACCCCCAGCGTGGTACCTGGAGTAAGAGAATCAGCAGTGCATTTACAATACCTGCAGGGCTGCACTGAATGCAACAGGGCCTGCATGATGCATACAACACCTCCAGTGGTACCCGTTGGAAGCTGCAGCACGGTACTGAATGTAACAGGGCCTGCATGATACATACAACACCCCCAGAGTGGTACCTGGTGTAAGAGAGTCAGCAGTGCATTTACAATACCTGCAGGGCTGCACTGAATGCAACAGGGCCTACATTGTACATACAACACCTCCAGAGTGATACCCAATGTAAGAGAGTCAGCAGTGCATTTACAATACCTGCAGGGCTGCACTGAATGCAACAGGGCTGCATGATGCATACAACACCCCCAGAGTGGTACCTGGAGTAAGAGAGTCAGCTGGTGCATTTACAATACCTGCAGTGCGGTACTGAATGCAACGGGGCCTGCATTGTACATACAACACCCCCAGAGTGATACCCAATGTAAGAGAGTCAGCAGTGCATTTACAATACCTGCAGTGCGGTACTGAATGCAACAGGGCCTGCATGATGCATACAACACCCCCAGAGTGGTACCCGGAGTAAGAGAGTCAGCAGTGCATTTACAATACCTGCAGTGCGGTACTGAATGTAACAGGGCCTACACTGTACATACAACACCTCCAGAGTGGTACCTGGAGTAAGAGAGTCAGCAGTGCATTTACAATACCTGCAGGGCTGCACTGAATGCAACAGGGCCTGCATGATGCATACAACACCCCCAGAGTGGTACCCGGAGTAAGAGAGTCAGCAGTGCATTTACAATACCTGCAGTGCGGTACTGAATGTAACAGGGCCTACACTGTACATACAACACCCCCAGAGTGGTACCTGGAGTAAGAGAGTCAGCGGTGCATTTACAATACCTGCAGGGCTGCACTGAATGCAACGGGGCCTGCATTGTACATACAGCCCACAGAGTGGTACCCAATGTAAGAGAGTCAGCAGGGTACTTACAATACCTGCAGGGCTGCACTGAATGCAACGGGGCCTGCACTGTACATACAACACCCCCAGAGTGGTACCTGGTGTAAGAGAGTCAGCTGGTGCATTTACAATACCTGCAGGGCTGCACTGAATGTAACAGGGCCTGCATGATGCATACAACACCCCCAGAGTGGTACCTGGAGTAGGAGAGTCAGCAGGGTACTTACAATACCTGCAGTGCGGTACTGAATGTAACAGGGCCTACACTGTACATACAACACCCCCAGAGTGGTACATGGAGTAAGAGAGTCAGCAGTGCATTTACAATACCTGCAGGGCTGCACTGAATGCAACAGGGCCTGCATGATGCATACAACACCTCCAGTGGTACCCGTTGGAAGCTGCAGCACGGTACTGAATGTAACAGGGCCTGCATGATACATACAACACCCCCAGAGTGGTACCTGGTGTAAGAGAGTCAGCAGTGCATTTACAATACCTGCAGTGCGGTACTGAATGTAACGGGGCCTGCATTATACATACAGCCCCCCAGAGTGGTACCTGGTGTAAGAGAGTCAGCAGGGTACTTACAATACCTGCAGGGATGCACTGAATGTAACAGGGCCTGCACTGTACATACAACACCCCCAGAGTGGTACCTGGAGTAAGAGAGTCAGCAGTGCATTTACAATACCTGCAGGGCTGCACTGAATGCAACAGGGCCTGCATGATACATACAACACCCCCAGAGTGGTACCTGGTGTAAGAGAGTCAGCAGGGTACTTACAATACCTGCAGGGATGCACTGAATGTAACAGGGCCTGCACTGTACATACAACACCCCCAGCGTGGTACCTGGAGTAAGAGAATCAGCAGTGCATTTACAATACCTGCAGGGCTGCACTGAATGCAACAGGGCCTGCATGATGCATACAACACCTCCAGTGGTACCCGTTGGAAGCTGCAGCACGGTACTGAATGTAACAGGGCCTGCATGATACATACAACACCCCCAGAGTGGTACCTGGTGTAAGAGAGTCAGCAGGGTACTTACAATACCTGCAGGGATGCACTGAATGTAACAGGGCCTGCACTGTACATACAACACCCCCAGAGTGGTACCTGGAGTAAGAGAGTCAGCAGTGCATTTACAATACCTGCAGGGCTGCACTGAATGCAACAGGGCCTGCATGATACATACAACACCCCCAGAGTGGTACCTGGAGTAAGAGAGTCAGCAGGGTACTTACAATACCTGCAGTGCGGTACTGAATGTAACGGGGCCTGCATTATACATACAGCCCCCCAGAGTGGTACCTGGAGTAAGAGAGGCAGCAGGGTACTTACAATACCTGCAGTGCGGTACTGAATGCAACGGGGCCTGCACTGTACATACAACACCCCCAGAGTGGTACCTGGAGTAAGAGAGTCAGCAGTGCATTTACAATACCTGCAGGGCTGCACTGAATGCAACAGGGCCTGCATGATACATACAACACCCCCAGAGTGGTACCTGGTGTAAGAGAGTCAGCAGGGTACTTACAATACCTGAAGTGCTGCACTGAATGCAACGGGGCCTGCATTGTACATACAACACCCCCAGAGTGGTACCTGGTGTAAGAGAGTCAGCAGTGCATTTACAATACCTGCAGAGCTGCACTGAATGCAACGGGGCCTGCATTATACATACAGCCCCCCAGAGTGGTACCCAATGTAAGAGAGTCAGCAGGGTACTTACAATACCTGCAGGGATGCACTGAATGTAACAGGGCCTGCACTGTACATACAACACCCCCAGAGTGGTACCTGGAGTAAGAGAGTCAGCAGTGCATTTACAATACCTGCAGGGCTGCACTGAATGCAACAGGGCCTGCATGATACATACAACACCCCCAGAGTGGTACCTGGTGTAAGAGAGTCAGCAGGGTACTTACAATACCTGCAGGGATGCACTGAATGTAACAGGGCCTGCACTGTACATACAACACCCCCAGAGTGGTACCTGGAGTAAGAGAGTCAGCAGTGCATTTACAATACCTGCAGGGCTGCACTGAATGCAACAGGGCCTGCATGATACATACAACACCCCCAGAGTGGTACCTGGTGTAAGAGAGTCAGCAGGGTACTTACAATACCTGCAGTGCGGTACTGAATGTAACAGGGCCTGCACTGTACATACAACACCCCCAGAGTGGAGAGGATGTAGCGCAGCGGTCAAAGCGATCGGCTGCGGAGGTGGAGACTCGGGGTCGAGCCTAGGCTTCGGCGCAATGTCCTGTGATGCTGGGCCCAAGCACTTAATTTCCTCGTGCCCACCAACAGCGCCTTGAAATCCTCAAGGGTGATAAACAGCGCTATGTAAAATCTACATTTCATTTCAGTGGTCCCCAATGTAAGAGTGAGCAGCGTAGTGCCTGCAGTGGACATAAAATACCAGTCCGAGATGCAAGTGCCTGCAGTTTACGTACAACACCCCCAGTGTGGTAGTGAATTTCACAATGCCTGTAGTGTACATACAATACCTCCAGTGAGGTACAGAATGTAAGTACCTGTAGTGTACTTAGTACACCTCAGTATGCGGCTGAATATAAAAAAAGTCAGCAGTGTATATATATATATAACACCTCCAGTGTGGTACAATAAGAGTATCACTGTACTCATAATACCACCCACTAATGTCAGTGTCTGCAGTATACATACAGCACTACTACTGTGGTATCCAACAAACAGAATCTGCAGAGTACATACAATACCTCCAAGGCGGTACAGAATGCAAGTCCCTTCAGTGTGCTTAGAACACCACCAGTGTGGTAACCAACATAACAGAATCAGCAGTGTGCGTAAATAGCTTCAGTGTTGTACCAAATAGAAGTACTTGCAGTGTGTACACAATAACTCCAATGTTGCACCAAATAGAAGTACTTGCAGTGTGTACACAATACCTCCAGAGTTGCACCAAATAGAAGTACTTGCAGTGTGTACACAATAACTCCAATGTTGCACCAAATAGAAGTACTTGCAGTGTGTACACAATACCTCCAGTGTGCAACCAAATGTAAGGGCATCTGCAGTGTACATGTTATCTCAACTGTGCGGTACTGAATGTAACACTGATAGCAGTGTACATTCGATAATGCAGAGCGATACTGGATGTAATGATGTCCACAGTGAACGTACAATACAGCCAAGTGTGGTACCAAATGTAAGGATGTCTGCAGCGTACAGTATGGTACCGAATGTGAGGATGTCTGCAACTTACTGTACGGCACCAAACGTAAAGATGTCTGCAGTGTATTATATGGCACCGAACACAAGGATGTCTGCAGTGTACTGTATGGCACCGAATGTAAGGATGTCTGGATGTCTGCAGCGTACAGTATGGTACAAAAAGTAAGGATGTCTGCAGTGTACAGTATGATACCGAATGTAAGGATGTCTGCAGTGTATTATATGGCACCGAACACAAGGATGTCTGCAGTGTACTGTATGGCACCGAATGTAAGGATGTCTGCAGCGTACAGTATGGTACAAAAAGTAAGGATGTCTGCAGTGTACAGTATGATACCGAATGTAAGGATGTCTGCAGCATACTGTACGGCACCGAACGTAAGGAGGTCTGCAGCGAACAGTACGGCACCGAACATAAGGTCGTCTGCAGCGTACAGTACGGCACCGAACGTAAGGAGGTCTGCAGCGTACTGTACGGCACCGAACGTAAGGAGGTCTGCAGCGTACTGTACGGCACTGAATGTAAGGAGGTCTGCAGCGTACGGTACGGCACCGAATGTAAGGAGGTCTGCAGTGTACTGTACGGCACCGAATGTAAGGATGTCTGCAGTGTACGGTACGGCACCGAATGTAAGGAGGTCTGCAGCGTACTGTACGGCACCGAACGTAAGGAGGTCTGTAGTGTACTGTACCGAATGTAAGGAGGTCTGCAGTGTACTGTACGGCACCGAATGTAAGGAGGTCTGCAGCGTACTGTACGGCACCGAATGTAAGGAGGTCTGAAGTGTACTGTACGGCACTGAATGTAAGGATGTCTGCAGTGTACGGTACGGCACCGAAGGTCTGCAGTGTACTGTACGGCACCGAACGTAAGGATGTCTGCAGTGTACTGTACGGCACCGAACGTAAGGAGGTTTGAAGTGTACTGTACGGCACCGAATGTAAGGATGTCTGCAGTGTACTGTACGGCACCGAACGTAAGGAGGTCTGCAGTATACTGTACGGCACCGAACGTAAGGAGGTCTGCAGTGTACTGTACGGCACCGAATGTAAGGATGTCTGAAGTGTACTGTACGGCACAGAATGTAAGGAGGTCTGCAGTGTACTGTACGGCACCGAATGTAAGGATGTCTGCAGCGTACTGTACGGAACCGAATGTAAGGAGGTCTGCAGTGTACTGTACGACACCGAATGTAAGGATGTCTGCAGTGTACTGTAAGACACCGAATGTAAGGATGTCTGCAGCGTACTGTACGGAACCGAATGTAAGGAGGTCTGCAGTGTACTGTACGACACCGAATGTAAGGATGTCTGCAGTGTACTGTACGGCACCGAACGTAAGGAGGTCTGCAGTGTACTGTAAGACACCGAATGTAAGGATGTCTGCAGCGTACTGTACGGAACCGAATGTAAGGGGGTCTGCAGTGTACTGTACGGAACCGAACGTAAGGAGGTCTGCAGTGTACTGTACGACACCGAATGTAAGGATGTCTGCAGCGTACTGTACGGAACCGAATGTAAGGATGTCTGCAGTGTACTGTACGGCACCGAACGTAAGGATGTCTGCAGTGTACTGTAAGACACCGAATGTAAGGATGCCTGCAGTGTACTGTACGGCACCGAATGTGAGGAGGTCTGCAGTGTACTGTACGGCACGGAATGTAAGGATGTCTGCAGTGTACTGTACGGCACCGAACGTAAGGAGGTCTGCAGTGTACTGTAAGACACCGAATGTAAGGATGCCTGCAGTGTACTGTACGGCACCGAATGTAAGGATGTCTGCAGTGTACTGTACGGCACCGAACGTAAGGATGTCTGCAGTGTACTGTAAGACACCGAATGTAAGGATGCCTGCAGTGTACTGTACGGCACGGCACCGAATGTGAGGAGGTCTGCAGCGTACTGTACGGCACCGAATGTGAGGAGGTCTGCAGTGTACTGTACGGCACGGAATGTAAGGAGGTCTGCAGTGTACTGTACGGCACCGAATGTAAGTCCCTTCAGTGTGCTTCGAACACCTCCAGTGTGGTAGCACTTGTAAGGGGGTCAGCAGCGTGCGTAAATATCTTGAGTTTGGTACCAAAATGTTAGGGCATCTGCAGTGTACATACGTTATGTCAAGTGTGGCACTGCATGTAACGGGCACAGCGGGGTCCATACGAAACTGCCAGAGGGATGCAGAATCTAACACCGTCTCCAGCGTACTTACAATCCCGTCACTACGGTACCAATACATATCCGTCATGCACATACTGAAGCGCCAGAGAGGGATAGAACAACATTTGCAGTGTACACACTGCACCTCCAGTGTGGTGTACAATCTAACCGTGTCTGCAGTGTGCACACAATCCGTTCACTGTACGGTATTCAGCAGCTCCTGCAATGTACACACACTGCCTCCAGTGTAACGGGGTCTGCAGATTCCATACATTACCTGCACACTGTAACAGGACTCAGCCGCATGTGCGGTGCACACACAATACCGTCCGCGTGATACTGAATCTATAGCAGACCCTCTGGGATACACACAACACCTCCAGTGTTGTACATAATGCGAGAGTGACTGTGCAGTGACACTGCAAGACCACTGTGCAGTGCACACACAATACCGTCCGTGTGATATTGAATCTATAGCAGACCCTCTGGGATACACACAATACCAAGACCACTGTGCAGTGCACACACAATAGCGTCCGTGTGATACTGACCCTCTGGGATACACACAACACCCCCAGTGTTGTACATAATGCGAGAGTGACTGTGCAGTCACACTGCAAGACCCCTGTGCAGTGCACACACAATACCGTCCGTGTGATACTGAATCTATAGCAGACCCTCTGGGATACACACAATACCAAGACCACTGTGCAGTGCACACACAATAGCGTCCGTGTGATACTGACCCTCTGGGATACACACAATACCAAGACCACTGTGCAGTGCACACACAATACCGTCCGCGTGATACTGAATCTATAGCAGACCCTCTGGGATACACACAACACTTCCAGTGTTGTGCATAATGTGATAGTGACTGTGCAGTCACACTGCAAGACCACTGTGCAGTGCCCGTTGGTTTCTGTACACAATATCTCAACCCAAGGCCAGAATGGAAGAATCTGTAGTGCACACACAACCTCTAAAGTGCACTACTGGGATGTGTCTGTATTACACACACCTCGGGTACACCACCGAGCGGTGCATGCAGGGGTACCACAATTACGCCAGTGCGGTGCCAGGCCAGATACCAGTTTTGAGGGGGAACTCTGCCTCTTAATAAATTCAATATCAATACAACCACTCAGTTGAAATGTTATTCCCAAACGTTCATTTCATTTTAATGATAAACCTTTTAAACTAATGAATTCTCAAGAATCCCTTTTCAGGCCAGATGGCATGACTCATTCGCCCTTAGCTTCATCGGGGCATGTAACACTTTTCAAATCATATACACCACTGCCCTGGCACATCAGCTGTATTTCCATCACTGTAAAAACAAGCATTTTCAATGCAACGGGTCTCGCGTTTGCTCGAGTTAGAGCTTTGTAAAGAAAAACAAAACGCAGCGCGATCGCACTTATAGCGCTGCGTGGAAAATAAACAGATAAAGTAGTCCGGACCCCAGGCTGAAAACATCGAGCCTCGTATGTTTTTAGTAGTTTACCGGTGCTGTGTAGGCGGGCTAAACACCGGAAAAGGCATGACGTATGCATGCCTTTCACAAATGAAAGCAAGAGGATTTTAAAAGGCAAGCCCAGGAACCAATGAAAGACTGACGTGGCATGGGCGTGGTTTCAAGCCCAAAGAGAGATTACAGAATGGACGGAGCACTTTGCGCTCGCCCATAATGAATATTAGAAAACTATATCTATAGTACATAAAGCTTTGGACATGGTCTGGTGTCAGTAAAGCGCCTTCAATGGCTCTGCGTCGGCACTGCACTTTAGATAACCGCTGAGCTTTACTTGCAGCGTAAGGACAACAGTGAGTGTAGTAGTGACCCGAGTCTGCAGCGTACGTACGGTAGCCCCATTACACCAGCGAGCTCTGTCTGGGGTGTAAGTAACTCCCTGCAGGATGAACAGCCCGTGCAATGGAGGAATGTGTCCCCCAGGGAAGGCCTGGGCCATGTGTTTAGGGTAAACACAGTAACTCCATCACACTACTAAGTTGTGTGTTCAGGGCACACACAACAGCCCCCCAGTGCAGCACAAATAGAAGACACACAGTGGGGCACTGAGGTGTGCCTGTGGGGTAAACTCAACAACTTGCAGGCACTGCTGAGCTGCATGTTCAGTAAACACAACCTCTATAATGGAGTACTCAGCAGTATGAATGGAGTAAGTGCAGAGCCTAGGTTTGTGGGCAGAGTACACAACTCCAGCGGAGCACAGAGCCCTATCAACACTGACAACAAGAACACCCAAGAGCTCTCCAGCGAGGCTCGTGGATCACCCGGCCTGTTTTCCGTTTTCCTGTGTTTCACTGCAGATGTAGGATCTCGAGGATTGCTGGACATGGTCCTCTCACAAAGCGCCCAGATGCCCTTGGCCCATGTTCACGCCATGGAATGCCACAGAAGTAACCCTGGAGCAGTAACCCTGGAGCAGTACTCCCAGGCACCTAGCTCCCGTGCTGCCGAGGAGCTGTGGAGGTTTGGGGTACCGAAGAGGGCTGGGCTTGGAGCTGCAAGCAGCCCTAGGACATAGTTACAACCCAACCTCTCCAGGAGGCCTGGGCCGGGGTGCTGGGCATTTTAACAGCTTTATTTTTTATTTTTTACTAAACAGATCCAAGCTAATTACATTACCGCGCGAGTTGCCAAAAATTCCATAACATCTTTTAAATGTAGTTTTGACCAGTGTTATATTGTAAAGCTTTAGGGACCAGACTCCGGAGCTCAACCGTGGAGGACAAACTAGCCTCAGGAGCAAATTAGGAACGAGCCTAGAAGGCTATGAGGAGTACTTGTGTGTGCTGTACAGTACTCAGGAGTTTCCATATTAATCACTGTATGGTACTCAGGAGCGGTCCCTTACCATTCTCCATCATTCACTGTGCGGCACTCAGGCGCGGTGCCCAAGTATCCCCATCACTCATTGAATGGTACTTAGGATCGGTCCCTTACTGTCCTCCTCTTTCACTGTATGGTACTCAAAATTGGTGTATAAGCATCCCAATCAATTCCTGTATGATGCTCAGGAGCTACCACAATCACTGCATGGTACGTAGGGATGTTCACCAAGTACCCCATTAACCACAGTATGGCACTCAGGAGTGGCTTTTCGTACCCTCATTAACCCATTTACGATTCTTCGGAGTTACCGCTACAAGGTGCTCATTAATTACAGTCTGGCACTGATCGATTTCAGAGATCTCTCGGAGTATTACATTAGTACCTGCATGATACTCAGGGGTAACCCCTAGTTATCTCCATGAGCCAATGCGGGATACTCGAAATTGATCCTAATTATCCATATTAATCACTATATGATATGAGGCCTGGTATCAGAGTATCCTCAATAATCACCGTATGGCATGCTGGGTAGTATCAGAGAAGCCTCAATTTGTTTATGATACACTTACAAGTATCTGGGCGCCCTCATTAATCACTGTACGGTGCACTGAGGAGTATTCGAGTATCCTCACTAATTAGAGTCTCAGAATCCTCATAGAAAACTGCATGATATGCGGTGTAATATTTGGGTATCCATACTAGGCACTTCATGATACATGGGGTACATTTTGAGTATCCATATACCACATAAATCACAGCATAAGCTAGGTCAGTGGTTCCCAACCTGTGGGCCGGGGACCCCTGGGGGGCCGCAAAGCCTCCTCAGGGGGTCCGCGACTGCTTAAAAAAATTATTAATATTAGGTTCCAGTTATCAGTAATGACTCAGTGGGGGTCCCCGTGTTCCAATAATGATTCAGTGGGGGTCCCCAGGCTCCAGTATTGATAAAATGGGGGTCCACAGAAGTCAGAAGGTTGGGAACCACTGAGCTAGGTAGTATCTAAGTGTCCACATTAATCACTGCAAGATACACGTGGTAGTACCTGGGTGTCCTCAGTAATTATTCTGTTATATTGTACTGCAGCACTTGTGTAGTGATTACTGCTCTTAAGAGGGGTGCTGAAGCGCTTGCCTGCATGGGTAGCACGCTACATTGTGTATGTGTGTAGTTGGAAAGGTGTTATCTTTGTTTTGATCCTCTGTGGGAAGTGATTCCATGTTGCTTGTGATGACCATTAACACGTGGTGGTTATCGTGTTATGGGACGCAGTGCGTAGCAAGGACGGAGAAGCGAGAGGGACAGGCGAGCAGTTTATCGCTTTCAGTAAGCTAGCAGCTTTAAAGCAGCGTTGCAGGTCCCTTTGTGGTATTTCTTATTTTCATAGTCTGCTTAGCTGATTAGTACCATGGGTTGTCCATCCTAAGATATTTTGTTTAAAGTTTATGGTCCCAAGCAGGCATAGGTTGGCCAAGGACATGGATCGAAGATCCGCTGGGATGGACTTTGTTACTATCATCCCATATCCGATTGCCACTGTGAGATGTCAAACGGTGGTTGTTGTATGTAACTAGCTGGAACCCGCTGTGATGAATGAAAGACCTCAGTTGCCAGCGGCACATGGCATACTCTTCAGTTACTCCATGCCTGTTCAGTTAGTGATGGGTGTTTTTTTCTGTGAACAGGTACAGCACTGGGTGATGGACATGACCCATAGCAGTTTTGTCCTAAATGAGTGAGTGTATCCAGCAGTTTAAAGAAACTATTATGAACTACAACAGACTGTCCGACCGCCGACTGTTCTGGTGTGATATTCTGTAGTGTAATTGCATTTATATAGCACTAGCTACCCCTGAAAGGGTATTGCAGCACTTTACGCCAGGCAGCACGCTGCTCACAAACCCAGGGTTAGTAGGTTTTCTTTTTTTTATGTTATTGTTGGTTATTGGGATTAGTCTTTCACTCTTGAGGAAAAGATGCCATGCATTCACTGGCGTTTCTATGTGGTTGATTAAATTATTAGGAGTTAGTTGTGATCTGTAGTGAAAGAAATGTAAGTAAATTCATGCATTGGTTTGCAGCATTAATAGATGCGCTGCAGGAGAGAGGTATGTGTAGATTGTAGGGGTATAACTTTTGAAGGAGAGGCTGTGACCTGTGAGGTGTGGGGACTAGGGATTAAGGCACACATGCATGTGAGAGAGTAGGGAGTGATCAGTGAGAGAAGGAATGCAAAGCATGGAAGGGAAGGAGACAGTCATTCCAAAGAGAATCGAGAGTCGATAATTCGAAATCTAAAGGCAAAGTCAGTTTTTATGCAGGTTTTTTTAGGAATATTGTGGCGGTTTCCTAAACTTGCAAGCAAAACTGCAGAAAGAAACAATATTATTTGCATGTGTTGAAATTTCATGGTAAGCCCGGAGAACACCAGTGCATGCGTGCACACGCACACACACACACACACCCCTATACAAGGCGGAAACACATTTGTCATGATACATGACAAACTAGCAAGGAGCAGTTTAAAGTGAACTTGGATGGGGCGAGTTTTCTCCTGGTCAATATTAAAGGGTTTTTAACCACACATGTCCAATCTACCAATGAAGTGCATAGCATTACATGGTAGTTCACTCATGCCAAGAGCATAGGACAATCAAATTCAGTATAATGACCTTTAGTGGTACTTTTCACATGATGGTATCTCGTAATATCAGGACCACACAAGCAAAACATTACTTTTTTCCAACATAACAGCCTAATTATCTAGAAGTACTCTTAACCGGGCTATTTATAGACCACGTGCTGTTCTTTAACCTGTTCTGGTTCAAGTACCACTGAACGCCTCTCCTCATGAATGTCAGTAACAATAAACCGAAGAGCTTTGGTAGGACTGATGGCCTGGTCTGTCTGCAGTTTATTCCCATCCATAGCAGTGAGACCAAAAAGTCCATGTAGACTCCCAACTGCACAGACAGGCCTGGTGACTGGATACTTCTGTAATGCTGAAAGTAACAAAACCATTTTAAGTAGTACACCATTCAATGCTCCATAATTAAAGAAAACAATCTCACTTTAGTACGCATGCCCACAAAGTTGAAGATTATGTGAAGAGCAAATACCTACTCCTGTCCCTTGGAAACAAGCCACGTGTATCTCAACTTCCTGTGCTTGCCTAGGAGACAAAGTTCTACAATAATGTGCTTGAAGTCCAGGCGAGGACTCCCCCTGGGCCCTTTCAAGGTGATGTCCCCAGGACAGTCTTCGTGATATGAGCGGTAGTAACTGGGAATCCACATTCATTATTCTATAACGTTCTGGGTATTCTCACTACTTACTGTATGACACGTAGGATAGTCAGGGTGGTATCTAAGACCACCTAGAGAACCACAGCGCCCACTTACCCGGCCCCACTCACCTACAGATCAGCCAGTCCATGATTTTGTCTTTGCATTCTTGGACTCCTTAGCACTATTATGCAATCTGACTTCAAGTGTCAGAACGCAGAGCAAAGAAAAAGGAGTGACTGGGTTACTTGGACATAGGCCCAGAAAAATGGAGACTTCTACACTAGGAGTTCTCCGCGCTGCCATCATACAACCTTCTCTAGCCTGAGTGGGGGGTCCTCCCCCAAAACTAGCCGCGCACGCACATCTGGTGTAGAGCACGCAAGTGAGTGTGCCGGGGCGGGGGTCTGCCACTCCACACCCCCTCCCTTCCTAATCCCAAGCCTTGGAGGGCTGCCTCGGCACAACAGATGGAGTGAGGCCTGCACGCCTGGAGGATTAAGGACTGAGAGTCCACGCAGCGTGGGAGGGGGTGTGCCAGGCTGTAGCACCGTCTGTCCAGGCAGTTAAGCCAAGTCCAGAATCTATGGTATGCTGTGTGCCCAAAGGTTACCTCAAGAAGCAAGGATGACTGGGGCTCTGGTGCAAGCAAGGAAAATGAGCTCTTTGACTGCTGCAGAGGTAGTAAAATAAAGCAATTATTAGGGTTCAGTGGGCCCCAGTGTCACTGTACCTGCTGAACCATTTGTAGCCAAGTCCTTTATTATCTCCTCACACTGGGTATGAAAAAGTCATGGGCAACCATTGCCTTGGCAACATGAATTAGAATGGTGAAAGGCTCAAAGATCTGTGAAACACCAGCATAAAGAATGGATCTCCACCATCACTCACTGCAAAATCCAAGTGCGAAAGGCAAAGAAAGCTGCAGTCAGCACCAGCTGAACAAGAGCAGAAAAAGTGAAAGCTCAAGGCGAATACACCAAAACCAACAAGAAAGCAAAGAGAAGGTTAAGAGCAGATAAGTGAAGATTTGTAAATGGTCTTGCCTTGGAAGCAGCAAGCCATGGAAACCTGAAAGAATGCTAGGACCTAACAAGGAGACTTTCTGCCAGATACAGATAGCCAGAAAGACCTATTAAAGACAAAGCTAGGAAGACAATCAAGGGTCACAAAGGGCGACAATGAAGATGGGTGGATCACATTGAAGAACTGCTGAACCAGCTCGTGTCACAGTCTCTACTAGACAATCAGCCAGCTTACAAGGACTTAGTAATCCACTCCAGGAGACCAACTAAGGGAAAAATACGGCAAGCCATCAAAGATCTGAGGAATGGGAAGGCAGCAGGACATGACAACAGTCCTGCAGAGGCACTGAGGGTAGACACTGAAACATCATTAGTTTTTGCTCTATCCCATGTTTGGAAGGATCTGGGAAGAGAAAAATGTGCCCCCAGACTGGAAGGAGGGATATCGCATCAAGATCCCCAAGAAAGGTGACCTCAGTAACTGCACAAACTACAGAGGAATAACTCTATCAAACCCAGGCAAAGTGTTCAACAGAATCATCCTGAACAGAATGAAGGGACACGTCAACGTTCAGGTGTGAGGCCAGCAAGATGGCTTTTGAAAAGATAGATCCTGCACAGACTGCAACATTGCTCATTGTCACTGAGAAGTTGAAGGGCTGGAACTCCTCCCTTTATGCCAACTTTATCAACTATGAGAAGTGCTGGACCTGGCCCTTTTTGTAGGGTCATCCCCAAATATTTTGCCTTCTTCCTCTTATTTTATCATGGTCTGTGTTTCTTGGCTTTAGGACTCTAGACACTTTATCACTGCTACCAGTGCTAAAGTGCATATGCTCTCTGTCCAAATTGTAGTGGTGATTGGTTTATCCATGAGTGGCATATTTGATTTACTAGTAAGTCCCTAGTAAAGTGCACTAAGTGTTCCCGGGTCTGTAAATCAAATGCTACTAGTGGGCCTGCAGCACTCATTATGCCACCCATGAGTAGCCCTGTAAACATGTCTCAGCCCGGCCACTGCAGTGTCTGTGTGCACAGTTTTAAACTGCCATTTCGACCTGGTAAGTGCACGCACTTGCCAGGCCCAAACCTTCCCTTTTATTACCTGTGAGTTACCCCTAAGGTAAGCTCAAGGTAGTCCCATGGGCAGGGTACAGTGTATTTAAAAGGTATGACATGAATTGTGCGTTTTATATGTCCTGATAAGAGAAATACTGCTAATTTCGCTTTTCACTATTGCAAGGCCTATTTCTCCCATAGGGCAAAATGGGGATTGCCTTGAAACATCTTAAGTGTAATTTTCCACTGGGAACAGATAGAGATATAGAGTTTGGGGGCTCTGAACTCCGAATTTAAAAAAAACATCTTTTGATGAAGTTGTTTTTTGAATTGTAAGTATGAAAATGCCACTTCTGGAAAGTAGCATTTTCTTACTTAACCATTCTGTGCCTCTGCCTGTCTGCTGAAAACACCTCTGGGTCAGGGTGACAGTAGGGCTGATTGTGCATTCACTCTAGACAGTCATACAAAGAGAGCTGATGTGTGCCCTGCATATCCTGATGGCCCATCAAAGGGTTGATTGGTCTTCCTGAGCTAGAGTGGTGGGAGGAGCTGAGAATTGCACCTGGATAGAGCAGTGCCTGTCCTCACACAGTGTAGTCTCCAACCCTCTAGAGTGTGTCTGGGGCCATGGCAGGGAAGGCAGGGTCTTGCGCACTACAAAGACTTCTCTTTGAAGTTTGCCTATTTCAAAGTCAGAAATGGGCATAAATACCGAACCTCTGACATCACATAGTCAGAACACTTCTGGACTGAAGACATCCTACCAGGAAGAAGAGCTGGATGCTGTAGGAGGGACTGCCACTCTGCCTGTTGCTTTGCTGTGCTGACCCACTCCTTCTGTCCTGGGAATGAAAGGACTGGACTTTGCTTTCTACAACCTGCTTTCCAAGGTTGTCCAAAGGCTTGAACTGAACTTGCCTCCTGTTAAGAAGTCTCATGGACAAAAAAGACTTCATCTGCCAGTGACTGGGCTCTTCTGCTTAGAGTCCTGACTTGGCCGTGTGGTGTCAACTCCAGTACCTGGGATCTTGGAAGTCTAAGCTGATGCCCTGAAAAAGAAAACCCATGCACCGATGTGCTGTGGCAGAAAAATCAACGCAGCGCCTATCCCGCAGTTGAAGAATCGATGCAGCACCTGTCTTGCGGCTGCAGAACCGACACAGTGCCTGTTTCCCCATGGTTCCATCAACACAGTGTGTCTGGATTTTCCACACATCGTCCTCGGGGTGTTAATTTCTCATTAACCCCACACTGCAATAAGGAACTGGGGCTGCGTGTCCAGAAATCAACCAATCACCTTTCCTGCGAGGAAAGAATTGATGCATCACCTCCCCTGCCAGTAAGGAACCAACGCATTGCCTCGCCTGCGAGGAAAGAATCGACGTATCACCTCCCCTACACAGTAAAGAACCGATGCCTCATCTTTGTTTTTTACGCATCCCAGGTACTTTGAGCTAAAAAGATACAAACATTGATTCCTATGGATCAAGACTCATTTCAACTTTTAAAAAGTGATAGTTTTACTTGGGTATTTTGTCATTTTGATCTTGCTTTACTCCGATAAATATTGGCTATTTGTCTAAACTGGTGTGGGTACCTTTGTAGTGTTTTCACTGTGTTGCTGCGTATGTGTGTACAAATACTTTACACATTGCCGCTGAGATAAGCGTGACTGCTTGAGCCAAGCTACCAAGGGGGTGAGCAGGGCTTATCTTAGCTGTGTGACTCCCTTACCCTGACTAGAGTGAAGATCCCTACTTGGACAGGGTGCAAACCACTGCCAACTAGAAACCCCATTTCTAACAAGAAGGCATTCAACAGCATGGAGAGAGAGACCATTTGGAAACTCCTCCACCACTATAGTGTGCCAGATAAACGCTTAAATAATCATCTGGAACTCTTACATGGGAAAGACCTGCAGGATAGTTCATAGAGGGCAACTCACAGAAGCCTTCCAAGGGAGGACTGGAAACCAGCAGGGTTGTTTGCTCTCGCCTTTTCTCTTCCTGCTGGCCATAGACTAGATCATGAAGACGTCTGCAGCATGGAGAAGAAATGGGCTCAGTGGACACCTTCAACGCAGCTCAAAGACCTAGACTGTGCAGATGACCAACCGTACCCTCAAATATCCATTTGCAGATGCAAGAGAAGAATGACAAAGTGGTAGCCACATTAGCACAACTTAGCCTCAACAGTCACAGGAGAAAAGCGAGATCCTGAAGGCTAACGTGGCCAGCACAACTGCAGTGACTTTTGCAGGCGATAAACTGGAAGAGGTTGAGGCTTTCACCTAACTGGGCAGTGAGGTAGCCAAGCAGGGCAGCATATGCATGAACGCCAAGGCAAGAATTGGTAAAACAAGGGCTGCCTTCATTCAGCTAAACAAGCTCTGGAGCTCCAGGCACCTAATGCTGCAAACCAAGATCAGGCTTTTAAACACCAACGTAAAATCGGTCCTTCTGTATGGAGCAGAAATTTGGAAGACAACAGTAACTATCACCAACAACTTCCACACCTTTAGCAACACCTGTCTGAGTAAAATCCTCCAAATCTGCTGGCCAAACATCATCAGAAACAATGCAATTGGGCAGCAGACTTTTCAACTCATTATTCATGAAGAAATCATGAGAAGAAGCTGGGTCTGGATAGGTCACAAGCCTGTGTAATACACCACCAGGCAAGCCCTGACCTGGAAACCTTAAGGGAAAAGAGGAAGGCCAAGAAACACCTGGCGTTGAGGCCTCAAGGCTGAATGCAAGGAAATGGGTTGAACCTGGAGTCAGACTAAAAAAAAAAAAGCCCACAGATCGCTGGATAATCCTGATTAAAGGCCTGTACTGCAGGAGCAGTGGAAGGCACAAGTAAGTTGCGGACATAGTGAATACCTGCTTGTATTTTTATTTTTAAAGTTCTAATCATATAACCCTGTGTGAAACATACCATGTGCAAGATTGCTCCTTGCAGACGTGCGGGTAATTCAAACTATCCATTTTCATCTGTTACTAAACCCTTTCAGCCTGGATTGGTGTGTGAGATTTTCTTTGACAGTGGCTGTGGAAGGACTTGCTCTGGGCTGCTGACACAGAATGTAGTGATTGGCTGTGGCCAGAAAGGTTGCACCAAGACAGACAGCAGTGGGGTTTGTGGTTCGACTGGCCGAGTTGGTAATTGTTGGCTTTTCTCCAGGTCCTCTTGGTTCTAGGTTGAACCCAGTAAAGTCAAGTGGGTCAGGACTAACAGTCCAATCCTTAGTCAGGGCATTCTTTTTTGCTTTGACTCGTCAGTTGTAGCGGTGGTCGAGCAGACAAGGCCTAACTCAAGGGAGGTGCTGTGAAGGGTAAGGCCCAGTGCAGAAGAGCACAGGTTCTCACAATCAATAAAGCTCAAATTCCTTTCAGAGGTATTAATGTCAAAGTGAATGTATTTGTGGTGTACACAAAAAGGAACAGAAAAGTTTAAAAAATACGAATTCATGTGCCGACCAGGTCACAAGCTAAAAATACACTTTTGTGCCCATTTCCAGGCTAACTGCTATTTCTCCCTTCTCTACTTTCCACCTTTTTCACTTCTTGCAGTGTTTAATTGTAGCTGGTGTCTGCTGGAGCTTGGGATAGCCACTCAATTCTCAACACAAGCACTTATTACAGTCTCCACATGGTGGCACTGTTTGTCTAAGTGAACACATCAGCAGAATGTGTAACAAATACACATTAAAAATGAATAATACCAGCATGTCTAGTCCATTCTTGTAATACTTCTAGTGGGTTGATGATTAGTAGCTGTGTTGGTGCAGGGATTTAGCAGCAGTGGCAGCGGCTGGTACAATCTGCAGTGGCCTCTTGGGCAAAGGTACTTACTTTTTTCCTCAAACTACCCACTGACTCCTGGAAATTACAATACTAAATTTGCAAACTAGTAATAAATCTCTGATCACTGTCAATTGCACCTATTGTTTTTTTTATTAGGTTATTTGTTAACAGTTTTCATAATACGTAAAGCGCCTTACTACTCTTAGGTGTGAGTACGTTATGAAAACACGATCCATAAATAAAGGATAGGCAACTAATAAATGTGATCAGGGAATAACAGTATAGCAAAAGACGAATGCTTCCATCTATTATATAATGAATGTATGAATGAATGGGGAAAGTCTTGTCTATTGATAGTAATGGAAAAACTGAGATAATCCACCTGTTAATCTATGTGACTTCTCCCCCAGGCACTTGGACATTTTTGATAGGTTTTTCTATCACAGGTCAGGACACTATGAGAGAGATGCAAGGTACCACGAGGTTCCTCGGCTGGAAAACTTGTGCATTTCTAATTCAAGCCAGCAAACAGTTCTTTTCAAGTCGTAATGCTGTCTGGATGTAGCAGAGAAGGTTCTGTTTCTACATTTTTAACAAAAAACTTAAAACTTAACACAGCGTCAACAAGCGCTGGCATAGCCAATAGGCTGTGGTTTAATCTGCTTATTCAGGAACGACTAGCACATAAGCGAGACTGACAGACACTCAAGAGGGAGCCAGCACAAGTGGACAGCGAGGGGGATAGGCGTATAGTAGTCCCTCAAACAGCTCAATGCAGGAACTTGATTGGGAATGATGCACTCAAACAGCCAATACTGTTAAGTGAGAGATGGATATTGTGGATATTGTGGATACTGTGGGCTGAGCTAAGTCGTGATTGACAAATTCTCAAGCCACTGGGTGAAAGAGGCTGTTTGAAAAAAAGCCAGTGGTTTTAAAAGGAGCAGACCAAAAGCCCACACTATGTACATTGTTAGCAATAGGTCTAGTTGACAACTGCACTGTCAAAACCCAGGCCTAAGAAACAAAAACATGTAAACTAACATTGTTCAAACATACTAGTCAATTCTCCTTTCAACAATATCTACATTGGTTTACTTTCCTACATGAGTGGGACACATTTTTACTAGTCTTTTCATAAAAACAATATATCTGGCTCTTTCATACTGAGTCCTGCTATTAGGTAGTAAGTGACCCTTGTTAGAGAGGCGATACAGACTTGGGGCCTGATTATGACCTTGGCTGAGGGGATTGCTCTGTCACAAACATGCTGGATATCCCGCCCGCCGTGTTACACGTTCTATAGGATATAATGGAACTTGTGATACGGCGGGCAGGATATCTGTCCTGTGTGACAGAGCAATCCCCTACGCCAAGCTTGTAATCAGGTCCCTAGTGTTCAGAACACAAGCCTGTTCGTGCCACTGAGCACTATATAAAGACTTCCTAATGTAATATCACACTCTTCTTTATTACAGGGGCGGAGGCTAAGGCCATGGAGTCTGGTGGCTTAGCTGACTTCTGCAGCCAGGTCAGTGTTTGACCCCATAGTTACATGTTCGAATCACTGCAGATGCACCCAGGCCCCATCCATGGAGGTCAATAAAATGAGTACCAATGATGTGGGGAGTAATGAGCAGCTGTTGTCTGCAAGAGACCGAAGGTGTGCCCCACTAGCATACCGGTAAGGGTACGGTGAGCAATGATCATTGATCTTTGGAGAGTTACTTAGAAGGGTTTCCTTTGTACATTGGTCCCATCAATTTCTTGCGACTGTTTTGGAATGTTTTGTGATAAGTTCTTTGCAGCTGCATTTAGACATGGAAGCACTGGCCAGTCCAAGCCCGCATTCGGGGGGAGGGGGGGTGCCTTTATTGTGATGAAGACCTTATAAGAAATCAGCCATGGCAACCATGACCTCAGACAGCATCGAAAAATCATTCGGTAGTTAGGATGTGAGAACACCTAGCTGTTTACTAAGGCCATATCTCGAAATCTACCAGTTTTCTGGCACCCTATGGCATCCAGGTTATTTGGCACCTTATGGTCAAAGTTGGGAGAGCTGCCAAAGTTCCCTGCTAGATATCCTGAAAGCTACTTGCAGCTGAACGCTTTATCTTTAGCTACAGAGCAACACCTCCCTTGTGACTCTCTGTGGATAATATCAGGGAGTTAGGGGAGCTTAGATTTCGATAAAGTCGCCAATGTGTGGAGTCAGTTGCTCTGCATAAAAGCTCCCATTTGCTAGGGCCCAGTACTTTTTCGTTTGAGAGGAGCAGGTCACGAGTCCAACTCCCAATGAGGATGGGAGCTTTACTCAAATTTTCTTTGCCCCTCCACTCGCCAAATGTTGTAGTTTTGTGGGCACTCACTTGGCAAAGTGGAGGATGTCGGCTTGGTCCGAAGAAATGTGAAATCCAGTTCTGTGGGCCAAAAGCAACCCAGGGCTTGGTCAACACATGTCTGGCGGATACAGAGTGGAGAGGTTCATGGCCACTTGCTGGCCCTCTTGAGAGCAAGCGTGAAGTTACACTACGGAAACCCAGTGGGAAGGGCTCTCTGGCTTGCCTTGGAACATTAGAGCCACACTGGATGAAAGGCAAGAGTCCTGCTATTGTGGACTTCATGGATTTACATGGGAAGGGTCCGAAGACCTCCATTTCTAGGGTACGTTAAAGGACTGTCACATAAACCTGACACTGTGTCTCCACCTCGCACTCTGCCTATGGCAAAGGAAGGGAATATCCCACCTTGAAAACATAGTCTGGGGCCATTTGGATGCCCCTAATGTCAGCCAAGATGGAGTCGGAGCTCTGCCTGCAAACAATCAGATCACATCTAGGTGGACTCTGGCACCTCCAGGGAAGAACAAGCATTTGCAATGCAACGGGTCTCGCGTTTGCTCATGTTAGAGCTGACAGAGTTGTAAACTTCTAACCGGACTTTTCACTCGTAATGAAACCTATCAGCAAAAGAGCAATTATGTATGTAACCGGAAAAAGTGCAATTAACTGTGTAACAGGGTCGATATTATGTAAACCGCTCGACTTCTGCCAAGGGAGATCGCGCTAGGAAAATAGAGAAAAAGAAGTCCACGAGCCGGACAGAAAACAGCGAGCCTCGCATGCTTTCTGTACTTGGTCGATGCGCTCCAGGAGGGCCAACCACCGGAAAAGGCATGACGTATGCATGCCTTCCACTAATGAAATCAAGCAGATTCTAACAGGCAAGCCCACGAGCCAATGAAAGACACTGACGTGACGTGGACGGGGCTCCGAGCCCTTTTTAATCCCTAAAGCGTCTCGCTAGCGAAACGCATGTGCAAGCGACACAGGCTCGACCCTAAAAAGGGGTTACTTTGTTGTGAGAAAATGTAAGAAGACAAGCCAGGTTGGGGCAAAGGGCTCCACACAGGTGTGCTCACAACAGTACGCGTGGCAAGAGTGCGGGCACTTTTACTGTGGTGAGAGGGACACAGGAAAAAGTGGTTATTGCCAAGTGGCTGTTATTAGACTGGCCATGCTGCCAGAAACATACCAGGATGGGACGCACTGCCTGGGGATGTGCACCAAGAAAGTGATCGCTTCAAGGTTAGGACGACCTTAAAACTTGGGTCTAACTCGAAAGAAGAATGCTTTTCCAAGTTCTTGATTGTGCAAACATGCCTCCAGTTGTCGGTGCGTTCAATAAATCCTAACAACCTTTAAAAAAAATGTAAAATGCCACTCAAAACCTTTTCTGGCTCTAGCCATCGCTTAATACCCTGTAATAGACTATTCCAAGAGCCCCTGAAGACATTGCCAAAAAAGCGCCTCAAAATAGGGATATTCACGCCAGTTCCAAAGTTGGGTGCAAGCTTTTGTGCAAACCGCGCACACTACACACTCTCTTCTCTCCAGGCGCCAGGAAGAGTTTGGCATGTAAACTCTTCACAACTCCAGCAGCAGGGCGCGTTCTAAAGCGTGCCAACAGCAAGGCAAAGTTGCTCCATAAAAGAGATGACGTAAAATCGGCTGATCACAAGTTAACACACACCCCAAAACCAACACAGCGGCTTGGGGAGGCCACAAACACAGGCGTAGGCTTCAGTTTCCATGTTGTGGTCCAATATTCATAGAGGTTTATTCCAGATCCGCATATTATCAGAGAATCAAAGTTTGCTCCAGAGCAATTATGTACGACAGTGGAGGATCTTGGCAGGACTGGCCCAAGCCATCATCCTTCTGAGGTCAATGAAATAATTGTTGTTCAAATGAGAAATACGTAATCCGTGCTTTTTACGGGCGACAAGGCATAGCCCCGGAATTCGGGGGGGCGCACGTACCATGGGTGCAGCAGGTGCAGTGGCACTTGGGCCCAGAGCCCTGTGGGGCCCCACTGATCTCTAATTGCTATAGTTTACTACCCCAACAGCAGTGAAATGGGTAATTTTCCTTTCTTACCCTCAGGCCTATGGCATCCTTACTACGTCACTGATCACCGTGTTGCCCAACTAACCTGGAGTCACTGATGACTATTTGGGAGTAAAAGGGGTCATTTTTGGTTCCATGGTTGAATAAGCTTTTAGAGGTGACTTACAATCGAGACATCGGACTTCACTTTCCTGAGCGGAGTATGGAGTTTGAGACTGTATTGTCTACTGTGTCACGGACCACAGATGACGTAGCACAGTGCACTGGTGGACGGGGAGCAGACCGTGGGCGGTGCTTCAGTGACCATGTGGGAATTTTTTTTTGGTGTTGTCCTCGTAGACGAGAGAGGTGCTTTCCTCCCGACAGATCACGCAGCCTCCCTCTAGCGAACACGTGATGCACGCTACGCAAGCCTCTTACATGGATTTGTTATGTCTGGTGCAAATGGTCTGGGTTTTGCTTGTGTGGGAAGTGTTTTGGTGTCATGCATGATGAGTATGTATGAAACGGTGTGACACCTGCGCAAGCGGTCTCGTCTACTATTCTAAAGGTGACCCTATGGGCCTGATCTACGCTTGACCTTCTGCAAGATGGAAGCCAGTGATGCTGGCACCAGAGGTGCGGGGCCAGCAAACAAATGAACAGCGAGGTGAGCCAGGACTGGGCCAAGGTTTGGCTTGGATCCAAGAGCCCTGAAAATATTTGGCACATAAGTCATGCAACAATCATGTTAAAATATAATGAGGGCCCTTCAAAAAGAGTACTCCTTAACATGCGGATGTCTTCAGGACGTCAGATTATATCACTGCATTGGAAATTATGTATTAAAAGTGATATTTTTTTAATCAGTAATTTAAAAGCATTCCTGCACCCACCCTCCTGACAATGTCATTAGTGAAGTAAGCGGCAAGTCAGCTGCCATGTGTACCCTATATATGTGGGATATATATATATATATATATTTTTTTATTGCAGATGGAGCAACATTACAGTCTATTAAACAAAAAACAAGAGGTTTTGTATAGCGCACATCCTGAAAGCACCTATTTGAAAGCTCTCTCACATGTGATAATGAAGTAAACTGAATCCTAGTGAAATACAATATTTGGTCAGGATCACACACTTTCATCCAGTGGGCAAGCTGGGATTTCTTGTTTTACACTGTACAAACCTGGGTATTTATTTCTCTCTTGTCCGTTTTACATCATGGGTTTGTCATCATCAAGGCTTTGTCTTTATTTCAGGGCACTTGAGGCGAAAGCCTGAGTGTCCGGCAGCAGCCACATGAAAGCTCAGCTTGTTTTGGGCTCGAGGGGTGAAGAACAAGGCATCTGGCTCAAGCTCGTCCACCTCTGGCTATGCTCTTGGATGCATGGGCCAAGCCATTGATGCCAACCATCACTGGCAACTTTCAGAAAGTTTGCCCACCTGTGCAGGAGGAAGACCGTGTCGCCTGTCCATTGCTCACGTTGAGAGATGACATGATGCCTCATCAGGTTTCCAGGTTGTACATTGACTTCAACAATTCTAAAAGAGTTTACAGGTTCTGACTCAAGAGCTCACAGTAGCCTCTTAAGCTCCTGGGAGGTTCAGCTCAAACAGTAGTCGAGGCAGACTGCTTTGCCACTGACCAGGCACATGCAGTCAGCCAGCTGGGACCTTGAGGGTCTTCAAACCCCAGCCCGGGTAGGAGCTTCAGGATTCACGTTTGTAGGCAGTGGCCCGAGCCATGGCAGCAAGTTGGGTGCTCAGACCGCGGATGGAGTGTCTTGCGGAAGACCGAGCGGCCAGAACAGCTCCTTTTCCACCACTCAAAGCCACATCAGGATGTCTGAATGGAACAGCATCATGAAGAGACATGGGACACGCACTGCTCCCAGCATCTTCTCATCCAGGCTGCTCTGTCACCCACACAAGGCCTGAGAGCCCTTCGGGCTGAGCTTGGGGAGGACATTTGAGTAAGACCTCCTAGCTCTGTGCCACCAGCTACCTCCTCGCATGGGACAGCTCAGCAAAGCTTACCAGTTGCACTCAGAGGAGCACCCGGGCTTTCATGACCAGGCACTTCAGAATAGAAGGACCGCCCCCAGCGCCTCACCCAGGCCAGATGCCTGTGCAGGTGTGCAGGTGTGGTGCACTCTGTCCGCCATTGCACTTCTTGGGATGATAGGACTTCCCATCGTCATTAAGCCACATTCAGATGCTGACATACATCAGCTGCTTGACTGATAAAGACCCTTCCGCAGATGCTCCTATGGAAATCTTATTTCTACCTTTGCGTCTCTTCGTCAAGTTTGGTCAATCTCGCAACATTCCTCCAGGGCCGACACCAGTGGGGCAGTTTAGAGGACCTCACTTGCATACACAGTGCCTACAACAGGCATCAACACAAGATTGTGACACAAACTAAGCTTACTTCATAGGCCTTATTCCTAGGAAAATGACTGAAATGCCCATTTACTAGAATCAATGGAGATCGGCGGGTACTGGCACCTGCAGATGAAGCATATTCGCCCGCTTATGCGTTCAGTAAACTGCACGCCCAGCCGCGGACATCTAAGGGCATCACAGACCTGCTACTGCCCCACTTCCTGTGGCTGAACATCACTTATGCCGCTACAGTGAATGGGGATTGCTTATGGTGGCGCGGCCTAACTACTTAGCAGACAGAAGCCCAATTACTGGAATTTAGCAATCAAATCAATTCACCAGCTAAGAAAGGGCATGTCCCACCCACCAACCCAAAAAGAGCTATCGATCTGTCCAAGCTTCCCTTGGAAGGGTCAGGCGCGGGCAAAAGTGCGGAGTTCAATTAAGCGCTGGCTCCACTCTAGGTGGTGTACTGTTGTCAACTACTTTAAGGTTCAACTTTCCACCATATCCTGATTTCCCCAGAACCCAAATACTTCAGTTTCTTAGAAGTTGCTCAGCAGGTTATGGGAATAACAACGCTGGGTTGCTCGTCAGCACGGCTCTACAATTGTAACTAATTATATTCTTACCTCCGACTTGATTAATGAAAACATTCTTGGCAAATGCTATCACTTTGGTTCATTCTGGGTAGATTAAAATATACCACCTCTAGTGGAACTAAACGAAAGCCCGCGGTCCTCCTTCTGAACTAAGGCTTCTGGCTTGAAAACTAACAAGACAGAACCAGAGTCCTATTAAATTATTTCTAACAAACCTTCCAGTAACTGGTCGTCTTAAAACTCGAAGCGCTTTAGATCGCCGGGGCACTTAGTGAAAGAAAAAAAAGGGGTTTGGTGAGGGGCAAGATGTTTGAAGGGGAATTCCTGGCCTTGCCACACTTCACCAGCTCAAACCCAAGACCAGAAAACTTTAATATCCCCCCTAGAAAGGAATTAGTGCAGCTGCTGGCACAAGACCTGCCCTCCAATGGATCCTTGTGAAAAGACTTAAAATTTACTTATTCCAACTACAGGGCCAGGAACAAGTTATGTATGGTTATTTTTTGTCCTTCCCTCCCCAAATCGAAACGAGATGGATATGTTTAGTGCCAGCTGCATTCAGTGAGGGAATTTACACAAGCCACTGCCTTACTTCAGGGGAGGAAGGGACTCAGGTGCCTGAACATCATGTTTTCTGTAGTTGTTTACAGCACTTTTAGATATTGTGTCTCATCCTTTTGGGGTCCTCCATTTCCGGTCCCAGGATCCTTTGTGTTCAGAGTCGAGCTGTTGTGTCGCCGGTTCGAGGACTGAGCGTTCGTCTGGAGCAGGGCCGGCTTCAGTTCCGGTGGCCCCGGCGCAACAGGCTTTTCTGGGTCCTTCAACCCACGCCCTCCATCGCCACCAATTCCCAGACTGCCACTCTCCAGCAGGGCCCCCCAACTCTCCATAGCCTCGCTCTGACACACCCCGGTGTCAGGGGAGAGGACCGGGTTACCGGTGCCAGGGGAGAGGACCAGGTTACCATTGCCAGGGGAGAGAGCGGAGTTACCAGTGCCAGGGGAGAGGACCGGGTTACCAGTGCCAGTGGAGAAGTGTGGCTCAATGGTTAGAGCGGCAGACCCTGAAGCAGAGATCTGGCTCAAGACCAGGGTTCAAGTCCCGCTTCGGCAGGTCTTGGGCTCAATTCCCCTTGACCAGATAATTCTCGCCTCGGTGCCTAATCTAATTCATGGGTCCCACTCTGCAACTCTGGGCAATAGCTTGCTTAATCTCCACAACGGCCCCCACAGCGCTTGGATGCCTGGCTTCACCCTGGGGGTGCTCAGGAGTGGGCGCTTCACAGGGAAAAGCCAGGAGGGGTTCCATAGCGGTATGAGTACAGCGCCTTGAGACCCTAACGGGTGAGTAGTGCGCTATACAAGTGCTAATTTACATTTTTACATTTTACATTTACATTTCATTTTTTAAAGGCGCCACTCATAGCTCCCTCGTACAGTTTTGTGATCTGCGTGGCACACGCTGTCTGCAGCAGGCACATGATCCCTCGGCGCTACCTTAGATGAGTCAAAACTGACACTACACAAAAGGCGATCCCTCACCCGCAGTAACAATCACCAGAGGTATATTGGGGTTTTTATTTTTGCCTGGAACTGCTGGACGCCAAGGAAGTTCACATGCTTTTAAAGCCGTGAGTTATTTTTAAACGTAGCGCCCCTCACCAAGTTCAGAGCCAGGTGCAACTGCACCGGTCGCACCACCTAAGGCCGGGCCAGGCCCAGAGTGTTTGTAGTCAGTTGTCTGCTAAAACGCAGAGAGAC